>NW_027139548.1:5063568-5696514 GCF_035084215.1 Heptranchias perlo
GACTTGTAGAGACGTAGAGTGTGTTAGTTAGTGAGATTTCCATGTTGAGATTTCATTCACAGGACAAGTCTGTTTTTAATTATATGCAGGACTAAGATCGTAACTGATAGATTCGGAATTAAAATATCATCCAAAGCACTGAAACTGTTGAATTGTAGCTGACCTTTGCACCAGCAGTCTAATTACCCTTTTCATGTTAACAATCCCCGAACAAACATATAGAGGCCCCAGGAACATCCAGGACCAGAGTGTGTGCGACACAGTACGGTTTCTCCATTAAATAATGTAAAAAATGTTAAGCTGTTTCAGAGGACACAGGCTGCGCTTGAAGCGGGTAAATTCTAAATTAATTTGCGGAAACATTATTTCAGTGAGCGAGTGGCCGATCTCTGGAACAGGCTCCTGTCCCGGTCATTCCAATTAAAATTAGAGGAAAGGGGAATTTAGAGGAACACAGTAACTGCTTGATTAGAAATAGAGGCAGAGTAATTTAGGGGATAACGAGCTGCTCAATTTAGGAGGGTGAGTAAAGGTTTAGCAAGAAATAGAGAACAGGGGAATTTAGGGGATAACGAGCTGCTCAATTTAGGAGGGTGAGTAAAGGTTTAGCAAGAAATAGAGAACAGGGGAATTTAACGGAACACAATGACTGATCAATTACAAATGGACAAGAATGAATTTAGGGGAACACAGCAATAATTTAATTGGCAATAGAGTTTAGCGGACAAGAATTGAATATGACAACTGTTGATTTAGAAATAGAGGAAAGAGGAGTATGGAGGAACGCAGCAAATGTTCAAATAGAAATAGAATAAAGTGGAATATAGGGCAAACACAATAAATGTTCAATTAAGGATTGAGAACGGGGAAAATTGGGAGAATACAGCAAATCTTTAATTATTAATGGTGACCAGTGGAACACAACAGCCATTTAGTTAGAACTGGGCGACACGGGAAGACTGTAATTGTTTAATTTGGTTTGGAGGAGATCATATGGAGGGCGACAGGGAAATACAATAACTGTTCAATTCGAAATTGAGGAACTCAAGTGAAAAGAACAGCAGTTTGATTAGAAACAGGGGGCCGGGAATCACCACATAATCTGATTGAATTTGACACGGTAATGCAATGGTTTACTTGATCATGACTTTGCTTATATTTTACCTGTGGATTTTGAATGATGTGTTTGAATGCACATCGGCTTGTTATGATTGTGATTGAGTGCAGATCCGTCGCTGACTGATGGAGTTAATACCTTTGCCTGCTGCTGGACTGGTGCCTTAATTACTGTTGGTCGTCTGTATCCGGTTAAATGGAAATGTGCCAATCACACTGAACTGCCCATAAGACACCGCCATTTCCCCACGAGATCGATGCCAGTCAGAAAGGCACAGACTGGGATCCACAGGGGACCTGCAACCATGTGGAGTTTGGATTTTGGACAAGCTCAGGATCAACTGGAAAGTTAAGGATTGACGGATAAAGGGGGCACTGAATCATAAATAATAAATGAGTTCCATTCACAATGAATGGACTAAGGCTATTGTAAGCGAAATATTTACAATCAGGTTCTTGAACATTGAAGTGAGGTGTCATTAGTTTATTAAGCACACGGTGCATGCAATAGTACTTAAACATACACTTAAATTTGTACTTACAACCACACCTGATGATGGTTAGTTGGGGATTCAACCGTTTTACAGTTCTGAGCTCAGTATCTTAGACCTTTACCAATCCGAATACTCATTACAAACAGACAGTTTTTATACATTTTCTCACTGCCTGTACCTGGAAATACACACAATTATGGAACACATAATTATATGGAAGTTAAAATACAACTCCACATAAGGAGAATGGAATTGACTTATCATTTTTCAATTGCGATAGTTTTATTTACAAACCGAGCTCTTTTTCAATTGGGCTAACAAGCATAATTCCCTTACTTCGTTATATCATCGATATTTTCCCACTTGATCCATACACATGCAATTCTACCTTTATTAATAAGTCCATTCTTGTTTCTCTATCACTCGCACTGTTATTAAACGATTAACGTCCTCTGAATTTATGAATCAGTATGTAAAGATACGTTTTTAATGAAGTCTCTTATCATTTCATGCTGAATCTGTCCGTTGCTGCAGTGTGATCCCTGGCCCAACAGCCCAGTGAGACTTTACATTGACGTATACTTCCCTGCTTCATTGGCATGAGGCGAAAGGTTAACATTACTGTAACATAAGGAGAAACTAATACAATATCACAGTTGAGGACAGTGTGAATTAACATTTCCTTGCAGTGCTCCCTTTGTTGGCGTTACTGTATTTAAGGCCAACACTGAACAATATCTCATCAGCATTATGTATCTGCTTCGATCTATTCCATAACACAGATCTCTACCCATTGGTTTTACATACTGTCCAGTGCCACATTAACCATTCCATGTCGTGGTGTTGTCAGCGTCACTAACCATGTCTTGGACTCGTTCTTCAGTGCAACTTCATCACAGAATTACATAGATTTATATCGAATGTACAGCACAGAAACAGGCCATTTAGCTCAACTGGCAGATACCGGTCTTTATGCCTCACACGACCCTCCTTCCAGCCCTCTGCATCTAACCCTCTCAGCATAACCTTCTATTATTTTCCCCCTCATGTGTTTATCCAGCTTCCCCTTCCATGCATCGCATGCTGGTTGCTTCACGACCAACACGTTACTTCTGTAAACGCAGCGATATCCTAAGATCAGGCAGCAGGAGGAATCCGAGACAAGCCATTCCTGCCCTTTCCAGCTCTCTCTCAATAGGTCGGGGCGTGCGGAGGCGTTTGATTCGAATCTCTCCCTGCACGGTCCCGATATTTCGGTCAGTGGCTAAGCTATTAAATACATTCTTCTCATTGTTCAGTATAAGCAAGGACACCAACATCTTCAAGAGAAATATATCAATTAACTGTCTCAACTACACGATCCGCATTTTCACCAGATTGTTTATTGATACCAGATTGATATCTTGTGGCGAGACGTTTCCAGGTGATTTAAGATAAGAATGGACGGGACTGGATATATAGAAGCAGAAAGCTTCCATTAGTTGAGGGATCAAGAAATAACGGCTATAGATTACAAAATAAATATAAGAGATTTCGGACTGAGGGTGGGAGAAACCCCTTTACATGTTGAGATGCGAAGATGCAGAAATTATAGAAGCAGAAATCATGTCCATATTCAAGATTGAATTGTACAGATGTGTGAAGAAAAATAGGTTGAAGGGATTTTGAGACTGGGCGGATAAAGTGATTGGAAATATTTTCTCGAGTGGACGCAAAACGCCGACAACGACTGGTTGGGCCAAATGGTCTCTTATAACATTCCAACATTTTGATGATCAATTGATGTTTTAATAAATATCTTTTAACAGAGATGCCTAACGTCACATTGACGAGTCAATTTCCGAAGTCACTGATCAGGATACAGGGGTCCCATTCTATTGGGCCAGGAGAGAATGGGAGCTGTGTCTGATGGGAAGACCAGCGCCTGCAACATTCACACCAAGATTACAGATTAATTACAACTAACCATGATTCTAACACCCTTCATTGTTTCTACACGAATGAAAACTTAAACTATTAATGAAACTGGCGCGTCCTATTCCAGTACCAAGAGTGCAAGACAGTTAACGCTGCCGCCCACATGTTCCACCCAACTGCTGAGTCCCAATCATGACTGTTCTCTTTGAATCTTGAGAAGGAACTGCGCTGTTTTATCGGGAAACTATTCTGTTCACCCTAGGGAAGCAGCAGATATCAAACTTAGGGCATAAAATAAAAGAAATGTTTTCTGATCCCCGTTCATTTTCTCGACAAAGAAAGACGGCCATTCTAAAATGGAACACGGAGTGTAATTGAGCTATAGTTAGGACAGGAAGCTGTGGTTTGACTTTTCATTTCTTTAACCAAAATCAGAATAAATGTCCAAGGAGATTTCACCACCTTCTTCAGCTCTTCTCTGAATTTCGTTTGGGTCGCTGCATAAATGCACGTGTTCGTGCAGCAACTCAAATACATGAGCATATATCCGGTTTCAGTGACGATATTGGCAGGCGCTGTACAATCGGGTCGGAAATACTTGACCAGACCGATCGCCAAAGAATTCACAGCAGCTGTCAGCCACCACAGTATAAAACTACCAGAAACAGTGAACAGTAAAATAATAGATTTCCTTCGGTTCGCCACCTCTAGATCTCTCTTATTCTCACTGGTGTGACTCCGGAGGCGCCTGCCGGCTCTGCTGGCCAATAAAATGCGTCTGACTGTCAAACAATTAAACAGAAACATTAAAGCAAATGGAATCCATGGAATTGAAATACTTTCTAACCATGTGTACAGTACACCTGCAGGCGATGAAAAAAAGGCCAACCTGGGGCGGAGACCCCACTGAACATTGTGAATTATTTGTGCATGTTCATATGAAAACCAATAGGGGATGTTTTCGAAACAGATCATGACAGAGAGCGTTGTTATAACCGCAGCCGCAGTTCTCATTGTGCAATATGTTGCCTGAAACTTCTGACAACATATCGATACAAATCGGTCAAATGTGAACGAGACTGTGAACCACACCGACATATCCAGGTTGGTACAATTAATGTAGATCATGAACTTACGAATGAGAGTGTAGGACAGGAATGGCAGTGGAAAGATTACACTGAAGATTTGATACTCTATTACATTGAAGATGTGACCAGTACATCTGCTGTAGCCATGGCCACCATATAGATCGAGATACATTTGGAAAGGCCGCAATTTCCCCTGGAGAGAATCACGATTGTCATTAGGTTCGCTGTAAGAAAGAGGGACGAGAGGTAAGTAACGGGGATACTCAGATAAATCTCACAGCTTATTGTGGGGAAATGTTCCGATGTTTTCCAACTTAGGGTAATGCACACGGGTTCATTTTTAATATAGGCGAGCGATGACGACACTTTATTTAAAAGAAGGAAAACATTCAACAATCAACATCTAGGGACTGACAAACCGCCGTCCTTCCAGCTTACTTCAGTCAGACGCTGTCAAGGCAGCGGCGGGGGGGTGGGGGTTTGTACGTTGGGCGATAGTGTAAATCAGGTGACATCGGATCATCCGTCCGACATATATCTGTCCCGAATTTCATTTCCATCGCTGTCGCAAGAACACGAGATTGAGGCTCCACTCTCACGATAAATGTGCGGTCCTGGCGAAGCTGGAGCACCTCGCAGGGACGGCACAGGTGCAAAGAAAAGCGCCTTAAAGGGAAACATTGGATGGTTCTGTAAGTTGTTCATTTTCGGCAGTCAGTAAGTAAACGGATTTCCTTACATACGTCCGAACACACATTTCAATACAGTGTCAGGCGCTAAAACCAACCCGCCATGAGGCTTACACCCATGTGATGCACCGACCCGATTTTATAATTTACTTCTGCGGCCCCACGGGACAATAGATCGAAATTTACATTTAGTTCCTTCAGTTTCATTGTCGAGCGGGGTCTCGGGAGCTGCATCAGGTGTCAGCAGTTTTAAATATAATTTCACAGCAATTACTGGAATGATATGAATTCAAATAAAACATTCAGCCGAGACAAACGCTTCACTTTTGTTCGAAACTCTGGGCTTTTTCTATTTACAATCGCCCCGAGGGAGCTGCTCGATAACAAAGCGGGAGCTGGTGGAACCGCGAAGGATCTTTGCAGCCGAGGGGAGGGGAGCAGTTCTCTGAGCGGCAATTAGTTCTCAAATTATCTTTCATCGACTACTGTTCGGTGGAGTTGGCTGCAGACAGAGGAATTGACAACTTAAACTATACAGGAACAACGGTATAAATAAAAAAGATTATCAGTGGCACTGGGCAACACATTCTTCAATGATCCATGTACTGTTAGTGGGGCGGGGAATCAGCCTCGCCCTCCCTCGGATCGGGAAGAAAGTTGATCGCCCGGTGCCCACGATCTACCGATTAGAGCAGGGCCTCACTGGCGGCGCGGTTTCCCACTGATATTGATCAATTCATCCTGGTGGATAATTGACTCCGAAATGAGGACATTCTCGGATTGTGTTACTTAATCATTAACAGTGAAATAGTGAACAGCTGTGAAACAACAGGTTATATTGACTTACCGGGAAAACCAAAGGATGCGAGAATCGGGCAGTAAATCTCTTTTATTTGAAGAATTGTTGGCCTTTCCATTTTTTAGAAGCATGTGTGAATTCTATCCGGCTTTGCGGTTGCCATCGGAGTGTATCTGAGATCAGTAAATACTCCCCCTTTATAGAACAATCGGTGCCTCGGTGAGAAAATCAGGTTACACAATAATTGGCGTTAGTTAAGGTCACTTAAAAAACAAGGCTAGATTTTCGTTTTCAGGGCGCCCGGGACGTTAATGGGGAAATTGTACACCTCAGTCCATGAAACTCATTCCATTAACATCAATGAACGGAAAGTAATCCCTGAGGTAGTGTGAACCGTGAAGGGAACATTCCTACTCGAACCGACACTAGGTTCTTGATGCCTCAAGCACTCAGTAAAATCTTCACACACCCATTACATAATTAAAATGTAGAATCATAGAATCATAGAAGTTTACAACATGGAAACAGGCCCTTCGGCCCAACATGTCCATGTCGCCCAGTTTATACCACTAAGCTAGTCCCAATTGCCTGCACTTGGCCCATATCCCTCTATACCCATCTTACCCATGGAACTGTCCAAATGCTTTTTAAAAGACAAAATTGTACCCGCCTCTACTACTGCCTCTGGCAGCTCGTTCCAGGCACTCACCACCCTTTGAGTGAAATAATTGCCCCTCTGGACCCTTTTATATCTCTCCCCTCTCACCTTAAATCTATGCCCCCTCGTTATAGACTCCCCTAACTTTGGGAAATGATTTTGACTATCTACCTTATCTATGCCCCTGATTATTTTATAGACTTCTATAAGATCACCCCTAAACCTCCTACTCTCCAGGGAAATAAGTCTCAGTCCATCCAACCTCTCCCTATAAGTCAAACCATCAAGTCCCGGTAGCATCCTAGTAAATCTTTTCTGCACTCTTTCTAGTTTAATAATATCCTTTCTATAATCGGGTGACCAGAACTGTACACAGTATTCCAAGTGTAGCCGTACTAATGTCTTGTACAACTTCAACAAGACATCCCAACTCCTGTATTCAATGTTCTGACCAATGAAACCAAGCATGCTGAATGCCTTCTTCACCACCCTATCCACCTGTGACTCCACTTTCAAGGAGCTATGAATCTGTACTCCTAGATCTCTTTGTTCTATAACTCTCCCCAACGCCCTACCATTAACGGAGTGGGCCCTGGCCCGATTCGATCTCCCAAAATGCATCACCTCACATTCATCTAAATTAAACTCCATCTGCCATTCATCGGCCCACTGCCCCAATTTATCAAGATCCCGTTGCAATCCTAGATAACCTTCTTCACTCTCCACAATGCCACCAATCTTGGTGTCATCTGCAAACTTACTAACCATGCCTCCTAAATTCTCATCCAAATCATTAACATAAATAACAAATAACAACTGACCCAGCACCGATCCCTGAGGCACACCGCTGGTCACAGGCCTCCAGTTTGATAAACAACCCTCTACAACCACGTTATATTGTGAGTGGAACCTCAATCAAGTGTTAGTGGCGACAGCGATGGAAATGAAATTCGGGACAGATGTATGACTGACGGATGATCCGATGTCGCCTTTTTTATACGATCGGCCAAAGTCCAAATCCCCCCGTTGACTCTTCAGTGCCTGGGTGTCAGTAGTAGTGGGGACGCTCTCCGTTACTATTCCCCAGAATGATTCCGAGTGACCCTCCCCCCGCTGCCTTGACAACGTCTGACTGAAGTAAGCTGGAAGGACGGCGGATTGTCAGTCCCTCGATATTGAGTGTTTAGTGTTTTGTTTCTTTTAAATAAATTGTCGTCATCGCTCGCCTATAGAACAAAAATCCACGTGCATTACCCCAGGATGGTAAACATCGGAACATTTCCCCACAATATGCTGTGAGATTTATCTGAGTATCCCCGTTACATACCTCTTGTCCCTCTTTCTTACAGCGAACCTCGTGGCAATCGTGATTCTCTCCAGAGGAAATTGCGGCCTTTCCAAATGTACCTCGATCTATGTGGTGGCCATGGCAACAGCAGATCTACTGGTCATCATCTTCAATGTAATAGAGTATCAAATTTTCATGAAAATATTTCCACGTCCATTGCAGTCCTACACTATCATTCAAAAGTTCATGATATACATGACTTGTACCAACCTGGATCTGTCGGTGTGATTCACCGTCTCGTTCATATTTGACCGATGTGTATCGATAAGTTGTCAGAAGTTTAAAGCAAAGTATTGCACAGTGAGAACTGCGGCTGCGGTTATAACAACGGGCTCTGTCCTGATCTGTTTAGAAAAGATCCCCTATTGGTTTGCATTTAAACATACAGAAATGATTAACAATGTTCAGTGGGGTTTCCGCCCCAGTTTGGCCTTTTATTCATCGCCTGCAGGTGTAATGTACACATGGTTAGAAAGTATTTTAATCCCATGGATTCCTTTTGCTTTAAAGTTTCTGTTTAATTGTTTGAAAGTCAGACGTATTTTAGTGGCCAGCAGAGCCCGCAGGGGCCTCCGGAGTCACAGCAGTGAGAATAAGAGCGATCCAGAGGTGGCGAACCGAAGGAAATCTATTATTTTACTGTTCACTGTATCTGGTAGTTTTATACTGTTGTGGCTGACAGCTGCCGTGAATTCTTTGGCGATCGGTCTGGTCGAGCAGTTCCGACGCGATTATGCAGCTCCTGCTTATATCGCCACTGAAACCGGAAATATGCTCATGTATTTAAGTTCATGTACAAACGCTTGTATTTGTGTAGCTACCCAAACGAAATTCAGGGAAGAGCTGAAGAAGGTGATGAAATCTCCTTGGACATTTATTCTGATTTTGGTTAAAGCAATGAAAAGTCAAACCAAAGCTTCATGTCCTAACTGGAGCTCAATTGCACTGCGTGTTCCGTTTTAGAATGGCCGTCTTTCTTTGCTGTGAAAATGATCAGGGATCAGAAAACATATCTTCTATTTTATGCACCTGAGTTTGACATCTGCTGCTTCCCTTGGGTGAACAGAATAGTTTCCCGATAAAACAGCGCAGTTCCTGCTCAAGATTCAAAGAGAACAGTCATGATTGAGCTTCAGAAGTTCGGTGGAACATGTGGGCGGCAGCGTTAACTGTCTTACCCTCTTGGTACTGGAATACGACCCGCCAGTTTGATGAATAGTTTAAGTTTTCGTTAGTTTAGAAACAATGAAGGGTGTTAGAATCATGGTTATTTGGAATTAATCTCTAATCTTGGTGTGAATGTTGCAGGGACTGGTCCCCCATCAGACACCGCTCCCCATTCTCTCCTGGCCAAATAGAATGGGACCCCTGTATCTTTATACGTGACGAAGGAAATTGACTCGTCAATGTGACGTTAGACATCTCTGTTAACAGATATTTATTAAAATATCAATTGATCATCAAAATGTTGGAATGTTATAACAGACCATTTGGCCCAACCAGTCGTTGTCACCGTTTTCCGTACACTCGAGAAAATAGTTCCAATCACTTTATCCTCCCAGTCTCAAAATCCCTTCAACCTATTTCTATTCACACATCTGTACAATTCAATCATGGCAATGGACATGATTTCTGCTTCTATAATTTCTGCATCTTCGCATCTCTCCATGTAAAGAGGTTTCTCCCACCCTCAGCACGAAATCTCTTATATTTATTTTTTAAGCTATAGCCGTTATTACTTGATCCCTCAACTGATGGAAGCTTTCTGCTTCTATATATTCTGTCCTGTCCATTCCTACTTCAAATCACCTGGAAACGTCTCGCCACAAGAGATCAATCTGGTATCAATAAACAATCTCGTGAAAATCCGGAACGTGTAGTTATGACAGTTAATTGATATATTTCTCTTGGAGATGGTGATGTCCTTCTTTAACTGAACAATGAGAAGAATGAATTTGAGAGCTTGGCCACTGCCCGGAACATCGGTTCCGTGCAGGGAGAGATTCGAATCAAACGCCTCCGGACGCCCTGAACTATTGATAGAGAGAGAGCTGGAAAGGGCAGGAATGGCTTGTCTCGGATGCCTCCTGCTGCCTGATCTTGGGATATCGCTGCGTTCACAGAAGTGACGTGTTGGCCGTGAAGCAACCAGCATGCGATGCATGGAAGGGGGAGCTGGATAAACACATGAGGGGGAAAATAATAGAAGGTTATGCTGATAGGGTTAGATGAAGAGGTCTGGAAGGATGGTCGTGTGAGGCATAAAGACCGGTATCTGACAGTTGAGCTGAATGGCCTGTTTGTGTGTTGTTCTTTCGATATAATTCCATGTAATTCTGTGATGAAGCTGCACTGAAGAACGGGTCCAAGACATGGTCAGTCACGTTGACAACACCACGACATGAAATGGTTAATGTTGTACTGGACGTTATGTAAAACCAATGAGTAGAGATCTGTGCAATAGAATAGTTCGAGACAGATATATAATGCTGATGAGATATTGTTCAGTGTTGCCTTAAATACGGTCAAGCCAACCAAGGGTGCACGGCAAGGAAATGGTAATTCACACTGCCCTGAAGTGTGCCAGTCTGATACTGTATTGGTTTCTCCTTATATTATAGTAATATTAACTTTTAGCCTTTGCCGATGAAGCAGGGAAGTATACGTCAATTTAAAGTCTCACTGGGCTGTTGGGCCAGGGCTGACCCTGCAGCAATGGTCAGTTTCAGGATGAAATAATAAGAGACTTCATTGAAGAGGGATCATTGCATACTGATTCATAATTTCAGAGAACTTTAATCATTTGATAACAGTGTGGGAAAGCAGTTAATTCTTCAACAAAAACATCTGGGCATACATAACCAATTAAATTGGTGCGAGTGATACAGAAACATGAAAGGACTTATTAATAGAGGTAGAATTGCATGTGTATGGATCAAGGGAGAAACTATCGATGATATAACGAAGAAAGGGAATTATACTTGTTAGCCCAATAGAAAAAGAGCTCGGTTTGTAAATAAAACTGTCGCTATTGTCAAAGGATAAGTCAATTCCATTCTCCTTATGTGGAGTTGTATTTTAACTTCCATATAATTATGTGATCCATAATTGTGTGTATTTCCAGGAACAGGCAGTGAGAAAATGTATAAAAACTGTCTGTTTGTAATGAGTATTCGGATTTTTTATTCTTTATTTTTATTCGTTCACCGGATGTGGGCGTCGCTGGCGAGGCCAGCATTTATTGCCCATCCCTAATTGCCCTCGAGAAGGTGGTGGTGAGCTGCCTTCTGGAACCGCTGCAGTCCGTGTGGTGACGGTTTTCCCACAGTGCTGTTTGGGAGTTCCAGGATTTTGACCCAGCGACGATGAAGGAACGGCGATATATTTCCAAGTCGGGATGGTGTGTGACTTGGAGGGGAACATACAGGTGGTGTTGTTCCCATGCGCCTGCTGCTCCTGACCTTCTAGGTGGTAGAGGTCGCGGGTTTGGGAGGTGCTGTCGAAGAAGCCTTGGCGAGTTGCTGCAGTGCATCCTGTGGATGGTGCACACTGCAGCCACGGTGCGCCGGTGGTGAAGGGAGTGAATGTTTAGGGTGGTGGATGGGGTGCCAATCAAGCGGGCTGCTTTACCTTCGATGGTGTCAAGCTTCTTGAGTGATGTTGGAGCTGCACTCATCCAGGCAAGTGGAGAGTATTCCAACACACTCCTGACTTGTGCCTTGTAGATGGTGGAAAGGCTTTGGGGAGTCAGGAGATGAGTCACTCGCCGCAGAATACCCAGTCTCTGACCTGCTCTCGTAGCCACAGTATTTATATGGCTGGCCCAGTTAAGTTTCTGGTCAATGGTGACCCCCAGGATGTTGATGGTGGGGGATTCGGCGATGGTAATGCCGTTGAATGTCAAGGGGAGGTGGTTAGACTCTCTCTTGTTGGAGATGGTCATTGCCTGGCACTTACCTGGCGCGAATGTTACTTGCCACTTATGAGCCCAAGCCTGGATGTTGTCCAGGTCTTGCTGCATGCGGGCTCGGACTGCTTCATTATCTGAGGGGTTGCGACTGGAACTGAATACTGTGCAGTCATCAGCGAACATCCCCATTTCTGACCTTATGATGGAGGGAAGGTAATTGATGAAGCAGCTGAAGATAGTTGGGCCTGGGACACTGCCCTGTGGAACTCCTGCAGCAATGCCCTGGGGCTGAGACGATTGGCCTCCAACAACCACTCCCATCTTCCTTTGTGCTAGGTATGACTCCAGCCACTGATGAGTTTTCCCCCAGATTCCCATTGACTTCAATTTAATAGGGCTCCTTGGTGCCACACTCGGTCAAATGTTGCCTTGATGTCAAGGGCAGTCACTCTCACCTCACCTCTGGAATTCAGCTCTTTTGTCCATGTTTGCACCAAGGCTGTAATGAGGTCTGGAGCCCAGTGGTCCTGGCGGAACCCAAACTGAGCATCGGTGAGCAGGTTATTGTTGAGTCAGTGCCGCTTGATAGCACTGTCGACGACACCTTCCATCACTTTGCTGATGATTGAGAGTAGACTGATGGGGCGGTAATTGGCCGGATTAGATTTGTCCTGCTTTTTGAGGACAGGACATACCTGGGCAATTTTCCACATTGTCGGGTAGATGCCAGTGTTGTAGTTATACTGGAACAGCTTGGCTAGAGGCGCAGCTAGTTCTGGAGCACAAGTCTTCAGCACTACAGCTGGGATGTTGTCGGGGCCCATAGCCTTTGCTGTATTGAGTGCACTCAGCCGTTTCTTGATATCACGTGGAGTGAATCGAATTGGCCGAAGACTGGCTTCCGTGATGGTGGGCATATCGGGAGGAGGCTGAGATGGATCATCCACTCGGCACTTCCGGCTGAAGATGGTTGTAAACGCTTCAGCCTTGTCTTTTGCACTCACGTGCTGGACTCCGCCATCATTGAGAATGGGGATGTTTGCAGAGCCTCCTCCTCCCGTTAGTTGTTTAATTGTCCACCACCATTCACGACTGGATGTGGCAGGACTGCAGAGCTTGGATCTGATCCGTTGGTTGTGGAATCGCTTAGCTCTGTCTATAGCATGTTGCTTCCGCTGTTTAGTATGCATGTCGTCCTGAGTTGTAGCTTCACCAGGTTGGCACCTCATTTTTAGGTCCGCCTGGTGCTGCTCCTGGCATGCTCTTCTACACTCCTCATTGAGCCAGGGTTGATCTCCTGGCTTGTTGGTAATGGTAGAGTGAGGAATATGCCGGGCCATGAGGTTACAGATTGTGCTGGAATACAATTCTGCTGCTGCTGATGGCCCACAGCGCCTCATGGATGCCCAATTTTGAGCTGCTAGATCTGTTCTGAATCTATCCCATTTGGCACGGTGGTAGTGCCACACAACACGTTGGATGGTGTCCTCAGTGCGAAGACGGGACTTTATCTCCACGAGGACTGTGCGGTGGTCACTCCTACCAATACTGTCATGGACAGATGCATTTGCGACAGGTAGATTGGTGAGGACGAGGTCAAGTAAGTTTTTCCCTCGTGTTGGTTCACTCACCACCTGCCGCAGGCCCAGTCTGGCAGCTATCTCCTTCAGGACTCGGCCAGCTCGGTCAGTCGTGGTGCTACCGAGCCACTCTTGGTGATGGACATTGAAGTCCCCCACCCAGAGTACATTTTGTGCCCTTGCTACCCTCAGTGCTTCCTCCAAGTGGTGCTCAACATGGAGGAGGACTGATTCATCAGCTGAGGGAGGACGGTAGGTGGTAATCAGCAGGAGGTTTCCTTGCCCATGTTTGACCTGATGCCATGAGATTTCATGGGGTCCAGAGTCAATGTTGAGGACTCCCAGGGCCACTCCCTCCTGAGTGTATATCACTGTACCGTCACCTCTGCTGGGTCTGTCCTGCCGGTGGGACAGGACATACCCAGGGATGGTGATGGAAGAGTCTGGGACGTTGGCTGAAAGATATGATTCTGTAAGTATGGCTATGTCAGGCTGTTGCTTGACTGGTCTGTGGGACAGCTCTCCCAATTTTGGCACAAGTCCCCAGATGTTAGTAAGGAGGACCTTGCAGGGTCGACTGGGCTTGGTGTTTTGCCGTTGTCGTGTCCGGTGCCTCATGGTCCGATGCCGGGTGGTCCGTCCGGTTTTATTTTTATAATGATTTTTCGTCGCGAGATTTTACAACTGAGTGGCTTGCTCGGCCATTTCAGAGGGCAATTGAGAAACAGCCACATTGCTGTGGGTCTGGAGTCACATCGAGGCCAGACCGGGTAAGGACGGCAGGTTTCCTTCCCTGAAGGACATGAGTGAACCAAATGGGTTTTTACGACAATCCGGTAGTTTCATGGCCATCATTACTGATATTAGCATTTTAATTCCAGACTTTTATTTAATTAATTGAATTTAATTAATTAATTGAATTTAAATTCGCCAGCTGCCGTGGCGGGATTTGAACTCATGACTCTGGATTTTAGTCCAGGCCTCTGGATTACTCGCCCAGTAACATAACCACTGTGGTCTAAGATACTGAGCTCAGAACTGTAAAACGGTTGAATCCCCAACTACCCATCATCAGGTGTGGTTGTAAGTACAAATTTAAGTGTATGTTTAAGAACTATCGCCTGCACCGTGTGCTTAACAAACTGATGACACCTCACTTCAATGTTCAAGAACCTGATTGTAAACATTTCCCTTACAATAGCCTTAGTACTTTCATTGTGAATGGAACCCATTTATTAATTATGATTCAGTGCCCCCTTTACCCGTCAATCCTTAACGTTCCAGTTGATCCTGAGCTTGTCCAAAATCCAAACTCCTCATGGTTGCAGGTCCCCTGTGGATCCCAGTCTGTGCCTATCCAACTGGCATCGATCTCGTGGGGCAATGGCGGTGTCTTATGGGCAGTTCAGTGTAATAGGCACATTTCCATTCATCCGGATACAGACAACCAACAGTAACTAAGGCAGGAGTCCAGCAGCAGGCAGAGGTTTTAATTCCATCAGTCAGCGACGGATCTGCACTCAGTCACAATCATAACAAGCCGATGTGCATTCAAACACATCATCCAAAATCAACAGGAAAAATATAAGCAACGTCATGATCAAGGAAACCATTGCATTACCGTGTCAAATTCAATCACATTAGGTGGTGATTCCCGGCCCCCTGTTCCTAATCAAACTGCTGTTCTTTTCCCTTGAGTTCCACAATTTCGAATTGAACATGTATTGTATTTCCCTGACATTCCTGTTCCTCTATAACTGATTAAACAGTTACATTATTGTGGGTCGCCCAGTTCTCAATAAATGGCTGTTGTCTTCCGCTGGTCACCATTACTAATTAAAGATTTCCTGTATTCTCCCAATTTTCCCCGTTCTTAATCCTTAATTGAAAATTTATTGTGTTTGCCCTATATTCCACTTTATTTTAATTCTATTTGAACAGTTGCTGCGTTCCTCCATATTCCTCGTTCCTCTATTTCTAAATCAACAGTTGTCATATTCATTTATATTCCGCTAAACTCTATTACCAATTAAATTATTGCTGTGTTCCCCTAAATTCACTTGTTGTCCATTTCCAATTAATCAGTTACTGTTTTCCGTTAAATTCCCCTGTTCTCAATTTCTATCTAAATCTTTACTCAACCTCCTAAATTCCCATGCATTGTATTTCTAATTAAGCAGATCGTTTTCCCCTAAATTACTCTGCCTCAATTTCTTATCAAGCAGTTCCTGTGTTCCTCTAAATTCCCCTATCCTCTAATTTTAATTATGCAGATTGGGAAAGGAGCCAGTTCCAGAGATCGGCCACTCGCTCACTGAAATAATGTTTCTGCAGATTGGTTTAGAATTTTCCCGCTTCAAGCGCAGGCTGTGTCCTCTGAAACAGCTTGTCCATTTTTTACATTATTTAAGGGAGTAACCGTACTGTGCCCCACCCACTCTGGGCCTGGATGTTCCTGGGGTCTCTGTATGTTTGTCAGAGGATTTTTAACACGAAAAGGGTAATTAAACTACTGGTGCTAAGGTCAGCTACAATTCAACAGTTTCATTGGTTTAGATGATATCTTAATTCAGAATCTATCAGTTACGATCTTAGCCCTGTATATAATTAAAAGCAGATTTGTCCTGTTAATGAAATCGCACCATGGAAATCTCACTAACACACTCTACTTCTCCACAAGTCGCTAAAAATAAACGCTGCGAGTGGCCTGTCGGATCCCATTCGATTTAATGTTATTTAAATAACTTGCTGGTGGCCCAGTCAAAAAGGCGAATGGAATGTTGGCCTTCATCTCAAGCGGTCTGGAACACAATGGGGAACAAGTTATGCTTCAGTTGTTTCGAGCCTTTGTCAGACCACATCAGGAACACATCACTCGGTGTGGGAACAGCAACTCAAGAAAAATATACCTCGGAAAGGGTGTAGCGGAAACATCGCCTCAAATATTCAACGACGAACAGAAACACGATCAGGGGTCGAACCCACGCTCTTAACTTTTCAATGCTGAGGATGTACCGCTTGGACACTGCGCTGTATCCACGTACTTTTGGTTACCCTGGATATGACCGCAGGTGTCAAACATGTTTCAATGATAATATCTGAATTGACCTCCCCCGCAACGGAGCAGGGGTCCTGACGGGTCGTTGGTACTTACGTCGCGTCTCCTTAAATGTATCTGTGCTATTCGCCTCAACAACTCCATGTGGTAGCAAGTTCTACATTCGAACTTCCAAAGAAGTTTCTCCTAAATACCATACTGGATTTATTTGTGACTATGTTAAGTTTACGGCCCCGAGTTTTGGATGCCCTGAAAAACGGAAACATTTTCTCAATGTCTACTCGCTCAAACTCATTCATTTTCCTGAAGACCTCTATTAGGTCACCCCTCAGCATTCTCTTTTCCAGAGAAAAGAACCCCAACCTCTTCAGTCCTTCCTTCTAGTTATAACCTCTCAGTACTGTTAACGTCCTCCTGCATATTTTTTGCACCACATCCAGCGTCTCTATATCCTTGTTGCAATATGGAGACCACAACTGTGCAGAGTACTCTGAGCGTGGTCTGACTAAGGTTCTATACAAGTTTAACGTAACTTCTCTGCAGGAGTCAGTGGTCTCGTTAGTAATCCTACCAAAACACAACATGGTACACTTATTTATGTTGACATTCATTGGCCATTTACGTTTCCCTTCTGCAAGTTTCTCAATGTCTTCTTGCATTTTGTTGCAGTCTTCCTCAGTATTAACTATCCGCCAATTTATCCTGCAATGTGGTGTCAGCAGCAAATTTTAATACTGTACGACCGATTATCATGTCCAAATAATTTGTGAAAATGGTGAACAATTGTGTTCCCAGCACGGATCCTTGTGTAACACCACTTTCCACCTTTAGCCAGTTTGAGTAACTACCTTTCATCCAACACTCTGTTTTCTGTTTTGTAGCCAGTTTGCTATTCATTCTGCTGCTTGTCCGCTGACACCTAATGCTCTGACCTTAGTCACGAGTCTTCTGTGTGGGACCTTATAAGAGACATTTGAAAGTTCACTGCATTGGAATGTCATTGGAATAGGACATGTCAATGGATTAAGAAAGTCAGTGGACTGGGATATATGAATGGATTGGGAAACACAGTAGACTGCGATATATCAATGGATTGGGAAACACAGTGGAGTGGGATATACCAATGCATTGGGAAAGTCAATGGATTTATCAACGGATTTGGAAACACAATGGGCTGGTATATATCAATGAATTGGGAAAGGCAATGGACTGGGATATATCAATGGATTGGAAAAGTTAATGGACTGCAATATATCAATGCATATGGGAATCACTGTGGATTGGGATGTGTCAATTGTTTGGGAAACAATTTAGACAGGGATATATCAATGGTTTGGGAAGCAGAATTGATTGGGATATATCAATGGGTTGGGAAACACAGGGGACTGGAATATATCAATGGATTGGGAAACACTTTAGACAGGGATGTATCAATGCCTTGGAAACAGCATGGGCTGGGATATATTAATGGATTGGGAAAGTTAATGGACTGGGATATATCAATGGATTTGGAAACACAATGGCCTGGGATATATCAATGCATTGTCAAAGTCAGTGGACTGGTATACCTCAATGGAACGGGAAAGTAAATGGAATGGGATGTATCAATGGATTGGGAAACACAATGGACTGCGATATACCAATGGATTGGGAACCACTGTGGATTGGGATATATCAATGGAAGGTGAACTTAAGGTGTTCGGAGATAAATTAAAAAGCAGGATCTCAAAAGTTGTGATCTCAGGATTACTACCAGTGCCACGTGCCAGTGAGTATAGAACAGGAGAATCGAACAGATGAATGCGTGAATGTAGGGAAGGTGTAGGAGTGAGGGATTTAAATTCCTGGGATATTGGGACCTGTTCTGGGGAAGGTGGGACCACTATCAGCGGGACGGTTTGCACGTGAGCAGGACCTCACGGGAGTGTTTGCTAGTGCTGTTGGGAAAGTTTTGAACAAGAATGGCAGGTGGTTGGGAACTTGAGCATGGATACGGCGGAGGGGGAAAAACGGATAGAAACAAACGACAGAAAGGGAAGAAGCAACAGTGCAAGGCAGTGAAAACAATGGCGAAAAACAAATAGTCTCATGGTTCAAAATAACACTAAGTTGAAGAGTAATCTTAAAATGACAAGTCTAAAGGCATTGTGTCTTAATGCGCGGAGCATTCGCAACAAAGTAGATGAATTAAAAGCGCAGATAGATACTAATGGGTGTGATATCGTTGCGATTACAGGGACATCGCTGCAGGGTGACCAAGGACGGTAACTGAACATCCACGGGTATTCAATATTTAGCAAGGAAAGGCAAAAATTGAAAGGAGGTCGGGTTGCGTTGCTAGTAAAGGAGGAAATCAATGCAATAGTGAGGAAGGAAATTGGCTCGGAAAATGACAATGTTGAACCTGTGTAGGTGGAGCTAAGAAACACCAAGCGGCAGAAAACGTTGGTGGGACTTGTCTATAGGCCCCCAAACAGTAGTGGAGATGTAGCGAGGGCATTAAACTGGAAACTAGAGACGCATGCAAGAAGGGTACAATTATAATCATGAGTGACTTTAATTTTCATATGGATTGGTCAAACCAAATTAGCAATAATACTGTGGGTGAGGGATTCCTGGAATGTGTCCGTGATGGATTTCTAGACCAATACGTTGAGGAACCAATTCGAGAACAGGCGACCCGAGACTTGGTATTGTGCAATGAGAACGAATTAATTAACAATCTTGTTGTGCGGGGTCCCTTCGGAATGAGCGCCCATAACTTGATGGAATTGATCATTACGATGGAGAGTGAAGTAGTTGAATCCGAAACTGGGATCCTGATTCTAAATAAAGGAAATTACAAAAGAATGAAGTCTGAGTTGGCGCGGATAGATTGGGCAACTTTACGAAATATTTAAAGTACATGTGCAGGAATAACAACAATTATTCATTCCTGTCTGGCTCAAAAATAAAACAGGAAATGTGACTCAACCGTGGCTTACAAAATAAATTAGGAATCGTATTAGATGCAAAGAGGAGACATATAAAATTGCCAGAAAAAGCAGCAAGCCTGAGTATTGGGAACAGTTTAGAATTCAGCAAAAGTGAACAAAGAGATTGATTAAGAGGGGGAAAATAGATTATGAGAGTAAAATGGAGGGAACATAAAAACTGACTGTAAAAGCTTCTATCAATATGTCAAGAAAAAAAGATTAGTGAAGACAAATGTCAGAAATGGGGAAAATTTTAATGGGGAACAAAGAAATGGCAGAACAATTAAACACTTACTTTGGTTCTGACTTCACAAAGGAGGACACAAATAACCTCCCGGAAATGTGAGGGAACCAAGGGTCTCGTGAGAAGGAGGAAATGAAGGAAATCAGTATTAGTCAAAATATAGTGTTCGGGAAATTAATGGGGATAAAGGCTGACAAATCCCCAATGGCCTGATAACCTACATCACAGAGTACTAAAGGAAGTAGCCCTGGAAATATTGGATGCATTGGTGGTTATCTTCCAAAATTCTATAGACTCTGGAACAGTTCCCAAAGATTGGAGTGTGGCAAATGTAACGCCACTATTGAAAAAAGGAGGGCGAGAAAAAACAGGGAATTACAGACCAGTTAGCCTAACATCAGTAGTGGGCGAAATGCGAGAGGTTATTATAAAGGATGTGATAACAGAACACTTGGAACGCATGAATTGGTTTGGACAAAGTCAGCATGGGTTTATGAAAGGGAAACCATGCTTAACAAATTCACTGGAGTTAGTTTAGGAGGTCACCTGTAGAGCAGATCGGGGCGAACCAGTGGATGTGGATTCCTAACATATTAGGAAGGAGTTCTGGGCCTTGGAGAGCGTGCAGAGGAGATTTACTGGAATGACATCAGGGATGTGGAACTTCAGTAAGATGGAGAAACTAGAGAAGCTGGGGTTGGTTTCTTTAGAACAAAGACGGTTAAAATGATGAGGGGTTTTGATAGAGTAAATAAGGAGAAACTGTTTCCACTGGCGACAGTGTCTGTAACCAGAGGACACAGATTTAAGACAATTGGCAAAAGAACCACAGGTGAGATGAGGAGTTTTTTTTATACAACGAGTTGTTATGATCCGGAATTCACTGCCTGAAACGGCGGTCGAAGCAGATTCAATAATAACTTTCAAAAGGAAATTGGAATAACAATTGAAAGGGAAAAAAAAATGCAGGATTTGTGGAAAGGGTAGTTCAGCGGGACTAATTGGATAGTTCTCACAAAGAGCCGGCACAGGCACAATGAGCCGAATGGCCTCTTGTGCTGTTTCATTTTATGATTCTCTGATAAAGGTGCAACGAAGTACAGCGATAGAGGGACAACAACAAAGGGCAATAGGTAAAGATGTGACTGAGTGCAGTGATAGAGAGAGAGATACAAAAAAAATTACACAGAATTACATAGAATTTACAGCACAGAAACAGGCCATTCGACTCAACTGGTCTATGCTGGTATTTATATTCCACTCGAGCCTCCTCCCAACTCACTTAATCTCCCCCTAACGATATCGCCCTCTATTCCTTTCTTCTTCATGTAGTTATCTAACTTCCCTTAAATGCATCAATTTAATCGTCTCAACTATTCCATGTGGTAGCAAGTTCCACATTCTCACCACTCTCTGGGTAAAGAAGTTTCTGCTAAATTCCTTATTGGATCTATGAGTGATTTTATTTATGGTCTCAAGTTTTGGATTCGTCAACAAGTGGAAACATCATCTCTACGTTTACGCTATCATATAGCTCCTCCAGAGGGAGATAGGTAAAGGTGTGACCAAGTAAAGTGTGTGATACAGAGAGAAACCAAGAGTGGGATATCGATGAAAGTGTGACTGAGTACAGTGAGACAGAGATCCACCTGCAGAGGAGACAGATAAACATGTGACTGAGTAAAGTTTAAACAGACAGACACAGACAAAGGTAGCTGTATTAAGGCGAGACCGAGGATAGTGAGTGATACAGAGAGACAACAACACAGGGAGAAAGATGAAGCTGTGTCTGAGTATAGTAAGTGATACAGAGAGACACCAACAGAGGGAGATAGATGAATGTGAGATTGAGTGCAGTGATAGAAAGAGACACCAACAGAGGGAGATGCATAAATATGAGACTGAGTACAGTGAGTGATGCAGAGATATACCAACAGTGGGAGATAGATGAAAGTATGAACGTGTACTATGATACAGAATGAGAACAGCAGAGGGAGATGGATAAAGATGAGACTGAGTATAGTGACACAGAGAGACACCAATAGCGGGAGATAGATAAAGTTGTGACTGATTATGGTGAATAATACAGAATCTGTATTTACAGCAGAGGAAGAGGATAGAAAGCCGGACACCCCAAGGGGAAAAACAATGAATGAGGGAAGGGGTCTCACCCTAATTAACGTAAGCAAATTAACAGTAATGTAGAAAAAAATGGCACTAATGAGTGACAAATCCCCAGGACCAGATGATTTCCATCCCAGGGTTGTAAATTCCGTAGGTGAGAACATTGCAGATGCCCGAACTATAATCTCTCAAACTTCTCTCAATTCAGGAACTGTTCCTTTAGCGTGGAAAATTGACTCCCCTTGTTCTTCCTACCAAAATGTATCACTTTGCATTTTTCCGCGTTAAATTTGCCCTGCCACGAATCCGCCCATGCCACCAGCCTGTCAATATCCTCTTCAAGTCTATCTCTCTGCTCACCATTTGGTGCCCTTTAATATGTTGAGTCATCTGCAAATGTTGACCTTGTGCCCTGTACACCCAAGTCCAAGTCATTAGTATCTATCAAGAAAAGCAGTGCCCCAGAACTGACATAGATACGTGGAAACTTAGAAAATATGGGCAGGAGTTGGCTATTCGGCCCTTTGAGGCTGCTCCGCTATTCAATACGATCATGGCTGATACATTATCTCAATACCATATTCCCGTTCTCTCCCCATGCCCCTTGATACCTTTTGTTTCTAGAAATCCATCTTGCTCCTTGTTGAATATATTGAGTGAATTGCCATTCACAGCCTTGTGAAGTAGATGATTCCACAGGTTCACCATCCTGTGAGTGAAGAAATTTCTCCTTATCTCAGTCCTAAATGTCATTCGCCGAAAACAGAGACTGCGAGCTCTCGTTCTGGACCTCACAGCCGGTGAAAACATCCTCCCTGCATCCAGTCTGTCGAGCCCTGTCAGAATGTGATACGTTTCAGTGAGATCCCCTCCCATTCTTCTGAACTCGAGTGAATACAGGCTGAGTCGACACAATCTCTATTTATACGTCAGTCCTGCCAACCCAGGCATCAGTCTGGTTATTCTTCCCTGCACTAATTCTATGACAAATATATCCTTTCTTCGGTAAGGCGACCAAAATGGCACACAATACTCCAGGTGTGGTCTCACCAAGGCCTTGCATGGAGTGTCATGGAATCCTCTCAACTTGCTTGACTGTGTGCAGCTCCAACAACACTCAAGAAGCTCGACACCATCCAAGATAAAGCAGCCCGCTTGATTGGCCCCCCATCCACCACCCAAAACATTCACTCCCTTCACCACTGGCGCACAGTGGCTGCAGTGTGTACCATCCACAGGATGCACTGCAGCAACTCGCCAACGCTTCTTCGACAGCACCTCCCAAACCCGCGACCTCCACCACCCAGAAGGACAAGAGCAGCAGGCACACAGGAACAACACCACATACACGTTTCCCTCCAAGCCACAAACCATCCCGACTTGGAAATATATTGGCCGTTCCTTCTTCGTCACTGGTTCAAAATCCTGGAACACCCTTCCTAACAGCACTGTGGGAGAACCTTCACCACACGGACCGCAGCGGTTCAAGAAGGCGGCTCTCCACCACCTTTCTCAAGGGCAATTAGGGATGGGCAATAAATGCCGTCCTCGCCAGCGACGCCGACATCCCGTGAACGAATAATAATAATAAAACAACAGCAGTACGACATCCTTGCTCCTGTACTCAAATCCTCTTGCAATGAATGCCAACATGCCATTTGCAAGCATGACTGCTTGCTGCACCTGCACGTTTGATTTCAGTGACCCAGTCCATTTGTACATCAACATTTCTGAATCTATCGCCATTTAAATAATAATTTGCCTTTCTGTTTTTCTTTCAGTAGTAGATAAATTCATATTTATCCACATTATACAGCATCTGACATGTATTTGCCCACTCACTCAAATTGTCTAAATCGCCTTGAAGCCTCTTTGCATCCTCCTCATATCTCACGATCCCACCTAGTTTTGTGTCGTCAGTAAACTTGGAAATATTACATTTGGTTCCCTCATCCAAATCATTGATAAATATTGAGAATAGCTGGGGCCTAACCACTGATCACTGCGTTACGCCACTAGTCACTGCCTGCCACCCCGAAAAAAAAAACATTTATTCCTACTCTCTGTTTCCGGTCTGTTAACCAATTTTAATCAATGCCAGTATATTACCCTCAATCCCATGTTCTTTAATTTTTACACTAACCTCTTATGTGGGACTTTATCAAAGGCCTTCTGAAAATCCCAATAAACCATGTCCATTTGTTCTCCCTTATCGATTCTACCAGTTACATCCTCAAAATACTCCAGTAGGTTTGGAAAAAATGATTTTCCTTTCATGAATCCATATTTACTTTGTCTAATCCCGTTGATACTGTCCAAGTCTCCTGTTACCACGTCCTTCATAATAGATTCCAGCATTTTACATACTGCTGATGTCAGGCTAACCGGCCTGTAGTTCGATATTTTCCCTCTCCCTCCTTTTTTAAAATAGTGTCGTTTCATTAGACCTCTGGCGAACAGCACTGTACAATTCCCTCCAGTCCGATAAACAACCGTTCACGAATGCTATCTGTTTCCGGTCCATTAGTGATTTCTGTATTCATGTTGCTGCTGCCACCTATGTTCCATGGGCCGCAATCTTGATGATAAGCCCACCGTGCGGCACTTTATGAAACTCCTTTTGAAAGTCCACTTCCACCAACTGACATGCCCTCATCTCCATGTCCAAAAAGTAATTCAAAAGGCGAATGGGATGATGACCTTTATCTGAAGCGGGTTGGAAGATAAAAGGATGGAAGTTATGTTACAGCTGTACCCGGCTCTGACTGGACCTCCATCTGGAGTAAATTTGTTCATTTCTGGGCACCGCACTTCAGGAAGGACATATTGGCCTTGAAGGGGGCACAGAGCTGATTCACCAGAATGACACTGGGGATAAAAGGGTTAAATTACAAGGACAGTTTGCACAGACGAATGTTTGTGTTCTCTCGAGTATAGAAGATTAAGGGCTGATCTAACCGAGGGGTTTAAGATGATTAAAGGATTCCATAGGGTCGATCGAGAGAAACTATTTCCTGAGGTGGAGGAGTCGAGAACAAGGGGGCATAAACTTAAAATTAGAACAAGGCCATTCAGGGCTGATGTCACGAAGCTATTCTTCACACAAAGGGCAGTGGAAAACTGGAAATCTCTCCCCCAAAATGCGATTGAGGCTGGGGGTCCATTGAAAATTTCAAAAATGGGCTTCATAGATTTTTGTTGAGCCAGGACATTAAATGTCACGGAAACAAAGCTGGTAAATGTAGTCAAGCTGAAGATCAGCCGTGATCTAAGTGAATGGCAGCACAGGGATGAATTGTTGAATGGCCTCCTCCTGTTCCTGTATTCCTAGAATAAGAAGAGGGGGTGAGATTAAGGTGATGGTGTCAGAATGGGGATCAGGGGTCAGATTGTGCAGAAGGGAACTAAATTAGACAGCTCTTTCAAAGAGCCGGCACAGGCACGACGGGCAAAATGTTCTCCTTCTGTGCAGTAAGATTCAAAGATTCTATGATCCCATGAATCAAAAGGGTCAGATTGAGAAGAATTGGTTCACATGAAGAGAAGTGGTGAGCTTGAGGAGAATGTGTGAGATACAGGATAAGGGATTAGATTGTGGAGAACGGGTCAGATTGAGCAGAACGGATCATAATGAGGTTGGAGGAGACTTGGGCAGATTGACGGCGTTGGGAGTGCGGTTGAAGTTTCGCCAGAATATCGGAACAGGAGTAGGTCATTTCTCCCCTCGAAACTGTTTCGTCATTCAATGAGATCACGGCTGATCTGGATTGAGAAAGGGTGTTGAGCTGAAGGAATTTTCTGACAGGGCGTGTGTTCACAGGGCGGCTGTGTGTTTATAGTGAAGGGAATGCAATTCCTTTCGAGAGATGAGGTCGCTGTATCGCTAGCGTTCCAGAGCCCCGATAATTCAGTCCGTAGTATGCTAGACTTTGAATCTGACGGTCCAGGGTTCTAGTCACTCTTCAATTGCTGCTTTTACGCCTCAATGTACCAGTATTAGAAAATAACTTATATTTGAAAAAAACTCAGGTTTTGTGGCAAATGTTTAAAATATATTGATGCATTTTATTCAGACGGCAGGCAAGATCAATGTAAATTGTTTGTGTTTCATGGTGCTGCAAAAATTCGTAAAAATTGAGAATCTTAATTTGAAAGCAGCTCTCGGACAAGCATTTATATTCTGGACCCTCAGAATGAATGTTTGTCGCTTTTCCGACTGAGCTCTCGGTCAACTTCTGACAGCGACCTTCACTGGCTGACATGGAGCATTACCTCTTTCCCATTCTTCATTTCCTTCTGCAGTAATTCCGCCTGTGCAGTTCATATCTCTCCCACTCCCCACACTCCCTGCCTGCCACAGGCCTCACTTCAAAAATACACTTCCTCCCACCAACTCCAAGCTCTTTAACAACGGCACAATCCAAAACACAGCGGGCAATGAAGGCTCAAGTTTCCATTTAGAAACTATTCAAACTGCTTCGGTAAAGTGTGGTCTCGGGGAAGCAGTTCGAAAGGCAAATGGTATTTTGGCCTTCGTTGCAAGAGGATTTGAGTAGAGGAGTTATGTTTGAGTAGGGTCAACACAAGTAATGTTAGAGTAGAATCTCCACCAGTAATGTTAGAGTAGGAACACCACCACTAATGTTAGAATAGGGTCACCACCTGTAATGCTAGAATAGGATCACCACCAATAATGTTAGAGTAGGTTCACCTCCAGTAATGTTAGAGTAGGATCACCAACTGTAATTTTAGAATAGGATCACCAATATTAATGTTAGAGTAGGGTCTCCACGAGTAATGTTAGAGTAGGGGCACCATCAGTAATATTAGATTAGTATCACCATCAATAATGTTAGAGTTGCATCACCATCAATAATGATAGAGTAGGGTCAACATCATTCATGTTCGAGTGGGGTCAAAACCATTAATGTTGGAGTAGGATCACCACCAGTAATGTGAGAGTAGGATCACCACCAGTAATGTTAGAGTAGGATCACCACCAGTAATGTTAGAGTTGGGTCAACACCAGTAATTTTCGAGCAAGGATCACCACCAGTAATGTTAGAGTAGGATCACCACCTGTAATAAGAGTAAGGTCACCATCATTAACATAAGAGTAAGTGCATCACCAGTAATGTTAGAGTACAGTCACCACCAGTTATGTTAGAGTAGGATCACCACCAGTAATATTAGATTAGTATCACCACCAGTAATGTTAGAGTAGGATCACCACCAGTAATATTAGATTAGGATCACCACCAGTAATGTTAGAGTAGGATCACCACCAGTAATATTAGATTAGGATCACCATCAATAATGTTAGAGTAGGATCACCACCAGTAATGGAAGAGTAGGGTGTCCAACAGTGATAATATAATGGGACACCAGCAGAAATGTAACGATTGGGTCACCGCAATTATTATTAGAATAAGGTCACCGAAAGTAATGTTAGAGAGGGATCACCACCAGTCATATTAGAGTAGGAGAACTGGAAGTAATGTTAGAGTAGAGTCACCACCAGTACCGTTACAATAGGATAACCAGAATTAATGTGAGAGTAGGGTCAGCAGCAATAAGATCACGGTAGGATCACCAGCAGCAATGTTAGAGTTGGATCACCACAAGTAATGTTGGAGTAGCATTAGCACCAATAATGTTAGACTAGGATCACCACCAATAACGTTAGAGTCGGGTCACCACCAGTAATGGAACAACGGAAATTCTAGAGTATGATCACCACTGGTCATGTTGAGCAGGATTAACACCAGTAATGATAGAGTTGGGCCACCACCAGTAAGGAATCAGTATGATCATCACCCGTAATGTTAGAATAGGATCTTCACATGTAATCTTCGGATTGAGTCACCACCAGTGATGTTAATGTAGGATTAGCACCAGTAATGTTATAGTAGGGTAACCACAATTAATGTTAAAGTAGCCTTACCACGATTAATGTTAGAGTAGAGTCACCACCAGAATTTAGAGTAGAGTCACCACCAGTAATATGAGAGCAGTGTGACAACCTGAAATATGAGATTAGGGTCACCACCAGTAATGTTCTATTCGGGTCACCACCAGTAATGTTAGAGTCGGGTCACCACCAGTAGTGTTAGAGTAGCGACACTACTGGCAACGTTAGAGTCGGGTCACCATCAATAGTGATGGAGTCGGGTCACCACGAGTAATGTTAGAGTCGAGTCATCAACAGAATTTAGAGTTGCGTCACCACCAGTAATGTTAGAATGTGTTCAACAGAAGTAACGTGACATTAGTGTTATCAACAAAAATGTCTGACTAGAAATATGAGAGTAGGGTCATCACCAGTGCTTTTTGATTGGTGTCACCACCTGAAATGTTGGAGTGGCATCATCACCAGTAATGTTAGAGTAGGATTACCAACAATACTGTTATAATAGGTTCATCACAATTTAATGTGAGAGAAGGGTCACCAGCAGTAATGAAAAAGTAGGATCAGCACCAGAAATGATAGGCTGGGGCCACCAAGATTAATGTTAGAGAAGCGTCACCTCCAGTAATATGAGAGTAGGGTGACCATCCGCGATGATAGAGTGGGGACACCATCAATAATGTTACAGTGGGTTCACAACCAGTGATGTTAGAGTAGGATCAACACCAGTAATATTAGGGAAGTGTCTTCACCATTAATGTTGGAGGAGTTTCAACACCAGTAATGTTAAAATAACGTCACCACCATTAATGTTACAGCAGGATCACCACCAGTGATGTTACAGTTGTGTCACCACCAGTAATGTTAAAGTGGGGTCACCATCAGTAATGCTATAGCATGGTCAACAAAAAATAATGTTATCGCACCGTTAATGTTAGGGTAGAGTCACCTCCAGTAATGCAATAGTTGCGATAACACCAGCCATGTTAGAATCGGATCCCCATTGGTAATTTTAGAGTGGGATCACAATCACTAATGGTAGAGTAGGGTCTCCAAAAGTAATATTACAATATGACACCAACAGAAATGTTACAATTGGGTCACCACAATTAATGTTCGAATATGGTCACCAAAATTAATGTTAGAGAAGGATCACCACCAGTAATGTTCGAGTAGGATCACCTCCAGTAATGGTAGATTAGGGTCACCACCGGTAATATTGGAGTTGGATCACTACCAGTCATGGTGGAGTAGAGTCCCACGCTGTCTTGGTTCTCAGTGCTGAAACTGGGGTATGCCCGAGACCAGACACTCTCACTCTGAGATCTTTATGTACATTGTTCCTCCAATCCTATTCATATCTTGACATCTGTAGCATAGCTCATTCAGACAGATGGATTAATGTTTCTTTCCATACTCGTGTTAGCTGGGCCTCTGGGGCAACAAAATCGCTTCTGAACCAGTAGGTTCTGTAAGACGGGCGGCCGAAACACTATCGCTTGTTTTGAGCCACCGTCAAAAACGAATTTCTGTTGTAATCCACCTGCTGTCTCCAAAAATTAGACGACCTCATGTTTTTGAGAGGCATCGTTGAGCTGACCTACTTCATCCCCTGGGATGGTGATGTTAACTTCAAGAACGTTGGTTCACGACTCTGCTTCAGTGAAACGTTACCGTTCGACTCATGTCCTCTGCTGCAGACTGAATCCACAATAGGCGCTGGTAACTGCAACTGAGCTAACTCGCTTAGCTCTCACCTTCCTTCACCTCAGGCAACCTGCACGTTTAAGTGACACCTCTAACTCGCTGGTAAAGCCTTCGAATCTGAAATAGCCCCGTATTCTCTGTCCTGGATGTACTCTGGCACTCGTTAATGTACCGTCTGCATCTGCTTGGTAAAGATTACTGAAGAAGACGGCAAAGAGAATCTGGCAGAATATAAGAGTTTCTGAACAAATCTACCGAGTTTTTCATTAATACATACCTGTGAACATACGAAATAAGAGCAGGAGTAGGCCAGAACAGGTCGTCATATTCCACTTTATAGTTTTCAATTAAAAGCAGTCTATGAAAGTCAACTAGAAAGTAGTAAATTGCCTCACTTGTTGCGAGATATGCGGCTGGTTTTCCATTGGTGTTCTCAGTTCGACATGAAGTAATTGTTGAAGACGTCCATCAGTAATTCTTGTGTTAGTTTGATTCCAGGTGCTGTCGATAAATGTCACTTTTTAAATTGATCCTTTTGTCTCCTTCTCTCCAGCATCCTGCTCTTCTGTTGGATGTTCAGCATTCAAACTGCGTTGCTCTTTTTGGTTATGTTTTGCACGTTTAAGTTCTGGCCCTTCCCATGTGTAACTCGCATCATAATAGGCGTGGCCCAATATTAAGTCCCATCGCCGCCTGTTACATGCACGGCCCAATAGTCAGTCCCATTGCCACTATTTATAGGCATGGCCCAATATTCACTCCCATCGCCGCCTGTTATCGGCATGGCCCAATATTCAGTCAAATCGCCGCTTGTTATAGGCACGGTCCAATAGTGAGTCCCATCGCTGCCCGTTACAGGCACGTCCCAATATTCAGTTCCAACGCCGCGTGTTGTAGGCACGGGGAAATATTCAGTCCCAAGTCCGTCTGTTATAGAAAAGGGCCAATATTCAGTTCCATCGCCGCCTGTTATGGCCACGGTCCCATATTCAGTACCTTCACCCCCTGTTAAAGGCAAGTTCCCATATTCAGTCCCATCACCCCCTGTTGAAGGAAGGGTCCAACATTCAGTCCCATCACTCCCCGTTAGGGGAACGGTTCCATATTCAGTCTCATCGCCACCTGTAAAAGGCCCAGTGCAATAGTGGGTTCCATTGCTGCCCTTCATTGATACGGCCCAATAATCCGTGCTATTAAAATAATGATGGAATGGAGAAGAAACATCCCCAGAACTTGAGCAATTGTCTGTGAACAATTTCTCCGGTAACCTTAATGCTAATCTTGCTTCTCTCTCTGGAGTCGGGTCCTGATATTCCGGAGCAATTTTGTAATCAAGATCCTCAGCCAAGTAGCAGACTACCAGAATGCACCAGTTCACTTTGAGTCTCTCTCACGGGTGCAACACAACTCCTGGAATGCAGCAGTGTCTCAGTACAATTCATTACGTTTGACTATCAATTTAGTAATGCAGCAGTCTCTCCACATAACACTCATCCCTGGTAACATTCTGATTCATCTTTTCTGGACAGCCTCTGAGACCTTGCCATTTTTCCGAAACTGCGGTGTTCAGCTGAGGTCGAACCAATCGTTTATAAAGGTTTTGCATTACTTCCTTGCATTTGTACTTTATGCCACCATTAATAAAGCAAACTTTGAAATTGCACTCTGCATACCCGAATCCAGATCATTAATATGAGCAGTGGTCCTAATACTGACCACTTGAGAACACCAGTGTTTACTTCCTTCCAGTCTGAAACCCAACCGTTCACCACTACCCTCCGGTTTTTGTCCATGAGCTGATTTTTTATCCACGCTCCGACTGTCCCTTTAATCCCCTGGGGTTTAATTTTGTAAGAAGTCTATTATGCGGTACTTTATAAAATGTCTTTTGATAGTCCATATACACAACATCAACCGCGCTACCCTCATTAACCCTTTCCATTACTTCATCAAAGAACTCAATCAGGTTAGTCAAACACGATTTTCCTTTAACATATCCGTGCTGACTTTAATTTATTATCCAATATCTTTCCGAATGCCAATTAATTTTGTCCCTGATTATTGTCTCAAAAAGTTACCCCAACACCAACGTTTGGCCGATTGGCCTGTAATTGCCGGGTTCATCATTCAGATCTTTTTTGAACAGGGGTGTGACATTTGCAGCCCTCCAATCCTCTGGCACAAGTCCCATATCTCAGGAGAATTGGAGGATTGTGGCCAGAGCCTCTGCAATTTCCACCCTCACTTCCCTCAGTAACCAAGGATGCATTCCATTCGGGTGACTTTCATACTTTGAAAACTCCCACTCTTTTAAGAACCACCTATTTTATCTATTTTTATGCTATCCAATATCGCTCCCAGCTCCTCCTTTAATGCTACAATGGCAGCATCGTCTTCTTTATTTGAGGCCAATGTGCAATATTCATTTCCTACCCCAGCCAGTCCCACTGCCTTCACAAGTTGATCTCCTTTTTGTCCGCAATCGGTCACACCCTTCCATTGACTACTCCTTTAGAATTCATATGTTTATAAATTAATTTTGGGTTCCATTTTATGTTTGCCACCAATCTATTCTCATGCTCTCTCTTTGCACCTCTTGCACTCTTTTAAAAATCTCTTCTGAACTTTCTGTATTTGGCCTGGTTTTCTACTGTATTATGTACCTTAAATTTGTCATAAGCCTCCTTTTTTCTGTTCCATTGTAATCTCTATATCTTTAGTCATCCAGGGAGCTCCAACTTTGGATGTCCTGTCTTTCCCCCTCGTGGGAATGTTTCTACACTGTACCCGATCCATCTCCTCGTTGAAAGCCTCCCATTGTTCAGTTATTGTTTTGCTGCCGATTTTTGATTCCAGTCCTACCGGAAAATACACTTCGTATTCGTAAAAATACTTCCCTCTCCTTCCCAGATAACAGTACGGAGCAATTATTATAAATATCTGAAATCATCTCACTTAGTAAAATATCTGTGGTGTTGCCAAGTGCAATTATTTTCACTCCATGAAATTATCTCTCGTCGTAGAATATCTGTGGTCTAGCCATGTGCAAGCATTATAACTCCCTTAAATCATCTCTCTTGGTAGAATATCTGTGGTGCAGCCATGTGCAATTATTATAACTCCGTGAAATCATCTCTCTTAATAGGATATCTGTGGTCTGGCCATGTGCAATTATTGTAATTCACTGAAATCATTTCTCTTAGTCGAATATCTGTGGTGTCGCCATGTGCAAATGTTATAACTCCCTGAAATAATCTCTCTTGGTAGAATATCTGTGGTCGAACTCTATGCTTGTGTTACCAAAAGATTGTGGTTGATTATGCGATGCTGGTATGTGAACCGCTCCATGACTCGGATTTATCCAATCGGTTTTACTCAATACATTCAGCATACTCTTGTCACACGTTGCTAGAGCTGAAACGGTCCGTGGATTTGCCTGTGCAACCGTTGCTACTTAACCTTGTTATGTAAGTCTGCACGTAGTTATTTGCTATTAAGTTGCTGCATAACTCTGGTGACATGTGTTCATGTCTATCAAACGTCCGGGTGCACAAATTTTATGTAAGTTGTGATTTGTAACCGTTAAATTGTATTTCGTGCATGACTTTGACTTGGCTTCTTCCTTGATAGTTTGGCAGGAAAGAATTTTAGGATAACCTAATCGAGGGAGAGTAAATTAAATTCGCTTTGATCCGATCTGGGTTAAATGTCGTGCAGTTCAGAAACCGAATCAGGTAACATTCACCCCTCCAGATAACTGGGAGGGAAAAGCCCAGACAATTCCTCAGTGAGCGGGCAAAGGAGAAAACCAAGGACTCGCCTGGTTCCTCGGCATATATCTGTCAGGATATCAAATCCGGCTTTCCCAGAACAGGACCTCCACGACTTTGGAAAATACATGAATTCACAGCACAGGAGATTATGTGCGACTGTTGCTGTGTCCGGGCCGGTCCAACACAACACAATGAGAAGTCCTCTGTTTGCACTTCAATAGAGTGCATCTAACTGGATGGCCAGCTTTTGATTTGTTAAAATAGGGACAGGCACCGCAGACGAAGCAAATCGAATAACTGCGAGGATAAATTATGGAATCATCGAAATTTACGGCGCAGAAGGCCCATCGTGTCTGTGCCGGCCGAAAAAGAGCTATCATGCCTAATCCCACTTGCCAGCACTTGTTCCCTCGTCTTGTAAGTTACGGCAAGCCAAGTGAATATCGAAGTAGTTTTAAAGTGCGATGATGGTTTCTGCCTCGACCACCCTTTCAGGCAGCGAGTTTCAGACCCCCATCACACTTTGGGGGGAAAAAAATCTCCTCAGCTCCCCTCTCATCCTTCGAACAATTACTTCAGATCTATACCCTCTGTTTATTGATCTATCCGATAATGGAAATAGATCCTTCCTATACACTTTATCGAGTGCCGTCATAATTTTATGCACCTCAAGTAAATCTTCCGTCAGCCTCAGTTCTTCCGAAGAAAACCATCCCATACTATCCAATCATTTCTCATAGCTAAAATTCTTCAGTCCTGGCATCATCATCGTAAACTTCCTCTGTACCCTCTCGAGTACAATCACATCTTTCCTGTAATAAATATACAATTGATCAAAATAATGTGAAATAATAAAGTTCTTATTTTTGTCCCCGAAACTGTAATATATGCAGTAACAGTAGTGTTCCATTTAAATGTGTATTTTTGTGGCTCTTCTTGGGATAGTGAATGAACGGGAAACTTCAATGGATTGGGAGGGTGAATGAACAGATATCATTAATGAATTGGAAAGTGAATGGACCGATACCATCAATAGAATATGAAAGTGAATGGACGGGTACAATTAATGAATTGGGGCAGTGAATGGACGGGAACCATTAATGGATTGGGAAAGAGAATGGACGGATAAGTTTGTGCAAGTTTAGGGTACACGGCTATCCAAGGAGCACGGTCAACCCTTTGGTAAGTACATGATACCACGAGCAGCGTATGAGCAAGTCACCTCTAGCGTAAGTGTAGGGGCACCACTAGTACTGGAGGGACACTGTCAGTTCAACTTTATTGTACGAGGACCAAAGGTATTGGATGAGAACTGTCACCTTTAATGTAACTGTAGGATAGATCTACTACCGGAGGAGAACGGTCACCTCTTGTGTAATTCAAGGCGTACCGCTAGTACCAGCGGAGAACGGTTACCTCTGGTGTAATTGGATGGTGCAACTTGAATCGGAGGAGATGGGATATCTCTAGTTTTAGTGTGGCTGTATTATTGGCACTGGTGAAGGACTCTCACCTCGAGTGTAATTAGGTGTATCACTACTATCAGAGGAACATGGTCACAACTAGTGCAAGTGTAGGGGTACCTTTAATACTGGAGGAGTCAGATCAATACACGTGTAAGAGCAGGGGTACCAAAATACCGCAGCAGCAAAGTGATCACTCTTTGTATGTTTAGATTTATCACTACTACCGAATGACCAGGATCACCATTTGTGTAAGTGCAGCGTGCACCACTAACATCAGAGGAACACGGTCACCCCGAGATGAGTGCAGTGTACCACAAGTACCGGACCAGAATTGTTAGCCCGATTGTAAGTTCAGAGGCATTACAAGCAGAGATGGAACACAGTCACCTCTAGTGTAAGTTCAGCGCGCCACGAGTAACGGACGAGCAAGTCATCTCTTATCTAAGTGTGGATGTTCCACTAGTACCGGAGGAGTGCAGTCACATCTATTGTAAGTGTAGGGGAAGCAGCAGTACCGGAGGAACAAGGTCACCACCAGTGAAATAGTGGAGGAGAACGGTCACCTCTAGTTTAAGTGTAGAGCTACCACTAACACTGGAGGAGAACGGTCACCTCTAGTTTAAGTGTAGAGCTACCACGAACACTGGAGGAGCACGATCACCACGAGTGTAACTGTAGGGGCACCGCGAGTAGAGAAGGAGCGCGGTCAGAGTAGGTTCATCACCAGTAATGTTAGACGAGTGTCATCAGCTCTAATCTTAGAGTAGGGTCACCATCAGTGTAATGTTCGGATGGTGTCACCACCAGTAATGTTAGAGTAGGCTCACCACCAGAAATGTTGCAGTCGGGTCATCAATAGTAATGTTAGAGTAGGGTCACCACTAATAATGTTAGTTCATCAACAACACCAAAAATCTTATAGTAACGTCACCATCATCAATTTTAACATATGGATATGTCCAGTAATATTAAATCAGGGTTGCCACCAATAATGTTATAGTGTCAACATCAGTAATGTTAGAGTTGGGTCACCATCAGTAGTGTTAGAGTACTGTCTCCACCAATAATTTTAGAGTTGGTGAGACCGCACCTGGAATACTGCATACAGTTTTGGTCTCCATACTTAAGAAAAGACATACTTGCTCTCGAGGCAGTACAAAGAAGGTTCACTCGGTTAATCCCGGGGATGAGGGGGCGGACATATGAGGAGAGGTTGAGTAGATTGGGACTCTACTCATTGGAGTTCAGAAGAATGAGAGGCGATCTTATTGAAACATATAAGATTGTGAAGGGTCTTGATCGGGTGGATGCAGTAAGGATGTTCCCAAAGATGGGTGAAACGAGAACTAGGGGGCATAATCTTAGAATAAGGGGCTGCTCTTTCAAAACTGAGATGAGGAGAAACTTCTTCACTCAGAGGGTGGTCGGTCTGTGGAATTTGCTGCCCCAGGAAGCTGTGGAAGCAACATCATTAGATAAATTTAAAACAGAAATAGACAGTTTCCTAGAAGTAAAGGGAATTAGGGGTTATGGGGAGCGGGCAGGAAATTGGACATGAAGCTGAGTTCGGATCGGTCAATGCCCTGTGGGTGGCGGAGAGGGCCCAGGGGCTATGTTGCCGGGTCCTGCTCCGACTTCTTGTGTTCTTTAGATTTGTGGTTGGGATCAGATCAGCCATGATCTTATTGAATGGCGGAGCAGGCTCGAGGGGCCGATTGGCCTACTCCTGCTCCAATTTCTTATGTTCTTATGTTCTTATGTTCTTACCACCTGGAAGGTTTGAGCAGCGTCTCCAACAGAAATGTTAAAGTCGGTTCACAATCAGTAATGTTAACGTCGGGTCTCCACCAGTAATTTTTTTTTAATTTTTTTTATTCGTTCACGGGATGTGGGCTTCGCTGGCAAGACCGGCATTTATTGCCCATCCCTAATTGCCCTTGAGAAGGTGGTGGTGAGCCGCCTTCTTGAACCGCTGCAGTCCGTGTGGTGACGGTTCTCCCACAGTGCTGTTAGGAAGGGAGTTCCAGGATTTTGACCCAGCGACAATGAAGGAACGGCGATATATTTCCAAGTCGGGATGGTGTGTGACTTGGAGGGGAACGTGCAGGTGGTGTTGTTCCCATGCGCCTGCTGCCCTTGTCCTTCTAGGTGGTAGAGGTAGCGGGTTTGGGAGGTGCTGTCGAAGAAGCCTTGGCGAGTTGCTGCAGTGCATCCTGTGGATGGTGCACACTGCAGCCACAGTGCGCCGGTGGTGAAGGTAGTGAATGTTTAGGGTGGTGGATGGGGTGCCAATCAAGCGGGCTGCTTTATCTTGGATGGTGTCGAGCTTCTTGAGTGTTGTTGGAGCTGCAGTCATCCAGGCAAGTGGAGAGTATTCCATCACACTCCTGACTTGTGCCTTCTAGATGGTGGAAAGGCTTTGGGGAGTCAGGAGGTGTGTCACTCGCCGCAGAATACCCAGCCTCTGACCTGCTCTCGTAGCCACAGTATTTATATGGCTGGTCCAGTTAAGTTTCTGGTCAATGGTGACCCCCAGGATGTTGATGTTGGGGGATTCGGCGATGGTAATGCCGTTGAATGTCAAGGGGAGGTGGTTAGACTCTCTCTTGTTGGAGATGGTCATTGCCTGGCACTTATCTGGCGCGAATGTTACTTGCCACTTATGAGCCCAAGCCTGGATGTTGTCCAGGTCTTGCTGCATGCGGGCTCGGACTGCTTCATTATCTGAGGGGTTGCGAATGGAACTCAACACTGTGCAGTCATCAGCGAACATCCCCATTTCTGAACTTATGATGGAGGGAAGGTCATTGATGAAGCAGCTGAAGATGGTTGAGCCTAGGACACTGCCCTGAGGAACTCCTGCAGCAATGCCCTGGGGCTGAGATGCTTGGCCTCCAACAACCACTATCATCTTCCTTTGTGCTAGGTATGACTCCAACCACTGGAGAGTTTTCCCCCTGATTCCCATTGACTTCAATTTTACTAGGGCTCCTTGGTGCCACACTCGGTCAAATGCTGCCTTGATGTCAAGGGCAGTCACTCTCACCTCACCTCTGGAATTCAGCTCTTTTGTCCATGTTTGGACCAAGGCTGTAATGAGGTCTGGAGCCGAGTGGTCCTGGCGGAACCCAAACTGAGCATCGGTGAGCAGTTTATTGGTGAGTAAGTGCTGCTTGATAGCACTGTCGACGACACCTTCCATCACTTTGCTGATGATTGAGAGCAGACTGATGGGGCGGTAATTGGCCGGATTGGATTTGTCCTACTTTTTGTGGACAGGACATACCTGGGCAATTTTCCACATTGTCGGGTGGATGCCAGTGTTGTAGCTGTACTGGAACAGCTTGGCTAGAGGCGCAGCTAGTTCTGGAGCACAAGCCTTCAGTACTACAGCTGGGATGTTGTCGGGGCCCATAGCCTTTGCTGTATCCAGTGCACTCAGCCGTTTCTTGATATCACGTGGAGTGAATCGAATTGGCCCACGACTGGCTTCCGTGATGGTGGGGATATCGGGAGGAGGCTGAGATGCATCATCCACTCGGCACTTCTGGCTGAAGATGGTTGCAAATGCTTCAGCCTTGTCTTTTGCACTCACGTGCTGGACTCTGCCATCATTGAGAATGGGGATGTTTGCAGAGCCTCCTCCTCCCGTTAGTTGTTTAATTGTCCACCACCATTCACGACTGGATGTGGCAGGACTGCAGAGCTTTGATCTGATCCGTTGGTTGTGGAATCGCTTAGCTCTGTCTATAGCATGTTGCTTCCGCTGTTTAGCATGCATGTAGTCCTGAGGTGTAGCTTCACCAGGTTGGCACCTCATTTTTAGGTACGCCTGGTGCTGCTCCTGGCATGCTCTTCTCCACTCCTCATTGAACCAGGGTTGATCCCCTGGCTTGTTGGTAATGGTAAAGTGAGGAATATGCCGGGCCATGAGGTTACAGATTGTGCTGGAATACAATTCTGCTGCTGCTGATGGCCCACAGCGCCTCATGGATGCCCAGTTTTGAGCTGCTAGATCTGTTCTGAATCTATCCCATTTAGCATGGTGATAGTGCCACACAACACGTTGGATGATGTCCTCAGTGCGAAGACGGGACTTCATCTTCACGAGGACTGTGCGTTGGTCACTCCTACCAATAACTGTCATGGACAGATGCATTTGCGACAGGTAGATTGGTGAGGACGAGGTCAATTAAGTTTTTCCCTCTTGTTGGTTCGCTCACCACCTCCCGCAGGCCCAGTCTGGCAGCTATGTCCTTCATGACTCGGCCAGCTCGGTCAGTAGTGGCGCTACCGAGCCACTCTTTGTGATGGACATTGAAGTCCCCCACCCAGAGTACATTCTGTGCCCTTGCTACCCTCATTGCTTCCTCCAAGTGGTGCTCAACATGGAGGAGGACTGATTCATCAGCTGAGGGAGAGCGGTAGGTGGTAATCAGCAGGACGTTTCCTTGTCCATGTTTGAACTGATGCCATGAGATTTCATGGGGTCCGGAGTCAATGTTGAGGACTCCCAGGGCCACTCCCTCCTGACTGTATATCACTGTACCGCCACCTCTGGTGGGTCTGTCCTGCCGGTGGGACAGGACATACCCAGGGATGGTGATGGAAGGGTCTGGGACGTTGGCTGAAAGTTATGATTCTGTGAGTATGGCTATGTCAGGCTGTTGCTTGACTAGTCTGTGGGACAGCTCTCCCAATTTTGGCACAAGTCCCCAGATGTTAGTAAGGAGTACCTTGCAGGGTCGAGTGGGCTTGTTGTGACGTTGTTGTGTCCGGTGCCTCGTGGTCCGATGCCGGGTGGTCCGTCCGGTAAGTGCATCACCACTGCCAGGTGAACATGTTCACAACTAGTGCAAGTGTAGGGGTACCTTTAATACTGGAGGAGCACGATCAATTCTTATTTCAGCGAAGGGGTACCAATTTCACTGCAGCTATAAGGTCACCGCTATATGTAAGTGTAGAGTTAACACTACGACCGGATGACCAGGGTCAACATTGGTGTAAGTGTAGTATATACCACTAATGGCAGAGGAACACGGTCACCCCTCGTGTAAGCGCAGTGTACCACAAGTACCGGAGCAGAATTGTTAGCTCTAATGTAAGTTTCGAGTCATCACTAGCAGAGAAGGAGCACAGTCCCGATTAGTGTAAGAGCAGGGCTAACGAATGTACCTGAGTAGCACGGTCGTCTCTAGTTTACGTGTAGGTATGCCATTAGTACTGGAGGAATGTGATAACCTCCAGGAACCAAGGAACACTGTCACCTCTGGTGCAAGTTTACGGTACCACTAGTACCGGAGGAGAACCGTCACCTCCAGTGAAAGTGCAGGTTTACCCATAGTACCAGAAGAGCAGTCAACTGCAGTGTAACTGGAGGGTTCCTCTTCTACCGGAGCAGCACAGTCACCTCTAGTATAATTCTGCGTGTACCATTAGTCCCAGAGGAGGATCGACACCTGCAGTGTAAGTGTAGTGTATCAATTGTACCTGAGGAGCAAAGTCACTTCTAGTGTATATGTAGGGTTTCCATCTGGTGTAAGTGTCGGGTGCAACTTGTACCGGAGGAGGAATGTAACCTCTCGTGTAAGTGTAGGGGTAACACCAGTACCGCAGGAACAAGGTCTCCACTGGTTTAAATGTAGGGGCACCTCTAATCTCGTACTGGAGGAGAACGGTCAGCTCTACTGGAAATGTAGGGTACCACAAGAACAGGAGGAGTGCGGTCACATCTAGTATAAGTGTAAGGTATCAATAACACCGAAAGAACTCAGTCACCTCTCGTGTAAGTTCATGGTGCCACGAATATCGGACGAACAAGTCACGGGTAATCGAAGTGTAGAAGTTCCACGAGTACCGGAGGAGTGCGGTCACATCTAGTATAAGTGTAAGGGTAGCAGCAGTGCCGGAGGAACAAGGTCACCACTAGTGTAGTAGCGGAGGAGACCGGTCACCTCTAGTTTCCGTGTAGAGGTAACACTAGAACCGGAGCAGCACGATCACCAATAGTTTAACTGTCGGGGCACCACTAGTAGAGAAGGAGCAAGGTCACCCGTAGTTTAAGTGTAGCGTTCCATTAGTACCGAAGGAGAACGGACACCTCCAGTCTAATTGTCGGGACACCAAAAGTAGAGAAGGAGCACGGTCAGAGTAGGTTCACCACCAGTAATTTTAGAGCAGTGTCACCACCAGTAATGTTAGAATGGGGTCACCACAATAATGTTAGAATTGGGACACCACCAGTAATGTTAGAGCAGTGTCACCACCAGTAATGTTAGAGCAGTGTCACCACCAGTAATGTTAGGATGGCGTCACCACCAGTAATGTTAGAGCAGTGTCACCACCAGTAATGTTAGAGCAGTGTCACCACCAGTAATGTTAGAGCAGTGTCACCACCAGTAATGTTAGAGCAGTGTCACCACCAGTAATGTTAGAGCAGTGTCACCACCAGTAATGTTATGATGGCGTCACCACCAGTAATGTTAGGATGGCGTCACCACCAGTAATGTTATGATGGCGTCACCACCAGTAATGTTAGAGTAGGGTCACCATCAGTAATGTGACACTCGGGTCACTATCAATAATGTTAGATTATAGTTTCCACCCCCAGTAATGTTAGAGTAGGGTCACCTGATGTTTGAGCCAAGGCATCGCCAATGATCATCACAGCATAAAACACGTTTAATTATGTAATGGATTTGAAGATTTTAATGAATTCTTGAGGCATCAAGAAGCGAGTGCAGTTTCCAGGAGGGATGTTCCATCACGGTTCGCATTTCGTCAGGGATTACTTTCCGTTCATTGATGTTAACGGAATGAGTTTCATGGACTGAGATGCACAATTTCCCCACTGACGTCCCGGGCGCCCAGGAGAGGAAAATCGCACCTTGTTTGTTAAGTGACTGTAACTAATACCAATTATTGTGCAACCTGATTTACTCACCGGGGCACCGATTGTTCTATAAAGGGGGAGTATTTACGGATCTCACTTACACTCCAATCGGAAGAGTAAAGATGGACAGAATTCACACATTCTTCTAGAAAATGGAAAATCCAACACTTCTTCAAATAAAGGAGATTTACTACCCGATTCTCGCATCCTTTGGTATTCCCGGTAAGTCAATATAACCTGTTGTTTCAAAGCTGTTCACTATTTCACTGTTAATGATGATGTAAAAAATTCCGACAATGTCCTCACTTCAGAGTCACTTATCCACCGGGATAATTTGGTGAATATCAGTGGGAATCCGAGCAGTCCGCGACGCCGAAGAGGCGCTGCTCTGATCGGTAGATCGTGGGCACCGGGCGATCAACTTTCTTCCCTATGCGAGGGAGGACCAGGGTGATTCCCCTGCCCCACTAACAGTACAAAGATCATTAAAGAATGTGTTGCCTCGTGCCCCTGATAATCATTTTATTTGTACCGTGGTTCCTGTATACTTTAAGTTGTAAATTCCTCGGTCTGCAGCCACCTCCACCCAATGGAAACTTTGAAAAATAATTTGAGAACTAATTGCCGCTCCGGGAAATGTTCCCCTTCTCTCGGCTACAAAGATCCTTCACGGTTCCACCAGCTCCTGCTTTGTACCGAGCAGCTCCCTCGGGGCGAATATAAATAGAAAAAGCCCAGAGTTTCGACAGAAATTGAAGCTTTTCTCTCTGCTGAATGTTTTACTTGAATTCATATCTTTCCAGTAATCGCTGTGAAATTATATTGAAAACTGTTGAAAACTGCTGGCATCTCCCGAGACCCCGCTCGCCAATGAAACTGAAGGAACTAAATGTAAATTTCGATCTATTGTCCCATGGGGCCGCAGCAGTAAATTATAAAATCGGGTCGGTACATCACTTGGGTATAAACCTCATGGCGGAATGCTTTTAGCGCTCAACACTGCATTGAATTATGTGTTTGGACGTATGTAAGGAAATCCGTTTACTTATTGGCTGCCGAAAATTAACAACTTACAGAACCATCCAATGTTTCCCTTCTGGGCGCTTTTTTTACACCTGTCCCGTCCCTGCGAGGTGCTCCAGTTTAGCCTGGACCGCACAGTAAAAGTGTGAGTGGAACCTCAATCTAGTGTTAGTGGCGACAGCGATGGAAATAAAATTCGGGACAGATGTATGACGGACGGATGATCCGATGTCGCCTGTTTTACACTATCGCCCAAAGTCCAAATACCCCCGTTGACTCTTCAGTGCCTGGGTGTCGGTAGTAGTGGGGACGCTCTCCGTTACCAATCCCCAGACTGATTCCGAGAGACACTCTCCCCGCTGCCTTGACAAAGTCTGACTGAAATAAGCTGGAAGGACGGCGGATTGTCAGTCCCTCGATATTGAGTGTTTCATATTTTCTTTCTTTTCAATAAAGTGTCGTCATCGCTCGCCGATATTAAAAAAAATCCACGTGCATTACGCTGAGTAGGAAAACAAAGGAACATTTCCCCCCAATATGCTGTGAGATTTATGAGCATCCCCGTTACTTACCTCTTGTCCCTCTTTCTTACAGCGAACCTAGTGACAATCGTGATTCTCTCCAGAGGAAATTGCGGTCTTTCCAAATGTATCTCTATCTATATGGTGGCCATGGCAACAGCAGATCTACTGGTCATCATCTTCAATGCAATAGAGTATCAAATGTTCACTATAATCTTTCCACTTCCATTCCTGTCCTACACTGTCATTCGTAAGTTCATGGTCTACATGAATTGTACCAACCTGGATCTGTCGGTGTGGTTCACAGTCTCGTTCACATTTGAACGATTTGTATCTATATGTTGTCAAAAGTTTCAAACAAAATATTGCACAGTGAGAACTGCGGCTGCGGTTTTAACAACGCTCTCTTTCCTGATCTGTTTAGAGAACATCCCATATTGGTTTTCATATCAACATGCACAAATAATTAACAATGTTCAGTGGGGTCTCCGCCCCAGTTTGGCCTTTTTTACATCTCCTGGAGGTGTGATGTACACATGGTTAGAAAGTATTTTAATTCCATGGATTCCTTTTGCTTTAATGTTTCTGTTTCATTGTTTGACAGTCAGACGTATTTTAGTGGCCAGCAGAGCCCGCAGGGGCCTCCGGAGTCACAGCAGTGAGAATAAGAGCGATCCAGAGGTGGCGAACCGAAGGAAATCTATTATTTTACTGTTCACTGTATCTGGTAGTTTTCTACTGTTGTGGCTGACAGCTGCGGTGAATTCTTTAGCGATCGGTCTGGTCAAGCAGTTCCGACCCGATTATACAGCGCCTGCCTTTATCGCCACTGAAACCGGGTACATGCTCATGTATTTGAGTTCATGTACAAACACGTGCATTTATGCAGCTACCCAAACGAAATTCAGGGAAGAGCTGAAGAAGGTGGTGAAATCTCCTTGGACATTTATTCTGATTTTGGTAGAAGCAATGAAAAGTCAAACCAAAGCTTCCTGTCCTAACTCCAGCTCAATTACAGTCCGTGTTCCACTTTAGAGAGGCCGTCTTTCTTTGCTGTGAAAATGATCATGGATCAGAAAAAACAATTATATTTTATGCCCTGAGTTTGACATCTGTTGCTTCATTAGGGTGATCAGAATAGTTTCCTTATAATAAACCGCAGTTCCTGCTCAAGATTCAAAGAGAGCAGTCATGATTGGGCTTCAGCAGTTGGGTGGAGCATGTGGGCGGCAGCGTTAACTGGCTTACAGTCTTGGTACTGGAATAGGACGCGCCAGTTTAATTAACAGTTAAAGTTTTTGTTAGTGTAGAAACAATGAAGGGTGTTAGAATCATGGTTATTTGTAATTAATCTGTAATCTTGGTGTGAATGTTGCAGGCGCTGGTCCCCCATCAGACACCGCTCCCCATTTTCTCCTGGCCCAATGGAATGTGACCCCTGTATCCTGATAAGTGATTCAGGAAATTGACGCGTCAATGTGACGTTAGGCATCTCTGTTAACAGATATTTATTAAAATTTCAATTGATCATCAAAATGTTGGAATGTTATAACAAACCATTTGGCCCAACCAGTCGTTGTCGGCGTTTTCCGTCCACTCGAGAAAATAGTTCCAACCACTTTATCCGCCCAGCATCAAAATCCCTTCAACCTATTTTTTTCACACATCTGTACAATTCAATCTTGAAAATGGACATGATTTCTGCTTCTAAAATGTCTGCATCTTCGCATCTCTCCATGTAAAGAGGTTTCTCCCACCCTCAGTCCGAAATCTCTTATATTTATTTTGTAATCCATAGCCGTTATTTCTTGATCCCTCAACTGATGGAAGCTTTCTTCTTCTATATATCCTGTCCCGTCCATTCTTATCTTAAATCACCTGGAAACGACTCGCCACAAGAGATCAATCTGGTATCAATACACAATCTGGTGAAAATTCAGAACGTGTAGTTAAGACAGTTAATTGACATATTTCTCTTGGAGATGGTGGTGTCCTTGCTTAAACTGAACAATGAGAAGAATGTATTTGATAGCTTCGCCACTGCCCGAAACATTGGGATCGTGCAGGGAGAGATTCCAATCAAACGCCTCCGGACGCCCTGATCTGTTGAGAGAGAGAGAGCTGGAAAGGGCAGGAATGGCTTGTCTCGGATTCCTCCTGCTGCCTGATCTTGGAATATCGCTGCGTTTACAGAAGTGACGTGTTGGCCGTGAAGCAACCAGCATGCGATGCATGGAAGGGGAAGCTGGATAAACACATGAGGGGGAAAAGAATAGAAGGTTATGCTGAGAGGGTTAGATGAAGAGGGCTGAAGGCATATGGGATACTTGCCTTTATTTGCCGAGGCATAGAATATAAGAGCAAGGAGGTTATGATGGAGCTGTATAAAACACTGATTAGGCCACAGCTGGAGTACTGTGTGCAGTTCTGGTCGCCGCACTACAGGAAGGATGTGATCGCTTTGGAGAGGGTGCAGAGGAGATTCACCAGGATGTTACCAGGGCTGGAGCGCTTCAGCTATGAAGAGAGACTGGGAAGATTGGGTTTGTTTTCCTTGGAGCAGAGGAGGCTGAGGGGGGACATGATTGAGGTTTACAAAATTATGAGCGGTATAGATAGGATGGATACTAAGTAGCTTTTTCCCTTCGTTGACGGTTCTATAACAAGGGGGCATAGATTCAAGGTAAAAGGCGGGAGGTTGAGAGGGGATTTGAGAAAGAACTTTTTCACCCAGCGGGTGGTTGGAGTCTGGAACTCACTGCCTGAGAGGGTTGTGGAGGCAGGAACCCTCACAACATTCAAGAAGCATTTGGATGAGCACTTGAAATGCCATAACATACAAGGCTACGGACCAAATGCTGGAATATGGGGTTAGATTAGACTGGGCTTGATGGCCGGCGCGGACACGATGGGCCGAAGGGCCTCGATCCGTGCTGTGTAACTCTACGACTCTATGAGGATCGTGTAAGGCATAAAGACCGGTATCTGCCAGTTGAGCTGAATGGCCTGTTTCTGTGCAGTACTTTCGATATAATTCCATGTAATTCTGTGATGAAGCTGCACTGAAGAACGGGCCCAAGACATGGTCAGTCACGCTGACAACACCACGACATGAAATGGTTAATGTGGCACTGGATGGTATGTAAAACCAATGGGTAGAGATCTGTGCAATAGAATAGATCGAGACAGATACATAATGCTGATGAGATATTGTTCAGTGTTGGCCTCAAATACGGTAACGCCAACAAAGGGGTCACTGCAAGGAAATGGTAATTCACACTGTCCTCAAGTGTACTAATGTCATACTGTATTGGTTTCTCCTTCTGTTGTAGTAATGTTAACTTTTAGCCTCTGCTTCTGAAGCAGGGAAGTGTACGTCAATTTAAAGTCTCACTGACCCTGCAACAATGGACAGTTTCAGGATGAAATAATAAGAGACTTCATTAAGGAGTGATCATTACAGACTGATTCATAATTTCAGAGATTTTTAATCATTTGATAACAGTGTGGGAAAGCAGTTAGTTCTTCAACAATAACATCGAGGCATACATAACTAATTGAATTGGTGTGAGTGATACAGAACCAAGAATGGACTTATTAATAGAGGCAGAATTACATGTTTATGGATGAAGGGAGAAACTATCGATGATATAACGAAGTAAGGGAATTAAACTTGTTAGCCGAAAAGAAAAAGAGCTCGGTTTGTAAATATAACTATCGTTATTGATAAAGGATAAGACAATTCCATTCTCATTATGTGGAGTTAGATTAGAAGAACATAAGAACATAAGAAAAATTAGCAGGAGTCGGCCAATCGGCCTCTCGAGCCTGCTCCGCCATTCAATAAGATCATGGCTGATCTGATCCGAACCTCAAATCTAAATTCATGTCCAATTTCCTGCCCACTCCCAGTAACCCCTAATTCCCTTTACTTCGAGGAAACTGTCTATTTCTGTTTTAAATTTGTTTAATGATGTAGCTTCCACAGCTTCCTGTGGCAGCAAATTCCACAGACCCGCTGGCCTCTGAGTGAAGAATTTTCTCCTCATCTCAGTTTTGAAAGAGCAGCCCCTTATTTGAAGATTATGCCCCCTAGTTCTAGTTTCACCCATCCTTGGGAACATCCTTACCGCATCCACCCAATCAAGCCCCTTTACAATCTTATATGTTTCAATAAGATCGCCTCTCATTCTTCTTTACTACAATAAGTAGAGTCCCAATCTGCTCAACCTCTCCTCATATGTCCACCCCCTCATCACCGGGATTAACCGAGTGAACCTTCTTTGTACTGCCTCGAGAGCAAGTTTGTATTTTCTTAAATATGGGCACTAAAACTGTATGCAGTATTCCAGTTGCGGTCTCATCAATACCTTATATAACTGCAGCAATACCTCCCTGTTTTTATATTCTATCCCCCGAGCAATAAAAGCCAACATTCCTTTGGCCTTCTTGATCACCTGCTGCACCTGCACACTAACTTTTTTGATTTTCTTGCACTCGGACCCCCAGGTCCCTTTGTACTGCAGTACTTTCCATTTTCTCGCCATTAAGATAAAAACTTGCTCTCTGCTTTTTCCCGCCAAAGTGCATAACCTCACATTTTCCAATATTGTATTGCATCTGCCAAATCTCCGCCCACTCACCCAGCCTGTCTATCGCCCCTTGCAGGTTGTTTATGTCCTCCTCACACTCTACTTTCCCTCCCATCTTTGTATCATCTGCAAACTTAGATATGTTACACTTGGTCCCCTCCTCCAAATCGTTAATATAGATTGTAAAGAGTTGGGGAACCAGCAACGATCCCTGCGGAACACCACTGGCTATTGGGTGCCAGTCCGAGAATGAACCATTTATCCCAACTCTCTGCTTCCTGTTAGATAACCAATCCTCCACCCATGCCAGAATATTACCCCCAATCCAGTGATTCTTTATCTTGAGCAATAATCTTTTATGTGGCACCTTGTCGAATGCCTTCTGGAAGTCTAAATACACTACGTCCACTGGTTCGCCTTTATCCACCCTGTACGTTATGTCCTCAAAGAACTCAAGCAAATTTGTCAGACATGACTTCCGCTTCATAATGCCATGCTGACTTTGTCCTATTAAATTATTTTTGTCGAAATGTTCCGATACTGTCTCCTTAATAATCGACTCCAAAATTTTACCCACCACAGATGTTAGGCTAACTGGTCTATAATTTCCAGCCTTCTGCCTACTACCCTTTTTAAATAAGGGTGTTACATTAGCAGTTTTCCAATCTGCCGGGACCTTTGCCGAGTCCAGAGAATTTTGGAAAATTATTACCAAAGCATCCACAATCCCTACTGCCACTTCCCTCAAGACACTAGGATGTAAGCCATCAGGTCCAGGGGATTTATCCGCCGGGAGTCCCATATAATTATGTGATCCGTAATTGTGTGTATTTCCAGTTGCAGGCAGTGAGAAAATGTATAAAAACTGTCTGTTTGCAATGAGTATTCGGATTGGTAAATTCTAAGATACTGAGCTCAGAACAGGAAAACGGTTGAATCCCCAACTAACTATCATCAGGTGTGGATGTTAGTGCAACTTTTTAAGTGTATGTTTAAATGCCATCGCATGCACCGTGTGCTTAATAAACCAATGACAACTCCCTTCAATGTTCAAGAACCTTATTTTTAACATTTCCCTTACAATAGCCTTAGTACTTTCATTGTTAACGGACTTCATTTATTAATTATTAATCAGTGCCCCCTTTACACTTCAATTCTTAACGTTCCAGTTGATCCTGAGCTTGTCCAAAATCCAAACTCCACATGGTTGCAGGTCCCCTTGGATCCCAGTCTGTGCCTATCAGACTGGCATCGATGTCGTGGGGAAATGGCGGTGTCTTATGGGCATTTTAGTGTAATAGGCACCTTTCCATTCAACCGGATACAGACGGCCAACAGTAATTAAGGCACGAGTCCAGCAGCAGGCAGAGGTTTTAATTCCATCAGTCAGCGACGTATCTGCACTCAGTCGCAATCAGAACAAGCCGATGTGCATTCAAAAACATCATCCAAAATCAACAGGTAATATATAAGCAAAGTCATGATCAAGGAAACCATTGCATTACCGTGTCAAATTCAATCACATAAGGTGGTGATTCCCGGCCCCCTGTTCCGAATCAAACTGCTGTTCTTTTCGCTTGAGTTGCTCGATTTCGAATTGAACAGTTATTGTATTTCCCTGACATTCCTGTCTCTTCTATACATAATTGAACAGTTAATATGTTCCCGGGTCGCCTCGTTCTAAAAAAATGGCTGTTGTGTTCAGGTGGTCACCATTACTAATTTAAGATTTGCTGTATTCTCCCAATTTTCCCCGTTCTCAATCCTAAATTGAACATTTATTGTGTTTGCCCTATATTCCACTTTATTCTGTTTCTCTTTGAACAGTTGCTGCGTTCCTCCATATTCCTCTTTCCTCTATTTCAAAATCAAAATTTGTCATATTCATTTATATTCCGCTAACCTCTATTACCAATTAAATTATTGCTGTGTTCCCCTAATTTCACCTGTTGTCCATTTCTTATTAATCAGTTACTGTGTTCCGTTAAATTCCCCTGTTCTGTATTTCTTGCAAAACCTTTACTCAACCTCCTAAATTGCCATTCATTGTATTTCTAATTAAGCAGCTCGTTTTCCCCTAAATTACTCTGCGTCTATTTCTGATCAAGCAGTTACTGTGTTCCTCTAAATCCCACTATCATCTATTGTTAATTATATCGATTGGGAAAAGAGCCTGTTCCATCGATCGGCCACTCGCTCACTGAAATAATGTTTCCGCAGATGAGTTGAGAATTTACCCGCTTCAAGCGCAGCCTGTGTCCTCTGAAACAGCTTGTCATTTTTTTACATTATTTAATGGAGTAACCGTCATGTCTCGATCAAACTCAGGTCCTGTGTGTTCCTGGGGCCTCTGTATGTTTGTCAGAAGATTATTAACATGAAAAGGGTAATTAAACTACTGGTGCTAAGGTCAGCTACAATTCAACAGTTTCAGTAGTTTAGATGATATTTTAATTCAGAATCTATCAGTTGCGATCTTAGCCCTGCATATAATTAAAAGCAGATTTGTCCTGTTAATGAAATCTCACCATGGAAATCTCAAATACTGGCACACTCTACTTCTCGACAAATCGCTAAAAATAAACGCTGCGAGTGGCCTGTCGGAACACATTCGATTTAATGTTTGTTAAATAAAAGGCTAATGGAATGTTGACCTTTATCTCAAGCGGTCTGGAACACAATGGGGAACAATTCATGCTTCAGTTGTATAGAGCCTTGGTCAGACCCCATCAGGAGCACTTCATTCGGTTTGGGAACTGCACCTCAAGAAAAATATACATGGAAAGGGTGTAGCGTAAACATCGCTTCAAATATTCAAAGACGAACAGAGGCCCAAATCAGGGGTGAACCCACGCTCTTAACTTTTCAATGTTGAGGATGTACCGCTTGGACACTGCTCTGTCTCCACGTACTTTTGGTTACTCCAGACATGGCCTCAGATGTCAAACATTTTTCAATGTTAATATCTGAATTGACCTCCCCCTCACGGAGCCGGGGTCCTGACGGCTCGTCGGTACTTTCCTAGCGTCTCCTTAAATGCATCTATGCTATTTGCCTCAACTACTCCATGTGGTAGCAAGTTCTACATTTGTACTTCCAAAGAAGTTTCTCCTAAATTCCATATTGGATTTATTAGTGACTATCTTAAGTTTACGGCCCCTTGTTTTGGATGCCCCGAAAAACGGAACCATTTTCTCTATGTCGACCCGCTCAAACTCATTCGCTTTCCTGAAGACCACTATTAGGTCACCCCTCAGCCTTCTCTTTTCTGGAGAAGAGAACCGCAGCCTCTTCAGTCCTTCCTGCTAGTTATAATCTCTCAGTCCTGGTATCATCCTCCTAAATATTTTTTTGCACCACAGCCAGTGTCTCTCTATCCTTTTTGCAATATGGAGACCACAACTGTGCACAATACATTAAGTGTGGTCTAACTAAGGTTCTATACAAATTTAACGTAATTTCTCTGGAGGAGTCGGTGGTCTCGTTAGTAATCCTACCAAAACACAACACCGCACAATATGTTGAAATTCATTGGCCATTTACGTTTCCCTTCTGCAAGTTTCTTAACCACTTCTTGTATTTTGTTGCAGTCTTCCTCAGTATTAACTATCTCCCAATCTATCGCCCAACGTGGTGTCAGCCGCACATTTTAATTCTGTTCCAACGATTATCAAGTCCAAATAATTTGTGAAAATGGTGAACAACTGTGTTACCAGCACGGATCATTGTGTAACACCACTTTCCACCTTCCACCAGTTTGAGCAACGACCTTTGATCCCTACACTCTGTTTTCTGTTTTGTAGCCAGTTTGCTATTCAATCTGCTGCTTGTCCCCTGACTCCAAATGCTCTGACCTTAGTCACGAGTATTCTAAGTGGTAACTTATCAAAGTCCTTTTGAAAGTTCACTGCACTAGGAAAGTCATTGGACTGGGACATGTCAATGGATTGAGAAAGTCAATGGATTGGGATACATCAATAGATTGGGAAACTCAGTAGACTGGGATATATCAATGGATTTGGAAACAGAATGGACTGGGATATATCAATGCATTGGGAAAGTCAATGGACTGGGATATATCAACGGATTGGGAAACACAATGGGCTGGTATATATCAATGAATTGGGAAAGGCAATGGATTGGGATATATCAATAGATTGGGAAAGTTAATGGACTGAAATATATCAATGGATATGGGAATCACTGTGGACTGGGATATGTAAATGGATTTGGAAACATTGTAGACAGGGATATATCAATGGTTTGGGAAAAAGAATTGACTGGGATATATCAATGGGTTGGGAAACAGAGGAGACTGGAATATATCAATGGATTGGGAAACACTTTAGACAGGGATGTATCAATGGATTGGGAAACAGCATTTGCTGGAATATATTAATGGATTGGGAAAGTTAATGGACTGGGATATATCAATGGAATGGGAAACAGAGGGCACTGGGATATATCAATGGATTGGGAAACACAATGGACTGGGATATATCAATGCTTTGTCAAAGTCAGTGGACTGGGATATATCAATGGAACGGGAAAGTCAATGGACTGGTATGTATCAATGGATTGGGAAACACAATGGACTGGGACGTACCAATGGATTGGGAACCACTGTGGATTGGGAGAAATCAATGCAATGTGAACTTAAGGTGTTAGGAGATAAATTAAAAAGCAGGACCTCAAAAGTCGTGATCTCAGGATTACTACCAGTGCCACGTGCTAGTGAGTATAGAACAGGACAATAGACCAGATGAATGCGTGGCTGCAGGGATGGTGTAAGAGGGAGGGATTTAAATTCCTGGGATATTGGGACCGGTTCTGGGGAAGGTGGGACCTGTATAAGCGGGACGGTTTACACCCGAGCAGGACCGCGACTGATGTTCTCGCGGGGTGTGTTTGCTCATGATGTTCGGGAAGGTTTAAACTCGAATGGCAGGGGGTTGGGAACTTGAGCAGGGAGACGGCGGATGGGGAACAATTGAAGGAAACAAAAGACAGAGTGGAAAGAAGCAATAGTGGAAGACAGAGAAAACAAGGACGATGAACAAATAGGCCCATGGTGCAAAACAACACTAAGATGAATAGCAATCTTAAAATGACAAGTCTAAAGGCATTGTGTCTTAATGCGCAGAGCATTCACAATAAAGTAGATGAATTAAAAACGCAGATAGATACTAATGGGTATGATATAGTTTCGATTACGGACACATGGCTGCAGGGTGACCAAGGATGGTAACTGATCATCCAGGGGTATTCAATATTTATGAAGGACAGGCAAAAATGGAAAGGATGTGGGGTAGCGTTGCTCATAAAGGAGGAAATCAATGCAACAGTGAGGAAGGATATTGGCTCGGAAAATCACAATGTGGAATCTGTATGGGTGGATCTAAGAAACACCAAGCGGCAGATAACGTTGGTGGGGGTTTTCAATAGGCCACCAAACAGAAGTGGAGATGTAGGGGAGGGCATTAAACTAGGAATTAGAGACGCATGCAAGAAGGGTACAATTATAATCATAGGTGACTTTAATTTTCATGTAGATTGGTCAAACCAAATGTGCAATAATGCTCTGGGGGAGGAATTCCTGGAGTGTGTACGTGATGGATTTCAAGACCAATATGTTGAGGAACCAATTCGAGAACAGGCGATCCTCGACTGGGTATTGTGCAATGAGAAAGAATTAATTAACAATCTTGTTGTGCGGGGTCCCTTACGGAAGAGCGCCCATGACATGATGTAATTGCTCATTATGATGGAGAGTGAAGTCGTTGAATCCGAAACTGGGGTCCTGATTAGTGAAGAAAAAAGTCAGAAATGGGAAAATTTTAATGGGGAACAAAGAAATGGTAGAACAATTGAACACTTACTTTGGTTTTGTCTTCACAAAGGAGGACAAATAACCTCCCGGACATATTAGGGAACCAAGGGTCCAGAGAGAAGGAGGAACTAAAGGAAATCAGTGTTAGTAAAAAAAATAGTGTTCGGGAAATTAATGTGGCTATAGGCTGACAAATCCACAGAGCCTGATAATTTACATCCCAGTGCACAAAAGGAAGTGCCCTGGAAATAATGGATGCATTGGTGGTCATCTTCCAAAATTCCATAGAATCTGGAACAGTTCCTAAAGACTGCCGGGTGGCAAATGTAACGCCACTATTTAAAAAAGGAGGGAGAGAAAAAACAGGAAATTGCAGACCAGTTAGCCTAACATCAGTAGTGGGCAAAATGTTAGAGTCTATTGTAAAGGATGAGATAACAGAGCACTTGGAAGGCATGAATTGGATTGGACAATGTCAGCATGGGTTTATGAAAGGGAAACCATGCTTAACAAATTCACTGTTTTTTTTTAGGAGGTACCTGGTAGAGTAGATAGGGGAGATCCAGTGGATGTGCTTTCCTAACATGCAAGGAAGGAGTTCTAGGCCTTGGACAGCGTGCACAGGAGATGTACTGGAATGACACCACGAAGGGGGGACTTCAGTTACGTGGAAAAACTAGAGAAGCTGGGGTTGGTTTCTTTAGAACAAATAAGGTTAAAATTATGAGGGGTTTTGACAGAGTAAATGATGAGAAACTGTTTCCACTGGCTATACAACGAGTTGTTATGATCCGGAATTCACTGTCTGAAACGGCGGTGGAAGCAGATTCAATTATAACTCTCAAAAGGGAATTGGAAAAAACAATTGAAAGGGAAAAATTGCAGGGTTTGGGGAAAGGGTAGGTGAGCGGGACTAATTGGATCGTTCTTTCAAAGAGCCGGCACAGACACGATGGTCCGAATGGCCTGCGGTGCTGTATCATTCTGTGATTCTAAGATAAAGGTGTAAATGAGTACAGAGATAGAGGGACAACAACAAAGGGCGATAGGTAAAGATGTGACTGAGTACAGTGATAGAGAGAGAGATTCTAAAAAAATGACACAGAATTAGATAGAATTTACAGCACAGAAACAGGCCATTCGACTCAACTGATCTACGCTGGTACTTATATTCCATTCAAGCCTCCTCCCAACTCACTTAATCTCACCCTTACGAAATAGCCCTCTATTCCTTTCTTCTTCATGTAGTTATCTGGCTTCTCATGAATGCATCTATTTCATTCATCTCAACTATTGCATGTGGTCGCAAGTTCCACATTTTCACTACTCTCTGGGTAAAGAAGTTTCTCCTAAATTCCTCATTGGATCTATTATTGATTTTATTTATGACCTCAAGTTTTGGATTCGTCAACAAGTTGAAACATCCTCTCTACGTTTACGCTATCATTTCTCTTCTCCAGAGGGAGATAGGTAAAGGTGTGAAAAAGTAAAGTGTGTGATACAGAGAGAAACCAACAGTGAGAGATAGATGAAAGTTTGTCTGAGTACAGTGAGACCGAGATACACCTGCAGAAGCAGACAGATAAATATGTGACTGAGTACAGTTTATACAGACAGACACAAACAAAGGGAGATAGAATAAGGTGAGACTGAGGATAGTGAGTGATACAGAGAGACAACAACAAAGGGAGACAGATGAAGGTGAGACTGAGTACAGTGACAGAGAGACACCAACAGAGGGAGATGCTTAAATATGAAACTTGGTACATTCCGTGAAACAGAGAGACACCAACAGTGGGAGAGAGATGAAAGTGTGACTGTGTACTACGATACAGAATGACAACAGCAGAGGGAGATGGATAAAGATGAGACTGAGTACAGTGACACAGAGAGACACCAATAGCGGCAGATAGATAAAGTTGTGACTGATTATTGGGAATAATACAGAATCTGTATTTAAAGTAGAGGAAGAGGACAGCAAGACGGAAAAAAAAATTGAATGACGGACGGGGAATCACCGTAATTAAATTAAGCAAATTAACAGTAATGTAGAAAATAATGGCACGAAAGCATGACCATCCCCAGGACCAGATGATGTCCATCCCAGGGTTGTAAAGCCCTAACTATAATCTTTCAAACTTCTGTCAATTCAGCAACCGTTCCTTGAGCGTGGAAAATTGCCTCTGCTTGTTCTTCCTACCAAAATGTATTACTTCGCATTTTTCGGCGTTAAATTTCCCATGCCACGAGTACGCCCAGTCCACCAGCCTGTCCATATCCTTTTGAAGTCGATCGCTCTCCTCACTGTTTGTTGCCCTTCCAAGTTTTGAGTCATCTGCAAATTTTGAAATTGTGCCCTGTACACTCAGGCCCAAGTCATCAGTATATATCAAGAAAAGCAGTGGTACCAAAACTGAGATGGAAGCATGGAAACATAGAAAGTACGTTGTGGAGTAGGCAATTTGGCCCTTCGAGGCTGCTCCGCTATTCAATACGATCATGGCTGAAGCTTTATCTCAATACCATATTCCCGTTCTCTCCTCATGCCCCTTGATGCCTTTTGTATCGAGAAATCCATCTTACTCCTTCTCAAATATATTCAGTGAATTGCCATTCACAGCCTTCTGTGGAAAAGAATTTAACAGGTTCACCATCCTCTGAGTGAAGAAATTTCTCCTTATCTCAGTCCTAAATATCCTGCGCCGTGTCCAGAGACTGTGACCTCTCGTTCTGAACCTCTCAGCCAGTGAAAACACCCTCCCTGCATCCAGTCTGTCTAGCCCTGTCAGAATGTGATACATTTCAATGAGATCCCCTCTCATTCTTCTAAACTCGAGTGAATGCAGGCCAAGCCGACCCAATCTCTCCTCATACGACAGTCCTGCAATCTCAGGCATCAGTCTGGTGATTCTTCGCTGTACTCAATCTGCGGCAAGTATATCCTTTCTTAGGTTAGGAGAACAAAATGGCACACAATACTGCAGGTGTGGTCTCACCAAGACCTTGTATGGAGTGTGATGGAATGCTCTCCACTTGCTTGGATGAGTGCCGCTCCAACAACACTCAAGAAGCTCGACACCATCCAAGATAAAGCAGCCCGCTTGATTGGCTCCCCATCCAACACAATAAACATTCACTCCCTTCACCACCGGTGCAGAGTGGCTGCAGTGTGTACCATCCACAGGCTGCACTGCAGCAACTCGCCAAGGCTTCTTCGACAGCACCACTCAAACCTGCGATCTCGACCACCTAGAAGGCAAAACAGCAGGCACATGGGAACAACACCACCTGTAGGTTCCCCTCCAAGTCACACACCATCCCGACTTGGAAATATATCGCCGTTCCTTCATCGTCGCTGGGTCAAAATCCTGCGACTCCCTTCCTAACAGCACTGTGGGAGAACCGTCACCATACGGACTGCAGCGGTTCAAGAAGGCAGCTCACCACCACCTTCTCAAGGGCAATTAGGGATGGGCAATAAATGGCGTCCTCGCCAGTGACGCCCACATCCCATGAACGAATAATAATAATAAAAAAACTGCAGTAAGACATCCTTGCTCCTGAACTCAAATCCTCTTGCAATGAAGGCCAACATGCCGTTTGCCTTCCTGACTGCTTGCTGCACCTGCATGTTTGCTTTCAGTGACTGGTTCACAAGGACACCCAGTCCCTTTGTACATCAACATTTCCTAATCTATCACCATTTAAATAATACTCTGCCTTTCTGTTTTTCCTTCAGAAGTCGATAAATTCACATTTATCCACATTATACAGCATCTGACATGTATTTGCCCGTTCACTCAACTTATCTAAATCGCCTTGAAGACACTTTGCATCCTCTTGAGATCTCACGATCCCACCTAGTTTTGTGTCGTCAGCAAACTTGGAAATATTACATTTGGTTCCCTCATCCAAATCATTGATATATATTGTGAATAGCTGAGGCCCAAGCGCTGATTCCTGCGTTACGCCACTAGTCACTGCCTGCCATCCCGAAAAAGACCCATTTATTCCTACTCTCTGTTTCCTGTCTGTTAACCAATTTTCAATCCATGCCAGTATATTACCTCCAATCCCATGTTCGTTAATTTTTACACTAACCTCTTTTGTGGGAGTTTATCAAAGGCCTTCTGAAAATCCCAATAAACCATATACACTGCTTCTCCCTTATTTATTCTACCAGATACATCCTCAAAAAACTCTAGTAGGTTCGTAAAAAATGATTTCCCGTTCATGAATCCATGTTGACTTTGTCTAATCCCGTTGATACTTTCTCAGTGTCCTGTTACCACGTCCTTTATAATAGATTCCAGCATTTTCCCTGCTACTGATGTCAGGCTAACCAGTCTGTCGTTCACTCTTTTCCCTCTCCCTCCATTTTTTAAATAGTGGGGTTTCATGGTGACCTCTGGGGAACCGCACTGTACACCACCCTCCAGTCCGAAAAACAACCGTTCACCACTGCTATATGTTTCCGGTCCCTTCGCCAATTCTGTATTCATGTTGCTGCTGCCACCTTTGTTCCACGGGCCGCAAATCTGATGATAAGCGTACCGCGCGGCACTTTATGAAATGCCTTTTGAAAGTCCATATACACCACATCAACTGAATTGCCCTCATCTAATCTCTCTATTACCTCATTGAAAAAACTCGATGAGGGAGTTCAATGTTGGGAAGTGTACATTCATTGACTTTGGATCTAAGAAAGATAGATCAGAGTATTTTCTATGTGACGAGAAGCTAGGAACTGTGGAGGAGCAGAGAGATTTAGGGAATAAAGTACAGAAATTACTAGAAGCTAGTGGACATGTACAAAAAGTAATTCAAAAAGGCTCATGGAATGACGACCTTTATCTGAAGTGGGCTGGAATATAAAAGGATGGAAGTTTTGTTGCAGCTGTACAGGGCTCTGGTTAGACCCCCATCTGGAGTAACTGTGTTCAGCTCTGAGCACCGGACCTCAGGAAGGACATATTGGCGTTGAAGGGGGCACAGAGCTGATTCACCAGAATGATACCGGGGGTAAAAGGGTTAAATTACAAGGACAGTTTGCACAGAGTAAGGCTTGTATTCTCTCGAGTATGGGAGATGAAGGGCTGATCCAATCCCGGTGTTTCAGATGATTAAAGGATTCTGTAGGGTGGATGGAGAGAAACTATTTCCTACGGTGGGGGAGTCCAGAACAAGGGAGCAGAGACTTACAATTAGAACAAGGCCATTCAGGGCTGATGTCACGAAACACTTCTTCACACAAAGGGCAGTGGAAAGCTGGAACTCTCTTCCCCAAAATGCTATTGAGGCTGGGGGTCAATTGCAAATTTCAAAACTGGCCTTGAGAGATTTTTGTTCAGCCAGGACATTAAACGTCACGGAAACAAGGCTGGTAAATGGAGTCATGCTGAAGATCAGCCGTGATCTAATTGAATGGCGGCACAGGGTTGAATGGTTGAATGGCCTCCTCCTGGAATAAGAGGCGGTGAGATTAAGGTGATGGTGTCAGAATGAGGATCAGGGGTCAGATTGTGGAGAAGGGAACTAATTTGGACAGCTCTTTCAAAGAGCCGGCACAGGCACAACGGGCCAAATGTTCTCCTTCTGTACAGTAAGATTCTAAGATTCTGTGATCCCATGCATCAAAAGGGTCAGATTGTGAAGAATGGGTTCAGATTAAGAGAAGTGGTGAGCTTGAGGAGAATGGGTGAGATCGAGGAGAAGGGATCAGATTGAGGAGAACGGGTCAGATTGAGGAGAACGGGTCAGGTTGGAGTCGACTTGGGCGGATTGACGCCGGTTGCAGTGCGGTTTGAGTTTCACAGGAACATCTGAACAGTAGTCGATCATTTCTCCCCTCGAAACTGCTTCGTCATTCAATGAGATCGTGGCTGATCTGAATTGAGAGGGGGTGTTGATCTGAAGCAATTTTCTGACAGGGCGTGTGTTCACAGGGCGGCTGTAAGTGTATGTTGAAGAATAGGGTCGCTGTCCTGCTCACGTTCCAGATCCCCGATTATTCAGTCCGTAGTGTGTTAGACTTTTAATCTGACCCTCCAGAGTTTAAGTCCCTTTTTAGGCGTTGCTTTTATCAATGAAAACACCAATCATTTTACACCTTAATGTGCCAGTATTAGAAAATAACTTCTATTTTAAAAAAAACATCAGGTTTTGTGGCAAATGTTTAAAATATATTGATGCATTGTATTGAGACGGCTGGCAAGATCAATGTAAATTGTTTGTGTTTCATGCGGCTGCAAGAATTCGTAAAAATTGAGAAACTTGATTTGAAAGCAGATCTCGGACAAGCATTTAAATTCTGGACCCTCAGATTAAAAGTATGAAGCTTTTCCGACTGAGCTCTCGTTCTGTTTCGGACAGCGACCTTCACTGGCTGACATGGAACATTCCCTTTCCCATTCTTAATTTCCTTTTGCAGTAATTCCGCCTGTGCAGTTCATTTCTCACCCACTCCCCACACTCCCTGCCTGCCACAGGCCTCACTTCAAAAATCCTCTTCCTCCCAACAACTTCAAGCACTTTAACAACGGCACAATCCAAAACACAGCGGACAATAAAGGCTCAAGGTTCCTTTGAGAAACAATTCAATCTGCTTCGGCAAAGTGTGATCTCGGGGAAGAAGAGAAATGTTGGGAAAAAGCATTAACTTTAATAATCTCTCATGTCAAAAGTTGAACAAGGCCAAAGAACGAACCAGAATTTATTTCTTATTATTCATAGTCATATTGAAAAATCTACAGCAACTGGGAAGCTACACAACATAATCGGCTTCAAAGGCATGTATTAGCCTTCATAGGAAATATTTATACAATGATAACTGTCATTACCAATAATTACACAACTATAATGATAACTATTATTAATACCAATCCGAAGTATACAGAAAGTCACACGTACAATACAAGACCGGAGAATTCACAAGTTACAGTCCTCGAGGTTGAGGGGAAAAGCTGCCGAGGCCTTGCCAAATCATAGAAACTTATGGCACGGAAGGAGGCAATTCGTTCCGTCTTGACTGTGCCAGCTCTTTGACAGAGAATGGGGAGAACGTGTCAGGTTGAGGATGATGCGTCAGATTGAGGAGAAGTGGCCAGATTGGGGAGAAGTGGTTAGATTGAGAAGTGGAAAGATTGTGGCGATGAGGGACACACTGGGGAGGTGGATCAGATTGCGGGAAATGGGTCAGATTGCGGAGAACGGGTCAAAATGAGCAACAAATGAAATAGGAATTGGAGTAGGCCATTCAGTCCATGGAGCCTGTTCCGTCATTGACTTAGATCGTGCCTGAGTGCACTTTAACTCTGTCTACCTGCATTGGTGCAATTCATGCATTCGTTTCTTAAATGTTAGTCATTGAATATCCACCGTCATGCCTTTTAATGAAGTTTCCCAATCTATCACAGCCAACTCACTCCTCCCACCTTCGTAGTTTCCTTTGTTTAGATTTAGGTCCCTAGTTTCGGATTGGAATACTTCACTTTCAGTCTGAATAAAGAATTCTGTCATGTTATTGTCACTCTTCCGTAAAGGACCCCGCATAACAAGATTATTAATTAACACCTACTCATTGCACAATACCCAATCTAGGATAGCCTATTCCCGAGTTGGCTCCTCGTACTGGTCTAAAAAAATCTCGTACACACTTCAGGAATTCATGCTCCACAGTATTATTATTAATTTGGTTTGACCAGTCTATATGTAGATTAAAGTCACCCATGATTATTGTGGTACCCTTGCTACTTTCATCTTTATTTTCCTGTTTGATCCAATCCCCTACATTACCACTACTGTTTGGAGGCCTATAGACAACTCCCACCAGTGTTTTCTGACCCTTGGCGCTTCTTAACTTCACCCAGACTAATTCTACATCTCGATTTCCTGAGCCAATATCCTTTCTCACTATTGTTCTGATTTCATCCTCTAATTTTCATTCTCTAATTCTCCAAATGTTCTTTTTCCCCAATGTCTGATTCCTCAGTTCCTGATTTTTATTCTCTAATTACCCAGTTGTTATCATTTCTCACTGTCTGATTCCTCATTAACTGACTTTCAATCTCTAATTACCCAACTTTTCTTATTCCCCACTCTCTGATTCCTCGTAACCTGATTTTCATTTCCATATTCTCCAGCTTTGCTTCATCTCCACTGTCTGAATTCTCCTTAACTGATTTTCATAATATAGAATCATAGAATCATAGAAAATTAATGGCACAGAAGGAGGTCACTCGTCCCATTGTGTCTGTGCCGGCTGAGAATCGAGCCACCCAGCCTCATCCCACTTTCCCGCATTTGGTCCTCAGCCCTGCAGGTCACGGCTCTTCAGGTGCACATCCAGGTATTTTAAATGAGTTGAGGGTTTCTGCATTTAACACCCTCTCAGGCAACGAGTTCCAAACCCCCACCACACTCTGGGTGAAAACAAAGTCCTCTTTTCCACTCTAATCCTTCTCCCAATCACTTTAAATCTATGCCTCCTGGTTACTGACCACTCCACAAAGGGAAATAGGTCCTTCCTATCCATCCTATCTCGGCCCCTCATAATTTTGTACAACTTAATCAAATCACTCCTCAGCCTCCTCTGTTCCAAGGAAAACAATATCAGCCTATCCAATTTGTCATCATAGCTAAAATTCTCCAGTCCTGGTCACATCCTCATAAATCTCCTCTGCACCCTCTCTAGTGCAATTACATCCTTCCTGTAATGTGGTGACCTGAACTGTTCGCAGTATTCAAGCTGCAGCCCAACTAGTGTTTTATGCACTTCCAGCATAACATCCCTGCTTTTATATTCTAAGCCTCAGCTAATAAAGGAAAGCATTCCATATGCCTTCTTAACCACTTTGTTATCTACCTGTCCTGCAACCTTCAGGGATCTGTGGACATTCATGCCAACGTCCCTCACTTCCTCTACACCTCTCAGTATCCTCCCATTTATTGTGTACTCCCTCGCCTTGTTTGCTCTCCCAAAATGCATTACCTTACACTTCTCAGGATTGAATTCCTTTTGTCACTTTTCTGCCCATCTGATCAGTCCATTGATATCTTCCTGCAGTCTACAGCTTTCCTGCGCACTTTCAACCACACGGCCTATCTTTGTGTCATCTGCAAATTTCTCAATCATGCCCCTTACGTTTAAGATGAAATTGTTTGTGTATACCACAAAAAGCAAAGGACCTGGTGCCGAGCCCTGCGGCCCTCCATTGGAATCAGCCTTCCAGTCACAAGAACACCCGTCGATCATGAGCCTTTGCTTCCTGCCACTGAGTCAATTTTGGATCCAATTTCCACATTCCCATGGATCAAATGGGCCTTTAGTTTTTCGACCAATCTGCCATGTAGGACCTTGACAAACGGCTTGGGAAAATCTATGTAGACTACATCAGTTACGCTACCCTCATCGATACTCCTTGTCACCACCTTGAAAAATTCAATCAAGTTTGTCAGACACGACCTCCCGTTAAAAAATCTACGCTAACTGTCCTTTATAAGTCCGCACCTTTCGAAGTTACAGTTTATCCCGTCCCTCCGAATTGTTTCCAATAATTTGCCAACCACCGATGTTAGGCTGACTGGCCTGTAATTACTTGGTCTATCCTTTGCTCCCATTTTAAACAGCGGTGCAACGTTAGCAGTCCTCCAATCCTCCGGCACTACGCCTGTATCCAGTAATGTTTGGAAAATGATTGTTAAAGCCTCCGCTATTTCCTCCCTGGTTACTTTTAACAGCCTGTGATACATTTCATCCGGCCCTGGTGATTTATCCACGATCAAAGATGCTAATCCCCTTAATACTTCCTCTCTCACTATGTTCATCCCATCCAATATTTGACTCTCCTCCTCCTTAGCTTGAATCCCTGCATCATCCTCCTCCTTTGTGAAGACAGACGCGGACACGATGGGCCGAAGGGCCTCTATCCGTGCTGTATAACTCTCTATGACTCTATTCATTAAGAACCATACCCGCATCTTCTGCCTCCAAACAGAGTTTACCTTTTTGGTCTCTAATGGGCCCTACTCTTTCCTTAGCTACCCTCGTGCTCTTAATGTATTTATGAAAAATCATAGAGTTTTTTTAATTTTAACTTCCAATATTTTTTCCTTCCCTCTCTTTGCTTCCTTAATTTCCTGTTTAACCTCACACCTTTATATGCCTCTATGCTTTCCGTAGTGTTGAATTCCAGGTGTCTATCGTAAGCTTTCTTTTTCTGCCTTATCTTACCCTAAATGCTTCTTGACATCCATTTGGCAGCCCCTCCCTTTTTCTTTGTGGGAACATTTTTACTCTTACCCTTTTGAATCACCCCTTTGTTGTCTCCCACTGCTCTGACACTGATTTATCTTCAAGCAGCTATTTCCAGGTTATTTCTGCTAAATCACTTCTCAGTTTAGTAAAATTGGCCTTTCCCCTATTGAAAACTTTAACTCCTGCTCTGTCTTTGTCCTTTTCCATAAATATGCTAAATCTAACTGTATTATGATCACTACGACCAAAATGCTCTCCGACTGCTACTTCTTCCACCTGCCCCTCTTCATTGCCTGGAACTAAATCCAGATCTGCCCCCTCTCGTTGGTCCTGTTATATACTGGCTAAAAAAAAATCTCCTGTATACAATTTTAGAATTCTGCACCCTCTATTCCATTCACACTGTATGTATCCCAGTTAATATTAGGGTAGTTGAAATCCCCTACTGTTGCTGCCCTATTGTTTTTGCACTTCTCAGAAATTTACCTGCATATTTATTCTTCGATCTCCCTCTGACCGTCTGGGGTCTATAGTACACTGTGAACAACTTCTTGTATAGATAATATAATCTAATACATTTTACACGCAACACAGAAACAGGCCGTTCCGCTCATCTGGTAAAGACGTTTCTCCGGGATTCCCTGTTCTACTACAACAACCAGAACATTTTTGGTTTACAACATAGAATTACATCGAATGTACAGCAGAGAAACAGTGGCAGTTCGGCCCAACTGGGTAAAGGGGTATCCCATAGTGATCCCAGAGAGTCCCACTCATCCCATAGTGCTCCCAGTGATCTCACAGTGATACAACAATGCTCTCAGTGATTCCAGTTATCACAGTGTGTCCCAGTAATCCACAGTGCACCCAGTGATCCCGCAGCGATCCCACAGTGTCCCAGTGATCTACACTGAACTCATTGATCACACAGTGATCCAAAAGTGCTGCCAGGGATCCCAGTGATCTCACTGTGTGCCGGTGATTCACAGTGCACCCAGTGATCCCATAGTGATCCAACAGTGCTCCCAGTGATTCCAGTGATCCCACAATACACCCAGTGATCCCGCTGCGATCCCACAGTGTCCCAGTGATCCACAATGCACTCAATGATCTAAAAGTGAACCCACTGACGCCAGTGTCCAAACCGCACCTGTTTGAAGGATTGAGAGATAATCTTTGTATACAACAATTTGAGTACATGCTATAATTTACACAACATATCATATTAAATGTGACATAGAATAGGTAAAGTTGTTTATCCTGTAACGCCGTAAACTTGAAACAAAATGGCCGCCAGTGTCCCACAGTGAACCCAGTGACCCAGAGTGTCCAAGTGATCCCGTGTCTCAGTGATCCCCCAGTGTTCCCGTGATCCCACAGTGTTCCAGTGCTCCCAGAGTGTCCCAGTGATTCCACAGTGACCCAGTGATCCCACAGTGTCCCAGTGATCCCAGCATGTCACAGTGATCCCAGAGTTTCCCAGTGATCCCACAGTGTCTGATCCCAAAGTGTCACAGTGATCCCGCAGTGTCCCTGTAATCCCAGAGTGTCCCAGTGAGTCCACAATGACCCGTGATCCCACAGTGTCCAAGTGATCCCACAGTGTCCAGTGATCCCAGATTGTCCCAGTGATCCCACCATGTCCCAGTGATCCCAGAGTGTTCCAGCGATCCCACAGTGTCCCAGTGATCCCAAAGTGTCCAAGTGATCCTAGTGTGTCCCAGTGATCCCAGTATATCCCAGTGATTCCACAGTTCCCCAGTAATCTCGAAGTGCCAAGTGATCCCACACTAACCCCAGAGTGTCCCATTGATCCCAGAGTGTCCCAATGATCCCACAGTGATTCCAGAGTGTCTCAGTTATCAATCATTATCCCAGTGATCCCACAGAGTCCCAGTGATCCTTCAGTGTCCCAGTGACACAACCGATCCCACACTGTCCTCGTAATCCCACAGTTACCTAGTGATCCCATAGCGATCCCACAATATCCCAGTGACCACACAGTAATCCGGTGACAGAACAGTGACCCAGTGATCCCACAATGACCCAGTGATCTCACGTTGACCCAGTGATCCCAGTGTCCCAGTGATCCCACAGTGATCCAGTGATGCTACAATGCTCCAGTAATCCCAGAGTAACCCAGACACAACTCACATGAGCCCCACTGTGTGTAGCCTGTGGTGGGGGCCTCGGTCAGTCCCCTCTGGAGAGAAGGCTTCTTTCCAAGGATTCCTCCTCCTCCCAAAATTTATTTTTCCACATCTTCGTGTTGCAGCATTTCCACAAATATAATCCACTGATGAGAGAGCAATAAGGAATTGATTCAAAACAAAGCAAGAGATTAAAAGGGCATATCAATAGCCAAGAACTCCCTCTCACTCACTCATACATTCCCTCTCACTCAGTCACTCACTCAGTCACTCATTCTGTTACGCAGGCAATCTCTCAGGAAACACCACTGACAATAAAATCCCCAATTACAAAGCCGAGAATCTGAAGTGAAGAGAGGAACGTTGGGAGAGAGAGAGAGACACTCGGGACAGAATGATTCTCTCTCTGATAGAAGTTTGCAGGGATTTCTCTCCCGCTTTGCCACTCCCTCCCTCCCACTAAAAGGTACCGGTCTGCTTCTGTCTTTCTGTCTGTCCTGGTCAGTGTTTGCTGCAGGGTCCAAAGTGTCCCTTTGTTCGTTTTCCCTTCTGTTCCTGGAGCAGGGGATAAATAGCCGAGGGATTTCTTGCCACTTCACCTCTTGTTGCACTTTGCAAAGGTGAACGAACTTTCCCTTTGCTCCTTTCCCTTGTTATAATTGGCGGTGGATAAAAACTTATAGTTTGTGGTCAATTTATAGTTCGTGGCTTTCCCAAATTAGCGAAAGAGTTCATACAAATTCATGACATTTAAAGGATCCAAAGCAAAGAAGTTTCAAAAAATACACAGCAAGATCCTTCATTCACTTACAGGGACAATCTCCCAGCAACATTCATTTACACAGGAACAAAGTCCAGTTTAAGAAGCAGAAGAATCTAAAGAGTAAAATATTGAGAGACAATCTTTATAGACAACAACAACTTGCACGTATATATTACAACAACAGCTTGTATATATAAAAAATAATATATTTAAATATTTCATAGACTACAGCACCGCACAGAAACAGGCCTTTCGGCCCAATAGGGTAAGAACATTTCTCCTGAATTCCTTATCTAAAACAATTACAACAACTTGTATGTATAATGTATAGATATACATAACTTTCTACTTTAAAACAACCACTGCAAAGCCCCTATAAGGGCTCTAGGAACCAAAAAGCTGCAGGGGAAATGGGACTAAATCCATCCCTTATCCTTTCTCCCCAATCTGACCCCTTCTCCTCAATCTGTCCCTTCTCCGCAATCTGTCCCTTCTCCTCAATCTGTCCCTTCTCCCCAATCTGACAATTCTCCCCAATCTTATCCCTTCTCTCCAATCTGACCCTTTCTCCTCAATCTTATTCCTTCTCCCAATCTGACCACTTCTCCCCATCTTATCCCTTTTCCTCAATCTGTCCCTTCTCCTCAATCTGTCCCTTCTCCGCAATCTGACTCTTCTCCTAATTCTGAACCTTCCTCCTCAATTTGACCCTTCTCCCCAATCTTATCCCTTCTCCTCAAACTGACCCGTCCTCCCAATCTGATCCCTTCTCCCCATCTGACCCCTTCTCCCCAATCTTATCCATTCTCCCCAATCTGTCCCCTTCTCTTCAATCTGTCCCTTCTCCCCATTCTTATCCATTCTCCCCAATCTGACATCTTCTCCTCAATCTGACCCTTCTCCCCAATCTGACCTTTCTCCCCAATCTTATTCTTTCTCCCCAATCTGACCCACTCTCCTCAACCTGTCGCATCTCCCCAATCTGACTCATCTCCTCAATCTGACCCCTTCTCCTCAATCTGCACCCTTCTCCTCAATTTGACCCTTATCCCCAATCTTATCCCTTCTCCCAATCTGAACTCTTCTCCCAATCATATTATCATAGTATTGACAGCACAGGAAGAGTCCATTAGGCCTAGCGTGCCTGCAGCTTTGAAAGAGCTATCCAATCAGTTTCGTTCTTCTGATCTTTCCGCACAGCCCTGTTACTTTTTCCCTTCACGTTTTTAATCGAATACCCTTTTGAAAGTTACTATTTAATCTGCTTCCACTACCCTTTCAGGCAGTACATTCCTGACAATTACAACTCGCTGTTAAAAAATATTTCATCATATCGTCTCCAGCTCTTTTTTCCGGTCACTTTAAATTGGTGACCTCTGGTTTCCAACCCTTCTGCCACTGGAAACACTTTCTCCTTATTTACTCGTTCAAAACTGTCAATGGTTTTGAACACATCTATCAAATCTCCCCTTAACCTTCCCTGTTCTAAAGAGAACAACCACAGTTTCTCCAATCTTCACACGTAACTGAAGTCCCTCGTCCCTGGGACCATTTCAGTTAATCTCTTCTCCACCGTCTCTAAGGCCTTGACATCCTTCCTAACATATGGTGCTCTGAATTAAACTGAATACTCCAGCTGGGACCTAACCAGCGTTTCATAAAGCTTTAGCATAACTTCCTTGCTTTTGTACTCTGTGCCACGATTAATAAAACCCAGGATTCCATATGCTCTTGTAACGTCCTTCTCAACTTGTCGTGCAACCTTCAAAAATGTCTAATGTACCCGCAGATCTCTCTGTTCCTGCACCCCTTACAAATTGTACGATTTAGTTTATATTGTCTCTTCTCCTTCCTACCAAAAGGAATCACTTCGCACTTCTCTGCATTAAATTTCATCTGCTGTTTGTCTGCCCATTTCACCAGTCTGTCTATGTCCTCCTGAAGTCTGTTACTATTCACCAGTTCACTACATTTCGAGTATCGTGTCATCAGCAAACTTAGAAATTATAACTTCCATATCCAAGGTCATTAATATATATCAAAAAAGCAGTGGTCCTAATACTGACCCCTGGGGAACACCACTGTGTACTTCCCTCCAGTCTGAAAAACAACCGTTCAACTTTCGCTCTGCTTTCTGTCCCTTAGTCAATTTTGAATCCATGCCGCCACTGTCCCCTTATTCGAATTGGCTTCAATTTTATTAACACGTCGATTATGTGATACTTTATCAAAATACTTTAGGCAGTTCATATAAACAACAGCAACTGCAGTACCCTCATCAACCCTTTCCATTACTTCATGAAAGAACTCAATCAAGTCCGTCAATCACGAATTTCCTTCTCCCCAATCTGCCCTTTTCCCCAGTCTGACCCCTTTTCCACATCTACACCGTTTGCTTGTGGATGAGGTGAGAGGAGGGGCTGGGCTGAAGTGCTGACGCCGAAGAATTTGCTAATCGGCCTTCTCCTTATATTGTACGCACATCTTTGCAGTTACCTCACCTTATCCATATTACCTGATAATTATTCATATTAAAAGATCCCTTCCCAATCTGTCTATTAATCCATTGAAAATCTTATAGATACGTGTACTTACTGTGGACAAAACCTCAATTCCCGCTTTCAAGATTCTTTTACACATTTGTGTCGATTATTTCCCCCATTTTAAATTACTTGCCCACATTTATATCTGAGATTGCCGGTGTGAATCTATAACGCTGTAATTATACTCTCTCGCTAGCGATGGCGCTTTGATTATTTTTAACTTGGATGAAGCAATGGAGAGTTGAACATCCAAGTTTGAAGAATACACTTCGTGAAGAGGGACAGTAAGTAGTGCAAATGGGAGCGGAACGTTACAAAGAGACATCGGCAGATTAAGTGAGGGTGCAAAACTATGGCAAATCGAGGTCACTGTGGGCAAGGGTGACGTCATCCACTTCGCAACCAAGGTAGAAAATTCGGAGCATTTTCCAAATGGTAACAAGCCAAGAGCTGTCGAGCAGCACAGAGATGTGGAAGTCCAAGTTCACAATCATTAAAACTAATTGATCGGTACAAATAGCAATCAAAATGCCGATTGGAATGTTGCACGTTATCTCAAGGGAGCTGGAATACAAAGGGGCGGAGTTTGCGCTTCAGTTATATCGAGCCTTGGTCAAACACATCGGGAGTACTGCGATCCGTTATGGGCACCGAATCCCAGGAAGTATTTCCTGGCCTTGGAGGACGTGCAGCGCAGATTCACCAGAATGATACTTGGATTTAGTAGGTTAAATTATGATGAAAGGTTGTTTGAACATGGCTTGTACTCCCTTGATTGTAAAAGATTGAGTGGTGATCTGATCGGTGAATGTAAAATGTTTAAATGATTTTATAGGGATCGTAGGGAAAGAATGTATCATCTGGTGGGTGAATCAAGAACAAGGGGCAATGATCTTCAAATTACATCTCGGCCGTTCATTATCGATCTCATGAAGCACATTTTCACACAAAGGGTAGTCGAAATCTGGAACCCAATCCCCCAAGAGACTTTGGATGCTGGGGGACAATTGGAGCTTTCAAGAATGAGAAAAATATATCAGGCGTCCTTGCAAAGTTTCGAAACGTATTGATCCTGGATAGTTTCAAGCGTCTTGAATGTTGTTGGAGCTGCACTCATCCAGGCAAGTGGTGAATATTCCATCACACTCCTGACAGGTGCCTTGGAAAGGATATGGCGAGTGTGGAGGTGAGTTACTCGCCGCAGAATACCCAGCCTCTGAGCTGCTCTTTTAGCCACAGTATTTATGCAGCTGGTCCAGTTAATTTTCTGGTCAGTGGTAACCATTCCATGTTGATGGTGGGGGATTCGGCGATGGTAATGCCGTTGAATGCAAGGGGAGATTGTTGGATTCTCTCTTGTTGGAGATGGCCATTGCCTGGCACTTGTCAGGCCCGAATGTTACTTGCCACTTATTAGCCCAATCCTGGGTGTTGTCCAGGTCTTGCTGCATTCGGGCCCCTTCATTACCTGAGGGGTTGTGAATGGAACTGAACATTGTGCAATCATCAGTGAACATCCCCATTTCTTACATTATGATGGAGGCACGTTCATTGATGGAGCAGCTGCAGATGGTTGGGCCGAGGACGGTGCCCTGTGGAACTCCTGCAGCAATGTCCTGCGGCTGAGATGATTGGCCTCCATCAACCACTACAATCTTCCTTTGTGTTAGGTATGACCCCAGCCATTCTAGGTTGTTCCACCTGATTGCCATGGACTTCAATTTTACTTGGTGTCACAATCGGTCAAATGCTGCCTTGATGTCAAGAGCAGTCACTCTCATCTCACCTCTGGAATTCAGCTCTTTGGTCCAAGTTTGAACCAAGGCTGCAATGTGGTCTCGAGCCGTGTGGTCATGGCGGAACCCAAACTGAGCATCGGTGAGCAGTTTATTGGTGAGTAAGTGCCGCTTGATAGCACTGCCGACGACAACTTCCATCACTTTGCTGATGATTGAGAGTGGACTGATGGTGCATTAATTGGCCGGATTGGATTTGTCCTGCTTTTTGTGGACAGAATATACCTGGGCACTTTTCCACATTATCGGGTAGATGCCACTGTCATGGGTACGGTAGCATAGTGGTTATGTTACTGGACCAGTAATCCAGAGGCCTGTACTAAAATCCAGAGTCATGACTTCAAATCTCCGCCACGGCAGCTGGCGAATTTACATTCAATTAATTAATTAAATTCAATTAATTAAATAAAAATCTGGAATTAAAATACTAGTATCATTAATGATGACCATGAAACTACCGGATTGTCGTAAAAACTCATCTGGTTCACTAATGTCCTTTAGGGAAGGAAACCAGCCGTCCTTACCCGGTCTGGCCGAAATGTGACTCCAGACCCACAGCAATGTGGTTGATTCTTAATTGCCCTCTGAAATGGCCGAGCAAGCCACTCAGTTGTAAAATCTCGCTACGAAAAGTCATAATAAGAGAAAAATCGGACGGACCACCCGGCATCGGACCACGAAGCACCGGACACGATAACGGCAAAACACCAAGCCCAGTCGACCCTGCAAGGTCCTCCTTACTAACATCTGGGGACTTGTGCCGAAATTGGGAGAGCTGTCCCACAGACGAGTCAAGCAACAGCCTGACATAGCCACACTTACAGAATCATATCTTTCAGCCAATGTCCCAGACTCTTCCATCACCATCCCTGGGTATGTCTTGTCCCACCGGCAGGACAGACCCACCAGATGTTGCGGTACAGTGATATACAGTCAGGAGGGAGTGGCCCTGGGAGTCCTCAACAATGACTCTGGACCCCATGAAATCTCATGGCATCAGGTCAAACATGGGCAAGGAAACCTCCTGCTGATTACCACCTACCGTCCTCCCTCAGCTGATGAATCAGTCCTCCTCCATGTTGAGCACCACTTGGAGGAAGCACTGAGGGTAGCAAGGGCATAAAATGTACTCTGGGTGGTGGACTTCAATGTCCATCACCAAGACTGGCTCGGTTGCACCACGACTGACCGAGCTGGCCGAGTGCTGAATGAAACAGCTGCTGGACTGCGCCTGGGGCAGGTGGTGAGCGAACCAACACGAGGGAAAAACTTAGTTGACCTCGTCCTCACCAATCTACCTGCAGCAAATGCATCTGTCCATGACAGTATTGGTAGGAGTGACCACCCCACAGTCCTCGTGGAGATGAAGTCCCGTCTTCGCACTGAGGACACCGTCCAACGTGTTGTGTGGCACTACCACCGTGCTAAATGGGATGGATTCAGAACAGATCGAGCAGCTCAAAACTGGGCATCCACGAGGCGCTGTGGGCCAGCAGCAGCAGAATTGTATTCCAGCACAATCTGCAACCTCATGGCCCGGCATATTCCTCACTCCACCATTACCAACAAGCCAGGAGATCAACCCTGGTTCAATTAGGAGTGTAGAAGAGCATGCCAGGAGCAGCACCAGGCGTACCTAAAAATGAGTTGCCAACCTGGTGAAACGACAACTCAGGACGACATGCATGCTAAACAGCGGAAGCAACATGCTATAGACAGAGCTAAGCGATTCCACAACCAACGGATCAGATCAAAGCTCTGCAGTCCTGCCACATCCAGTCGTGAATGGTGGTGGACAATTAAACAACTAACGGGAGGAGGAGGCTCTGCAAACATCCCCATTCTCAATGATGGCGGAGTCCAGCACGTGAGTGCAAAAGACAAGGCTGAAGCGTTTGCAACCATCTTCAGCCAGAAGTGCCGAGTGGATAATCCATCTCAGCCTCCTCCCGATATCCCCACCATCACGGAAGCCAGTCTTCGGCCAATTCGATTCACTCCACGTGATATCAAGAAACGGCTGAGTGCACTGGATACAGCAAAGGCTATGGGCCCCGACAACAGCCCAGCTGTAGTGCTGAAGACTTGTGCTCCAGAACTATCTGCGCCTCCAGCCAAGCTGTTCCAGTACAGCTACAACACTGGCATCTACCCGACAATGTGGAAAATTGCCCAGGTATGTCCTGTCCACAAAAAGCAGGACAAATCCAATCCGGCCAATTACCGCCACATCAGTCTACTCTCAATCATCAGCAAAGTGATGGAAGGTGTTGTCGACAGTGCTATCAAGCGGCACTTACTCACCAATAACCTGCTCACCGATGCTCAGTTTGGGTTCCGCCAGGACCACTCGGCTCCAGACCTCATTACAGCCTTGGTCCAAACATGGACAAAAGAGCTGAATTCCAGAGGTGAGATGAGAGTGACTGCCCTTGACATCAAGGCAGCATTTGACCGAGTGTGGCACCAAGGAGCCCTAGTAAAATTGAAGTCAATGGGAATCAGGGGGAAAACTCTCCAGTGGCTGGAGTCATACCTAGCACAAAGGAAGATGGTAGTGGTTGTTGGAGGCTAATCATCTCAGCCCCAGGACATTGCTGCAGGAGTTCCTCAGGGCATTGTCCTCGGCCCAACCATCTTCAGCTGCTTCATCAATGACCATCCCTCCATCATAAGGTCAGAAATGGGGATGTTCGCTGATGATTGCACAGTGTTCAGTTCCATTCGCAACCCCACAAATAATGAAGCTGTCCGAGCCCGCATGCAGCAAGACCTGGACAACATCCAGGCTTGGGCTCATAAGTGGCAAGTAACATTTGCGCCAGACAAGTGCCAGGCAATGAACATCTCCAACAAGAGAGAGTCTAACCACCTCCCCTTGACATTCAACGGCATTACCATCGCCGAATCCCCCAAGATCAACATCCTGGGGGTCACCATTGACCAGAAACTTAACTGGACCAGCCATATAAGTACTGTGGCTACGAGAGCAGGTCAGAGGCTGGGTATTCTGCGGCGAGTGACTCACCTCCTGACTCCCCAAAGCCTTTCCACCATCTACAAGGCACAAGTCAGGAGTGTGATGGAATACTCTCCACTTGCCTGGATGAGTGCAGCTCCAACAACACTCAAGAAGCTCGACACCATCCAAGATAAAGTAGCCCGCTTGATTGGCAACCCATCCACCATCCTAAACATTCACTCCCTTCACCACAGGCGCACTGTGGCTGCAGTGTGCACCATCCACAGGATGCACTGCAGCAACTCGCCAAGGCTTCTTCGACAGCACCTCCCAAACCCACGACCTCTACCACCTAGAAGGGCAAGAGCAGCAGGCACATGGGAACAACACCACCTGCACGTTCCCCTCCAAGTCACACACCATCCCTACTTGGAAATATATCGCCGTTCCTTCATCGTCGCTGGGTCAAAATCCTGGAACTCCCTTCCTAACAGCACTGTGGGAGAACCGTCACCACACGGACTGCAGCGGTTCAAGAAGGCGGCTCACCACCACCTTCTCGAGGGCAATTAGGGATGGGCAATAAATGCTGGCCTCGCCAGCGACGCCCACATCTCGTGAACGAATAAAAAAAAAAATGAAAGCTCTTCTGTAACAACTTGGCTGGAGGCGCGGCTCGTTCTGGAGTACAAGACTTGAACACGACAGGCGGGATGTTGTCAGGGTCCATAGCATTTGCTGTGTCCAATGCATTCAGCCGTTCCTTGATGTCACGTGGAGTGAATCGAATTGTTTGAAGACTGGCTTTTGTGATGGTGGGGATAACGAGAAGATGTCAGATTAAGAAGAGGGTCATGCAGGCAGATGCAATCATGGCCTTGAAAAGGGAACTGGATAAGTACTTGAAAGGGAAAAAAAAACATCCAGCGATATGGGGATGGGACGGGGGAGTGGGACAAGCTGGACTGCTCTTGCATAGAGCCGGCACAGACTCGATGGGGAGAATGGTCTCCTTCCGTGCTGTTACCTTTCTCTGATTCTATGACTCGAAGGGCTTTATATTGAGGGGAACGTGTCAGATTACGGAGTTGAGTGAGATTGAGGAGAAGGTGTCCACTGATGTTGGAGGAGACTTGGGGCAGATTGTTGGCGGTTGGGGTGCAGTGTGTTTGGAAGGAAATGGGCTGAGAAGTAATGTTAAGCTGAATCAATTCTGTGACGGGACGTCTGTTGACAGGGTGGCTTTGAGAATGAAGTGATGGAAATGTAATTCCCGACCACAACCAGAAAGGGTCGCTGTGCCGTCAAAGAAAACGTTTTTGGCAGTTTAAAAATGCGGGTAAAATTTGCCCAAGTCCGCTTCCCTGCCCCTGATCCTTCATCTGGCATTCTCACCATTTCTTATTCTACAGGAGTTTCATGATTATTTCTCATGGAGATTAAAACAGAGCATGTTAAAACTGGCCGTAGGACAGTCAACATTTGAATCGAAAAGGCAGGTGATGAGAATGGGGAACTGGTGTGGGCCATTCTGCCCTCGAGCTTGCTCCCACATTCAGTCCGATCGTGGCTGATCTGTAGTTCAACTGCATTTACCCGCCTTTTTCCAATATCCTTAATACCCTTAACTAACAAATATCTATCGATCTCTGTCCTGAAATTCCAATTGACCGCCATCATCCACAGCCTTTTAGGACAGAGAGTTACGGATTTCCACTGGCGTTTGTTTGAAAAAGTGCTTCCTGATTTCAATCCAAAATGTCCTAGATTTAGGGGTCAGTTATGGAGAAGGGGTCAGATTGGAGAGACGGGGTCACATTTGGGAGAAGTTGTCAGATTGGGGAGAAATTATCAGATTTTGGAGAAGGGGTCAGATTGAGCTTGGAGGAGTCCTGTCTTCACAGGGTGTGTGTAAATGTCGAGTTAGGGGAGCCACAGCCTGTCAGGGTTGCTGAGTCTTTCATGTTCCAGACCCAATTGTGTTCTTTGCTCGTCGAGCTCAGTCGGTAAAACGTCACATTTTTAATCTGAGGGTCCAGGATTCAAGTCCCAGTTTGGGAGTTATTTTTAACAATTAAAATCCAACTCAATTTACAACTAAAAAACATCGTAATTAAACGCATAACTGGCTGGAATTGTTAGTGTCGTAGCCCTTCTTCTCCGGTGGAGAGGCATTGTGGGAGACGAGCCGAGCCGAGCGGAGCTGCGACCGAGTTCGAAGTGACGTCAGGAATCAGATCGGGACGCGACACAGGGGAGGCACCTGATTGGTGAGTAGGTTCAGGTGAGTATTTCTACTTATCTACAGTAACTAAAGTAAAAGGAAAGGGAAGGTCTGCAGGTCTTATAGGAAGTAGCGTTTATTTTTTAGTGAATCAAGGTCCCTAGTGTAGTTAACATTCTCTAAATTGAGAACAATTTAAAGGAGTAAACTCCTTAAAGGGAGTGGTAAGTAGTTTTTCTTTCCTTTTTTTTTCTCTTGACATTGTAGTTGTTCTTAAGCTAATTTAAGGGTTAAGTCATGGCAGGAGATCCCAGGGCCGTGTCATGTTCCTCTTGTGGGATGTGGGAATTCAGGGTTCCTTCCTGTATCCCTGATTCCTTCACCTGCGGGAAGTGTGTCCTGCTGCAGCTATTGTTTGACCGCTTGACGGCTCTGGAGCTGCGGATGGACTCACTTTGGAGCATCCGCGATGCTGAGAAAGTCGTGGATAGCACGTTCAGTGAGTTGGTCACACCGCAGATAAAAATTACTGAGGGAGATAGTGAATGGGTGACCAACAGACAGAGGAAGAGTAGGAAGGCAGTGCAGGGGTCCCCTGCGGTCATCTCCCTCCAAAACAGGTATACCGTTTTGGATACTGTTGGGGGAGATGGCTCACCAGGGGAAGGTGGCAGTGGCCAGGTTCATGGCACCGTGGCTGGCTCTGCTGCACAGGAGGGCAGGAAAAAGAGTGGCAGAGCTATAGTGATAGGGGACTCGATTGTAAGGGGAATAGACAGGCGTTTCTGCGGACGCAACCGAGGCTCCAGGATGGTATGTTGCCTCCCTGGTGCAAGGGTCAAGGATGTCTCGGAGCGGCTGCTGGACATTCTGGAGGGGGAGGGTGAACAGCCAGTTGTCGTGGTGAATATAGGCACCAACGATATAGGTAAAAAACAGGATGAGGTCCTACAAGCTGAATTTAGGGAGTTAGGAGTTAAACTAAAGAGTAGGACCTCAAAGGTAGTAATCTCAGGATTGCTACCAGTGCCACGGGTTAGTCAGAGTAGGAATGACAGGAGAGCTAAGATGAATACGTGGCTTGAGAGATGGTGCAAGAGGGAGGGATTCAAATTCCTGGGCCATTGGAATCGGTTCTGGGGGAGGTGGGACCAGTACAAATTGGACGGTCTGCATCTGGGCTGGACTGGAACCAATGTCCTAGGGGGAGTGTTTGCCAGTGCTGTTGGGGAGGGTTTAAACTAATGTGGCAGGGGGATGGGAACCGATGCAGGAAGTCAGTGGGAAATAAAGTGGTGACAGAAACAAAAGGCAGTAAGGGAGAGTGTTCAGAACATGACCGGACAGATGGTCTGAGAAAGCAGGGCAAAGACCAAGGGTAGTCTAGATTAAACTGCATTTATTTCAATGCAAGAAGTCTGATGGGCAAGGCAGATGAACTCAGGGCATGGATTGGTACATGGGACTGGGATGTTATAGCTATTACTGAAACATGGCTAAGGGAGGGACAGGACTGGCAGCTCAATGTTCCAGGGTACAGATGCTATAGGAAAGATAGAGCAGGAGGTAAGAGAGGAGGGGGAGTTGCGTTCTTGATTAGGGAGAACATCACGGCAGTAGTGAGAGGGGATATATCCGAGGGTTCGCCCACTGAGTCTATATGGGTAGAACTGAAAAATAAGAAGGGAGAGATCACTTTGATAGGATTGTACTACAGACCCCCAAATAGTCAACGAGAAATTGAGGAGCAAATATGTAAGGAGATTACAGACAGCTGCAAGAAAAATAGGGTGGTAATAGTAGGGGACATTAACTTTCCAAACATTGACTGGGACAGCCATAGCATTAGGGGCTTGGATGGAGATAAATTTGTTGAGTGTATTCAGGAGGAATTTCTCATTCAGTATGTGGATGGCCCGACTAGAGAGGGGGCAAAACTTGACCTCCTCTTGGGAAATAAGGAAGGGCAGGTGACAGAAGTGTTAGTGAGGGATCACTTTGGGACCAGTGATCATAATTCCATTAGTTTTAAGATAGCTATGGAGAAGGATAGGTCCGGCCCAAAAGTTAAAATTCTAAATTGGGGAAAGGCCAATTTTGATGGTATTAGACAGGAACTTTCAGAAGTTGATTGGGAGAGTCTGTTGGCAGGCAAAGGGACGTCTGGTAAGTGGGAGGCTTTCAAAAGTGTGTTAACCAGGGTTCAGGGTTAGCACATTCCTTATAAAGTGAAGGGCAAGGCTGGTAGAAGTAGGGAAGCTTGGATGACTCGGGAGATTGAGGCACTAGTAAAAAAGAAGAAGGAGGCATATGACATGCATCGGCAGCTGGGATCAAGTGGATCCCTTGAAGAGTATCGAGATTGCCGGAGTAGAGTTAAGAGAGAAATCAGGAGGGCAAAAAGGGGATATGAGATTGCTTTGGCAGATCAGGCAAAGGTGAATCCAAAGAGCTTCTACAAATACATAAAGGGCAAAAGGGTAATTAGGGAGAGAGTAGGGCCTCTTAAGGATCAACAAGGTCATCTATGTGCGGAACCACAAGAGATGGGTGAGATCCTGAATGAATATTTCACATCGGTATTTACGGTTGAGAAAGGCATGGATGTTCGGGAACTTGGGGAAATAAATAGTGATGTCTTGAGGAGTGTACATATTACAGAGAGGGAGGTGCTGGAAGTCTTAACGCGCATCAAGGTAGATAAATCTCCGGGACCTGATGAAATGTATCCCAGGACGTTATGGGAGGTTAGGGAGGAAATTGCGGGTCCCCTAGCAGAGATATTTGAATCATCCACCGCTACAGGTGAGGTGCCTGAAAATTGGAGGGTAGCAAATGTTGTGCCTTTGTTTAAGAAGGGCGGCAGGGAATAGCCTGGGAACTACAGACCAGTGAGCCTGACATCTGTAGTGGGTAATTTGTTGGAGGGTATTCTGAGGGACAGGATCTACAGGCATTTGGAGAGGCAGGGACTAATTAGGAACAGTCAGCATGGTTTTGTGAGAGGAAAATCATGTCTCACGAATTTGATTGAGTTTTTTGAAGGGGTAACCAAGAAGATAGATGAGGGCTGTGCAACAGAGGTGGTCTACATGGACTTCAGCAAAGCATTTGACAAGGTACCGCATGGTAGGTTGTTACATAAGGTTAAATCTCATGGGATCCAAGGTGAGGTAGCCAATTGGATACAAAATTGGCTTGACGACAGAAGACAGAAGGTGGTTGTAGAGGGTTGTTTTTCAAACTGGATGCCTGTGTCCAGCGGTGTGCCTCAGGGATCGGTGCTGGGTCCGCTGTTATTTGTTATTTATATTAATGATTTGGATGAGAATTTAGGAGGCATGGTTAGTAAGTTTGCAGATGACACCAAGATTGGTGGCATTGTGGACAGTGAAGAAGGTTATCAAGGATTGCAACGGGATCTTGATCAATTGGGCCAGTGGGCCGATGAATGGCAGATGGAGTTTAATTTAAATAAATGTGAGGTGATGCATTTTGGGAGATCGAATCGGGCCAGGACCTACTCCGTTAATGGTCGGGCGTTGGGGAGAGTTATAGAACAAAGAGATCCTGGAGTACAGATTCATAGCTCCTTGAAAGTGGAGTCACAGGTGGATAGGGTAGTGAAGAAGGCATTCAGCATGCTTGGTTTGATTGGTCAGAACATTGAATGCAGGAGTTGGGATGTCTTGTTGAAGTTGTACAGGGCATTGGTGAGGCCACTCTTGGAGTACTGTGTACTGTTCTGGTCACCCTATTATAGAAAGGATATTATTAAACTAGAAAGAGTGCAGAAAAGATTTACGAGGATGCTACCGGGACTTGATGGTTTGACTTACAGGGAGAGGTTAGACAGACTGGGACTTTTTTCCCTGGAGAGCAGGAGGTTAAGGGGTGATCTTATCGAAGTCTGTAAAATAATGAGGGGCATAGATAAGGTCGATCGTCAAAATCTTTTCCCAAAGGTAGGGGAGTCTATAACGAGGGGGCATAGATTTAAGGTGAGAGGGGAGAGATACAAATGGGTCCAGAGGGGCAATTTTTTCACTCAAAGGGTGGTGAGTGTCTGGAACGAGCTGCCAGAGGCAGTAATAGAGGCGGGTACAATTTTGTCTTTTAAAAAGCATTTGGACAGTTACATGGGTAAGATGGGTATAGAGGGATATGGGCCAAGTGCAGGCAATTGGGACTAGCTTAGTGGTATAAACTGGGCGACATTGACATGTTGGGCCGAAGGCCCTGTTTCCGTGTTGTAACATCTATGATTCGATGATTCTATGAATTTGTCCCCGACTCATTCTGACTCATTCTCCTCAATCTGTCCTCTTCTCCTCATTCTGAACCCTTCTCCTCAATCTGGCCCTTTCACTTCAATCTGATCCTTTCTTCTCATTCTGACCCTTCCTTCTCAATCGGACACCTTCTCTTCAATGTGTTACCTTCTCCTCCTTCTCTGTCTTTTTCCTCATTCTGACCCTTTCGCCTCATGTGTACCCTTCGTTTCAATATGTTCCCTTCTCCTCAATCTGTCCCCTTCTCATCAACTTGTTCCCGCCTCCCGAATCTGACCCATCATCCTCATTTTGACACCTTCTCGTCAGTCTGACCACTCAGAGAAATCAGGAAGCACTTTTTCACACAAAAGGTAGTGGAAATCTGCAACTCTTCCCTTATAGGCAGTGGCTCAATTGAAATGTCAGAACTGAGGTCGATAGATTTTTGTTGGGTAAGGGATACTGAGAAAAAGCGGGTAAATGAGGTTGAGTGTCCGCATCAGTCACGATCTAATTGAATGGTGGAATAGGCTCTAGGGGCTGAATGGCCTATTCCTACTCCCCAGGTTCATCACCTGCCTTTTCTGTTCAAAGACTGTCTGCCCGATGACCAGTTTTAATCTGATCTGTTCTAATCTACATGAGAAATAATGAACAATCAATGATACAATAAGAAATGCAGGGAAAGAATGATGAAGGAATCGGGGAAGGAAGCGGACATGGGCAAAGATTTTCCACCACTTCAAACTGGGGAAAAAAGTGATTTTTGAGTGAGGGACGTTCAGTTACCTCCTCCCGGATTTAAAGTTCCCTTTGAGTGAATTTGACTCTTTGACCATCGTTCAGTTCCCTCCTCCCTGAAACCGCTGGGCACAGTTTTGCGCTGAATAATAATGCAGCTCAGTCCCATTTATGTTTATCATAGAATCATAGAATCATAGAAGTTTACAACATGGAAACAGGCCCTTCGGCCCAACATGTCCATGTCGCTCAGTTTATAACAATAAGCTAGTCCCAATTGCCTGCACTTGGCCCATATCCCTCGATACCCATCTTACCCATGTAACTGTCCAAATGCTTTTTAAAAGACAAAGTTGTACCCGCCTCTACTACTGCCTCTGGCAGCTCGTTCCAGACACTCACCACACTTTGAGTGAAAAAATTGCCCCTGTGGACCCTTTTGTATAACTCCCCTCTCACCTCAAATCTATGCCCCCTCGTTATAGACTCCCCTCCCTTTGGGAAAAGATTATGACTATCTACCTTATCTATGCCCCTCATTATTTTATAGACTTCTATAAGATCACCCCTAAACCTTCTACTCTCCAGGGAAAAAAGTCTCAGTCGATCCAACCTCTCCCTATAAGTCAAACCATCAAGTCCCGGTAGCATCCTAGTAAATCTTTTTCTGCACTCTTTCTAGTTTAGTAATATCCTTTCTATAATAGGGTGACCAGAACTGTACACAGTATTCCAAGTGTGGACTAAATAATGTCTTGTACAACTTCAACAAGACATCGTAACTCCTGTATTCAATATTCTGACCAATAAAACCAAGCATGCTGAATGCCTTCTTCACCACCCGATCCACCTGTGACTCCACTTTCAAGGAGCTATGAACCTGTACTCCTAGATCTCTTTGTTCAATAACTCTCCCCAACGCCCTTCCATTAACGTAGTATGTCCTGGCCCGATTCGATCTACCAAAATGCATCACCTCACATTTATCTAAATTAAACTCCATCTGCCATTCATCGGCCCACTGGCCCAATTGATCAAGATCCCGTTGCAATCCTAGATAACCTTCTTCACTGTCCACAATGCCAACAATTTTGGTGTCATCTGCAAACTTACTAACCATGCCTCCTAAATTATCATCCAAATCATTAATATAAATAACAAATAACAGCGGACCCAGCACCGATCCCTGAGGCACACCGCTGGACACAGGCTTCCAGTTTGAAAAACAACCCTCGACAACTACCCTCTGTCTTCTGTCGTCAATCCAGTTTTGTATCCAATTGGCTACCTCACCTTGGATCCCGTGAGATTTAACCTTATGTAACAACCTACCATGCGGTACCTTGTCAAAGGCTTTGCTAAAGTCCATGTAGACCACGTCTACTGCACAGCCCTCATCTATCTTCTTGGTTACCCCTTCAAAAAACTGAATTAAATTCGTGAAACATGATTTTCCACTCACAAACCATGCTGACTGTTCCTAATAATTCTCTGCCTCTCCAAATGCCTGTAGATCCTGTCTGTCAGAATACCCTCCAACAACTTACCCACTACAGATGTCAGGCTCACCGGTCTGTAGTTCCCAGGCTTTTCCCTGCCGCCCTTCTTAAACAAAGGCACAACATTTGCTAACCTCCAATCTTCAGGCACCTCACCTGTAGCTGTCGATGATTCAAATATCTCTGCTAGGGGACCCGCAATTTCCTCCCTAACCTCCCATAACGTCCTGGGATACATTTCATCAGGTCCCGGAGATTTATCTACCTTGATGCGCGTTAAGACTTCCAGCACCTCCCTCACTGTAATATGTACACTCCTCAAGACATCACGATTTATTTCCCCAAGTTCCCTAACATCCATGCCTTTCTCAACCGTAAATACCGATGTGAAATAATTAATTTAGGATCTCACCCATCTCTTGTGGTTCCGCACATCGATGACCTTGTTGATCCTTCAGAGGCCCTTCTCTCTCCCTCGTTACTCTTTCGCCCTTTATTATATTTGTAGAAGCTCTTTGGATTCTCCTTTGCCTTATCCTCAGCAGGCTTTAACTGACTGGCCCTTAATGGCTGTGCTTTAAGGTGTAAATTGAGTGGGATTGCAATTGACAAAAGCAACACCCGAAAAGGGCTTTGAACCCTGCACGCATTGCACTTTTTGTCTGCAGACTGAGCTCTGCGAGCTTTGAAACACAAACGACACAGCGACGCTGACTGTCTGTTATAGGGAATTACATCCATTTCAAGTGCACAGCCGCCCTGTCAACACAAGTTCCGTCACAAAATTGCTTCAAATCCATCATCTCTTCTCAGGCCATTTCATCTCAAACATAGCGTAGTCCAAGCGCCATCTACCTCTCTGAGTCTCCTCCAAACTCAACCTGACCCTTCACCCCAGTCTGAACCTTCCACTCAATCTGGCCCCTTCTCCTCAATCTTACCCTTCACCTCAATCTGGCCTCTTCCCTCAATCGGACTCCTTCTCAATATGTCCACATCTCCTCAATCAGAACCTTTCTTAATCTGCCAGCTTCTCCTCACTATGACCCCTCCTCCCCACTTTCATTCCCTCTCTTCAATCTTTCCCTCTACCAAAATTGATCCCCTCTCCTCAATTTCTCTTCTCACCAATCTGACCCCTTCTCCTCATTCTGCCCCTATTCCAAATCTGTCCCTTTCTCCTCAATCTCTATGCTTCTCCTCAATCAGACCCCTTCTCCTCAATCTGAACCGTTCTGCACAATCTGATCCCTTCTCCGAAATCTGACACCTTCTATGTAATTTGACCAATGTTTCTCAATCTCACCCCTTCTCCTTAATCTGACCCTTTCTCCTCAGTCTGATCACTCAGAGATAGGACATTTACTAACAAAATCAGGAAGCACGTTTTCTCACGAAGGGTAGTGGAAATCTGTAACTCTCTTCCCCTATTAGGTTGTTGGTCAATTTCAATTTGAGGATTGAGATCAATCGTTTTTTTCTTGGGTAACGTACCTGGAACAAAGGCGGGTAAATGAAGTTGAGGTACGGATGGGCCACGATCAAATTGAATGGTGGAATATGCTCTAGGGGCTGAATGGCCTACTCCTGTTCCCTCGCTTCATCATCTGCCTTTACTATTCAAAGGTTTACTGCCACACGGCCAGTGGTAACATGCTCTGTTGAGAAATAATGAATAATCGCCGATGCAATGAGAAATGCAGAGAATGAAAGATGAAGAATAGGGGAGGGAAGCGGACATCGGCAGAGACTTCCAGCATTTTGAAACTGGTAAAAAGTTATTTTTGAGTGAATGACGTTCAGTTCCCTTCTCCCTGACTCCGCTGGGCAGCAGTTTAGCACTGAATACTAATACAGCTCAGTCACTTTTGTATATTTGGGCGGCAGTCTTGAAATGAATGGCGCTTAATTGCGGTGATTTAAGATGCAAATTTTGTGTGATTGTAATTGATAAAAGCAACACCCGAACATGAACTTGAAACATCAGCTTAAAAGGCTGCTCCTGTCCCGACGGAGCTGTCCAGGGTTCACAGTCCCTTCACTTCACGTTCACAGCTGCCCTGTCAACACAGGTGACGTCACAAAATTGCTTCAGATCCAACACTTCTTCACAGGCCATTTCATCGCAAACATACCGCACACCAACCGCCATCTAACTCTCTGAGTCTCCTCCAAACTCAATCTGATCCCTTCATCCCAATCTGAACCTTATCCTGAATCTGGCCCCTTCTCATCAATCAGACCCTTTCTCAATCTGCCATCTTCTCCTCAATCTGACTCCTCCAAACTCTAACCCCATTCTCCTGAATCTGATCCCTTCTCGCCATTCTGAACCATTCTCCTCAACTGCACCCTCCGCCTCAATCGGGCGTCTTCTCCACAATCAGACCCCTTCTCCCAAATGATGCCTTCTCCTCAATCTGTGACTTGTCCTCAATCTGTGACTTCTCCTCAACCTGATCCCTTCTTCCCAACCTGATGCCTTCTCCTCAGTCTAATGCCTTCCCCTTAGTCTGATTCATTATCCTCAGTCTTTCCCTTCTCCTCAATCATACCGCTTCTCCTCAACCTGATCCCTTCTCCTCAATCTGAGCCTTCTTCTCAATCTGTGCCTTCTCCTCAATCCGAACTCTTCTCCCCAACCCGATATCTTATCCTCAATCTGACCCATTTTCAATCTGACCTGGCCTCCCTAACTGACCCCTTCTCCTCAAGGTGACCCCTTCTCATCAATCTGCTCCCTTCTCATCAACCTCACTTCTCCTCCCCAATCCGAAAACTTCTCCGCAATCTGACCAATTATTTTAGAACATTTTGGATTTAAATCAGGAAGCTCGTTTTCAAACAAAGGATAGTGGAAATCTATAACTCTCTTGTCTTGGTTTCTGCGTGAAGAGGGTTGATGAGGGGAGTGCGGTTGATGTTGTGAATATGGACTTGCAAAAGGCATTTGATAAAGTGCCAGACAGTAGGCATGTTAGCACAATTTAAGTCCAAGGGATTTAAGGGTCAGTGGTAGCGTGGATGCAAAATTGGCTACGAGGCAGCAAGCAAAGAGTAGTGGTGAATGGTTGATTTTCAGATTGGAGGGAAGTTTACAGAGGTGTTTCCCAGGGCTCAGTATTAGGACCACTGCGCTTTCTGATATACATTAATGACCTGGATATGGGTACGGAGGGTAATAATTTCAAAGTTTTAGATGAGACGAATCTCGGAAATGCAGTAAATAATGTGGAGGATAGTGTGAGACTTCAGGAGGACATGGGCAGACTGGTGAAATGGGCCGACACATGGCAGATGAAATTTAACGCAGAGAAGTGTGAAGTGATGCATCTTTGTAGGAAGAAGGAGAAGAGGCAATATAAGCCAAACGTTACAATTTCAAAGGCAATGTGGGTACAGAGCGAATTGGGGTTGAACGTAGTCAAATCTTTGAAGGTGGCAGGACAAATTGGGAAGGCTGTTAAGGAAGCATATAGGATCTTGCGTTTTATTAATAGAGGCATTGAGTACAGAAGCAAGGAAGTTGTGCTGAACCTTAAGAACACTGGTTCGGCCGCAGCTTGGAGTATTGTGTCCAATTCTGGGCACCACACTTTAGGAAGGATGCCAAGGATTTAGAAAGGGTACAGAAGAGGTTTATGAGAATGGCACCAGGAATGAGGTACTTCAGTTTTGCGGAGAAAATGCAGCAGCTTGGATTGTTCTCCTTAGAACAGAGAAGGTGAAGAGTCGATTGATAGAGGTGTTCAATATCATGAACGGGTTTGATAGAGTAAATGAGGAGAAACTCTTTCCAATGACAGAAGGGTCGGTAACAGAAGGACTCAGATTTTAGATGATTGGGAAAAGAGCCGCAGGTGACATGACAAAATATTATTGTAGCGCAGCGAGTTGTTATGAACTGGAATGCACTGCCTGAAAGGGTGGTGGAAGTAGATTCAATTAGAACTTTCAAAAGTGATTTGGATAAAAACTTAAAGGTAAAAAAAATGGCAGGGCAATAAGGAAAGAACAAGTGAGTAGGACCAATTGGATAGCACTTTCAAAGAGCTCATCCAGGCGCGATGGGCCCAATCGGCTCCTTCTGTGCAGCATCACACTATGATAATTAGATCCTGTGATTAAGGACAAAGAAGGAAATGTTCTTGTGGAGGAAGATGGCGTGACTGATGTACTGAATGAGGAATTTTCATCTGTCTTCCCAAAAGAAGACGATGAGGTTAATGTCGCAGTAGAGGAGGAGGGAGTAGAGATAACAATAGATAGAAAGGAGGTGCTAAATAGGTTGGCATCACTCAAAGTTAAAAGTCCCCCAGTCCAGATGGGATGCCTCCTCGGCTGCTGAGGGAAACAAGGCTGGAGATAGGAGAAGCTTTGACCACATTCTTTCAATCCACTTGGCTATGCGAGTGGTGCCAGAGGACTTGAAGAATTAAAATGTCACACCACCAATCGAAAAGGGGGATAGGGATAAATCTTTTAACTACAGGCCAAACAGTCCAACAGTCCGTGTTTGGAAAACTACCAGGGACCATTGACAAGGACACAACTAATTCTCACTTGGAGAAGCGTGGGTTAAAAAGGGACAGCCAGCAGGGATTTGTTAAAGGCCAATCTTGTGTGACTAACCTGACGGAGTCCTTTGATAAAGTATCAGAAGTGGTTGATGAATTTCGTGCAGTAGATATTGTATATATGGATTTTCAAAAGATATTTGATAAAATAACCCATTACAAATTAATTCGGAAAATAGAAGCACATTGGATTAACGGGATGACGACAAATTGGGTAAGCAATTGACTAATGGAGAGGAGGCAGAGAGTAATGGTGAACGGATGCTTTTTTGACTGGAGTGAAATATGCAGTTGGGTTCCCCCATGGGTCGTTATGATGATCATTTTCTTTCTTGTTACATATAAACGGCGTGATCTTGGTTGCAGGGAGTGCAATTTGGACGTTTGCGGATGATACAAAACTTGGCAACGTAGTGAATAGAGAATAGGATAGTCGCAGACATCAGGAGGACATGGACAGATTGCTGAAATGGGCAGACACATAGTAGATGCAATTCAACACGGATAAGTGTGAAGTGATAAACGTTGACAGTAACAACATGGAATGACAGTATAATCTAAATGGCAATAATTGAGTGAGTGGAAGAGCAGAGGGACCTGGGAATGCCTATTCACAAATCTTTGAAGGTGGCTTTGTTAATAGAGGCATTGAATAACAAAACAAGGAAGTCATGCTAAACCTTTAAAAAGCACAGGTTAGGCCTCAGCTGGAGTATTGTGTTCATTTCTGGGCACTAAACTTTAGGAAGGATGTCAACGCCTTGGAGAGGGTACAGAGGGGGTTTACCAGGATGATAGCAGGGATGAGGGACTGCAGTTATGTGGATAGATTGGAGAAACTATTATTGTTCTCTTTAGAGCTGAGAAGGTTGAGTGGAGTCCTAGTTGAGATATTCAAAATTGTGAGGGGTTTTGGTAGAGAAAATGGGAAGAAACTTTCCTCTGACAAATGGGTTGGTAACCAAAGGTCAAAGATTTAAAATAATTGGCCACAGAACTCTAGAGTATGTGGGTAGACATTTTTTTCAGACGGAGGGTTGTTGAGATCTGGAACGCACTCCCTGAAGGAGTGGTGGAAGCAGATTCCACAGGAACTTTCAAGAGGGAATTGGACATGTACTTGAAGCGGACTAATTTGCAGCGTTATGGGAAAAAGCTGGGGCGTGGGATTGAATTAGACAGCTGTAAGATTCTATGATTCTATGATCACTGCCCTGATGGGTATGTGACTGTCATCATTTCTCAACACCTCTATCCCTTCCGATTCCCACAATCTTTGATTCACATGAAGTGTCAAATGAGATTTTTCTCTTCCGACAGCCTAACCCCTTCTCCTTATTGTAAAACCATATCGTCCAGCTCATACTCGAGTGTCGCTGGTCCGCCATCTCTCGCTGGGAAATCGGTAGCTCTGAGGTCTCTTTCAAAACTCTGCCTCCCCTTCTACCTCAGCGTGTCTGTTACTCGCTCTCTGTCCACATCAATATTCTCACACCAGGTGTCCCCACTTCAAGGTAATAAACGGACTTCCTTGCCTCCTGCTTTCATCTCTCCTCTTGGAGGAGAAACATAGAAACATAGAAAATAGGAGCAGGAGTAGGCCATTCGGCCCTTCGAACCTGTTCCGCCATTCAATGTGATCATGACTGATTCTCTATCTCAATACCATACTCCAGATCTCTCCCCATACCCCTTGATGCCTTCTGTATCCAGAAATCTACCTCGCTCCTTCTTAAACATATTCAGTGACTTGGCCCCCTCAGCCTTCTAAGGCAGAGAATTCCATAGGTTCACCACTCTGAGAGTGAAGAAATTTCTCCTTATCTCAGTCCTAAATGATTTACCCCGTATCCTGAGACTGTGACCCATCGTTCTGAATGCCCACCCACAGCCAGGGGAAACATCCTCCCTGCCTCAAGTCGTTCTAGCCCTGTCAGAACTTAATATGTTTCAGTGACATCCACTCTCAGTCTTTTAATCATGAGTTAATAAGGCCGAGTCGACCCAATCTTTCCTCAAACGACATTCCTGCCATCCCAAGAATGAGTCTGGTGAACCTTCGCTGAATTCCCTCTATGGCAAGTATATCCTTTCCTCTGTAAGGAGAACAAAACTGCACTCAATACACCGAGGCCCTGTGTAACTGCAGTAAGACATCCTTACTCCTGTACTCAAACCCTCTTGCAAAGAAGGCCAACACGCCATTTGCCTTCCTAACTGTTTGCTGCTCCTGCATGATTGCTTTCAGTGACTGGTGTACAAGGATATCAAAGCCCTTTTGTACATCGACATTCCCCAAACTATCGCCCTTTAAATAGTGTTCTCCCTTTCTGTTTTTCCTTCCACACGAATAACTTCACATTTATCCACAATATAATGCATCTGCCATGTACTTGCCCACTCACTGAACTTGTCTAATTCGCCTTGAAGCATCTTCGCATCCTTCTCCCAATTCACGATCCCACCTAGCTTTGTGTCGTCAGCAAACTTGGAATTAATACATTTGGTTCCCTCATCCAAATTATTGATAAATATTGTGAATAGATGGGGCCCAAAAACTGATCCCTGCGGTACCACACTGGTCACTGCCTGCCACCCCGAAAAAGACCCATTAATTCCTACTGTCTGTTTCCAGTCTGTTAACCAATTTTCAATCCGTGCCAGTATATTACCACCAATCCCATGTGCTCTAATTTTGCATACTAACGTCTTATGTGGGAATTTATCAAAGGCATTCTGAAAATCCAAGGAAACCACATCCACTGGTTCTCCCTTATATATTCTACCAGTTACATCTTCAAAAAACTCCAGTAGGTTTGCATACAAGATATCCCTTTCATAAATCCACGTTAACTTTGTCAAACCCCGTTGATATTTTCTAAATGTCCTGTTATCATATTCGTTACAATAGATTTGAGCATTTTCCCTACAACTCATGTTAGGTTAACTGGTCTGTAGTTCCCTGTTATCTCTCTCCCTCCTTTTTTTCAATAGTGGGGTTACATTTGCCACCTCCAATCTGTAGGAACCGTTCCATAATCTATTGAATTTTGGAAGATGACAACTAATGCATCCACTATTTCCATGGTTACCTCTTTCAGTACTCTAGGATGCAGATTTTCAGGCCCTCGGGATTTATCGATTTTCAGTCCCATTAATTTCTCCAGCACTATTTTTTTACGAATACTAATTTCCTTTAACTCCTTCTCACTCGTCCCTTGGTGACCAAGCATTTCTGGGAAGTTATTTGTGTCCTCTTCCGTGAATACAGAAGCAAAGTATTTGGTTAATTGCACTGCCATTTCCTTGTTTCCCATTATAAATTCTACCGTTTCTGACAGTAAGGGACAGATATGTGTCTTCACTAAGCATTTTCTTTTTACCTACTTGTAGAAGCTTTTAAAGTCCACTTATATGTTCCTTTCAAGTTTATTTTAATATTTTATTTTTCTCCTCTTCATTAATCTCTTAGTCGTTTTTTTGCTGAATTCTGAACAGCTGCCAATCCTCAGGCTTGGTATTTTTACGGGTAACTTCATATGACTCCTCTTTGGATCAAATACCATCCTGAATTTATTTCTTGGGCATGGTTGTGTCGCTTTGCCATTTATGTTTTTGCACCAGAACGGAACGTATAATTGTTGCAATTCATGCATTCGTTCATTAAATGTTAGCCATTGCCTATCCACCTTCATGCCTATTAATGAAGCTTCACAATCTATTATAGCCAACTCACTCCTCATACCTTCGTATTTTCTTTTGTTTAGATTTAGAACCCGAGTTTCGGATTTGACGACTACACTTGCAATCTTAATGAAGAGTTTTATCATGTTATGGTCACTCTTCCCGAAAGGACCCCGCACAGCAAGATAATTAATTAACCCCTCCTCATTGTACAATACCCAATCTAGGATAGCCTGTTCCCTGTTTGGCTCCACAACGTACTGGTCAAAGAAACCATCCCTGACACACTCTGGGAATTTATCCGCCACAGTATTATTGCCAATTTGCTTTGGTCAGTCTCCATGCAGATAAGAACATAAGAACATAAGAAATAGGAGCAGGAGTAGGCCAATCGGCCCCTCGAGCCTGCTCCGCCATTCAATAAGGTCATGGCTGATCTGATCCTAACCTCAAATCTAAATTCATGTCCAATTTCCTGCCCGATCCCCGTAACCCCTAATTCCCTTTACTTCTTGGAAACTGTCTATTTCTGTTTTAAATTTATTTAATGATGTAGCTTCCACAGCTTCCTGGGGCAGCAAATTCCACAGACCTACTACCCTCTGAGTGAAGAAGTTTCTCCTCATATCAGTATTGAAAGAGCAGCCCCTTATTCTAAGATTATGCCCCCTAGTTCTCGTTTCACCCATCCTTGGGAACATCCTTACCGCATCCACCCGATCAAGCCCCTTCACAATCTTAAATGTTTCAATAAGATTGCCTCTCATTCTTCTGAACTCCAATGAGTGGAGTCCCAATCTACTCAATCTCTCCTCCTATGTCCACCCCCTCATCCCCGGGATTAACCGAGTGAACCTTCTTTGTACTAACTCGAGAGCAAGTATGTCTTTTCTTCAGTATGGACACGAAAACTGTACGCAGTATTCCAGGTGCGGTCTCAGCAATGCCTTATATAACTGCAGCAATACCTCCCTGTTTTTATATTCTATCCCCCTAGCAATAAAAGCCAACATTCCGTTGGCCTTCTTGATCACCTGCTGCACTGCATACTAACTTTTTGATTTTCTTGCACTAGGACCCCCAGATCCCTTTGCACTGCAGTACTTTCCAGTTTCTCGCCATTAAGATAATAACTTGGTCTCTGATTTTTCCTGCCAAAGTGCATAACCCCACATTTTCCAATATTGCATTGCATCTGCCAAATCTCCGCCCACTCACCCAGCCTGTCTATATCCCCTTGTCGGTTTTTATGTCCTCTTGACTCTCTACTTTCCTTCCCATCTTTGTATCATCTGCAAACTTTGATATGTTACACTCGGTCCCATCCTCCAAATCGTTAATATAGATTGTAAAGATTTGGGGACCCAGCACCGACCCCTGCGGAACACCACTGGCTACAGGTTGCCAGTCCGAGAATGAACCATTTATCCCAACTCTCTGCTTCCTGTTAGATAACCAATCCTCCACCCATGCCAGAATATTACCCCCAATCCAGTGATTCTTTATCTTGAGCAATAATCTTTTATGTGGCACCTTGTCGAATGGCTTCTGGAAGTCTAAATACACATCGTCCACTGGTTCCCCTTTTTCCACCCTGTACGTTATGTCCTCAAAGAACTCAAGCAAATTTGTCAGACATGACTTAACCTTCATAAAGCCATGCTGACTTTGTCCTATTAAATTATGTTGATCCAAATGTTCCGTTACTGTCTCTTTAATAATAGACTCCAAAATTTTACCCACCACAGATGTTAGGCTAACTGGTTTATAATTTCCAGCCTTCTGCCTACTACCCTTTTTAAATAAGGGTGTTACATTAGCAGTTTTCCAATTTGCCGGGACCTTTGCTGAGTCCAGAGAATTTTGGAAAATTATTACCAAAGCATCCACAATCCCTACTGCCACTTCCCTCAAGACCCAAGGATGTAAGCCATCAGGTCCATGGGAATTATCCGCCTTGAGTCACATTATTTTAATTAATACCAATTCTTTCGTGATTTCATCGTATTTAGCTCCTCCACTGCTAGAGCCCCCTGTTTGTTCAGTGTTGGGATATTCTTAGTGTCCTCTACCATAAAGTCTGAAACAAAATATTTGTTCAGCATTTTTGCCATCTCCATGTTTCCCACCATTAATTTCCCGTCTCATTCTCTAAGGGACCTACGTTTGCCTTCGCCACCCTTTTTCTTTTTATATAAATGTCGAAACTCTTGCAATCTGTTTTTATATTTTTTGCAATTTATTTTAATAATCTATCTTCCCTTTCTTAATCAATCCTTTCGTTACTTTTTGCTGTCTTTTGAAGACTTCCCAATCTTCTATCCTCCCATTAAGTTTGGCTACCTTATATGTCCTTGTTTTTAGTCGGATACTATCCTTAATTTCTTTACTTCGCCACGGATGGCTGTCATTTCTTTTACACCCTTTTTTCCTCAGTGGAATATATTGGTTTTGAAAGTTGTTAAAAAATTCCTTAAATGAAGACCACTGCTCATGTACCGTCTTACCCTTTAATCGATTTTCCCAGTCCACTTTAATCAATTCCGCTTTCATAGCATCATAGTCACCTTTATTCAAGCTCAGTACGCTTGTTTGAGAACCAACCTTCTCACCCTCTAATTGGACATGGAATGTAACCATGTTATGGTCACTCATTGCAAGGGGATCCTTAACTTGTACATTATTAATTAATCCTGGCTCATTACACAGGACCAGGTCCAACGTTGCTTGCCCACTTGTTGGATCAGTTACATACTGCTCAAGAAATCCATCTCTAATACACTCAATAAACTCTTCCTCAAAGCTGCCCTGCCCAATTTGAATTGTCCAGTTAATATGACAGTTAAAATCCCCCATAATTATAGCTGTTCCCTTAGTACATGCCCCGACTATTTCCTGATTAATACTTCTTCCAACAGAGTTGCAATTATTACGAGGCCAATATACCTCCGTGTCTTTGGAACCGACGTGGGCCACGACAACTGGATCCTCCCCCTCCCACTCCAGGTTCTTCTCCAGCCTGGAGGAGATGTCCTTAACTCTTGTACCGGGTAGGTTAGATAGCATTCGGGACTCATGCTCCCGGCTGCTGAGATCAGTGCCTATCCCCCTAAATATACTGTCGCCTACGACAACCACCTTCCTTTTTACTCCTCCCACTTGAACGGCTTTCCTTACCATGTGTCGTTGTCAGTTTGCTCATCCTCCCCACAGTCCCCGCACTTGTCCACAAGATTTGCAAGAACCTCAAATATATTGGACAAGCGCAGGGACTGAGGCTCCTGCTTTACTACCACATGGATCGCCGGACCTGCCTCACTCGCTGTCACACCCTCCTATCCCTGACCACGAGTCAATTATAATGTTTTCAATCTAAGTGGTATGGCTGCCTCCTGGAGGAAAGGGTCCGGGTAACTTTCTCCCTTCCTGATATCTCGCGATGTCCGCAGCTCGGACTCCAGCTCCTCAATTCGTAGCCGAAGTTCCTTGAGCCACAGACACTTACCGCAGATGTCGTCGCCCTGGACAAAACTGTCCACAAGCTCCCACATATTGCTGCAGCAACACATCTCCAGCTCTCCCATTGTTTTACTTATATAATTAATTAATTTCGTGTTAATCAAATGATTTACCTCGTTTAATTTATTAGTTTAATTAAATTAAGTTTAGTTTTCAAAATTTAGTTATATACGAGATGTTAACTTGAAACTGAGCCCACAGTCACGACCAATCACTTACCATCAGTGACGTCACATTGCAGTTTTCTCTTGTTGCAGGTCTGCTGCTGCTTTTATCCCCGCTCTCGGGCCTCGGTCTGCTGCTTTTATCCCCGCTCTCGGGCCTCGGTCTGCTGCTGCTTTTATCCCCGCTCTCGGGCCTCGGTCTGCTGCTGCTTTTATCCCCGCTCTCGGGCCTCGGTCTGCTGCTTTTATCCCCGCTCTCGGGCCTCGGTCTGCTGCTGCTTTTATCCCCGCTCTCGGGCCTCGGTCTGCTGCTGCTTTTATCCCCGCTCTCGGGCCTCGGTCTGCTGCTGCTTTTATCCCCGCTCTCGGGCCTCGGTCTGCTGCTGCTTTTATCCCCGCTCTCGGGCCTCGGTCTGCTGCTGCTTTTGTCCCCGCTCTCGGGCCTCGGTCTGCTGCTGCTTTTGTCCCCGCTCTCGGGCCTCGGTCTGCTGCTGCTTTTATCCCCGCTCTCGGGCCTCGGTCTGCTGCTGCTTTTATCCTCGCTCTCGGGCCTCGGTCTGCTGCTGCTTTTATCCCGGCTCTCGGGCCTCGGTCTGTTGCTGCTTTTATCCCGGCTCTCGGGCCTCGGTCTGCTGCTGCTTTTATCCCCGCTCTCGGGCCTCGGTCTGCTGCTGCTTTTATCCCCGCTCTCGGGCCTCGGTCTGCTGCTGCTTTTGTCCCCGCTCTCGGGCCTCGGTCTGCTGCTGCTTTTATCCCCGCTCTCGGGCCTCGGTCTGCTGCTGCTTTTATCCTCGCTCTCGGGCCTCGGTCTGCTGCTGCTTTTATCCCCGCTCTCGGGCCTCGGTCTGCTGCTGCTTTTATCCCCGCTCTCGGGCCTCGGTCTGCTGCTGCTTTTATCCCCGCTCTCGGGCCTCGGTCTGCTGCTGCTTTTATCCCCGCTCTCGGGCCTCGGTCTGCTGCTGCTTTTATCCCCGCTCTCGGGCCTCGGTCTGTTGCTGCTTTTATCCCCGCTCTCGGGCCTCGGTCTGCTGCTGCTTTTATCCTCGCTCTCGGGCCTCGGTCTGCTGCTGCTTTTATCCCCGCTCTCGGGCCTCGGTCTGCTGCTGCTTTTATCCCCGCTCTCGGGCCTCGGTCTGCTGCTGCTTTTATCCCCGCTCTCGGGCCTCGATCTGCTGCTGCTTTTATCCTCGCTCTCGGGCCTCGGTCTGCTGCTGCTTTTATCCTCGCTCTCGGGCCTCGGTCTGCTGCTGCTTTTATCCCGGCTCTCGGGCCTCGGTCTGCTGCTGCTTTTATCCCCGCTCTCGGGCCTCGGTCTGCTGCTGCTTTTGTCCCCGCTCTCGGGCCTCGGTCTGCTGCTGCTTTTATCCCCGCTCTCGGGCCTCGGTCTGCTGCTGCTTTTGTCCCCGCTCTCGGGCCTCGGTCTGCTGCTGCTTTTATCCCCGCTCTCGGGCCTCGGTCTGCTGCTGCTTTTATCCCCGCTCTCGGGCCTCGGTCTGCTGCTGCTTTTATCCCCGCTCTCGGGCCTCGGTCTGCTGCTGCTTTTATCCCCGCTCTCGGGCCTCGGTCTGCTGCTGCTTTTATCCTCGCTCTCGGGCCTCGGTCTGCTGCTGCTTTTATCCCGGCTCTCGGGCCTCGGTCTGCTGCTGCTTTTATCCCCGCTCTCGCGTCTCGGTCTGCTGCTGCTTTTTTATCCCAGATCTCGGGTCTCGGTCTCCTGCTGATTTTATGCCCAATCTCGGTCTGCTGACGCTCAGGTCCGTCGCCGCTCTGCGGAACAAATTTGGAAAGCAAGGCAAAGCAACACCTCCGTCCCACACTTCACCGAACTCCCACACTGACCAAACTCTCAAATTGCTCACTCCGTGCCTGCGACTTGACACGAATGTTCCCCTTTCACACTCAATTGCAATAATGGCTCTTTGTTCTCGTGCGCTTCCATAAGGAAGTTAAACGTCATGATAACAGACAGGAGCTGAGAATGAGCATTACTTCACTCTCGCAGCGAATTGTTAATGAACTTTCAGGAACCTGCTCTAATTCCGTTACAGGATCCCTGCTGATGCTCCTGTTGCCACGGTGAACCCGACAAGTAATATTGCAGTTACCTTCAACAGGTTTTATTTTCCTTCATTTTATTTTATATCATATCATTGCCCAACATCTCCAATTTTTCAGATGAACAGAGAGAAGGACTTTCTAATACAGAGAATGATTTGAAATTTCGATTTAGTTATGAGAAGAATCTTTGGTTTGATGTAAATTTATCTCATTTTTAACCAATCTGCGAATCAGTGACCAGGGAGATTTCAGTAGAGTTTTCAGTTCTTCTCTGAATTTCCTCTGGGTAACTGCATAAATACACGTATTTGTGCAGCAACTCAAAAACTCGAGCAGATATCCGCTTTCAGTGGCGATATATCCAGGGTCTGAATAATCACCTTGAAAATAAACGGTGCTCGAAAGCCTGGTGAGAGAAAAACTCACGGCAGCTGTTATCCACAACAGTATAAAACTGCCCGATATAGTGAAGAGTAAAATGATGGATCTCCTTCGGTTCTCCACCTCTGGGTCACTCTGATTGTTCGTGTTGTGACCGCGGAGTTCTCTGCGGACTCTATTGGCCACTAATATTATTCTTACGGTCAAAGAATTAAACAGTGCTATGAAAGCAAAGGGAATCAATGGGGCTGACAGAGTCTGAATCCAGCTGTATGCTTCCCATGCAGGTAATGTAAAAACTTCCACCTTTGGCCAGCATCCCCACTGCACATTGTTAATTATTCGTTCAGGTCCATATGAAAACAACATAAGAATGCCCTTTAAATATGCCAGGACAGTGATCGTTACTGTAACCACGATTGCCGTTCTCTTGGTCCAATACTTCCTTTTAAACTCTTGAAAGCAAATCGACACAAATCGGTCAAATGAAAACGAAACTGTAAACCATACCGACATATCAACTACGGCACAATTATTGTACAGAATGAACTTACAAACCACAGTGTAGGACAGGAATGAATACGTAAAGTGATAATTGAATATCTGATTGACTATTAGGTTGAAGATGATGACCAGTAGATCTGCTGTTGCCATGGCCACCATGTAGACAGAGACACATTTGGAAAGGCCGCAATTTCCTCGGGAGAGAATCACAATTGTCACTACATTTGCTGTAAGAAAGAGGGAGAAGAGGAAAGTTACTGAGGACACTCAGGTGGAATCTCACTGTATATATTTGAAATGTTCAGCAATGTTGGTCCTTACGGTGATGTACACGGGCTCCTTTTTAACGGAGAGCATTAGCGAGAATGTTAAAAAGAAAGAAAACATTACACAAAAAAATTAGAGGGATAAAAATCGTTGGTCCGAGATTTCCAAGAAGTGTCTGGAAACGGGGAGCACCTGGAGAATGAGGATTGGGGGAGGGAAGCGAGTGACCTTGTTGATTTTTGAAAGTCAATAAGTAACCAGATTCCCTGTCATCCATCCAGATATATATTTCGGAGCAGCGTTGTGCGCTGAGCTCACACCGCCATGAAGGTTTCACCACGGATTCCACCCACTCAAATTTATCAGTTATCCCCTGAATTGGTGCTACTGATTTGCCCACGCATTCCGCCCAGGCGATGGTTAACCTTCGATGGTAAAGTCAAAAATCAACCCCGGAATATCCCAGACGGCGCTGCAGCATAGCAGAGTGGCAACTGGAGAAACCCGCAAAGGTTCTTTGCAGCAAGATGCAATTCCCTGGACCGCGTTAGCTGTGGTTTGAACAAATGTTACACAAATTATCTTTCAAAGTCACCTGTTAAATGGAGATGTCTTAATCCAAGTAATTACCCACATTAAGCAGAGTGATCATAGAGTCACAGAGCCACATACGGATACAGCTTATAAGAAGGCCATTCGGACCATCGTGCCTGTTAGTAATTCAATCGGTGCAATGCAGTCAGGCAACACAATCTTTCGTGAGCTGCCTACTGTGCAATACAATGGCGTAACCCGCCCTCCTGCAGTCAAGCGAGAAAATACGTGCACCCATTGTCTCCGATTTATCGACCAGAATTGCGTCTTGCCTGCAGCCCGGACTCGTTGGCTATGAACTGATATTTATCACTTTTTCCTATCGACTCTGTGATTTTACAATGAGGTTATTATCGGGAATCTGTAACATGATCAAACAGGCACCAAAGCGGTCACATAGTCAACAGCTATTAAACATTAGGATAAAATGTCTTACCCGGAACACCAACGAATGCCAGAATAGGGTCGTAAATATCTTTTATCAGGAGAATTGCTGCCCGTCCCATTTTTGGAAGAGCAGGTGAATTCCGTCCAGCTTTTTGGTTGAGACTGACGAATATCCGAGATCCATAACTGCTCCCCCTTTATAGATCAATCTGTGCCTCGGTGAGAAAAAAACAGGTTACATAAATTGACGTTAGTTACAGTCACTTAACAAATGAGGGGAGATCTTATGTTTAAGGGCACCCGGGAGTGCCAATCGGGAAATAATGTACTTCCATCCTTGAAATTCCCTCCAAAAAAATTAATGAAGGGAAAGAAACCCCAAAGGGAATGTGCTAGTTCTGAGATCCCTGTGGGTCCTTATAATAATTCGGCGAAATCTTCCCTCTTCTATTATAAAATTTAAATTGTTTTGTAATGTGATGGTGACCGGTGATGATTCGGATCTAACACTACTGGTGATGACACGATTCTAACGTTACTGGTGGTGACCCAACACTAACATTAATGGTGGAGAATCTACTCTGATATTACGGGTGGTGACCCGACTCGAACATTACTGACGGTGACACTTATCAAACATGAGTGGTAGTGATTTTAGTCCAACATTACTGGTGGTGATTTTACTCTTACATTGCTGGTTTTGAATCGACTCTAACATTACTGGTGGTGATTTTACTCTTACATTGCTGGTTTTGAATCTACTCTAACATTACTGGTGGTGATTTTACTCTTGCTCGAACATTACTGATAATGATCCGACCCTAAAATTACTAATGTTGACTCTGCTCTAACATTAATGATTGTGATCCTAATCTATCATTAATGATGGCGATCCTACTCTAACATTACTGATGCTGACACGAATCTATCATTACTGATGATGATCCTACTCTAACATTACTGGTGGTGACCCGACTCTAACATTACTGAATTCCTGTTGGTGATCCTACTCTAACATTACTGGTAGTGACACTACTCAAACATTACTTCTGGTGATCCCAATCTAATATTAATTTTGATGAATCTGCTCCAACACTACTAATGCTGACCCTCTTCCAACATTACTGATGGTGACCCTAATCTAACATTACTGATGGTGATCCTACTCAAACATTACTGGTGGTGACACTAATCTAACGTTACTGGTGGTTACCCTACTCCAACATTACTGTTGGTGACCCGACTCTAACATGACTGATCGTGAAACTTCTCTTACATTACAAGCGGTGACCCTGCTCTAACATTACTGGTGGTGAACCTTCTCTAACATTAATGTTCTTGACCCTCATCTAATATTATTTGTGGTGACTCTACTCTAACATTACTGATGGTGACTCTATTCTAACATTACTGAAGGTGACCCTAATCTAACATTACTGATGGTGATCTTACTCTCACATTACTGGTGGTGACACTACTCTAACATTACTGGTGGTGACGCATCTCTAACATTACTGATGGGTGATCCTACTCTAACATTACTGATAATAACCCTTCTCGAACATTACAGTTGGAGACCTTACTCTAACATTACTGGTGATGACTCCACTCTAACATTAATGGTGGTGACACTACTGTAACAATAGTGGTGGTGAATCTACCAAACGTTTCTGGTTGTGATTCTGCTCTGTCATTACTGGTGGTGACCCTACTCTAACATTCCAGGCGGTGACCCTGCTCTAACATTACTGGTGGTGACTCGACTCTAACGTTCCAGGTGGTGACCCTGCTCTAACATTACTGCCGGTGACCCTTCTTTGACATTACTGGTGGTGACTCGACTCTAACCTCACTGGTCGTGACTCTATTCTAACATTACTGGTGGTGAACCTACCCGAACATTACTCGTGTTGACCCTTCTCTAATAGAGTTGGATCACCGCCAGTAATGTTCCAGTCGAGTTACCACCAGTAATGTTGGAGTGCAGTCACCATGAGTAATGTTGGAGTCGGGTTACAACCAGTCATGGTACCGTTGGGTCACCACCATTAATGTGAGAGTGGGACCACTGCCAGTAATCTTAGAGTAGAGTCACCACGAGTAATGTTAGAGTACAGTCACCATAAGTTATATTAGAGGAGGGTCAACAACTTACTTTATTTCTGGTGATTCTACTCCAACATTACTGGTGGTGACCCTTCTGTACCATTACTGCTGATGACCCTATCCAACATTACTTGTGTTGATTCTACTCTAATATTAATGATGGTGATCCTATTCTAACATTATTGTGGTGACCCAACCGTTACATTACCGAAGGTGAATCTAATCTAACATTACTGACGGTGATCCTACTCTGACATTACTGGTGGTGACCCAACTCAAACATTAATGGTGGTCAATCTTCTATCACATTATTGATGGGGACTCTACTCTAACATTAATGGTGGTGATCCTACTCTAAAATTACTGGTGGTTACCCAACTCTAACATTATTGGTGGTGACCCTATTCTAATATAATTTTTTTTATTCGTTTATAAGATGTGGGCGTCGCTGGCAAGGCCAGAATTTTTTGCCCATCTCTGATTCCCGTGGAGAAGGTGTTGGTGAGCCACCGTTTTGAAGCTCTGCAGTCGGTGTGGTGAAGGTTCACCCACAGTGCTGTTAGGAAAGGAGTTCAAGGATTTTGACCCAGCGACGATGAAGGAACGGCGTTATATTTCCAAGTCGTGTTGGTGTGTCACTTGGAGGGGAACGTGGAGGTTTTGTCCTTCTCGGTGGTCGAGGTCGTGGGTTTGGGAGGTGCTATCGAAGTATCCTTGATGAGTTGCTGCAGTGCATCCTGTGGATGGGACACACTGCAGCCACAGTGCGCTGGTGGTGAAGGGAGTGAATGTATAGGGTGGTGGATGGGGTACCAATCAAGCGGGCTGAGTGGAATCGAGCTTCTTGAGTGTTGTTGGAGCTGCGCCCATCCAGGCAAGTGGAGTGTATTCTATCACACTTCTGACTTGTACCTTGTAGATGGTGGAAAGGATTTGAGGGGAGAGGAGGTGAGTCACTCGCCAAAGAACACCCAGCCTCTGACCTGCTCTTGTACTGAATGTGTTTATATTGCTGGTCCAGTTAATTTTCTGTTCAATGTTGACACCAGGATGTCGATGATGGGGGATTCGGCGATGGTAATGCCGTTCAATGTCAAGGGGAGATGGTTAGACTCTCTCTTGTTGGATAAGGTCATTTGTCTAGCACTTGTATGGCGCGAATATTACTTGCCACTTATCAGCCCAAGCCTGGATGTTGTCTATGTCTTGCTACATGCGTGCACGGACGGCTTCATTATCTGAGGGGTTGCGAATGGAACTGAACACCGTGCAATCATCAGCCAACATCCACAATTCTGACCTAATGATGGAGGGAAGGTGATTGCTGAAGCAGCTGAAGATGGTTGCGCCGAGTACATTGCCCTGAGGAACTCCTGCAGCAATGTCCTGGGGCTGAGATGATTGGCATCTAAGAACCACTACCGTCTTCCTTTATGCTAAGTACAACTCCGGCCATTGGAGAGTTATCCCCTGATTCCCATTGACTTCAATTTAACTCGGGCTCCTTGATGTCACATTCAGTCAAAAGCTGCCTTGATGTCAAGGGCAGTCACTCTCACCTCACCTCTGGAATTCAGCTCTTTTGTCCATGTTTGGACCAAGGCTGTAATGAGAACTGGAGCAGAGTGGTCCTGGCAGAATCCAACCTGAGTATCGATGAGCAGGTTATTTGTGAGTAAGTGCAGATTGATAGCACTGTCGACGACACGTTCCATTACTTTGCCAATGATTGAGAGTAGACTGATGAGGAAGTAATTGGGCGAATTGGATTTCTCCTGCTTTTTGTGGACAGTACATACCTGGGCTATTGTCTGCATTTTCCGGTAGATGCCAGTGCTGGAGCACAAGTCTTGAGCACTACCGCCGATGGTGAACTGAACCTAACATTACTGGTAGTGACCCATCTCTAACATTACCAATGGTAACCCAACATTAGCATTAATGGTGGTGACCCTACTCTAACATTACCGATGGTGATTCCAATCTAACATTACTGGTGGTGATGCTAGTCTAACATTACTGGTGGTGACCCTACTCTAACATTACTAGTGGTGACGTTACTCTCACATTTCTGGTGGTCACCCTGCTCTATCATTATTGATGGTGATATTACTCCAACATTATAGATGGTGACCTTATTCCAAAATTATTGTTCGTGATCCTACTCTATCTTTACTGGTCGTTCCCTTACTCTAACATTACCGACAACTGAAATTTGCGCTCAAGCCGCTTCTCGATCGCCGATATCCTGTTGGTAGACAACGGCGGCGTTCAAGTTGCCAGCTCTCTGATGCTGATTCCATGTGAGGTGGTGCATTTTGGCAGGAAGAATAAGGAGGTCGCATATGGCTTGATTAATTAGATTCTAAATGGGTTGGATAAGCAAAGGGATCTCGGGGTACAGATATATAATTCACCAAAAGTACCGACGCAAGATAACAAGGCCATAAAAAAGGCAGACCAAGCACTGGGGCTCATTTCTTGCGGGATAGAATTGAAAAGCAGAGACGTGATGTTCAACTTGTGCAGAACCTTGTTTAGACTACATTTGGAATATTCCATTCGGTTCTGGTATCTATCCTATATAATGGCTATTGAGGCATTGAATAAGGTCCTGATAAGATTCAGAAGTATGATTCCAGAACTGAGAGGATGAACTTATCAAGAGTGGCTGAGCGGGCCGGGGCTCTTTTCGCTCGAGAAGAGAAGGCTGAGAGGTGAACTGATAGAGGTCTTTAAGATAATGAAAGGGATTGATAGATTAGACAGAGGGAAAACGTTCCAAACTTGTGGGGCATTCCAAAACTAGGGGCCATAAATATCAGATGGTCACCAATAAATCAAATAAGGAATTCAGGAGAAACCACTTTACCCAGAGAGTGGTGAGAATGTGGAACTCGCAGTGACAAGAAGTAGTTGAGGCGAATAGAATAGTTGTCTTTCATAGGAAGCTGGATAAACAAATGAGGGGAAAAGGAACAGAAGGATTTGGTGACAGAGTGAGATGAAGTCAGGTGGAAGGATGCTCGTGTGAAGCATTGCGTTGTGCCAACTGGAAATAAAAATCGCGAGAGATATGGTACCTTATCGAAGACCTTTTGAAAATCCAAGTGTATTAACTCCAATGAATTAGCCTTCCCTATTCTTTCTGTTACTTTTTCAAATAATTTAACACCGTTGTTCTATCGTGACCGCCCCTTTTGAAATCCGTGCTGACTACTCGTTATTTTTATTTTCGGTTTCTGGATGTTTTTCTCTTTCATCCTTGAGTAAAAATCCTATTATCTTTCCCACCACCGATGTTAAGCTAACTGCTCTATGGTTCCTGGTATCACCAATTACGGACATCTCAATAAACTATTGCTTATTCTTTCGAAGTTGGAGGTGTATCTGATGATGAATATGATCAGTGCCCTTATTGCCGTTGCCAATCCGATCCTGCTTTCTATTCATTGCGGAATTGGAGCACACACATTCTCTGCCCTTCTTGAGGTGTCTGCGATTCTTGTCCCATTACTATGGCTGTAAGCACAGAATTGAAATCTTAATCCATGACTAATAGTTGCAAATCCGGAAAAAAACTCCATCAGCACCTGCTCCAGTTTATTTTAACATAGAATATACAGCACAGCAACCGGCCATTCGGTCTAACAGGTCTGTGTTGGTGTTTATGCTCCACACCAGCCTTCTCCCACCGCTCTTCATCAAACCCTTTCGGCATATCGTTCTCTTCCTTTCTCCCTCGTGTGTTTACACAGCTTCCTCTTGAATGCATCTCTGATAATCGCCCCAACCATCCCATATGCTGGCGAATTCCACATTCTCACCACTCTCTGGGTGAAGTAGTTTCTCCTGATTATTTTATTGCATTTATTTGTGAATATCTTATATTTACGGCCACTAATTTGTAACTATTACCCACTCAATGCATTTTGCTGGAGAAATAATCCATTTGTATTATGTAACGATCCTCCACTCACTGCTAATTTGCTGGAGAAATGACCTTGCTTTTATCGGGGGATTCTACTTTCGGTCATGAGTTCTGATTGCTGTAGTTTTTAGTGATTTTTTAAAAAATAGACACTGTAGACTGTTTGCTGTAGTCCACTGTTTAAACAGGCTCTGTTTGCTCAGTAAATAGATATTGTTTGCTCTTAAATACACACTTTGCTGTGAGTCCAGCCGGAAATCCCGCATGCCTCCAACTCATTGGCTGAAACGATGGTGTGAATAGACACACTGGCTACTCTTTGATATGCCCTGCTACTTCCTCAGTATTTGTCAGGTCTGGACCTCAGAAACGCCGCCTTGGATGTTCAAAGATGGAAGAAGGCGATTAACCTCGCCAGCCTGCCAAACCTGACAACAACCCCCACTCAGACCTACCGTCAGCCTGAAGAGGCAAACGGCTCTCAGCCAGTAACAATAAGAGAAGTGCTGAGCATCCTGATCTGTGTCGGGTAGAGGTCAGATTGAGGTGAAGGGGTCAGATAGTGAAGAAGGGGACAGATTGGGAAGAACGGGTCAGATTGAGGAAAAGAGATCAGATTGCGGAGAAGTGGTCAGATTGGGGAGAAGGGGCCAGATAGAGGAGAATGGGTCAGATTGTGGAGAAGGGGTCAGATTGTGGAGAAGTGGTCAGATTGAGTTGAAGGTATCAGACTGAGGAGAAGTGGACAGATTGGGACGAACGGGTCAGGTTGAGGGAAATAGATCAGATTGCGGAGAAGTGATCAGAGTGAGGAGAAGGTGTCAGATTGGGGAGAATGTGTCAGATTGGGGAGAAGGGACTGGATTGAGGAGTCGGGGACAGATTGAGGAGAAGGGACAGATTGAGGTTGGAGGAGGCTCGTTGCAGGTTGTTTGCGGTTGGAGTGTCGTATGTTTAAGTGAACGGAATGTAATTCCCTATCAAAGCAAGTCAGGGTCGCTGTGACGCTTTAGCTTCAAAAATTGGCCGTGTGGGTGATAGTGAGGAGGAAAGCTGTGGACTGCAGGAAGATATCAATGGACTGGTCAGGTGGGTAGAAAAGTGGCAAATGGAATTCAGCCCAGAGAAGTGTGAGTGAATGTAATTGGGGAGGGTAAACAAGGCAAGGGAGAACACAATAAATGGGAGGATATACTGATGAGGTGTGGAGGAACAAAGGGAGCTTGGAGTGCATGTCCACAGATCCCTGAAGGTAGCAGGATACGCAGAGAAAGTGATTTAAAAGGCATACGGGAAACTTTCCTTTATTAGCCGAGGCGGAGAATATCAGATGAGGGAGGTTATGCTAGAACTGTATAAAATAATGCTTAAACCAATGAGTCCTGCGTACAGTTCTGGTCACCACAATACAGGAAATATGTGTTTGCAATAGAGAGGGTACAGAGGAGATTGACGAGGATGTTGCCAGGGCAGGAGAATTTTAGCTATGGGAAAAGATTGGATAGGCTGGGTTGTTTTCGTTGGAACAAATGAGGCTGATGGAATATTTAATTGAGGTATGTAAAATAATGATGGGTCTGGATAGAGTGGATCGGAAGGACCTATTTCCCATAGTAGACGGGTCAGTGACCAGAGGGCAACGATTTAAAATAAATGGTAGAAGGATTAGACGGGAGTTGAGAAGAATCTTTTCACCCAGAGCGTGGTGAGGGTCTGGAACTCACTGCCTGAAAGGATGGGAGAGGCAGAAACCCTCAACGCATTAAAAAAGTCCTTGGATGTGCACTTGATGGGGGGACAGAGCAAGTTCTGGAGAGTGGGATGAAGCAAGATCGCTCTTTTGCGGCCGGCACAGACACGATGGGCAGAATGGATTCCTTCTCTGCAGTCACTTTCTATGATTATATGATTAAACTGCCACTCAATTTACACATTAAAGCATCATTAAACGCCAGGCAGCTAAAGTCTACCGCCTAAAAATATAAATATCACTCAGCTGCATAATCATTCATTGAACAGCAGCTGCTTAAGGAAGTCAGGGATGAGTCAAAAGAAACACATTGGCCCAAACAAAGCTTCTTTATCAGTTTCAAAATGCTGGAAATATCACCCTAACCCGAAACCTAACCCATGTTTATTCGGCTTTCATTCTCTGCATTTCTCATTCCATCAGCGATTCATTATTATTTCTGCTGGAGATTAAACAGATGATGTTAAAACTGGCCAGCAAAAAGGTGAATTTACAGGACAACAACTAGAATTTAAAGATTAAACGAAAAGGTAATTTTCCAGGACAACATCTGAAGATTAATGATGAAATGAAAATGTGAATTTACAGGATAACATCTAGAATTTAAAGACTAAGTGAAAAGGTGAATTTACAGGACAACATCTAAAGATTAATGATTAAATGAAAAGCAGAATTTACAGGACAACAATCTAAAGATTAATGATTAAATGAAAAGGTGAATTTACAGGATAACATCTAAAGATTAATGATTAAATGAAAAGGAGAATTTACAGGATAACATCTAACGATTAATGATTAAATGAAAAGGTGAATTTACAGGATAACATCTAGAGTTTAAAAAGTAAATGAAAATTTGAATGACAGGCGAACAAATAGTATTTAAAGATTGAATGAAAAGTTGAATATACAGAACAACAGTTAGAATTGAAAGGTCCAATGAAATGGTATATTTACAGGACAACATCAAGAATTTAAGGAATAATTGAACAAGTGAATTTACAGGACAATTGAAAGATTAACTGAAAAGGTGAATTCACAGCACAACAACCAGAATTTAAAGTTTAGATTCAAAGATGAATTTGCAGTAGAACTTGAATCTAAAGATTAAATGAAAAGCTGAATTAGCAGGACAACAATTAGAATCTAAAGATTAAATGAAAAGGTGAATTTGCAGGACAACAGATAGAATCTAAAGATTAAATGAAAAGGTGAATTTGCAGGACAACGGATAGAATCTAAAGATTGAATGAAAAGGTGAATTTACAGGACAACTACTAGAATCTAAAGATTAAATGAAAAGGTGAGTTTACAGCACAACAACTCAAATTCAAAAAGGCCAATGAAGCAGAAATGTCACTTGTTTGCCACAAACATTTGTTGTTTCATTTCTTGGAAGTGAATCCTGGAGCCAGATACCAATTTGTGTGAACATCCTGATCAAAAGGCCGAAACTGTGACTCATTAACTGGAGACTGTCTGACGGATACTACAATCATTGCCCTGTTGCAATTGTATAAATTCAGGGCAATAAGGAATAGATTGGCGTCACAAAAGACCTGATACTGAGGTTAATAGAGCCGGGATCAGAATACAGTTAATTTATACGGAGTTAGAATCGGGATAAACAAACAGCCAATGTTCGAAAGGGAAAATAATTCCAAACATTTAAAGTTTCAACTCAATAAGTTCACTGTGTCTTTCCGTCTGCTCTTTGATCCCAATAAACTCACAGCAATCTATGAGTGTTCACTGTCACCTTCCCTTTGCAGTTTGATCCAAATGAACTAACATTAACCACTGAGAGTTCACTGTGTCCTTCCCTCTCCTGTTTGATCCCAATAAACTCACAACAATCTATGAGCGTTCACTGTGTCCTTCCCTCTGCTGTTTGATGCAAATAAACTCTCATCAATCTGTGAGAGTTCACTGTGTCCTTCCCGCTGCTGTTTGGTCCCAATAAACTCACAGCATGCGGTGAGAGTTCACTGTGCCCTTCCCTTTGCTTTTAGAACCCAATAAACATACAGCTATCTATGCCCCTTGCTATCTTTACGTTCCGATAATAAAGAAATATTATGGTGATCAATAAAATCAAAATGAGTACACGGAACTGATATCGTCAACAGAACGCAGGTTCTCTCCGTGGTCTTCTGAACCAGAGATGGAAGAGCTGGGGGAAATGTAATGACTGTTCCCACACAGCGAATTAATGACCTTTGTTAAAAGATCAATAATTCATCAGAACAATTCAGAATAAATGCGGCTGTGTTTGATTCAGATCGAGCTCTGCTCTGGAGAACAGGACAGTGAGGGATTGTACTCATCAATCGTGTTTATGCCTGTGATGAGGAAATGATGTTTACCCAAGATGTGTTCATTGATGTGCAGAACTCACAACACTAACGTACCCTGGAACTTGAACTGGTATCAAGATCCACAGCACAAGGTAAGGACCTGGAATATAGTAAGCTCTATTATTATCTTTCGTTTTACCGGAATGGACTCATCGCCGTTTATTTGTGCAGTAATTCGAGGTTATTGAAAAGTTGTTGTGTCCAAGTTGGATCAGGTAAGAAAGGATTGTTTTTTTAAAACAAAATAACTTCCTGGAAGCAGCGCCATTTCACAGAATAAAACTTCCAAATGCAAAGTCAAACGCTAAAATTCTACTGTTGTACGTCGTATTCAAATGTATTTCTTGTTTGTGACACGGTTATGATCAAAAAGTTAGAGGTCGAGACTTTTCAACAAAATACAGAATCCGTCATCATCACCGAAATCCAATGTTTCCAGCTCCGGGAGGTTTACGCTTTGACCCGCAGTGACCTCAGGATGCGAGGACGACTTGGTGCCAAACCGAGGCAAATGCCTCCGTGTTGCCAAGAGGGGTAACCGCTATCACTTTGGCAATGAACTCTTGTAATTGTGTAAAGTCGGACGAGGATTGAAACACCACCCGAACTGAGTGTGCGTGAGGAGGTTATTGCTGAGTGAATGTTGCTTGATGGCGCTAATTATGAGTCCATCCATCACTTTGCTAATGATTGTGAGGTGGCTGGTGGGGAGGTAATTTGTTGGATTCAGTCCGTCCATAATTTTGTGGCTGGGACATAGCTGAACATAACAAAAACATTTATCTAAAGAGCAAAAATTCCACTTGGACTGTCAAGCAACCATAGTCAACACGTGAGGTAAGACTCAATATAAAGCTAAAGGAAGTGACTCACACAAATGCAAAAAAAGCGGTAATTCAGGGGACTGGGAAAATATAGAAAACAACCAAGGGGCACAAAGAAAATATTAAGAGCTGCAGAAAGGGAATACGAAACAAAACATGCAAGTAATCTAACGGCTAGTAGTAAAAATATATTAGGAGCAAGAAAGTAGCTGAAAAAGAGATGGGTCCATTAAAGGCAGACTGATGTGATTCGGTAAAAGCTTACAAGGGAATAGCGGATTTATTCAACAAACACATTGCATCCATTTTCGCAGTAGAGGAAGAGGACAAAATACCAGTGATATGAGGGAAACTAAAAATAAATCAAAGGGAGGAAACTACTTTATTCATAATGATAAATGGAGAAAATGATGGGACTCAGGATAGATAAATCTCCAGAAGCTGATGGTTTCCACAAAGGGGATTTAGAAGAAGTAGGGGTGGGAATTGCAGCTACGTTAGTTGTAATCTTTCAAAGCTCTCTTCATTTGGGAATTGTGCCATCAGACGGGAAAATTAAGATGGGTGAGATAGTGAAACCAGGTAATTATATGCCTGTCAGTTTAACATCGGTTGAGGGGGAGTTAATATAATCTGTCATTAAGGATAGAGTGAGAGAGCATTTGAGCAAATATGAACTGAACAGAGAGAACTAGCATGGCTTTTTTTAAAGGTAACACAGGTCTGACTGATCTAATTGAATTGTTTGAGGAGCTCACTTATAAAGTAGACAAAATGGTATCTATGGAATTTATCGATGTGGAGTTGCAGAAAACATTTGATAAGGTTCCTCACAAAAATAATTGGCAACAATTAGAGCGCATGGAATTGGAGGCAGCCTTTGCACTTGGATTAGAAATTGTTAGGGATGTAGGTTTCATAATTTGTCTTGTATTTCAACAGGTTAAAGGGAGTGGATAGGGTGGGTGGACAGAAATTATTTCCTTGAACGGGCAAATATCCTTCAGAGGTACGATGGGCCGAATGTCTTCCTTCTGGGCAGTAAAAGTCTGTGATGTTGCAAATAATTAACCTGTCGGCTGCAGACTTTCACTGTAACACGTGATTCACCTCCACAGCTGCTTCAATCCACAACAACTCTGCCTGATCCTCATTTACACACAGGCAAAGCGACATCCACGCAGTCCGATTCATGGCAAAGTTCCAGTTTGAACGATTGATGCAGACACGATGACAGTCCCATTAGTTACAATGTTCCAGTTTGAACGATTGATGCAGTCACTATTGTAGTCCTATTGGTTACAATGTTCCAGTTTGAACGATTGATGCAGTCACTGTTTTTTGTCCTATTCGTTACAATGTTCCAGTTTGAACGATTGATGCAGTCACTATTGTAGTCCTATTAGTTACAAAGTTCCAGTTTGAACGATTGATGCAGTCACTGTTGTAGTCCTTTTGGTTTCAATGTTCCAGTTTGAACGATTGATGCAGTCACTATTGTCGTCCTATTAGTTACAATGTTCCAGTTTGAACGATGGTTGCAGCCACGATTACAGTACCATTTGTTAAAATTTTTCAATTTGAGCCATTGATGCAACCACGAGAAAAATCCCATTATTTACAATGTTCCAGTTTGAACGATTGATGCAACCACTATTACAGTCCAATTAGTTACTATGCTCTCGTTGGAATTAATGATACATCCGCTGTCATGGTTATATTGATTACAATGATTCTCTTTGAGCTAACGATAGATCCCCTGTTATTTATTTTTGTTTATGTGTAACAGATCCCCCCATTATTATTCAGCACATTGCTTCATCAGAAATACTTATCGATTCGCTGTTACAGCCCTGTCTTCTGCCTGGGACCTATATCTCCCCATTCACTGTTAACTTCCTGTTCTGTGAATCGGTCGATGTCGGACATATTCCTCCATACATTGTACAGCTGTGTTGTCCACTTCAGGGTCAAACTTGTTGGCGAACAAGGGTTTCTGTTGGACGATCCAGTGCAGATCTGCAGAAGCATAAACACAGACTTGATGGCGGTACCTTCCTGTACAAGGCGGATATAAGGCACCTTTCTCAACATCACCAGCCTCAAAAGACCACTTCACTGCTCGAGTAAGGATTGGTGGGTCACCCCTACGGTGCCTGGGAGTGTCTGGAATGGAGCCGGGTACCTCGGGCATTCTCTGCAGGGTCGCCCAGATGTGTTCATCGGGGCTGTAGGTGTCCTCCGACCACTTGAAAAACGCCTGGATTTCCGAGTTCACAAATAAATTACTCACAAATTCTCTGGTGACCATAATGTATGCGGCCCCCACAAACATGGGGCTCCGTATGGGAGGGGGGCTCTTCTCTCGATCTGTTAAAACCACAGTTCCACGGATATCATAATGAAACTTCCATCGTCTCTGAAAGTCAAGAAAAGAGCAATCATTTCTCATTTTCCAACGTCATCCTATTTTATTTCTACCGTAACATAACTAACAGCGGTATCGAATAATGATAAATTTAGACTTTAGATAATGTTTTTTTGCTTGTATAAATTTTGCATATAAAATTCTGATACATAGAGCAGCTCAAAAGAGGAAATCTAGCAGAAATGATAAGGTGGAGGCTCACTGCACAGCGACTAATGGCCGATTGAAGGGAAATGATACGGGAAATGTCAGCAGATTAGGTCAGATTGGTTATTTAGAATTGCTCTGGTCACCCACAAGTATGGAATTTAGACACGTGAAATAAAATAAGCCAATCAACAATCGCATCTGAAAGAAAAGTGTGTCAAGGCTTTGAAAACAATGTATTTAACAGCAAATGATCATCTGCCAGTTCCCTGGGAAGAGGGCCCAATACGGTAAATAGGAAGTTATCCTTCTATTATTCTACATGTTCCTATGTTGCTATGTTCCTCTGAAGTTATCCTTCTATTCTCGTGCCCAAACCGAGTGATTTCAAACATAAGACGTGGGGCATGAGGCAGCCTAACTCGAGGTTCAAGTCAGCGCTTGACTCTCCAATGAAGTGAAGCGGGAGATGTGAGACCACCGGCAGGAGGTAATGTCACACCCCTTGTGATTCAGGTGACGTGTGGTGTAACTGCAATTTGATGATGAGCAAGTTCCAATCATCCACTCCTTCAAATATCCATTCAGTTCCTTTTGATTACATATAACCGCTTCCACTGCCCCCTTTGGCGGCTGAGCAGACATGAAGCTGGCGCATTTACCTGTTTGTATCCCGGTGGACGGTCCGAATCTATCACATTTGAGCCGTTCATGGCAATGAGACTGTTGACCATCTCTCGGTTGGTTTTCGTTGGAAAGTCTTGTCCACACACATTGATGAGATATCTCCACGGGACTGAGCTCCTCAGCAGCTCTTCCATGCAATTCAGATCAGCCTGAACCCTGGACCATGACGCGTACGTCACCGTCTCTAATTTACTGGCAACGAAGACATTACTGAAACAAGAGGCGATGGCCTGGACGGCCGAGTGAAACTGTTTTGGAGACTTCCTGTCCACGTGGACGCAGTACACATTCTGAGGAGCGTAAATGCTTCTTAAGAGCCTCTCAAACATCTCGATCTTTTCATAGATCACCATAGAATAGGCCAGAGGGAAATCGCGTTCCTCGGTGCTTGAGGAGAAACTGATGTATTTGCGGTTTTTAACAAAAGAATCGCAGTCTCGGGTCATTGTTAAGTAATCGATTTCAGTGAAGACTTTGTGTTTGTTTGCGATTGTAATCGAATTGATTAGAGCTTTTTCAACGGATTCCGGGTCACCGCTAATTATCTTCCAGCAACTCGAGTTCATTTCTGACTTATTGAGAGATGCATTTCGCTCAACATAACCTGGTTTTAGTTTAACTGGTTTCCAATAGTTTACCAACAGATTTCCTCTCCGGGAAAAATATCCACCAAGAAAAGTCACAGCGAGTCCGCACAGGGTTGACATCAGTACCGCCCGCCTGTAAGAACCCCATGCTAATATCATCATTGCCCTTTCACGAGTATTTAAAATGTAAATCTGTGATCCGATTTCCAGATATATTTCTTATGCAAATATAAACTTTGAGGAATTGTGCTCTTGACAAGTCGGCACTTTGTTCCCGGAATTTGGATAAATTTGGTACCGAATTTTCAGGCACCAATGAATTCAAATCGGATGCTCGGGGATGACAACAGCTATTGTGGCTTCATTGGGTTTCAGCTGTCAGCTCTGTTGGACAGGTCGCACCTGCTCCTGGTGTCTTGTCCCACTTCCAGTGTGCCTTTGTGATCGGTCAGACCTTGCACCTTCCCTCACTCTCTCAATCAGTCACTCGCTCACTCTCTCCGCTCTTTGCGCTTTGTGGCACTTAGCGTCTCAATTTCTTGTCGCAGAGATTCAATCTTCGCTTCACAAAAGTCCCTGTAATAGGTTTCTCCCTCGTGTAACCGCTGTCAGTCGGTGTACCGTTTGGAGGCATTTAGCGTCTCAATTTCTTGTCGCAGAGATTCAATTTTCACTTCACAAAAGTCCCTGTAATCGGTTTCTCCCTCGTGTAACCGCTGTCAGTCGGTGTACAATTTCCACATTCTCTATTGCCTTTTTCGTAACTTAGGCTTTTCCGTAAACTTTTACTGAAAGAAGGGAGAAGGCTCGGGCGGGTCTCATGAAAGATTCAAGACCTTAAACGGAAAGGACGAGGAAAGCGATAACAGAGTCCAGAACAAGAGAGCATAGCGTCAAACATGGACGAGAGAAAAAAAGAAAGACGAACATTCACACAGCGCCTTTCATAACCTCAGGATGTCCCAAGAGGCTTTACGGCCAGTGTCGTCACAGTTGTAATGTTGGAAACGCGGCAGTTGCTTTTGTGTACAGCAAGATCCCACGAACACCAATGTGATAATGACCGGATAACCTGTTTCAGTGATGTTGATTGAGGCACAAATATTGGCCGGTACACCGGGGCAGTGGAATAACAAACTTCGACCTGAGAGGGTAGACTCTCATTTGAAACACGGCATCACGCATCGGACAGCGCTCCCTCAGTACTGCCCCTCCGAGAGTCCAGGGCGACATCAGTAGCGTACGGAGTTACAGGACAGGGTTCCAATCCCTGTCTGTCTGAACTGCAAATTCTGAAGTCGGGAGGAGGCGTCACTGGATCAGGACTGGCTAAATCCCCAAAGTCCGTGTTCCTGCTTTCTGTGCTGGAGCCGCTCTTAAAATGTGTCCGTGGGGAGACTGGTGGGGATCAGGAGTGGGTTCATCCCTGAAATGTCCGGTGTAAAATGGGCTCCCCCCTGAGATCGCACACTTACAGAATTGTCGCATCCTCGGCGCTGGAGAACACATCAGACCGCGGGAAATAGGCTTTAGAGAGAAAGGAGAACGCGAGGAATGAAAGAATAAAACACGGAACTGAAGCTTAGAAATTGCATGAACCTTGTCTCGGTTCGGCAATGATTGTCAGTTTCTTTATTACCCTGTGGATTTTGCAGGTTATTTCATTTTATTTCCTTACAACCAGTCAGGCAGAATTTCCTTGTTTATTTTGGCAAGTCCCAAGTTTGGAATTTGACCTGAGCCTTGTTTTATGAGATTCAGAGCTCACTCTCTGTGTGAAAGCAGCTGCCGCACCTCAGGATGGATTTCAACTAAAACATTCCTCAGTTGTTTCAGGACAGGGAGCGGCCTCTCTGACGAAATCATATCGAACCGATTTGACAATTCGCTGCTGCTTCTACTGTGAACAAAGTTTATTCTCAATTTTACTTTCTCTCTTCTTGTTCCAGGGAAGTTCAGTAAAACAGACACATGGTTCGAAATAAATTGTTACATTTCCATCTGGGACATTGTTCGCTAAAAGTCCAAGCGATTTCCTGATGTTTGCACTTTCAACACAGGGCCCAAGTGCCGGTGTCTTGTCAGTGAGCTGAGCTGTTTCTGTCGGTGAGGACATTAACCATTTAACCGGTGAATTAAACTATCCCTGAGCATCAATCGCCTCAGCCACTGGGGGAAAGATCACTGACATTCCAAAGTTACATTTATCACTGTAAATCTTCATTAGATACACCCGTCACATTGTTAAATGCAGAAAAGCTCATTCCTGCACTAGAGTCGGTATAAAGATTGAATTTTCCTCTTTTTCAGCTTGGCTATCACAGAGTAATCACGGGATGGGAGTGTCCGAAAAGAGACAATGTTTGAGGACAGATTGTGATGGTAATTCCGAGGGATGTATTGCGATATTTCATTTCACTCTCTCATTTCTCCTTTGTTTTTTGACCCAGATTAAGTATTTACTCGGGCCGGAGACAGAGGTTCAAGCGTCGGCCCCAAACTTCCCCAATATTTGTCTTCGAGTGAACTCTCCCGCCACAGACCTTCTCTTTCCTGCTGGAACTCACCCGCCTCATACATAGGAACATTGGAACAGGACGAAGCCATTCAGCCCCTCGAGCCCACTCCGCCATTTGATAAGATCATGGCTGTTCCCTGATCTCACTCCATATACCTGCCTTTGGCCCATATCCCTTTATATCTTTGGTTGCCAAAAAGCTATCTATCTCAGATTTAAAATTAGTAATTGAGCTGGTATCAATTGCCGTTTGCGGAAGAGAGTCCCTAACTTTTACCACCCTTTGTGTGTAGAAGTGTTTTCTAATCTCACTCCAGAAAGGTGTGGCTCTAATTTTTGGACTGCGCCCCCTCGAATCCCTAACCAGCAGAAATGGTTTCTCACTATCCAGCCGATCTGTTCCCCTCAATATCTTATAAACTTCGATCCGATCATCCCTTAACCTTCGAAACTCTGGAGAATACAACTCCAATTTGTGTAATCTCTCCTCGTATCTTAACCCTTGAAGTCCGGGTATCATTCCAGTAAACCTGCACAGCACTCCCTCCAAGGCCAATATGTCCTTTCGAAGGTTCGGTGCCCAGAACTGCTCACAGTACTCCAGATGCGGTCTCACCAGGGTTTTGTATAGCTGCACCATAATTTCTGCCCCCTTGTACTCCAGTCCTCTAGATATAAAGGTCAGCATTCCATTAGCCTTGTTAACTATTTTCTGCACATGTTCATGACAATCAATGTTCTGTGCACCTGAACCCCTAAATCCCTTTGAACGTCCACTGTTCTTAACTTTTTGCCATTTAGAAAGTGCCCTGTTCTTCTCTTTCCTGCTTGAACTCTACCGCCACAGACCTTCTCTTTCCGACCAAAACTCTCCCGCCACTGATCTCCTCTTTCCGACTAGAACTCTCCCGCCACAGACCTTCTCCTTCTTGCTTGTTTCCATCCATCGCTGATTTAAGCTGAGAGTTTTCTATTCAACCGAACAAGCCGAGCGCCGATCGCCGATCGCGGACCCCCAAACCCAATGTCCATCCGCCTGCAACGATCGCGGACCCCCGACCCCAATCACGGAACCCGGCACTGACCCAAGATTCCGCCCCCCCCCCCCCCCAACCCCATCAACGATCGCGGACACCCGCGATATTCCCCGATCCAGACACCCACACCCCTCGCCGATCTGACGCCAGATCGGTCCACCCATTACTGACGACCCTCGTACCAACCTATGCCCCGTACCAACACATGCCAAACTATGCCCCGTGCCAACCCATGCCAACCTATGTCACCGTGCTCCCCATGCCCCCCATCCGTACAAACAAAGACTTACCTGAAGGGTTATCTGTACACGTGCTCAAAAGCAAAATACTGTGGATGATGGAAATCTGAAATAAAACCAGAAAATACTGGAGAAGCTCAGCAAGTCAGTCATCGTCTGTGGTTAACGTTTCAGGTCGAAGATATTTCGTCAGAACTAGAAGATATGAAAAGAGTTCAAGATTTTCAGCAAGTCCAGTGCCAGGGAAAGATTGGGGAGAAGAGTAAAGAACAAAAGGGAAGGTCTGTGGCAGGAGAGTTCACTTCAAAATAAATATTGGTGAAGTTTGGGGCCGTCGCATGAGGATCTGTCTCCGGCCCGAGCAAATCCCTAATTCTGGTCAAAAAACAAAGGGGAAATTAGAGAGAAAAAGGGAATATCGCTCTGAATCTCATATAACAAGGGTTAGATTAAATATCGCTCTGAATCTCAAATAACAAGGGTCAGATCAAATATCGCTCTGAATCTCACAACAAGGATCAGATCAAATATCGCTCTGAATCTCATATAACAAGGGTTAGATCAAATATCGCTCTGAATCTCAAATAACAATGGTCAGATCAAATATCGCTCTGAATCTCACAACAAGGATCAGATCAAATATCGCTCTGAATCTCACAACAAGGGTCAGATCAAATATCGCTCTGAATCTCACAACAAGGATCAGATCAAATATCGCTCTGAATCTCACAACAAGGATCAGATCAAATTCCCAATTTGTGACTTGCCAAATTGAAAAAAAGGAAAGTTTATCTGATTAGTTGTGATGAAATAACAAGGATATAACCTTCAAAATCTGCACGGAAATAAAGAGGCAGAAAATCATTGCAGGTTTAAGGTAAGTTCATGTAGATTCTCAGCTTCTGTTCCATGTTTTATTCTTTCATTCCTCCCGTTCACCTTTCTCTCTGAAGCCTATTTCCAGCGGTCTGATGTGTTCTCCAGCGCCGAGGATGCGATTATTCAGTGAGTGTGCGATCTCAGGGGGGAGTCAATTTTACACCGGACATTTCAGGGCTAAACCCACTCCTGGTCCCCACCAGTCTCCACACGGGCACAATTTAAGAGCGGCTGTCGGACAGAAAGCAGTAACACGGACTTTGGGGATTTACCCCATCCTGCCCAAGTTGCGCCTCCTTCCTTCTTTAAAAATTGCAGTTCAGACAGACAGGGATTGGAACCTGTCCTTGTACTTTCTTGCGGATTTTTACTGTAACACTCAATCAACCTTTCTTTGCCCAGTGTTTTTCTTATTGAACTAATCAAAGGCGGGACCAGCAATTCACACTGAACACGTAGCTCAGCTTAGTAAAGGGTTAATACATTCGCACTGGTGGATCATCGCTCTCTGCCGAGCACCTGGACAATCAGCCTCTGGTGACATGAGGCCCGCCCGAGCGCGATCCAGTCACAGGATCGGAGAAAGATCGACAAAAATGTTTACACCGATTAATTAAAATAATTAATTACTGATTCACACCACAATGTCAGTTTCGGTCAGTTGGAAAAGGATGTGAATTAGCTGGGAGAATAGAGCAGGAGCTTCTGTTTTTGGTGAAATAAGTTCATGTTAATGAGGCGTTTATCTATCAAACTCACTCAACGAATAAAACAAGGAGGGGTTGTTGCCATTTGAGATAAATTGACCTCAGAAATGTGTTAGTTTCAAACCGACCACAGGATTGAAGCGATCTCCTTCACAGATAAAAGGATCCTGGTCACTGGTCTTGTGTAATTAACTATTTAAATTTCTAACAGGTAGAAGGGCCCATCATTAATCTTTATATAAAAAAGTAATTATTATATTAGCAAAAGGTAGGAGGGCCTATCACTGACCTTTATATAAAAAGTAACCTCTGAAATAACCAACAGGTCGGAGGGTCCATTACTAAGCTTTAAATAAAAAGTAAGTACTCGAATTATAAGAACATAAGAACATAAGGAATAGGAGCAGGAATAGGCCAATCGAGCCTGCTCCGCCATTCAATAAGATCACGGCTGATCTGATCCTAACCTCAAATCTAAACTCATGTCCAATTTCCTGCCCGCTCCCCGTCATCCCGAATTCCCTTTAATTGTAGGAAACTGTCTATTTCTGTTTTAAATTTATGTAATTCCAAATTGTTGGGAGGCTCCATCATTAATCTTTATTTATAAAGTATCTATTCAAATTACAAACAGGTGGGAGAGTCCATCACTAATATTTATATAAAATTAAGCATTCGAGTTACCTACGGTTAGGAGGGCCCATCACTAATATTTATACAAAATGCAAGTGTTCGAATTACATCCACGTCGGAGGGTCCATCACTAATCTTCATATAAAATGTAAGTGTTTTAATGAATTACAGGTAAGAGGGTCCATCACTAATCTATATATAAACAGTAACTATTTTACTTACCTACAGGTAGGAGGGCCCATCACCATTCATTATAAAAAAAAATATTTACTCCGATGAGAAAAATGGGAAAGAAAGGAAAACATTCTTGAAATAAAAAAGGAAGTACTCCAATTACCAGCAGGTAGGAGGGCCCATCACTAATCTTTATATAAAAAGTATCTATTCGAATAACCAACAGGTAGGAGGGTCCATCACTAATCTTTATATTAAAAGTATCTATTCGAATAACCAACAGGTAGGAGGGTCCATCACTAATCTTTATATTAAAAGTATCTATTCGAATAACATACAGGTATGAGGGCCCATCACTAATCTTTATATTAAAAGTATCTATTCGAATAACCAACAGGTAGGAGGGCCCATCACGAATCTATGTATAAAAGTATCTATTCGAATAACCAACAGGTAGGAGGGCCCATCACTAATCTATATATTAAAAGTATCTATTGGAATAACCAACAGGTAGGAGGGCCCATCACTAATCTTTATATTAAAAGTATCTATTCGAATAACCAACAGGTAGGAGGGCCCATCACTAATCTATATATAAAAGTATCTATTCGAATAACCAACAGGTAGGAGGGCACATCACTAATCTATATATTAAAAGTATCTATTCGAATAACCAACAGGTAGGAGGGCCCATCACTAATCTATATATTAAAAGTATCTATTCGAATAACCAACAGGTAGGAGGGTCCATCGCTAATCTATATATAAAAAGTATCTATTCGAATAACCAACAGGTCGGAGGGCCCATCACTAATCTTTATATAAAAAAGTATCTATTCGAATAACCAACAGGTAGGAGGGCCCATCACTAATCTTTATATAAAAAAAGTATCTATTCGAATAACCAACAGGTAGGAGGGCCCATCACTAATCTATATATTAAAAGTATCTATTCGAATAACCAACAGGTAGGAGGGTCCATCACTAATCTATATATAAGAAACTGCACAAAATATCAAGTTTGGATTGCACATCTCTAATCCATACATAAAAAGTTACTACTTAAATTATAAACAGGTCCGAGGGTCCATTGTTAATCGTTCTATAAAAAGTAACGACTCGAATTACCAACAGGTCGGAGGGCCCATCATTGATGTTTATTTTAAAAATAACTGCTCGAATTTTAATCTGGTAGGAGGGAAGTCACGAATCGTTATACGAAAGGACAGACTCGAATTATAGGAACAGAGGAACATCGGAACAGGAGTGGGCCATTCAGCTCCTCGAGCCGCTCCGCCATTTCAGAAGATCATGGCTGATCTGTGATCTAACTCCATATACCTGCCTTTGGCCCATGTCCCATTATAACTTTGGTTGGGAAAAAGCTATCTGTTAGATTTAAAATCAGCAATTGAGCTCGCATCAATTTTTAGACAGTGCCCCCGAGTCCGAGAATCCCCAACCAGCGGAAATAGTTTCTCTCTATCCATCCTATCTATTCCCCTTAAAGTCTTATAAACTTCGATCAGATCACCGTTTAACCTTCCAAACTCCAGAGAATAGAACCCCAATTTGCATAATCTCTCCTCGTAACTTAACCCTTGAAGTCCGGGTGTCATTCTAGTAAACCTACGCCGCATTCTCTCAAAGGCCAATATGTCCTTCCGAAGGTGCGGTGTTCAGAACTGCTCACAGTACTCCAGGTGCGGTCTAACCAGGGTTTTGTATAGCTGCAGCATAACTTCTGCCCCCTTGGACTCTTGTCCTCTGGATATAAAGGCCAACATTCCATTAGCCTTATTGATTAATTTCTGCACCTGTTCATGACACTTCAATGATCTATGCACCTGAACCCCTAAGTCCCTTTGGATATACACTGTTTTTAACCTTTTACCATTTTCAAAGTACCCTGTTCTATCCTTTTTTGGTCCAAAGTGGATGACCTCACATTTGTGTACATTGAATTATATTTGCCACAGTTTTGCCCATTCACCTAATCTATCAATATCGCTTTGTATTTTTATGTTTTCATCTACACAGCTTACAATACCACCAACCATTGTGTCATCGGCAAACTTAGTTATGAGACTTTCTATGCCTTCATCTAAGTCGTTAATAAATATTTTGAATAATTGAGGCCCCTGGACAGATCCCTGCCGAACACCACTTGTGAAATCCTGCCAATGTGAGTACCTAACTATTATCGCAACTTTCTGTCGCTTTTCGCTCAGCCAACGTCCTAACCAAGTCCGTGCTATTCTCTCGATTCCATAGTCTTCCAGCAAAGCTAACAGTCTCTTATGTGAGACTTTATCAAATGCCTTCTGGAAGTCCATATAAATAATATCCATTGACATTCCCTTGTCCACTACTTTAGCAACCTCTTCAAGAAATTCAATCAGATTTGTGAGCCACGACCTGGCTCTCTCTGATTAACTGAAAATTCTCAAGGTGTTCAGTCACCCTATCCTTAATTATAGACTCCAGCATTTTCCCCACAACAGATGTCAGGCTAACTGATGTATTATTCCCGGGTTTCCCTCTCTCTCCTTTCTTAAAAAGCGGAGTGACATGTGCAGTTTTCCAATCTGGAGGGACGTATCCTAAATCTAGATAACTTTAAAGGATTATAGTTAGGGCATCTGCAATGTACTCACCTACTTTCTTTAAAACCCTGGGATGGAAAACATCCAGGTATTTGTTACTGTTTAGTGCTATTATTTTCTTCATTTATCTTGTTTTACTCATGCTAATTTTATTGAGTCCCTTTCCCCGATTCAATATTAGTTTTCTTGGGATTTCCGGTATGCTATCCTCTTTTTCGACTGTAAATGCTGACGCAAAGTAATTATTCAACATGTCCACCATTTCACCATTTCAGTTTTTAAGGGGCCAACACTGCTCCCGACCACCCGCTTTTTCCGAATATAACTATAAAAGTTCTTCGTAATTGTTTTGATATCCCTTGGAAGTTTATTTTCATACTCTCTTTTTGTAGCCCTTACCATCTGTTTTGTGACCCTTTGTTGATCTTTGTATCTTGCCCATTCGCCAGGATCTGTGCCATTTTTTGCATTTTTTAATGCCCTTTCCTTATGTCTTATAATGTCCTTACCTCTTTAGTTGTCAATGGCTGTTTTTTTTGACAAGTCGAGTTCTTGCCCCTCAGGGGCATAAACCAGTTCTGTATCTCGTCAAATGTTTCTTTAAACATTCCCCACTGATCGTCAGTCGTTTTACCCATTAACAGATTTGCCCAGTTTATTGTGGACAGTCTCTTTGAAGTCGGCCTTACCCAAGTCTCGGATCTTAGCAGCTGATTCACTTTCAAACACTGCCTTGAACTCGATCATGTGATGATCGCTATTGGATTGATGTTCGCGCACAGTTAAGCTGTTAACTAAATCTGGTTCATTACTCATTACTCATTACTAAATCTAGTATGGCTTGCCCCCTTGTTGCTTGTAGGACATACTGCTGTGGAAAACTATCCCAAACACACTCAAGAAAATCACTACCTTTCTGACAGTTGCGAGTCTGCTTTTCCCAATCTATGTGAAGGTTAAAGTCCCCCATTAACACCACTCTGCCTTTGTTACACGCTTGCCTAATCTCTGCATTTATACAATCTAGCACTTCAGAGCTGCTGCCAGAGGCCCTATGCACAACACCCACTGTAGTCTGAGATCCTTGCCTATTTCTCAATTCAACCCATAATGTCTCTGTTGGCTGCTTACCTCTCGGTATGTCCTCCTTTATCACGAAGGCTACTCCTCCCCCTCTTCAATTTTCCCTATCTCTCCTGTAGACTTTATAACCCGGTATATATTGTTACCAATCCTGACCATCCTGTAGCCATGTCTCAGTAAAATCGATCATGTCATACCCTCCAATTTGAATTTGAACCTGGAGTTCATTAAATTTATTCCTTATACTCCGTGCATTTGTGTATAGAACTCGTAGTTGAACCACACACCATAGCCTGACCTTCAGCTTTGATGCTGGATTAATATCTTTACACCTAATAATTTTCACATTATCTGTAGTGTCTAAAGTATACTTTCTTTAAGCTGCTGTACGCTTTTCCCTTTCACTTGTTCTTGAACAACTGTTTCTATAATTTTATTGTAAATTTTCCCTGGGCCTTCCCCACTCTTGCTCCTCTCAACTTGACTCCCTTCTGACACCCCGCTCAGTTGCCCAACCCCCTGCCACTCGAGTTTGAACCTTCACCAACAACACGAGCAAATACCCCCGCGAGGACAATGGTCCCGGTCCCGCTTATATAGGTCCCACCTTCCCCAGAACCAGTCCCAATGTCGCAGGAATCTAAATCCCTCCCTCCTACACCATCCCTGAAGCCACGCATTCATCCGATCTATTCTCCTGTTCCGATGTTCACTCGCACGTGACACTGGTAGTAATCCTGAGATCACTTCCTTTGAGCTTCTGCTTTTTAATTTATCTCTTAACTCCTTTAATTCACCTTGCAGCAGCTCATCCCTGAGGCCCAAGGCAGAATGGTCAAAAAAAGTACAAGCCCATGGGATGCAAGGGAAAGTGGCTAGTTGGATCCAAAATTGAATCAGTGGCAGGAAGCAAAAGCTAATGGTCGACGGGTGTTTTTGTGACCGGAAGGCTGTTTCCAGTGGGGTTCCACGGGGCTCAGTACGAGGACCCTTGCTTTTTGTGGAATATATTCAAGATTTAGACTTAAATGTAAGGGCTATGATTAAAAAGTTTGCAGATGATACAAAAATTGCCCATGTGGTTGATCGTGCCAGACTCTCAGTAAAGGAAGATAGAGTTGAGATACAGGATGGCTGAAAATGATAAAGAAGTGGTACTTAAAAGGCTGATTGTACTTAAAGTGGATAATTCACCCGGTCCGGATGGGATGCATCCTAGCTTGCTGATGGAAGTAAGGGTGGAAATTGCGGAGCTGTTGGCCATAATCTTCCAAACATCCATAGATACGGGGGTGGTGTCAGAGGATCGTAGAATTGCAAAAGCTACGCCCTAATTCAAAAAAGTGTGTCAGGATGAACCCAGCAAATGTAGGCCAATCAGTTTAATCTCAGTGGCGGGGAAACTTTTAGAAACGATAATCCGGGGCAGAATTAACAGTCACTTGTGCGAGGTGGATTGATTAGGGAAAGCCAGCACGGATTGTAAAAGACAAATCGTGTTTAACTAACCTGACAAAGTTTTTTGATGAGTTCCAAGAGAGGGGAGATGAGGGCAATGCAGCTGATGTAGTATATATGGACTTCCAAAAGGCTTTTGATAAAGTGTTGCATGGTAAGCTTAGCATCAAGATTGCGGCCCATCGAATAAAGGGGGCAGTAGCAACATGGATACCGTATTGGCTAAGTGACAAGAAACAGAGAGTAGTGGTGAACGGCTGTTTTTCGGACTGGAGGGAAGTGTACTGCGGTGTTCACCAGGGGACTGTGCTGGGACCACTGCTTTTCTTGATATAGATAAATGACTTGGACTTTGCGAGTACATGGCATAAACTCAAAATGTGCAGATGACTTAAAACTTGGAAGGGTATAAACAGTGAGGAGGATAGTGATAGACATTTCAGAGGAAATAGCCAGGCTGCTGGCATGGACAGACACGTGGTTGATGAAATTTAATGCAGAAAAATGCGAACTGATGCATTTAAGCAGGAAGAACGAGGAGAGTCAATATAAACTAGAGGGCACAACTCTAAAAGGGTTATAGGAACAGAGAGATCTGGGGGTAGATATAGAAAAATCGTTGAAGGTGGCAGGGCAGGTTGAGAAAGAGGTTAAAAAGCGTACGGAATCTTGGGCTTTATAAATAGAGGCATAGAGTGCAAAAGTATGGATGTCATGATGAACCTTTCTGAAACACTGGGTCGGCCACAACTGGACTATTGTGTCCAGTTCTGGGCACCGCACTTTAGGAAACGTTACTTTATTAGCCGAGGCATAGAATACAATAGCAGGGAGGTTATGCTGGAAGTGTATCAAGCAGTGGTTAGGCCACAGCTTCAGTATTGCATGCAGTTCTGGTCACCACATAACAGGAAAGATGTACTCGAGACGGTACAGAGGAGATATAATAGGATGTTGCAAGGACTGAAGAAATTTAGCTCTGAGGAATGATTGGATAGGCTGGGTTTGTTCTCCTTGGAACAATGGAGGCTGATGGGAGATTTAAGTGAGGTGTGTAAAATTATGAGGGGCCTAGATCGAGTGGATAAGGAGGAGCTATTTCCTTTAGCAGGGTTGCCAGGGATGAGAGGACATAGATTTAACATAATTGGTAGAAGGATTAGATGGGAGCTACAGAGAATTTTTATCATCCAGTGGGAGGTCGGGATGTGGAACTCACTGCCTAAAATGGTGGTCGAGGTAGAAAACCTGAACTCATTTAAAACGTACTTGGATATGCACTTGAAGTGCCATAACCGACATGGTTATGGACCAAGTGCTGGAAATTGGGATTAGGCTCGAAAGCTCTTTCTCGGCCGGCACAGACATAAAGAAGGAAAAATTCCAATCCAGCCAATTACCGCCCCATCAGTCTACTCTCAATCATGTGCAAAGTGATGGAAGGGGTCGTCGACAGTGCCATCAAGCGGCACTGAATCACCAATAACCTGCTCACTGACGTTCAGTTTGGGTTCCGCCAGGCCCACTCGGCTCCAGGCCTCATTGCAGCCTTGGCCCAAAACTGAATTAAAGAGATGAATTCCAGAGGTGAGGTGAGAGTGACTGCCCTTCACATCAAGGCAACATTTGACCCAGTGTGGCATCAAGGGGCCCGAGTAAAATTGAAGTTAAAAGGAAACAGTGGGAAAACTATCCATTGGCTGGAGTCATACCTAGCACAAAGGAAGATCGTCGAGCTTGTTGGGGATCAATCATCTCAGCCCCAGAACATCGCTGCAGTAGTTTCTCAAGGCAGTGTCCTCGGCCCAACCGTCTTCAGCTGCTTCATGGATGACCTTCCCTCCATCATAACGTCAGAAATGGGGATGTTCGCTGATGATTGCACAGTGTACAGTTCCATTCGCAACACTTCAGTTAATGAAGCAGTCCGAGCCCATATGCAGCAAGACCTGGAAAAGATCCAGGCTTGGGCTGATAAGTGGCAAGTAACATTCGCGTCAAACAAGTGCTAGAAGATGACCGTATCCAATAAGAGAGAGTCCAACCACCTCCCGTTGACATCCAATGGCATTAGCATCGCCTAATCCCGCACCATCATCATCCTGGGGGTCACCATTGGCCAGAAGCTGAACTGGACCAGCCACATAAATACTTTGGCTACAAGAGCAGATCAGACACTGGATATTCTACGATGGTAATGAAGTTGAATGTCAAGGGGAGGTGGTTAGACTCTCTCTTGTTGGAGATGGTTATTGCCTGGCACTTGCCTGACGCGAATGTTACTTTGCTGATGATTGAGAGTAGACTGATGGGGCGGTAAATGGCCGGATTGGATTTGTCCTGCCTTTTGTGGACAGGACATACCTGGGCAATTTTCCACCTTGTCGGACAGATGCCAGTATTGCAGCTGTACTGGAACAGTTTGGCTGGAGGCGAGGCTTGTTCTGGACCACAAGGCTACAGCACTGCAGCAGGTATGTTGTCGGGTCCCAAAGCCTTTGCTGTGTCCAGTGCACTCAGCCGTTTCTTGATATCACGTGAAGTGGATCGAATTGGCTGAAGACTGGCTTCTGTGATGGTGTGGATATCAGGAGGAGGCCGAGATGGATCATCCACTCGGCACTTCTGGCTGAAGATGGTTGCAAACACTTCAGCCTTGTCTTTTGTACTCGCGTGCTGGACTCCGCCATCATTGAGGGTGGGGATGTTTACAGTGCCTCCTCTTCCCATAGTTGTTTAACTGTCCACCACCATTCACGACCAGATGTGGCAGGACTGCAGAGCTTTGATCTGATCCGCAGGTTGTGGAATCGCTTAACACTGTCTTTCGCATTTTGCTTCCGCTGTTCAACATGCCTGTAATCCAGAGCTGGAGCTTCACCAGGTTATAACTGTTTAACAATATTAAGTGCATGACTTTGACTTGGCTTCTTCCTTGACTGTTTGCAAGAATGAGTTTTAGGATAACCTAATCGAGGGTGAGTAAATTAAATTCGTTTTGATCCGAACTGTGTTAAATGTAAGACAGTTCCGGAACCGAATCAGGTAACATTCACCCCTCCAGATAACTCGGAGGGAAAAGCACAGACAATTCCTTAGTGAGGGGTTAAAGGTGGAAACCAAGGATTCGCCTGATTCCTGGGCATTTATTTGTCAGTATATCAAATCCAGCTTTTCTCGAACAGGACATCCACGACGTTGGAAAATACATGAATTCACAGCACAGGAGATTCTGTGCGTCTGTTGCCGTGTATGGGCCACTTGAACACAAGAATGGACAGGAACAATTAATGGATTGGGAAAGTGAATGGACGCATACCGTTAATGGATTGGGAGAATGAATGGACGGATACCATCAATAGATTAGGAATTGAGTGGACGGGAACCATAAATGGATTGGAAAAGTGAATCGATGGACACCATTAATGGATTGGGAGAGTGAATGGATGCTAGAGTAGGCTCTCCACCAGTAATATTAGAGTAGGGTCTCCACCAATAATGTTAGACTACAGTCACCACCAGTATTGTTAGAGTAGGATCACCACCAACAATGTTAGAGCAGGTTAACCACCAGAATGTTAGAGTTGGGTCTCCACCAGTAATGTTAGAGTTGGGTCAGCCCTGTAACGTAATAATAGGGTCACCGCCAGCAATATTAGAATAGGATCACCACCAGTAACGTTACATTAAGGTCTCCAACAGCAATGTTATAGTCGGGCCTCCAACAGTAATGTTCGTACAGGGTAACCACCTGTAATATTAGAGTCGGATCACCATCTGTAATATTGGAGTAGGGTCACCACCAGTAATGTTAGAGTAGAGTCAATACCTGTAATGTTATACGAGGTTCACCACCAGTCATGTGAGAGCAGGGTCACCGCCAATAATGTTAGAGTAGGGACATCACCATTCATGTTCGAGTCGGATCACCACCAGTATTGTTAGAGCAGGGTCTCGACCAGTAATGTTAGAGCAGGGTCTCAAATAGTAATGCGAGATTCGGGTCACCTAATGTTAGAGCTGAGTCATCACCAGTGATCATCGCAGTACAAAACACTTTTTAATTCTGGAATGGATGTGTGAAGTATTTACTGAATTCATGAGGCATCAAGAACCTGAAGCAGTGTCCAGGATGGATGTTCCCAACCCGGTTCACGGGGCGTGCACAGAGCATATTCCCTCAGGGATTACTTTCCGTTCATTGATGTGAATGGACGGAGTTTCGTGGACTGAGCTGTGCAATTTCCCCATTGGCGCCCCCTGCCCACTGAAGAGGAAAATCGCGCCTTGTTTGTTAAGTGACTGTAACTAACGCTACTTATTGTGTAACCTGATTTTTTCACCGGGACACCGATTGTTCTATAAAAGGGGAGTCTTTACAGATCTCAGATACACTCCAGTCGGGACCGTAAAGTGTGAGCGAATTCACACATTCTTCTAAAAAATGGAAAAGCCAACAATTCTTCACATAAAGGAGATTTACTTCCCTGTTCTCGCAGCCTTTGGTTTTCCCGGTAAGTCAATATAACCTGTTGTTTCACAACTGTTCACTATCTCACTGGAAATGATTATGTAAGAAATTCCGAGGATGTCCTGATTTCAGAGTCGCTTATCCACCGGGATAAATGAGTGAATATCAGCGGGAATCCTCGCAGTCCGCGCTGCCTGTGAGGCGCTGCTCTGATCGGTAAATCGTGGGGACCGGGCGATCAACATTCTTCCCGATACGAGGTAGCGCGAGGCTGATTCCCCGGTCCCTCCAACAGAAATGGATCACTAAAGGATGTGCTACCTATTGCCCCGGGTCATCATTTTATTTGTACCGTTGTTCCTTGTCTCCTTTCAGTTGATAACTCCTCGGTCTGCAGCCACCTCCACCCAACAGGAGACAAATCCAGTACAGCCAATTAACGCCCCATCAGTCTAGTCTCAATCATCAGCAAAGTGATATAAGGTCTCATCGACAGTGCTTTCAATCGGCACTTACTCACCAATAACCTGCTCACCGACATTCAGTTTGTGTTCTGCCATGGCAACTCGGCTCCAGACATCATAACAGCCTTGGTCCAATCATGGACGAAAGCGCTGAATTCCAGAGGTGAGGTGAGAGAGACTGCCATTGACATCAAGGCACCAAGGAGCCCGAGTAAAATTGAAGTCAATGGGAATCAGGGGGAAAACTCTCTAGTGGCTGGAGTCATACCAAGCACAATTGTAGATGGTAGTGGTTATTGGAGGCCAATCATGTCAGCCTCAGGACATTGCTGTAGGAGTTCCTCGGGGCAGTGTCCTTGGCCCAACTATCTTCAGCTGGTTCATCAATGAACTTCTCTCCATCATAAGTCAGAAATTGGGATGTTCGCTGATGATTGCACAGTGTTCAGTTCCATTCTCAATCCCTCAGGTAAAATATCAGTCCGTGCCCGTATGCAGCCAGACCTGGATAACATCCAGGTTTGGGCTGATAAGTGGTAAGTAGCATTCGCCCCAGACAAGTGCGAGGCAATCACCATCTCCAACAAGGGAGAGTCTAACCACCTCCCCTTGACTGCATTACGGCATTACCATCGCCAAATCCCCCACCATCAACATCCTGGGGGTCACCATTGTCCAGAAACTTAACAGGAACAAGCCATATAAATACTGTCGCTTTAAGGGCAAGTCAGAGGCTGGGTATTCTGTGGTCTGTGATTCACTCCATGACTCCCTAAAGCCTTTGCAACATCTACAAGGCACAAGTCATGAGTTTTGTCGAATACTCTCCACTTGCCTGGATGAGTGCAGCTCCAACAACACTCGGGAAGCTCGACACCATCCTGGACAAAGCAGCCCGCTTGATTGGTACTCCATCCACCACCCGAAATATCACTCCCTTCACCACCAGCGCACAGTGGCTGCAGTGTGTACCATCCACAGGATGCACTGCAGCAACTCGCCAAGGCTTCTTCGACAGCACCTCCCAAACCCGTGACCTCTACCACCTGGAAGGACAAAGGCAGCAGGCACATGGGAACAACACCACCTGCATGTTCCTCTACAAGTCACACACCATCCCGACTTGGAAATATATCGGCCGTTCCTTCATAGTCGCTGGGTCAAAATCTTGGAACTCCCTTCCTCACAGCATTGTGGGAGAACCTTAACCACACGGAATGCAGCGGTTCAAGAAGGCGCCTCTCGATCACCTTTTCTAGTGGAACTAGGGATGGGCAATAAATGCTGGTCTCGGCAGCAATGCCCACATCCCTCGGGGCGATTATAAATAGAAAAATCCAAGAGTTCCGACCTAAATTGAAGCTTTTGTCTCGGATGAATGTTTTTCTTGAATTCGAAACTTTCCAGTAATTGCTGTGAAATTATATTTAAAACTGCTGACATCTGATGAAGCTCCCGAGACCCCGCTCGACAGAAAAACTGAAGGAAATAAATTTAAATTTCGATATTTTGTTCCATGGGGCCGCAGCAGTAAATTATGAAATCGGGTCGGTTCATCACATGGGTATCAGCCTCATGGCGGGATGGTTTTAGCGCTCAACACTGTATTGAAATATGTGTTTGGACGTATGTCAGGAAATCCGTTTACTGATTGACTGCCGAAAATTTACAACTTCCAATACCATCCAATGTTTCCCTTTAGGCACTTTTCTTTGCACCTGTACCGTCCCTGCGAGGTGCTCCAGTTTAGCCTGGACCGTACAGTTATAGTGTGAGTGGAACCTCAATCTAGTGTTAGTGGCGACAGCGATGGAAATGTAATTCGGGACAGATGTATGACGGACGGATGATCCGATGTCGCCTGTTTTACACTATCGCCAAATGTCCAAATCTCCCTGTTGATTCTTCAGTGCCTGGGTGTCGGTTGCAGTGGGGACGCTCTCCGTCACCATTCCCCAGACTGACTCCGAGTGACCCTCCCCCCGCTGCCTTGACAACGTCTGACTGAAGTAAGCTGAAAAGACGGCGGATTGTCAGTCCCTCGATATTGAGTGTTTAGTGTTTTCTTTCTTTTAAATAAAGTGTCGTCATCGCTCGCCTATATTTAAAAAAGAACCCGTGTGCATTACCCTAAGTAGGAAATCATCAGAACATTTCCCCACAATATGCTGTGTGATTTATCTGAGTATCCCCGTTACTTACCTCTTGTCCCTCTTTCTTACAGCGAACCTAATGACAATCCTGATTCTTTCCAGAGGAAATTGCGGTCTTTCCAAATGCATCTCTATCTATATGGTGGCCATGGCTACAGCAGATCTACTGGTCATCATCTTCAATGTAATAGAGCATCAAATATTCAACCAAATCTTTCCACTTCAATTCCTGTCCTACACTGTCATTCGTAAGTTCATGATCTGCATTAATTGTACCAACCTGGATATGTCGGTGTGGTTCACAGTCTCGTTCACATTTGACCGATTTGTATCTATATGTTGTCAGAAGTTTAAAACAAAGTATTGCACAGTGAGAACTGCGGCTGCGGTTATAACAACGCTCTCTGTCCTGATCTGTTTAGAAAACATCCCCCATTGGTTTGCATTTGAACATACACAAATAATTAACAATGTTCAGTGGGGTTTCCGCCCCGTATTGGACTTTTTTTCATCGCCTGCAGGTGTAATGTACACATGGTTAGAAAGTATTTTAATTCTGTGGATTCCTTTTGCTTTAATATTTCTGTTTAATTGTTTGACAGTCAGACGCATTTTAGTGGCCAGCAGAGCCCGCAGGGGCCTCCGGAGTCACAGCAGTGAGAATAAGAGCGACCCAGAGGCGGCGAATCGAAGGAAATCTATTATTTTACTGTTCACTGTATCTGGTAGTTTTATACTGTTGTGGCTGACAGCTGCCGTGAATTCTTTAGCTATCCGTCTGGTCGTGTATCACCGACCGGATTATGTAGCTCCTGCTTATATCGCCACTGAAACCGGATATATGCTCATGTATTTGAGTTCCTGCACAAACACGTGTATTTATGCAGCTACCCAAACGAAATTCAGGGAAGAGCTAAAGAAGGTGGTGAAATCTCCTTGGACATTTATTCTGATGTTGATGAAATAAATGAAAAGTCAAACCAAAGCTTCCTGTCCGAACTTGAGCTCAATTACAGTCCGTGTTCCATTTTAGATTGGCCGTCTTTCTTTGTTGTGAAATGAACCAGTATCAGAAAACACTTCTTCTATTTTATACCCTGAGTTTGATGCATGCTGCTTTCCTAGGGTGAACACAATAGTTTCCTGATAAAACAGCTCAAAATTCAAAGAGAACAGTCATGATTGAGCTTCAGCAGTTGGGTTGAACATGTGGGCGGCAGCGTTAACTGTCTTACACTCTTGGTGCTGGAATAGGACACGCCAGTTTAATTAATAATTAATGTTTTCTTTAGTACTGAAGCAATGAAAGGTGTTACAACCATAGTTATTTGTAATTATTCTGTAATCTTGGTGTGAATGTTACAGGCCCTGTTCTCCCCTTCAGACACCGCTCCCCATTGTCTCCTGGCCCAATAGAACGGGACCCCTGTCTCCTGACAAGTGACAAATCATGGAGACAGCATGAAATTGACTCGTCAATGTGACGTTAGGCATCTCTGTTAACAGATATTTATTAAAATATCAGTTGATCATCAAAATGTTGGAATAATGTAACAGACCATTTGACCCAACTCAGTCATTGCCGGCGTTTTCCCTCCACTCTAGAAAATAGTTCCAATCACTTGATCCGCTCAATCTCAAAATCCCTTCAGTCTATTTTTATTCACACACCCGAACAATTTCATCTTGAATATGGGCATGATTTCTGCCTCTGTAATTTCCGCATCTTCACAACTCTCCATGTAAAGAGGTTTCTCCCACCCTCAGTTCTAAATCTCTTACATTTATTCGATAATCTATGGCCGTTGGTTCTTGATCCCTCAACTAATGGAAGCTTTCTGCTTCTATCTATCCTGTCTCGTCCATTCTTATCTTAAATCACCTGGATACGACTCGCCACAAGATATCAATCTGGTATCAATAAACAATCTAGTGAAAGTCAGGAACGTGTTGTTAAGATGTTTAATTGATATGTTTCTCTTGGAGATGGCGGTGTTCTTGCTTATATTGAAAAATGGGAAGAATGTATTTGATAGCTTGGCCACTGCCCAAAACATTGGGTCCGTGCAGTGAGGGATTCTAATCAAACCCCTCCAGACGCCCCGATCTGTTGAGAGAGAGCCTGAAAGGGCAGGAATGGCTTCTATCGGATATCTCGTGCTGCCTGATCTTGGGATATCGCTGTGTTTACTGAAGTGACGTGTTGCTTGTGAAGCAACCAGCATCAGATATATAGAGATGCATGGAAGGAGAAGCTAGATAAACACATGAGGGAGGAAAGAATATATGGTTATGCTGATAGGGTTAGATGAAGAGGGCTAGAAGGAGGACCGTGTGAGGCATAAAGACCGGTGTTTGCCAGTTGAGCTCAATGACCTGTTTTGTGCTTTATATTCCATATAATTCTATGTAATTCAGTGATGAAGCTGCACTGAAGAACGGGTCCAAGACATGGTCAATCACGCTGACACCACCACTACATGAAATGGTTAATGTGGCACTGGACAGTATGTGAAACCAATGGGTAGAGATCTGTGCAATAGAATAGTTCGAGACAGATACATAATGATGATGAGATATTGTTCAGTGTTGGCCTTAAATACGGTAACTCCAACCCAGGGAGCACTGCAAGGAAATTGAAATTCACACTGTCCTGAAGTGTGCCAATGTGATACTGTATTGGTTTCTCCTTATATTATAGTAATGTTAATTTTTCGCCTTTGCATTTGAAGCAGGGAAGCATACGTCAATTTAAAGTCTCACTGGGCTGTTGGGCCAGGGCTGACCCTGCAGCAATGGTCAGTTTCAGGATGAAATAATAAGAAACTTCATTGAAGAGGGATCATTACATATTGATTCATAATTTCAGAGAACTTTAATAATTTGATAACAGTGTCGGAAACCGGTTAGTTCTTCAAACGAAAACATCTGGGCACACATAACCAATTGAATTGGAGCGAGTGATACAGAAACAAGAATGGACTTATTAATAGCGGTAGAATTGCATGTGTATGGACCAAGGGAGAAACTATCGATGATATAACGAAGTAAGGGAATTATACTTGTTAGCCCAATAGAAAAAGAGCTCGGTTTGTAAAGAAAACTATCGTTATTGATAAAGGATAAGTCAATTCCATTCTCCTTATGTGGAGTTGCATTTTAACTTCCATATAATTATGTGATCTATAATTGTGTATTTTTCCAGGTACCGGGAGTGAGAAAATGTATAAAAACTGTCTGTTTGTAATGAGTTTTCGGATTGGTAAAAGTCTAAGATACTGAGCTCAGAACTGTAAAAAGGTTGAATCCCAAATAACCTGCATCAGGTGTGGTTGTAAGTACAACCTTTTAAGTGTATGTTTAAGGACTATTGTATGCACTGTGTGCTTAATAAACTTATGACACCTCACTTCAATGTTCAAGAACATTACTGTGAACCTTTCGTTAACAATAGCCTTAGTACTTTAATTGTGAATGGCCTTCATTTAATCATTATGATTCAGTGCCCCTTTTACCAGTCAATCTTTAACATTCCAGTTGATCCTGAGATTCTCCAAAGTCCAAACTCCACATGGTTGCAGGTCCCCGTGGATCCGAGGCTGTGCCTATCCGACTGGAATCGATCTCGTGGGGAAATGGTGGTGGGTTATGGGCAGTTCCGTATAATAGGCACATTTCCATTTTACCGGAAACAGCATTTAAGGCACGAGTCCAGCAGCAGGCAGAGGATTTAATTCCATCAGTCAGCGACGTATCTGCACTCAATCACAATCATGAGAAGTCGATGTGCATTCAAACACATCATCCAAAATCAACAGGTAAAATAGAAAGCAAAGTCATGATCAAGTAAACCATTGCATTACCGTGTCAAATTCAATCACAAAATGTGGTGATTCCCCGCCCCCTGTTTCTGATCAAACTGTTGTTCTTTTCCCTTGAGTTTCTCTATTTCTAATTGAACAGTTCCTGTGTTCCCCCTATATTCCACTTTATTCTATTTCTAATTGAACATTTACTGTGTTCCCCCTTATTCCTCTTTACTCGATTTCAAATTAAACATTTGCCCTAGTCACTTATATTCCTCTGATATCTATTACCAATTAAATCGTTGCTGTGTTCCTTTGAATTCACTTGTTGTCCATTTCTAATTCCCCTAAATCCCCCTGTTCTCTATTTCTAACTGAGCCGTTACTCTATCCCCCTGAATTCCCATTTATTGTATTTCCAATTAAGCAGCTCGTGTTGCCCTAAATTACTCCGCCTCTATTTCTAATTAAGCAGTTACTGTGCTCCTCTAAATTTCCATATCCTCTAATTTTAATTTTATAGATTGGGAAAGGAGCCGGTTCCATCGATCGACAACTCGTTCACTCAAATAATGTTTCCGCAGATTAGTTTAGAATTTAACCCCTTCAAGTGCAGCCTATGTCCTCTGGTTCTACTGTTCTCGGCAACGTGAGACAACTTGTCATTTATTACGTTACCTAATGCAGTCACCGTACTGTTTCGCACACACTCTGGTCCTGGATATTCTTGGGGCCTCTGTATGTTTGTCAGAGGATTGTTAACACGATAAGGTTAATTGAACTGTTGGTGCTAAGGTCAGCTACAATTCAACAGTTTCAGTGCTTTAGTTGATAATTTAATTCAGAATCTCTCAGTTGCGATCATAACCCTGTATATAATTAAAAGCAGACTTGGCCTGTTGGTGAAATCTCACCATGGAAATCTCACTGACTGACACACTCTACGTCACTACACGTCGTTACAAACAAACGTCGTGAGTGGCCTGTAGGATCACATTCGATTTAATGTTTGTTGAGTAATTTGCTCGTGGCCCAATAAAAAATGCGAATGCAATGTTGGCCTTTATCTCAAACGGTCTGGAATACAATGGGGAACAAGTTATGCTTCAGTTGTATAGAGCTTTGGTCAGATCCCATCAGGAACACCTCATTCTGTTTGGGAACTACATCTCAAGAAGTACCTTGGAGGGGTGCACTGTAAACATCGCCTTAAATATTCAAAGCTAACAGAGGCGCATTGAGATGTCGAACCCACGCTCTAAATTACACAATGCTGAGGACGTACCGCTTGGCCACTGCAGTGTCTTCACGAACCTTTGGTGACCCCGGACATTACCCCAGAGGTCAAACATCTTTCAATATTTATATCTGAATTCATCTTCACTACAAGGAACGTGGCTCTGTCTGATAGTAGGTACTTATCTAACGTCTCCTTAAATGTATCCATGCTATTCGCCTCAATTACTCCATGCGGCAGCAAGTTCCACATTCGAACTTCCAAAGAAGTTTCTCCTCAAATCCCTAGTGGATTTATTGGTGACTATCTTATATTAATGGCACCAAGTTTTGAATACCCCCACAATCAGAAACATTTTCTCTTTGTCTACCCGCTCAAACCCCTTCTTAATTCTAATGCCCTCTATTAGGTCCCCCCCTCAAACGTTTCTTTTCTAGAGAAAAGAGCCCCAGCCTCTTTAGCCGTTCCTGCTGGTTATAACCTCTCAGCCCTGGTATCTTCCTCGTAAATAATTTTTGCACCATATCCAGCGTCTCTCTATCCTTTTTGCAATATGGAGACCACAATTGTGTACATTACACTAAGTGTGGTCTAACTAAGGATCTGTTCAAGTTTAACTAACTACTCTGTAGGAGTAGGTGGTCTCCTCAGTCATCCTCCCAAAACACAACACCTCACGCTTATTACTGTCTAAATTCATTGGCCATTTACATTTCCATTCTGTAAGTTTGTTAAAGTCTTCTTGTATTTTGTTGCAGTCTTCCTGAGCATTAACTATCCCCCAAACTATCCTCCAACTTGGTTTCAGCCCCAAATGTTAATAATGTGCTTCCGATTATCATGTCCAAATAATTTGTGTAAATGGGTAGTAATTGTGTTCCCAGCACGGATCCTTGTGTAACACCACTTTCCACCTTCCGCCAGTTTAAGTAATACCCACACTCTGTTTTCTGTTTTGTACCCAGTTTGCCATTCATTCTGCTATTGTACCCTGACTCCACATGCTCTGATTTTAGTCACGAGTCTTCTATGTGGTAACTTATGAAAGTCTGTATGAAAGTTCAGTGCAATAGGAAAGTCGTTGGATTGGGACATATCAATGGAATGGGAAAGTCAATGGACTGGGATATGTCAATGGATTGCGAATGTCAATTGATGGGCGAATTGTCAATAGTACGGTAAACCGATCGCTGCTTTTATTTCTGACTCTTCCTCTCTCATTCTGTCCGTCACTATCTCTGCCGTCATCTATCTCCACCTGTCTCAGTCGCTTTGTCTGTTTTAATGTCCGGGTTCCTTTGTCCCCATTTTCTGTTGCTTTGATGCAGGAGGTCTTTCTATCGGTTGGGTGCCAAGAGACACGGGATCCCGAGTGAGCTTTACACACTCTCTCCCTTTCTCTCTAATACCACTATCACATTTTGAGGATCACAGGGTCAGAGAAGGAAACAGATCGAAATAGATTTGTGCCAAAGAAGGAAACATTTGCCTCTGTCCTGTTTCAAAACCACAAAATGAAGGAATTGTAATCTCTGGGAAAACGCCTCACGTAGAATTGTTAAAGGCTCTAAGTTTACAGGGGGAGTTTGACATTCCAGCTGAGACGGCGAGAAATAAAGAAACGTGGCCGTTAAGCTGCTTCGTGAAATCGTTTCATTAAAGATTGGAAGCTTAAAGCAGGCGCAGGGGTCAAACCCGCCCTCTTCCGATAGACAAGATCGACGGCCTACCTCTTGGACACCGCACCTCACCACAACTCCCCTACTATATTTGCAATAGTGCCATTGGGCTAGGTACAACTTTACATCCGATAAACAGCATCTCTGAGAGCGCAGCATTGAGAGAGTCAGCCTGGATTTTTGTTCCGTCCCTGGATTGGGGCATAAAATCGCGACCTTCGAACTCAGAGGGGAGGGAATTCCACCACAGAAATCACCTCCAAGGCGAAAAATGTTCCATTGCCCTCGATTCCAGAAACCTTGTACAACCACCCTGGCTCTGCACTTTTTCAAAAGTCCCCTGTCAGGCTAAACATCTATCACTCTTCTGCTCCTCGTACATTGACCCTTAGAATCGATATTGAACAGGGGGTTGCAGAATATCCGCCTCCTTGTCTTTTTTAAATTCGTTCATGGGATGTGGGCGTCGCTGACGAGGCCAGTATTTATTGCCCATCCCTATTTGCCCTTGAGAAGGTGGTGGTGAGCCGCCTTCTTGAACCGCTGCAGTCCGTGTGGTGAAGGTTCTCCCACATTGCTGTTGCGAAGGGAGTTCCAGGATTTGACCCAGCGACGATGAAGGAACGGCGATATATTTCCAAGTCGGGATGGTGTTTGCCTTGGAGGGGAACGTGCAGGTGCTGTTGTTCACATGTACCTGCTGCTCTTGTCCTGCTAGGTGGTAGATGTCGAGGATTTGGGAGGTGCTGTCGAAGAAGCCTTGGCGAGTTGCTGCAGTTCACACTGCAGCCACTCTGAGCCGGTGGTGAAGGGAGTGAATGTTTCGGGTGGTGGATGGGGTGCCATTCAAGAGGGCTGCTTCGTCCTGGATGGTGTTGAGCTTCTTGAGTGTTGTCGGAGCTGCTCTCATCCAGGCAAGTGGAGAGTGTTCCATCACACTCCTGACTTGTGCCTTGTAGATGGTGAAAAGGCTTTGGGGAGTCAGGAGGTGAGTCAGTCGCTGCAGAATACCCAGCCTCTGACCTGCTCTTGTAGCCACAGTATTTATATCGCTGGTGAGCCCCCAGAATGTTGATGGTGGGGGATTCGGCGATGGTAATGACGTTGAATTTCAAGGGGAATGGTTAGACTCTCTCTTGTTGGAGATGGTCATTGCCTGGCAGTTGTCTGGAGCCAATATGACTTGCCACTTATCAGCCCAAGCCCGGATGTTGTCCAGGTCCTGCTGCATGCGGGCTCGGACTGCTTCATTATTTGCGGGGTTGTGAATGGAACTGAACACTGTGCAATCATCAGCGAACTTCCCCATTTCCGACCTTGTGATGGAGGGAAGGTCATTGTTAAAGCAGCTGAAGATGGTTGAGCCTCGGACACTTCCCTGAGGAACGTCTGCATCAATGCCCTGGGGCTGTGTTGATTGGCCTCCAAACAACCACCACCATCTTCCTTTGTGCTAGGTATGACTCCAGCCACTGGAGAGTTTTCCCTCTGTTTCCCATTGACTTCAAATTTACTTGGGCTCCGTGGTGCCACACTCGGTCAAATGCTGCCTTGATTTCAAGGGCAGTCACTCTAACCTCACCTCTGGAATTCAGCTCTTTTGTCCATGTTCGGACCAAGGCTGTAATGAGGTCTGGAGCCGAGTGGTCCTGGCGGAACCCAAACTGCGCATCGGTGAGCAGGTTATTGGTGAGTAAGTGCCGCTAGTTTACACTGTCGACGAAACGTTCCCTCACTTAGATGATGATTTAGGGTCGACTGATGGGGTGTTAATTGGCCGGATTGGATTTGTCCTGCTTTTTGTGGACAGGACATGCTTTGTATCCTGGAATCTTCCCATGCGCCAGTGGGGACCTGGGGTGGAGAGCGGTGCCCAGAGCAGTGGCTGTTGGCGCGAGTTCACTGATACACAGGCCCGTCGGTCAGTTCTGCGGCCTGGAGGAAACCGTGTATCACAGATATCTGGAGTGTGAGAGTTTTGCCGCCCCTGTTCTGTTATTTAAAGCGACTGTTCCTACATTCTTGACTACACTTCAGCCGAACGCTCCTCATCGTGGGCCACCCGGTACATGAAGCAGGTCGGAGGACCAACTCGTGGGTTAAAACCGCCATCGACAGGTGCAGTATACGTGGGATCCGAGAGGGGCGTGGGTCGCTCCGACTGCCCGCCTCTCTTCCACTTTATCACCCAGAACAGCAACTCGCGGGTCACTGGTGGAAAAATGGCATTTATTTGCTAAAATTCGGCCATTTTACAATTAGTTTTATATTTCCCGCTGAAATACATTGGAACTTGTCCTGATTCATAGAGTTATTTAAAAAAAACAGATGTGAAAGGAAACAGACAGGGAAATGGATAGAATCAGGCGCGCACACAATTTCTCTCTCTCTCTCTCACTTTCCCTCCGCGAACATGTGCTTTATTCCAAGAGCCAGTGCGTGGAGCGAGATGGACCTGTTCCGATCACCGTGTCATGGGATCCCTTAACTAGATACTGGGCAGACAAAGGGACGTAAAGAAAGTCTTTGCATTTATATAACGCTTTTCACAACCTCAAGATGTGAACGCCCAAAGCAATTTACAGCCCATGAAGCATTTGTGAAGTTTGGTCATTGTTGTAATGTTGGAAACGCGGCAGCCAATTTACTCACAGTTTTGTCCGACAAACAGCAAAAGAAGGCAACTCTGACAGTCCAGCACTGGGAGCGTCAGCCTGGACTGTGTGTTCAGTGTCTGACACTGGCACCAGAATCGTGTGGAATTTGATGTTGAGGGGTCCAGTTCCCGACATCGGGTTATTTGCGTGCTTCTAGGCCTGAAAATCCAACTATGTCTACCCGCGTGGGATGGAATCCCACTCCTAATACAAATGTAGTTATGTTAAACCATCTTTGTTTGTGGATCGGTTCAATTCATCAGATATTTAAATTACGTGGCAGGAAATGCAGCAGAATATTTATCAGCAAATGGTCCATATTTATCGAAAAATGTTACATATTTATCACCAAATGGTCCATATTTATCATCAAATGTTACATATTTATCAGCAAATGGTCCATATTTATCGAAAAATGTTACATATTTATCAGCAAATGGTCCATATTTATCACCAAATATTCCATATTTATCAGCAAATGGTCCATATTTATCACCAAATGGTCCATATTTATCAGCAAATGGTCCATATTTATCAGCAAATGGTCCATATTTATCATCAAATGTTACATATTTATCAGCAAATGGTCCATATTTATCAGCAAATGGTCCATATTTATCAGCAAATGGTCCATATTTATCACCAAATGGTCCATATTTATCAGCAAATGGTCCATATTTATCAGCAAATGTTAAATATTTATCATCAAATGGTCCATATTTATCAGCAAATGTTACATATTTATTACCAAATGCTCCATATTTATCAACAAATGGTACATATTTATCAGCAAATGCTCCATATTTATCAGCAAATGGTCCATATTTATCAGCAAATGGTCCATATTTATCAGCAAATGGTCCATATTTATCAGCAAATGGTCCATATTTATCAGCAAATGTTAAATATTTATCATCAAATGGTCCATATTTATCAGCAAATGTTACATATTTATCACCAAATGGTCCATATTTATCAACAAATGGTACATATTTATCAGCAAATGCTCCATATTTATCAGCAAATGGTCCATATTTATCAGCAAATCGTCCATATTTCTCAGCAAATGGTCCATATTTATCGAAAAATGTTACATATTTGTCGAAAAATGTTACATATTTATCAGCAAATGTTCCATATTTATCATCAAATGTTACATATTTATCAGCAAATGGTCCATATTTATCGAAAAATGTTACATATTTATCAGCAAATGGTCCATATTTATCACCAAATATTCCATATTTATCAGCAAATGGTCCATATTTATCACCAAATGGTCCATATTTATCAGCAAATGGTCCATATTTATCAGCAAATGGTCCATATTTATCATCAAATGTTACATATTTATCAGCAAATGGTCCATATTTATCAGCAAATGGTCCATATTTATCAGCAAATGGTCCATATTTATCACCAAATGGTCCATATTTATCAGCAAATGGTCCATATTTATCAGCAAATGTTAAATATTTATCATCAAATGGTCCATATTTATCAGCAAATGTTACATATTTATTACCAAATGCTCCATATTTATCAACAAATGGTACATATTTATCAGCAAATGCTCCATATTTATCAGCAAATGGTCCATATTTATCAGCAAATGGTCCATATTTATCAGCAAATGGTCCATATTTATCAGCAAATGGTCCATATTTATCAGCAAATGGTCCATATTTATCAGCAAATGGTCCATATTTATCAGCAAATACTCCATATTTATCAGCAAATGGTCCATATTTATCAGCAAATGGTCCATATTTATCAGCAAATGGTACATATTTATCGAAAGATATTACATATTTATCAGCAAATGCTCCATATTTATCACCAAATGCCAAAAATAATTATCACCAAACGATCCATGTTTATCACCAATTGTTCCATATTCATCACCAAATGTTTCATATTTATCACCAGTGATTAATACTAAACGTGCTTTTAAAGCTTAGTTTAGACCTGATCAGAACATAAGAAATCGGAGCAGGAGTAGGCCACTCGGCCCCTCAAACCGACTCCGTCATTCAATCAGATCATGGCTGACCTTCGACCTCGACTCCACTTTCCCGCCCGATCCCCATATCCCTTGATTCCCCTCGAGTCCAAAAATCTATCGATCTCAGCCTTGAATATAATCAATGACTAAGCATCCACAGCCCTCTGGGGTAGAGAATTCCAAAGGTTCACAACCCAGTGAAAAAGGAAATAAGAGAGGCAAAGAGAGAGTATGAGAATAGACTGGCGGCTAATACAAAAATCAATCCAAATTCTTCGACAGGCATGTAAAAAGTAAACGGGTAGTAGGACACGGATTGCGACTGATTTGGAACCGAAAAGGAAATCTCCGCTTGGAGGCAGAGGGCATGGCTGAGGTACGAAATGAATACTTTCCATCTGTCTTGAGAAGAAGATGCTGCCGCAGTAACAGAAAAAGAGCAGGCAGTTCAGATCCTGGATGGGGTAAAAATTGTTGAAGAGGACGTACTAGAAAGGCTGGCTGTACTTAAAGTAGATCAGTCACCCGGTCCAGATGGATGCCTTCTAGGTTTCCGAGGGAAGTAAGTGTGGAAATTGCGGACCTACTGGCCATAATCTATCAATCATCCTCAGATACGAGGGTGGTGCTGGAGGACTGGAGAATTGCAAATGTTACACCCTTGTTCAAAAAAGGCTGTAAGGATAAACCCAGCGACTACAAGACAGTCAGTTCAACCTCGCTCGAGGGGACACTTTCAGAAACATTAATCCGAGACAAAATTAACACTCACTTGGACAATTATGGGTTACTCAAGGAGAGGCAGCACAGATTTGTTCAAAGCAAATCATGTTTAACTAACTTGATTGAGTTTGTTGATGAGGCAACAGAGATGGTCGACATGGGGAAAGCAGTTGATGTGGTGTGTATGTGCTTTCAACAGGCGTTTGATAAAGTGCCACATTATAGGCTTGTCAGCAAATTTGAAGCCCATGGAATAAAAGGGGCCGTGGCAGCAAGGATACGAAATTAGCTAAACAACAGGAAACGGAGAGTAGTGGTGAACGTTTACTTTTCGGACTAGAAGGAAGTATACATTGGTGTTCCCCAGGGGCCGGTACGAGGACCACTGCTTTTCTTGACATATATTAGTGACTTGGACTTGCATGTGCAGGGCACAATTTCGAAATTTGCAGATGACAAAAGACTCGGAAGTGTAGTCAACAATGGGGAGGATAGTGATAGACTTCAGGACGATATAGACAGGCTGGTGGAATGGGTGGACACGTGGCAAATGAAAATAAACGCAGAAAAATACGAAGTGCGACATTTCGGTGGGAAGAACGGGAAGAGGCAATATAAACTAATGGGCACATCTCTAAAAGGGGGAGAGGAGCAGAGAGATCTGGGGGTATATCGGCACAAATCGTTGAAGGTGTCAGGTCAGTATGAGAAAACTGTTAAGAAAGCATACGGCATCCTGGGCTTTATTAACAGATGCACGGAATACAAAGCAAGGCGGTAATGATGAGCCTTTATAAAACGATGGATTATTGTGTCCAGTTCTGAGCACTGCACTTTCGGAAGAATGTGAAGGTGTTGGAGAGGGTGCACAAGAGATTTACGAGAATGATTCCAGGGATGAGGGACTTGAGTTACGTGGATAGATTGGAGAAGTTGGGATTGTTCTCCTTGGAGCGGAGAAGGTTGTCAGGAGATTTGATGGAGGTGTTCAAAATTAAGACGGGTCTAGAAATAGCAGATAGGGAGAAACTGTTCCCATTGGCGGAAGGGGAAAGAACGAGAGGACATAGATGTAAGGTGATTGCCAAAAGATCCAAAGGTGTCATGAGAAAAAAAAAACGTTTTTTACACAGCGAGTAGTGAGGATCTGGATAAGTCTTTAAAGGGAAACAAATGTCTGTGCTACAGGAATAGGGCGGCGGAGTGGGACTAGCCGGTTTGTTCTTGCAGACAGACAGCATGGACTCGATGGGCCAAATGGCACCCTTCCGTGCTGTAAGCATTCTATGATTCTATGATTCTATTTGAATGAAATAATTACAGGGCTGTGTCGAAAGAGCAGTGCAAAAAAGACTAATTGGGTAGCTCTTTCAAAGAGCCGACGTAGGTACGATGGGCCGAATGGCCTCCTCCTGTACTGTATCTTACTATCATACTATGATACTATGTATCACTGACACAGTGTGGTTAGTAGGTTCAGGTGAGTATTTCTACTATTCTACAGTGCAGCAACGAAAGTAAAAAGAAAGGTAAGGTCTGCAGGTCTTATGGCAAGTAACGTTTTTAAGTGAATCAATGTTCCTAGTGGAGCTAACATTCTGTAAATTAAGAGTAATTTAAAGGAGTAAACTCCTTAAAGGGAGTAACTAACGAGCTTAATTTAAGGCAGGTCATGGCAGCAGAGCTCGCACCCGTGAGATGCTCCTCCTGCGCTATGTTGGAAGTCATGGACACTACCGGTGTCCCTGGCGACCATGTGTGCAGGAAGTGTGAACAGATGCAAGTACTGGCCACCGCGTTTCGGAGCTGGAGCTGAGAGTTGATTCACTGTGGAGCATCCGCGATGTTGAGATTATCGTGGGGGATAGCACGTTCAGTGAGGTGGTCATACCGCAGGTAATGATTATACAGGCAGCAATAAAATGGGTGAACGCCAAACAGAATAAAAGGAATAGGCAGGTAGAGCAGGGGTCCCCTTGGAACATCTCCCTCTCAAACACATATTCCGCTTTGGATATTGCCTCCCTGGTGCGACGGTGAAGGACGTCACGGAGAGGCTGCAGGACATTCTAAAGGGAGAGGGTGAACAGCCAGAGGTCGTGGTCCATTTTGGTACCAACGACAACGGTAAATAAAGGGATGAGGTCCTGCAAGCAGAATATGGGGAGTTAGGAAATAAATTAAAAGCGGGACCTCTTACGCAGTAATCTCAGGATTACTCTCAATGCCTCGTGGGAGCGAGAGCAGAAATAGGAGAATAGACCAGATGAATGTGTGGCTTGAGAGATGGTGCAGGAGGGAGGGGTTTCAATTCCATGGGCATTTGGACCGATTCTGGGAAAGGCGGGACCTGTACAAGTTGGACGGGTTGCACCCAAGCAGATCCGGGAACAATATCCTCGCGTGGCATTTCCTAGTTCTGTTGGGGAGGGTTTACAGTGGCATGGCAGGGGGATGGAAACCAAAGTACAGGTACAGATAGGACAAATTCAGACCCGGAAACGGGAATTGAAAAGCAGTTAGTGATGCAGTAAGCGACGCAGAAAGGCAAACAAAGCTAAGGTTAAATCGTGTTCAGCACAGGAATCTGACGGGGATAAAGGGTATATACATCAATGCAAGAAGTATTACAAACAAAGAAGATGAGCAAATGGGCACAGTTGGACATATGGCAGCATGATATAATTGCTATAACGGAAACCTGGCTTAAAGAGGTGGATAATTGGAAGCTCAATATCCCTGGATATAGAGTTTGCAGGCAGGGTAAAGTGGGTGATAAAAAAAGAAGGGTGGGTAGTATTATTGGTTAAAGAATCAATTACAGTTGTGAGAAGGGACGATAAGCTAAATGCATCATCAATCGAGGCCATATGGATTGAGCTACTCTCAATCATCAGCAAAGTGATGGAAGGTGTCGTCGACAGTGCTATCAAGCGGCACTTACTCACCAATAACCTGCTCACCGATGCTCAGTTTGGGTTCCGCCAGGACCACTCGGCTCCAGACCTCATTACAGCCTTGGTCCAAACATGGACAAAAGAGCTGAATTCCAGAGGTGAGGTGAGAGTCAAGCTCAGCATTTGACCAAGTGTGGCACCAAGGAGCCCAAGTAAAATTGAAGTCAATGATAATCAGGGGAAAACTCTCCAGTGGCTGGAGTCATACCGAGCACAAAGGAAGACGGTAGTGGTTGTTGGAAGCCAATCACTTCAGCCCCAGGACATTGCTGCAGGAATTCCTGAAGACAGTGTCCTAGGCCCAACCATCGTCAGCTGCTTCATTAATGACATTCGTTCCATCATAAGGTCATAAATGGGGATGTTCATTGATGATTGCAGTGTTCAGTTCCATTCGCAACCCCTCAGTTAATGAAACAGTCCGAGCCCGCATGCAGCAAGACCTGGACAACATCCAGGCTTGGGCTCATAAGTGGCAAGTAACATTCGCGTCAGACAACTGTCAGGCAATGACCATCTCCAAAAAGACAGAGTCCAACCACATCCCCTTGACATTCAACGGCATTACCATCGCCGAATCCACCACCATCAACATCCTGGGGGTCACCATTGACCAGAAACTTAACTGGACCAGCCATACAAATACTGTGACTGCAGGAGCAGGTCAGAGGCTGGGTATTCTGCGGCGAGTGACGCAACTCTTGATTCTCCAAAGCCTTTCCACCATCTACAAAGCACAAGTCAGGAGTGTGATGGAATTCTCTCCACTTGCCTGGATGTGTGCAGCTCCAACAACACTCAAGAAGCTCCACACCATCCAGAACCCTAAACATTAACTCCCTTCAACACCGGCGCAGAGTGGCTGCAGTGTGTACCATCCAGAGGATGCACTGCAGCAACTCGCCAAGGCTTCTTCGACAGCACCTCCCAAACCCGCGACCTCAACCACCTAGAAGGACAAGAGCAGCAGGTACTTGGGAACAACACCACCTGCACGTTCCCCTCCAAGTCACGCACCATCCCGACTTGGAAATATATCGCCGTTCCTTCATCGTCGCTGGGTCAAAATCCTGGAACTCCCTACCTAACCGCACTGTGGGAGAACCTTCACCACACGGACTGCAGCGGTTCAAGAAGGCAACTCACCACCACCTTCTCAAGGGCAATTAGGGATGGGCAATAAATGCTGGCCTTGCCAGCGACGCCCACACCCCATGAACGAATAAAAAAAATCATCATTCAATACTGTAGGCTGTAATATTACACGTTTCAATATTCCAGGCTGTAATGTTAAACTATTCAATACTCCAGCCAGTAGTATTACACGATTCCACACTCCTGGTTTAATATTGCAGGGTTCTGAATCCCAGGCTGTAATATGAAATCATTCAATACACAGAGATGAAGGATCCTGAGAAATTTATTGCACAGATGTCGGCCATTCGTCCCATCGTGCCCGTGCCGACCGAAAAAGAGCCACCCAGCCTATTCCGACTTTTCAGCTCATGGTCTGTAGCCTTGCAGATTACAGCACTTCAAGTGCACATTCAGTTACTTTTTTAAAGTGATGAGATTTTCTGCCTCTTCCACCCTTTCAGGCAGTGGGTTCCAGACCCCCACCACCCTCTGGGTGAAAATATTTCTCCACAACTCCATTCTAATCTTTCCACCAATTACTTCAAAGCTGTGAGCCCGAGTTTTTGAACTCTGTAAAGAAAACAGGTCCTGCCTGTTCACTCTATCTGGGCCCCTCGCTGTCCAAATCCTCAATTATATCTTAAATCTCCTCTCAACCCCCTCAACTCCAAAGTAAACGACGCAAGCCTATTCAATCTTCTCCCATAGCTAAAATTCTCCAGTCTTGGCAACATCCTTGTAAATCTCATCTGCACCCTTTCCAGTGCAATCACATATTTCCTGCAATGTTGGGACCAGGGCTGTACGCAGTGCTTTAGCTGTGGTCTGACCAGTGTTTTATAAAGTTCTAGCAGAACTTCCCTGCACTTATATTCCATGCCTCGGCTAATAAAGCAAAGCATCCCGTATGCCTTCTTAACCTTCTTATCTAGCTGTCCTGCTATCTTCAGGGATCAGTGGAGATTCACTCCAAGGTCCATCTGTTCCTCTGCACTTCTCAGTATCCCACCATTTACTGCGAATTCCCTTGCCTTGTTTGCCATCCCCAAATACATTACCTCACACTTATTAGTATTGAATTCCATTGACCACATTTCTGCCAACCTGACAAGTCGATTGATCTCCTCCTGCAGTCTGCAGCTTTCTTCCTCACTATCATCCGCACGACCAATTTTTGTATAATCTGCAAATTTCTTAATCATGCCACCTACATTTAAATCTAAGTCATTGATATCTTCCTGTGGAACGCCACTGGAAACATATTTCCAGTCACAAAAGCACCCGTTGACTATTACACTTCGCTTCCTGACACTGAACCAATTCTGAATCCAATAAGTAACGAATGGATTGATTAAAAAAGGGATGATAGATTATGAAAATAAATTAGCAAAAAATATAAAAACAGATAGCAAGAGTTTCAAAAGTTATGTAAAAAGAAAAAGGGTGTCTGAGGAAAACATAGGTCGCTTAGAGGATGAGACCGGGAAATGAATGGTGGGAAACATGGAGATGGCAAAAATGCTGAACAAATATTTTGTTTCAGTCTTTATGGTAGAGGACACTAAGAATATCCCAATACTGAACAAACAGGGGGCTCGAGGGGGGAGGGGCTAAATACGAATAAAATCACAAAGGAATTTGTACTCAGTAAATTAATGGGACTCAAGGCGATAAATCCCCTGGACCTGATGGCTCACACCTTAGGGTCTTGAGGGAAGTGGCAGTGGGGATTGTGGATGCTTGGTAATAATTTTCCAAAATTCTCTGGACTTGGCAAAGGTCCCGGTAGATTGGAAAACTGCTGAGGTAACACCCTTATTTAAAAAGGGTGGTAGGCAGAAGGCTGGAAATTATAGACCAGTTAGGCTAACATCTGTGGTGGGTAAAATTTTGGAGTCTATTATTAAGGAGACAGTAGCGGAATATTTGGATAAACATAATTTAATAGGACAAAGTCAGCATGGCTTTATGAAGGGGAAGTCATGCGTGACAAATTTGCTTGAGTTCTTTGAGGACATAACGTACAGGGTGGATAAAGGGGAACCAGTGGACGTAGTGTATTTAGACTTCCAGAAGGCATTCGACAAGGTGCCACATAAAAGATTATTGCTCAAGATAAAGAATCACTGGATTGGGGGTAATATTCTGGCGTGGGTGGAGGATTGGTTATCGAACAGGAAGCAGAGAGTTGGGATAAATGGTTCCTTCTCGGACTGGCAACCAATAGCCAGTGGTGTTCCGCAGGGGTCGGTGCTGGGTCCCCAACTCTTTACAATCTATATTAACGATTTGGAGGAGGGGACCGAATGTAACATATCAAAGTTTGCAGATGATACAAAGATGGGAGGGAAAGTCGAGAGTGAGGAGGACATAAAAAACCTAAAAGGGGATATAGACAGGCTGGGTGAGTGGGCGGAGATTTGTCAGATGAAATACAATATTGGAAAATGTGAGGTTATGCAATTTGGCAGGAAAAATCAGAGAGCAAGTTATTATCTTAATGGAGAGAAACTGGAAAGTACTGCAATACAAAGGGATCTGGGGGTCCGAATGCAAGAAAATCAAACAGTTCGTGTGCAGGTGCAGCAGGTGATCAAGAAGGCCAACGGAATGTTGGCTTTTATTGCTCGGGGGATAGAATATAAAAACAGGGAGGTATTGCTGCAGTTATATAAGGTATTGGTGAGGCCGCACCTGGAATACGGCATACAGTTTTGGTGTCCATACTTAAGAAAAGACATACTTGCTCTCGAGGCAGTACAAAGAAGGTTCACTCGGTTAATCCCGGGGATGAGGGGGTGGACATATGTGGGGAGGTTGAGTGGATTGGGACTCTACTCATTGGAGTTCAGAAGAATGAGAGGCGATCTTATTGAAACGTATAAGATTGTGACGGGGCTTGATCGGGTGGATGCGGTAAGGATGTTCCCAAGGATGGGTGAAACTGGAACGAGGGGGCATAATCTTAGAATAAGGGGCTGCTCTTTCAAAACTGAGATGAGGAGAAATTTCTTCACTCAGAGGGTAGTAGGTCTGTGGAATTTGCTGCCCCAGGAAGCTGTGGAAGCTACATCATTAAATACATTTTAAACAGAAATAGACAGTTTCCTGGCAGTAAAGGGAATTAGGGGTCACGGGGAACGGGCAGGAAATTGGACATGAATTTAGATTTGAGGTTAGGATCAGATCAGCCATGATCTTATTGAATGGCGGAGCAGGCTCAAGGGGCCGATTGTCCTACTCCTGCTCCTATTTCTTATGTTCTTATGTTGTGTTCTTATCTGCCACTTTCCCTTGGATTCCATGGGCTTTTACTTTGCTGACCAGTCTGCCATTTGGGACCTTTTCAAAAGCATTGCTAAAATCCACGTAGGCTACATCGAATGCACTACCCTGATCGACGCTCCTTGTTACCGCCTCAAGTTCAATTGTATTAGTCAGACACGACCTTCCCTTAACAAATCCACGCTGACTCTGCTTGATAAATTCTAAATGACGATTAATACTCTCCTCAGAATTGTTTCCAATAATTTTCCCACCACCGAGGTTAGGCTGACTGTCCTGTAATTTCTCGGACTGGCACTTTCCCCCCTTTTAAACAACAGTATAACTTTAGCAGTCCTACAGTCCTCCAGCAACACATTTGCAGCCAGAGGGGATGGTTGGAGCCTCCGCTACTTCCTCCGTTGCTTCTCTTAACAACATGGGATACATTTCATCTGGGCCTGGCGATTTACCTGCTTTTGAAGATGCTGAACACCTTTATACTTCCTCTCCGCGATGATGGTGACCCTACCCTCATGGTGGTGATCCTACAGTAACATTAATGGTTGAGATCCTACTCTAATATTACTGGCGGAGACCCTACTCTAACATTACAGGTGGTGACCCGACTCTAACATTACTGTTGGTGACCCTACTCTCACATTATTGATGGTAAATCCTACTCTAACATAGTGATGGTGATCCTACACTAACATTAATGATGTTGTTTCTATTCTAACGTTACTGGTGGTGACCACACTCGAACATTACTGGTGGCGGCTGTTATCTATTTCACTGCAACTGGGTCATTCCCAACCGAACCTGACAGTGCAGAACACAGCTGGCCTGTCAGAGCAAATTGACCATTCAATTTATCACCCAGAGAAGCAGCTCGCTTGTCTGCTCAGGAACTTACTGGTGGGGAAATATTTATTCGTTTGAAATCGAAGTTCAACAATTGTTTCCTTAAAATAGTGTTTGCCGTGTCCTGGTGAATATGTTTAAAATACTATAAACTACATTTCCACCGAGAGATGGAGAAAGGTACACACAATTAGTTCCTGCTTCGTTTTTTTTCCAATTCTGTTATTTTCTTCTATTTTCTGTCTCTCTCTTTTTCTTTATCTTTCTATCTCTGGCTATCGGTCTCTCTCAGTACCTTTTATGCCTCCTTCTCAGCCTATATCTTTCACTCTCTCTCTGCTGCTCTTTCTCTTTATGGCTGTTTCTTAATCTGTATGAGTGTGTCCCTCTTCCCCTGTCTCTCTGTCTCTTTCCCACTCTCTGCAATAGAAAGAAGAACAGTGGAAATGATACTGAGCCCCATGGGTCACTTCCAAAGCAGATTTTCCTCGACCTGAATCAACGAGTGGTTAAGGCGTTGGGTTAAAATCCAATACACGTGGGTTCCAACCTCATTCGTGGTAACTTTGACCAACAATGAGTTTCATAATTACTTTCACATCTACTGGTCGAATATATACTGAATCTGCATCAAAATATTCAGAGATTTAAAATCGAAAGAACAGAATGTGCCACATTTTATCTGTCTGTTTCAGTCTCAATCCAACATTCCCTTGTTTACATTTATTACAGATGGTCAGGAGACTTTCCCAATCAATAAATTTAAAATTATAAATAACCGGAACCCCAGCCATTTCCAGTCCCAGTTTCCGGTGTGGATGCAAGCACAAATCAGGCCGAGCCCGTCTTTTTCAGATATTCACTCCTGTCGTACAGCGAGGCCGGTAGTACAGACACTGAATACAGACGAGAACCCAACGCGTGAATTACTCCGGCATTGAGCTTAAAGCACCGAAATATCCAACCGCTCATCAAGTGACCGTGAGCAGCCCCAGGCACAGGGGCTGCAGTAAAATCATTGGACATGGGCTCGGGATCTCTCACTTTAAATGAAACATCAATGAATAGAACACATCAAAGGATTGGGAGCAGGGAAAGGATTGGGAATGGTTAATAAATCGAGAAACATCAATCGATTACAAACTCTCAATTGTGTTGCAAAGATAATGGTTTGGTGAATTATCAATAGATTGGGAGTCATCGATGGATTCGGAAACATCAATTGTTTGGAGACCACGATGAGGTCGGACAAGTTTGAGAAAAATACTTATTTTCATAAAATCGAAGATATCGATCACATCACTTTCTCTGTCAGTCGCTTTCTGTGCAAAAGAAAAAAGTAAAAGGAAAAGTGTAATGAACACTGAGCCCAAGAATCGCTATTCTCGAGTAAACGGCTCGAGCAGAATTGTTAAATATTTAAAGTTCAGTGGGAGATTGATATTACAACTGAGATGGCGAGAGACAATGGCCTCCTGATGTGCGGTTTCATTCTCTGAATCTATGATTCCATTATTTCGTTAATGAATGGCCTTGTAATTTATAAGATTACTTCCCCAGTTCTTGATTCCCTCACCAGTGTTTCTCAGTATCTGCCCCATCAAATCATTTTTACATTTTAAACACCTCGATCAGGTCACTCCTCAATCTTCTCTACTCACGGGAATACTCGTTTGGATTATGCAAACAGTCCTCATAATTTAACCCGCTAAGCCCCGGTATCATTCTGGTGAATCTGCGCGGCACCCCCATCAAAGCCAGTATATCCTTCCGGAGATAGGGCGCCCGAACTGAACGCAGTACTCCCGATGGGTCTGACCAAGGCTCAATACGACTGAAGCATAACTTCCGCCCCTTTGTATTCCAGTCCCCTTCAGATAAAGGGCGATATTCCATTGGACTGTTTGATGGCTATTTGTTCCTATCGATGAGATTTTGATGAGTTGTGAACTTGGGCTCTTCAATCTCTTTGCTCCTCTACAGTTCCAAACTTCTCACAATTTAGAAAATACTCGGATTCATCTGTCTTGGTTCACATTTATCCACAACATAAGAACATAAGAAATAAGAGCAGAAGTAGGCCTTCCGGCCCCTCGAGCCTGCTCCGCTATTCAACAAGATCATGGCTGATCTTCTAACTCAACGCCATTTTCCTTCACTATCCCCATATCCCTTGATCCATTTAATATCTAGAAATCGACCGATATCTGTCTTGAATGTACTCAATGACGGAACATCCACAGTCCTTTGGGGTAGAGAATTCCAAAGATTCACCACCCTCTGAATTAAGAAATGTCTCCTCATCTCAGTCCTAATTGGCCGACTCCTTTTTCTGAGACTGTGACCCCTTTTTCTAGACTCCACAACCAGGGGATACATCGTCCCTGCATCTACCCTGTCGAGTCCTGCAAGAATTTGATATGTTTCAAATAGATCACCTCTCATCCTTCTGAACTCAAGAGAATAGTGGCCTCGTCTACTCATACGACAATCCCGCCATCCCAGGAATCAGACTGGTGAACCTGCGTTGCACTCCCTCTATGGCAAGTATATGCTTTATTAGGTAAGGAGAGCAAAATTGTACACAATACTCCAACTGCAGTTACACCAAGGCCCAATGTAATTGCAGTAAGACATCTTTACACCTGCACTCAAATCCTCTTGTAATAAAGCTCAACGTACCATTTGCCTTCCTAATTGCTTGCTGCATCTGCATGTTAGCTTTCAGTGACTCATGCACAAAGACATCCAGGTCCCTTTGAAAATGAACATTTCCCAATCTCTCAGCATTGAAAAAAAAGCTTAGCTTATCTGTTTTTCCGACCAAAGTGGATAACTTCACATTCATCAACATTATATTTAATCTACCATGTTCTTGCCCACTCATTTAGCCTGTCTATATGTGCACCGTGCCTTCGGAAGGATATATTGGCCTTGGAGGTAGTGCAGCGTAGGTTTACTAGAATAATACCCGGACTTCAAGGGTTAAGTTCCGAGGAGAGATTACACAAATTGGGGTTGTATTCTCCAGAGTTTCGCAGGTTAAGGGGTGATCTGATCGAAATTTATAAGATATTAAGGGGGACGGATAGGGTGTATAAAGATAAATTATTTCCGCTGGTTGGGGATTCTCGGAGTAGGGGGCACAGTCTAAAAATTAGAGCCAGACCTTTCAGGAGCGAGATTGGAAAACATTTCTACACACAAAGGGTGGTGGAAGTTTGGAAATCTCTTCCGCAAACGGCAATTGATACAAGCTCAATTGCTAAATTTAAATCTGAGATAGTTAGCTTATTAAGGTATTAAGAGATATGGGCCAAAGGCGGGTTTATGGAGTTAGATCACAGATCATCCATGATCTTATCAAATGGTGGAGCAGCACGAGGGGCTGAATGGCCTACTCCTGTTCCCATGTTCCGATGTTCTGTATCCCATTGAAGCCTCTTTGCGTCCACCGCATAACGAACGCTATTTGCCATTGTTTTGCCCACTCTTTAATCTACCTATGTGCCGATGTAGCTTCCCACTCCCATTTGCACTAAACACTGCCCGTCCGACCTTAGCGTAATGTTCAAACTTGCATATACACGATCTATTGCTTCATCCAAATCAATATTAAATATGGTGAAGAGTTGAAGCCCCATTACAGATCCGTGGTGAATATCACTTGTCACATTTGAATCCATTGTTCAAGAGCGTCTTGATAGTGAGAGGGAGAGTATTTGTGAAGTGAAGCCTGTGGGAGTCAGTCAGTCTGGATGTGCGAGAGAAATGATCTGTACTTGTGGGATTAATACAGAATCAAATGCAAAATGTGGAGATTGTAATGTTCTATGCCAGCCAGTGAAGGTCGCTTTGTGAACAAAATTAGCAAGACCCCTGATCGTTCAGTTGGTAAAGCATCAGCCTTTTAATTTGAGAGTCGAGGGGTCAAGTGCCTTTTTCGGGAGTTGCTTTTCATTCAAGGTTCACAATTCCCAATCTTCATTAACAGCATAAAATTGAAGCGTTTTTCACTGATCTTTCCTTCTGCCTCATAAAAATTGATCAATGCATTTATCAACTTTGCAAAAATATTATTCCGCTTTGTATCACAAACGCCTTGAGATAAAGTGCAACATGCCCTTAGCCGTTTTGATTGTTTTTTTTTACTCTCACCAAATTTTAATGCTTGTGAACTTGGACTCTCAATTCATTTTGCTTCTCTTCAGCTCCGAGCTTCGTACCATTTAGAATATGTTCCGATTTATCTTTCTTTGTTCCTAAGTGGATGACTTCGCACTTGCCCACAATCGCCTCCACTTGCCATCATTTTGAGACCTGACTTAATCTATCTATGGCCCTTTGTAACTTTCTGCTCCCATTTGCACTACTTACTATGCCTCTTAGTGTCTTCTTCAAAGTTCGATATACAACTCTCTATTTCTTCATACAAATCATTCATAAATATGGTGAAAAGTGGAGGCTCCGCCACAGATCCCTGGGGAACATCACTTGTCACAACTGACACCAGTGTTAAAAGATTGTGTAATTAATGGCAGGGAGATTATTTATGAAGTGAAGCCAGTGGGTGGCAGTCAGTCTGGGTGTGCGAGAGAAATGCGCTGCACGGGCGGAATTGCTGCAGGAGGAAATACAAAATGTGGCAGTGGAATGTTCCAAGTCAGCCAGTGAAGGGCGCTTTGTGAACAACCAATTTAAGAGCCCGGGTGGTTCATTTGGTAAACGGATGGCTCTGTTGGTAAAACATCGGACTTTTAACCTGAAGAGCCGAGGGTTTAAGTTCCTGATCAGGCGTTACTTTTAAATCAAGATACACAATTCCCGCTCTCCATTCAGCACCATAAATGGGAACATTTCTCACTGATCCTTCCTTTTGCATCAAAAAAATGGATCAATACGTTTCGAAACTTTGCAAGGACGCCTGATTTATTTTTCTCCATCTTGAAAGCTCCAATTGTCCCCCAGCATTCAAAGTCTCTTGAGGGATCGGGTTCCAGATTTCGACTACCCTTTGTGTGAAAATGTGCTTTCTGAGATCGATACTGAACGGCTGAGAAGCAATTTGTAGATCATTGCCCCTTGTTCTTGATTCACCCATCAGAGGAAACATTCTTTCGCTACCTGCCCTATAAAATCATTTCAATATTTAAAACACAACGATCAGTTCACCACTCAATCTTTTGCACTCAAGGGAACAAAAGCCATGTTTACACAACCTTTCATCATAATTTAACCTTCTAAATCCAAGTATCATTCTGGTGAATCTGTGCTGCACCCCTTCCAAGGCCAGTAAATACTTCCTGAGATTCGTTGCCCAGAACGGAACGCAGTACTCCCGATGTGTTTGACCAAGGCTCTGTAAAACTGAAGCACAACGTCCGCCCCTTTGTATTCCAACTCCCTTGAGATAACGTGCAACATTTCAACAGACATTTTGATTGATATTTGCACCGATCTATTAGTTTTAATGATTGTGAACTTGGATTCCCACATCTCTGTGCTCCTCTCTATCTCTTGGCTTCTCACCATTTGGAAAATGCTCCGAATTATCTTTGTTGGTTCCTAAGTCATACTTGCCCACAGTGACCTCGATTTGCCATAGTTTTGTGCCCTCACTTAATCTGTCTCTGTCTCTTTGTAACTTTCCGCTCCTATTTGCAATACTTACTGTCCCTCTTCACTTAGTGTCTTCTTCAAACTTGGATATTCAACTCTCCATTGCTTCATCCAAGTTATCCATAAACACAGCGCCATCGCTTGCGAGAGAGTGTAATTACAGCGTGATAGTTTTACACAGGCAGTCTCAGATATAAATGTGGGCAAGTAATTTAAAATGCAAGTAATAATCGTCATAAATTTGTGAAAGAATCTTGAAAGCGGGAATTCAGGTTTTGTACACAGTAAGTGCACGTGCCTATAAGATTATCAATGTATTAATAGACAGATATTATTATTGGAAAGGAATTATTTAATATGATTCAGCATCAGGTAGTACGGATAAGATGAGGTAACTGGTAAGATGTGTGTTCAATATAAGGAGAAGGCCGAATAGGAACTCCTTCAGCGCCTGCACTTCAGCCCAGCACCTCCTCCTAATCCATCCACAAGTAAACAGTGTACATGTGGAAAAGGGTCAGACTGGGGGAAAGGGGCAGATTGGGGAGAAAGAAAACCGTGTTTGACTAACTTGATTCACTTATTTAATGAAGTGATGGAAAGGGTTGATGAGGATACTGCAGTTGCTGTTCTGTATATGGAATGTCTGAAAGTATTTTAATAAAGTATCACATAATAGGCTTGTTAATAAAATTAAAGCCCATTCGAATAAGGGGACAGTGGCAGCATGGATTCAAAATTAGCTAAGGGACAGAAAGCAGAGCAAAAGATGAACTGTTGTTTTTCAGACTTCAGAGTTGTACACAGTGGTGTTTCCCAGGGGTCCGTATTAGGACCACTGCTCTTTTTGATATATTTTAATGACCTTGGGTATGGAAGTTATAATTTCTAAGTTTGCTGATGACACAATACTCGAAATGTAGTAAACAATGTGGAGAATAGTAAAAGACTTCAGGAGGGCATTGACAGACTGGTGAAATGGGCAGACATACAGCAGATGAAATTTAATGCAGAGAATGATGAAGTGATTCATTTTTGGAGGAATAATGAGAAAAGGCAATATCAACTACATCGTACAATTTGAAGTGGAGATGCCGGTGATGGAATGGGGTAGGCTAATGGAAGGAGTCGCACAACAACAGCTTTATTTGAAATCACAATTTTTCGGAGCTTTGCTCCTTCGTCAGGTGAGTGAAGGGTTGCATAAAGGCACAGCCTATATAGTCAGAGAACAATGCCTGGTGATTACAGATAATCTTTCTAACTGCCCCTTATCACACCTCGGCAGATAGATATTCACAGCAATCAAAGGAGTGGATGGTGTTCAGACAGGTTAGTCAGGGAAACATTACATCCAAGAAACTGAATACACAAGGGGTCAGAGAGAGAGAGAGAGAGAGAGAGAGACCCGAAAGGCAGTGAGAGAGAATGACCAGTTGTATTGAAAACAGATAACTTTTTTTCCCTGGTGGGGTTACATGTAGCGTGACATGAACTCAAGATCCCAGTTGAGGCCGTCCTCATGGGTGCAAAAAAAGATATCTGTTTTCAATACAACTGGTCATTCTCTCTCTCTCTGTCAGTCTTTCTGCTCTCTCTCTCTCTCTCTCTCTCTCTCACACTCTCTCTCTCTCTCTGTCTTTGTGATTTGACCCCTTGTTTATTCAGTATTCTTGGATGTACTGTTTCCCTCACTAACCTGTCTGAACACCATTCACTCCTTTGATTGCTGTGATTATCTCTCTGCCGAGGTGTGATAAAGGGCAGTTAGAAAGATTATCTGTAATCACCAGGTATTATTCTCTGACTATATATGCTGTGCCTTTATGCAACCCTACGCTCACCTGACGAAGGAGCAAAGCTCCGAAAAATTGTGATTTCAAATAAAGCTGTTGGACTATAACCTGGTGTTGTGCGACTCCTTACATTTGTACAATTTGAAAGGGTGTCAGGAATATCGGGGACCTGGGGGTACACATTCACATATTTTAAGGTGGCAGGACAAGTTGAGAAGGCTGTTACAAAAGCAAGTGGAATCCTGGGCTTTATTAATCGTGGCATAGAGTCCAAAAGCAAGGAAGTTGTGTTAAACATTTAAGAAACACTGGTTCGTTCTCAGCTGGAGTATTGCGTTTAATTCTGGGCACCATACGTCAGGAAGGATGTTAAGGCCTTATTGAGGGTGCAGAAGAGATTCACTAGAATAGCACCAGGGATGAGGGACTTCAGTTACGTGTGAAGATTGGAGAAGTTGTGATTGTTGTGTTTAGAACAGAGAAGGTTATGGGGAGATTTGATAGAGGTGTTCAAAATCATGAACGGTTTTGATAGAGTGAATAAGGAGAAACTGTTTCCAGTGGCAGAAGGGTCAGTAACCAAAGATCACCAATTTAAAGTGATCGGAAAAAGAGCCAGAGGCGACTTGAACAAATATTTTATTACACAGCGAGTTGCAATGGTCAGGAATGCACTGTTTGAAAGGGTAGTGGAAGCAGATTCAACAGAAATTTTCAAAAGTGTATTAGATAAATACGTGAAGGGAAAAATACAGGGCTTTGGGGAAAGATCAGAAGAATGGGACGAATTGGATAGCTCTTTCAAAGATGCAGGCACGATAGGCTTAATGGCATCTTCCTGTGCTGTACATACTATGATACCATGATTGGGGAGAAGAGGTCAGTTTGGGAGAAGAGATAAGATTGGCGAGAAGGGTCAGATTGAGGAGAAGGGTTCAGATTGAGGAGAAGAGAGTAGATTGGGGAGAAGAGATAAGATTGGGGAGAAGGAGTCAGATTAAGGAGAAGGGATAAGATTGGGGAGAAGGGGTCAGGTTGGCGAGAAGTGGTCAAATTGAGAAGATGGGGCAGATTGAGGAGAAGTGGTCAGCTTGAGAAGAAGGGTCACATTTAAGAGAAGGAATCACATTGAGGAGAAGGGATCAAATTGTCCAGAAGAGGTCAGGTTGAGAAGAAGGAGTCAGATTCACCAAAACGGTTCAGATTGGAGAGGACGGGGAAGATGGAAACATAGAATGATACTGCACAGAACGAGACCACTCAGTCTATCGTGCCCGTGCCAGCTCTTTGAAAGAGCTGTCAAATTAGTGCCACCCTCCAGCAAGCCCACCTCCTACCCCGCCCCGCGCTATTCCCCATACCCCTGGAAAAGTATGGGATAATAAATGAAAGTCAGCATTTACTTGTTAAAGGAAACACACGTTTGACTAACTTGATTGAGTTCTTTAATGAAGTACTGGAGAAGGTTGATGATGGTAGTGTGTTTGATATTATGTATCTCGACTCTCAAAATGGGTTTGATAAAGTACCACATAATAGATTGGTTAGCAAAATTAAACCACATGGGATTAAAGGGGCAGTGGCAGCAAGGATACAAAATTGGCTGAGGGACAGAAAGTAGAGAGTGGTGAACGGTTGTTTATCAGACTGGAGGGAAGTATAAACTGGTGTTCCCAAGGGATCAGTATTAGGACCACTGCTCTCAATGATATCTGTTAATAACCTGGACTTGGGTATAGAGGTTATAATTTCAAAGTTTGCCTGTGACATGAATCTCAAAAATGAAGGAAACAATGTGGAGGATAGTAACATATTCAGTTTGACATGGAGAGACTCGTGAAATGGATAGATACAAGTCAGATAAAATTATCGCAGAGAAGTGTGAAGTGATACATTATGGTAGGAAGAATGTGGAGAGGCAATATCAATTAAATGGTGCAATTTTAAAGGGGTGCATGAGCAGGGAGACCTCTGGGTACACATAAGCACATTTTTGAAGGTGGCAGAGCAAGTTGAGAAGGATGTTAAAAAGGATATGGGATCCTTGGCTTTATAAATAGAGGCATAGAGTACGAAAGCAAGAAAGTTATGCTCTTAGGATACTGTGAAATCCATTAATACAACCCATGTCATGCAGTGCTCATGAGATTGGTACCAATGAATCGCTTTACTCGCCCACAATTCTTAGCTTCTCGTATCTGTAGTACTATTTTCAGTTCTGGTCTACGCACCTCACAAAGGATATATAGGCCTTGGAGGAGGTGCAGAACAGATTAATTAGAATGATACCAGGGTTAAATTATGAGGATATGTTGCATAGACTAGGCTTGTATTTCCCCGGGAATAGAAGATTAAGGACAGATTTGGTTGAGGTGTTTAAGATGATTAGAGCATTTGATAGGGACAAAAAAAAATCTTTCCTCTGATTAGATAGTCCAGAACAAGGGGGCATAACCTTGAATTTAAGCTAGACTGTTCAGGGGTGATATCAGGAAGCACTTCTGCACATAATGGATAGCGGAAATCTGGAACTCTGTCCCCTAAAAAGTTGTTCAGGTTCGGGGTCAATTGAAAATTTCAAAACTGCCATTGATAGATTTTTGTTCGGTAATTATATTAAGGGTTACTTAAAGCTCGTAGATGGATGTGAGATTCAGGTCAGCCAATGATCTAATTAAATGGCAGAGCAGGCTCGTGTGGCAGGAAGGCCTCCTCCTGTTCCAATGCTCCCACTTTCACAACATTTCGAAAATACGCCGATTTACCTTTCTTGGTTCCAAAGTGGATGGCTTCACACTGCCCACAATTCACTCCATTTGTCATAGTTTTGCCCATTCACTTAATCTGCTTACGTCCCCTTTTAACTTTCTGCTCCTATTTGCACTACTTACTGTCCTTCCCAAATGTGTGTCACCTTGAAACTTGGATATACAACTCTCTATTGCTTGATCCAAATTATTAATTGTTACAGTGAAAAATTAAGGCTCCACTACAGATCAATGGGGATCATCACTTATCACATCTGACGCCACTGTTAAAGAGCGTGTCGTATGTGGGATGGTGAGTATTTGTGAAGTGCACCCTGTGGGAGGCAGTCAGTCTGGGTATGCGAGAGAAATGCGCTGCACAGGCGGGATCACTGCAGTCGGAAATGCAAAATATGGCGGGCTGGGCATGTAACCTTGCAGTGAAGGTCGCTGTGTGCACAGCCAACGGAAGAGCCCGAATAGCTCAGTCGATAAAAAACAGATTTATTTGTACCTGAGAATCCAAGGAGCCCTCGTGGACGTATTCAAAATAATGAGGGGTTTTGGTAGAGCAAATGGGGAGAAACTTTCCTCTGACAAGTGGGTCGGTAAACAAAGGTCACAGATTTAAAATAATTGGCCACAGAACTAGAGCGTAAGTGAGTGAACATTTTTTCAGACGGAGGGTTGTTGAGATCTGGAAGGCACTCCCTGAAATAGTGGTGGAAACAGATTCTACAGGAACTTCAAGAGGGAATTGGACATGTACTTGAAGGGGACTAATTTGCAGCGTTATGGGAAAAAGCTGGGGCGTGGGATTGAATTGGACAGCTCTTTCTAAGAGCCAGCACAGGAACGACTTGCTGAACGGCCTCCTTCTGTGCTCTAAGGTTCATTGATTCGATGATCACTTCCCTGATGGGTATGAGAATGTCAGCATTTCTCAACAGCTCTATCCCTTCCGGTTCGCACAATCTTTGATTCACATGAAGTGTCAAATGAGAGCTTTCTCTTCCGACAGCCTAACCCCTTCTCCTTATTGTAAAACCTTATCGTGCAGCTCATGCTCTGGTGTAGCTGGTCCGCCATCTCTCGCTGGGAACTCTGTAGCTCTGAGGTGTCTTCCTAAACTCTGTCTCCCCTTCCACATCAGCGTGTCTGTTATTAGCTCTCTGTCCAACTTAATGTTCTCACACCGGGTGTGCCCAATTTAAGGCATAAACGGACGCGCTTGCCTCCTGCTTTCATCTCTCCTCTTGAATGAGAAACATAGAAACATAGAAAATTGGAACAGGAGCAGGCCATTTGGCCCTTCGAACCTGCTCCGCCATTCAATATGATCGTGGGTGACTCTCTATCTCAATGCCATACTCCCGCTCTTTCCCCATACCCCTTGATGCATTTTGTGTCCAGAAAAATTACTAGCTCCTTCTTAAGTTTATTCAGTGACTTGGCCTCCACAGCCTTCGATGTTAGATAATTCCACAGCTTCACCGCCCTGTGAGTGAAGACATTTCTCCTAATCTCAGTCCTAAATGAGTTAACCCGTACCAGGAGACTGTGATCCATGGTTCTGGACCCCCACCCCCAGCCAGGGGAAACATCCTTTCTCAATCAAGTCGGTCTAGACCTATCAGAATTTAATATACTTCAATGAGATCCCCTTTCATTCTTCTAACCTCGAGTGAATACAGGCCGAATCGACCCAATTTTTCCCCATAAGACATTCCTGCCATCCCAAGAATCAGTCTGGTGAACCTTCGCTGCACTCACTCTATGGCAAGTTTATCCTTTCCTCGGTAAGGAGACCAAAACTTCACACAATACACCAGGTGCGGTCTCACCAAGGCCCTGTGTAACTGCAGGAAGACATCCTTGCTCCTGTACTCAAACCCTCTTGCAACCAAGGCCAACATACCATTTGCCTTACGAACTGCTTGCTACACCTGCATGTTTGCTTTCAGTGACTGGTGTGCAAGGATACCTAAGCCCCTTTGTAAATCAACATTCCCCAATCTATCATCATTTAAATAATGCTCTCCCTTTCCGTTTTTCCTTCCGAAATGGATAACTTTACATTTATCCACATTATAATGCATCTGCCATGAATTTGTCCACTCACTCAACTTGTCTAAATCGTTTGGAAGGATCTTTGTATCCTCCTCACAATTCACGATCCCACGTAGTTTTGTGTCGTCAGCAAACTTGGAAACAATACATTTGGTTCCCTCATCCAAATTATTGATATATATTGTGAATAGCTGGGGCTCAAGCACTGATCCCCGTGGTATCCCACGAGTCACTGCCTGCCACACCGAAAATACCCATTTATCCCTACTCTCTGTTTCCTGTCTGTTAACCAATTTTCAATCCATGCCTGTACATTACCACCAATCACATGTGCTTCAATTTTGCACACTAACCTCTTATGTGGGAATTTATCAAAGGCATTCTGAAGATCCAAATAAACCACATCCACTGGTTCTTCCTTCTCTATTCTACCAGTTACAACCTCAATAAACTACAATAGTTTTGCATACACGATTTCCCTTTCATAAATACACGTTGACTTTGTCGAATTCTGTTGATATTTTCTAAGTGTCCTGTTATCATATCCTTTACAATATAATTTGGCATTTTCCCTACGACTGATGTTGGACTAACCTTTCTGTAATTCCCAGTTTTCTCTCTCCCTCCCTTTTCAATAGTTGCCACCCTCCAATGTGCAGAAACCGTTGCATAATCAATCGTATTTTGGGAGATGACAACTAATGCATCCTCTATTTCCATGGCTACGTCTTTCAGTCGTCTCGGATGCAGATTTTCAGTACCTGGTGATTTATCGGCTTTCATTCCCATTATTTCCTCGAGCACTATATTTTTTAAGAATACTAATTTCCATTAACTACTCCTTCTCACTGGTCCCTTGGTTGCCGAGCATTTCTGAGAAGTTATTTGTGTCCTCTTCCGTGAAGACAGAACCAAAGTATTTGTTTAATTGCTCTGCCATTTCCGTGTTCCCCATTATAAATTCTCCCGTTTCTGACAGTAAGGGACCTTCACTAATCTTTTCATTTTTTCGTACTTGTAGAAGCTTCTACAGTCCACTTATATGTTCCCTGGAAGTTACCTTTCATATTCTATTTTCCGCTCTTAATCAATCTCTTGGTACTCTTTTGCTGAATTCTAAACTGCTGCCAATCCTCAGGCTCACTACTTTTTACGGCAACTTTATATGACTCCTCTTTGGATCTAATACTATCATGAATTTATTTTCATAGCTATGGTTGGGCCGCATTCCCTTTTGTGTTTTTGCACCAGAAAGGAACGTATAATTGCTGCAATTCATGCATTCGTTCCTTAAACGTTAGCCATTGTCTATCCACCGTCAGGCCTTTTAATGAAGCTCCCCAATCTCTCGCAGCCAACTCACTCCTCATACCTTCGTAGTTTCATTTGTTTACATTTTGGACTCGAGTTTCGGATTGAACAAGTTCACTTACAATCTTAAGGGATAATTCTATCATGGTATGGTCACTCTTCACCAAAGGACCCCGCACAACAATATAATTAATTCACCACTTCTCATTGCACAATACCCAATCTAGGATACGCTTTTCCCTGTTTGGCTCCTCAATGTACTGGTCTAAAAAAAACATCTCTTGCACAATCCAGGAATTCATCCTCCACAGCATTATTGCTAATTTGCTTTGGACAGTCTATATGTAGATTAAAGTTTCCCATGATTACTGTAGTACCCTTGTTACATGCATCTCTAATTTCCTCTTTGATCCCATCCTCAATATAACCACTATTGTTTGGAGGCCTATAGAGAACTCCCAACTGTGTTTTCCTCCCCCTGGTGCTTCTTAACTCCACTCAGACTGATCCACACCTTCATTTTATCAGCCAATAACCTTTCCCACGATTGGTCTGATTTCATCCTTCACTAACAACGCCACCCCATCTCCTTTTCATTTTTGCCTATCCTTCCAAAATATCGAATACCCTTGGATATTCAGCTGCCAGCCTTGTTTATGCTGCAGCCACGTCTCTGTAATTGCAATTATATCATAAACGTTTACATCTATTTGCGCTGTTAATTCATCTACCCTAATACGATTGCTTCGTGCATTCAGATACATTGCCATTAGAATTGTCCTTTTAACATTTTTAGACATCTTAACATGTTTCTGTACTATGGCCCTATTTGTCTTAATACAATTTTCTCTTACCCAGACCCTATTTGTCAGTGCACTCTCAGGAACATATGAACAGAGGAACAGCAGCAGGCCATTCAGCCCTTGGTGCCTGCTCCGCCATTTGATAAGATCATGGCTGATCTGTGATCTAACTCCATATACCCGCCTTTAGCCCATATCCCTTAATACCTTTGATTGCCAAAATACTATCTATCTCAGATTTAAATTTAGCAATTGAGCTAGTATCATTTGCCGTTTGCGGAAGAGAGTTCCCAACTTCTACCACCCTTTGTGTGCAGAAATGTTTTCTAATCTCTCTCCTGAAAGATCTGGCTCCAATTTTTAGACTGTGCCCCCTCCTCCACGAATCCCCAACCAGCGGACATCGTTTCTCTCGATCCATCCTATCCGTTCCCCTTAATATCTTGTAAACGTCGATCAGATCACCCCTCTTCCTTCGAAACTCCAGAGAATACAACCCCAATTTGAGTCATCTCTCCTCGTAACTTAACCCTTGAAGTCCGGGTATCATTCTAGTAAACCGACGCTGCACTCCCTCCAAGGCCAATATGTCCTTCCGAAGGTGCGGTGCCCAGAACTGTTCACAGTACTCCAGGTGCGGTCAAACCAGGGTTTTGTATAGCTGCAGCATTACTTCTGCTCGCTTGTACTCTAGTCCTCTCGATATAAATGCCAGCATTCCATTAGCCTTATTGATAATTTTCTGCATTGTTCATCACACTTCAATGATCTCTGTACCTGAAACCCTTGGTCCCTTTGGACATGCACTGTTTTTAACTTTTTACCATTTAGAAAGGACCCTTTTCTATCATTTTTTGATCCAAAGTCGATGCCCTCACATTTTTCGACATTGAATTCCATTTGCCACAGTTTTGCCCATTCACCTAATCTATCAATATCCCTTTGTAATTTTATGTTTTCATCTACACAGCTTACAATATCACCAATCTTTGTGTCATCGGCCAACTTAGATATGAGACATTCTATGTCTTCATCTATGTCCTTAATAAATATTGTGAATAATTGAGGCCCCAAGACAGATCCCTGCGGGACTCCACTCATCACATCCAACCAATGTGAGGACCTACCCATTATCCCGACTCTCTGTTGCCTTTCGCTCAGCCAACTTCCGAACCAAGTCCGTACTTTTCCATCGATTCCATGGGCGTCTATCTTAGCTAACAGTCTCTTACGTCTGACCTCATTAAATGCCCTCTGGAAGTCCATATAAATAACAGGTATGTGTTTTGTAAACAATTTTACAACACCAAGTTATAGTCCAGCAATTTTATTTTAAATTCACAAGCTTTCGGAGACTTCCTCCTTCCTCAGGTAAATGTTTCAGGAGCTCCTTGAAGCCTACGCATTTATACATATAGAACAATACACGGTGTTTGCAGACTGCCCCTGCAACTGCCCGTTGCCAAGGCAATCACCGTGTTCAGACAGAGAGGTGTCACCTGCAGAACCCCCGAATACACATTCAACAAAAAAACAAACAGGGAAAAAAAACAGAGAAAAAAAACAGAGAGAGGCAGAAACATCCGGAAGGCAGAGAGAGCCAGCAAATGACCCATTATATTAAAAACAGATAACATTTGTTCGCTGGTGGGGTAACGTGTAGCGTGACATGAACCCAAGATCCCGGTTGAGGCCGTCCTCATGGGTGCGGAACTTGGCTATCAATTTCTGCTCGACGATTTTGCGTTGTCGTGTGTCTCGAAGGACGCCTTGGAGTACGCTTACCCGAAGGTCGGTGGATGAATGTCCATGACTGCTGAAGTGTTCCCCGACTGGGAGGGAACCCTCCTGTCTGGCGATTGTTGCGCGGTGTCCGTTCATCCGTTGTCGCAGCGTCTGCATGGTCTCGCCAATGTACCATGCTCCGGGGCATCCTTTCCTGCAACGTATGAGGTGGACAACGTTGGCCGAGTCACAGGAGTATGAACCATGCACCTGGTGGGTGGTGTCCTCTCGTGTGATGGTGGTATCTGAGTCGATGATCTGGCATGTCTTGCAGAGGTTACCGTGGCAGGGTTGTGTGGCGTCGTGGACGCTGTTCTCTTGAAAGCTAGGTAATTTGCTGCGAACGATGGTCTGTTTGAGGTTGGGTGGCTGTTTAAAGGCGAGTAGTGGAGGTGTGGGGAAGGCCATAGCGAGGTGTTTGTCCTCATTGATGACATGGTGAATGCTGCGGATAACATGGCGTAGTTTCTCCGCTCCGGGGAAGTACTGGACGACAAAGGGTACTCTGTTGGTTGCGTCCCGTGTTAGTCTCCTGAGGAGGTCTATGCGATTTTTTGCTGTGGCCCGTCGGAACTGTCGATCGATGAGTCGAGCGTCATATCCCGTTCTTACTAGGGCGTCTTTCAGCGTCTGTAGGTGTCCATCGCGTTCCTCCTCGTCTGAGCAGACCCTGTGTATTCGCAGGGCCTGTCCATAGGGGATGGCCTCTTTGACGTGGTTAGGGTGGAAGCTGGAAAAGTGGAGCATCGTGAGGTTGTCCGTGGGCTTGCGGTAGAGTGAGGTGCTGAGGTGCCCGTCTTTGATGGAGATTCGTGTGTCCAAGAAAGAAACTGATTCTGAGGAGTAGTCCACGGTGAGCTTGATGGTGGGATGGAACTTGTTGATGTTATCGTGTAGTCTCTTTAGTGATTCCTTGCCGTGGGTCCATAGAAAGAAAATGTCGTCGATGTATCTGGTGTATAGTGTTGGTTGGAGGTCTTGTGCAGTGAAGAAGTCCTGCTCGAACTTGTGCATGAAAATGTTGGCGTATTGGGGTGCGAATTTGGTCCCCATGGCTGTTCCGTGTGTTTGGGTAAAGAACTGGTTATCGAAGGTGAAGACATTGTGCTCCAGGATGAAGCGGATGAGTTGTAGGATGGCTTCCGGAGATTGGCTGTTGTTGGTGTTGAGTATTGATGCTGTTGCAGCGATGCCGTCATCGTGGGGGATACTGGTGTAGAGTGCCGAGACGTCCATCGTGGTGAGAAGTGTTCCTGGTTCAACTGGTCCGTGGGTACGGAGTTTTTGTGGGAAGTCTGTAGTGTCGCGACAGAAGCTGGGGGTTCCCTGTACGATGGGTTTCAGCATGCCCTCGATGTATCCAGAGAGGTTCTCACACAGGGTTCTCACACCAAGAGCAGAAAGCTTGAGAAACTCGGCATCACCACCAGCAACGACAAAGCTTCCCCTGGTACCACGGTTGCAACCACAGGGAAGTCTATTGTCAATTTATCCGACCACACCCTTCAACCAGACGAAATCGAAGTTCTCAGCCGAGGGCTCAATTTCTGCCCCACGACCAAAATGGACCCCACTAGTCTCGCGGCGGACACAGAGGAATTCATCAGGAGAATGAGGCTCCGGGAATTCTACCACAAACCCCAAGATTTCAGCAGCGAACCCAATGAGACAATTGACGATCCGGAACAGCAGACAGAGGGATCCGCTGTACAGCAACCGAAGAGGAAAGAGTCAAACTGGACTCCTCCGGAGGGTCGCTGCCCTCAGCTGGACATGTATGCTCAAGCTGTCAGGAAATGCGTCAATGCCAGATTCATCAGCCGCACTCAGAAGACAGTCCAGAATGTCACCCGAGCACAACGCAACGCCATCAACGCTCTCAAGACCAACCGCAACATCGTCATCAAACCAGCGAACAAAGGAGGAGCCATAGTCATACAGAACAGAACAGACTATTGCAAAGAAGCATACCGACAACTGGACAACCAGGAACACTACAGACGGTTACCCGCAGATCCGACCAAAGAACACACCCACCAGCTCAACAAACTGATCAAGACCTTCGATCCAGACCTTCAAAGCATCCTACGCACTCTCATCCCACGTAATCCCCGCGTGGGAGACTTCTACTGCCTCCCAAAGATACACAAAGCCAACACACCCGGACGTCCCATCGTATCAGGCAACGGAACCCTGTGTGAGAACCTCTCTGGATACATCGAGGCCATCCTGAAACCCATCGTACAGGGAACTCCCAGCTTCTGTCGCGACACTACAGACTTCCTACAAAAACTCAGCACCCACGGACCAGTTGAACCAGGAACACTTCTCACCACGATGGACGTCTCGGCACTCTACACCAGTATCCCCCACGATGACGGCATCGCTGCGACAGCATCAATACTCAACACCAACAACAGCCAAACTCCGGAAGCCATCCTACAACTCATCCGCTTCATCCTGGAGCACAATGTCTTCACCTTCGATAACCAGTTCTTTACCCAAACACACGGAACAGCCATGGGGACCAAATTCGCACCCCAATACGCCAACATTTTCATGCACAAGTTCGAGCAGGACTTCTTCACTGCACAAGACCTCCAACCAACACTATACACCAGATACATCGACGACATTTTCTTTCTATGGACCCACGGCAAGGAATCACTAAAGAGACTACACGATAACATCAACAAGTTCCATCCCACCATCAAGCTCACCATGGACTACTCCTCAGAATCAGTTTCTTTCTTGGACACACGAATCTCCATCAAAGACGGGCACCTCAGCACCTCACTCTACCGCAAGCCCACGGACAACCTCACGATGCTCCACTTTTCCAGCTTCCACCCTAACCACGTCAAAGAGGCCATCCCCTATGGACAGGCCCTGCGAATACACAGGGTCTGCTCAGACGAGGAGGAACGCGATGGACACCTACAGACGCTGAAAGACGCCCTAGTAAGAACGGGATATGATGCTCGACTCATCGATCGACAGTTCCGACGGGCCACAGCAAAAAATCGCACAGACCTCCTCAGGAGACTAACACGGGACGCAACCAACAGAGTACCCTTTGTCGTCCAGTACTTCCCCGGAGCGGAGAAACTACGCCATGTTCTCCGCAGCCTTCAACATGTCATCAATGCGGACAAACACCTCGCTATGGCCATCCCGACACCTCCACTACTCGCCTTTAAACAGCCACCCAACCTCAAACAGACCATCGTTCGCAGCAAATTACCCTGCTTTCAAGAGAACAGCGTCCACGATGCCACACAACCCTGCCACGGTAACCTCTGCAAGACATGCCAGATCATCGACACAGATACCACCATCACACGAGAGGACACCACCCACCAGGTGCATGATTCATACTCCTGTGACTCGGCCAACGTTGTCTACCTCATACGTTGCAGGAAAGGATGCCCCGGAGCATGGTACATTGGCGAGACCATGCAGACGCTGCGACAACGGATGAACGGACACCGCGCAACAATCGCCAGACAGGAGGGTTCCCTCCCAGTCGGGGAACACTTCAGCAGTCATGGACATTCATCCACCGACCTTCGGGTAAGCGTACTCCAAGGCGGCCTTCGAGACACACGACAACGCAAAATCGTCGAGCAGAAATTGATAGCCAAGTTCCGCACCCATGAGGACGGCCTCAACCGGGATCTTGGGTTCATGTCACGCTACACGTTACCCCACCAGCGAACAAATGTTATCTGTTTTTAATATAATGGGTCATTTGCTGGCTCTCTCTGCCTTCCGGATGTTTCTGCCTCTCTCTGTTTTTTTTTCTCTGTTTTTTTTCCCTGTTTGTTTTTTTGTTGAATGTGTATTCGGGGGTTCTGCAGGTGACACCTCTCTGTCTGAACACGGTGATTGCCTTGGCAACGGGCAGTTGCAGGGGCAGTCTGCAAACACCATGTATTGTTCTATATGTATAAATGCGTAGGCTTCAAGGAGCTCCTGAAACATTTACCTGAGGAAGGAGGAAGTCTCCGAAAGCTTGTGAATTTAAAATAAAATTGCTGGACTATAACTTGGTGTTGTAAAATTGTTTACAATTGTCAACACCAGTCCATCACCGGCATCTCCACATCAGGTATGTGTTTGTGTGATCTGTACTTTCCTGACACAATTTGGTTATCCTTACTCCTATCATTTCCTGCACTGCTCCTTGTCTGTCCTATTTAGCATTCTAGATTTCTCTCCAGCGGGAACCTTCCCCACTTATTTAGTTTAAAGCACCGTCTACCTCCCTCGTTATTCGATTCGCAAGAGCTCTGGCCCCAACATGGTTCAGGTGTCGTCTGTCCCAAAAGAACAGCTCTCTCTTTCCCCAGTACTGGTGCCAGTCCCCCTCGAATCGAAACCCCTTTCTCCCACAACAATATTTGAGACACACATTCATCTCCCTGATCATATTGGACCGATGCCAATTTGCTCGTCGCTCAGGTACTAGTCCAGAGATTATTACCTTTGTGGTTCTGCTTTTTAATTTATTCCCTAGCTGCTCAAACTCTCTGAGCAGAACCTTTTTCTTAGTCCTGCCTATGTCGTTGATACCTCCGTTGACCACGACAACTGGATCCTCCCCCTCCCACTTCAATTTCTTCTCCAGCCCGGAGGAGATGTCCTTAACCCTGGCACCTGGTAGGTAACACAGGTTTCGGGACTCATGCTCCTGGCTGCTGAGAACAGTGTCCGTCCCCCTAAATATAATGTCGCCTACTACAACCACCTTCCTTTTTACTCCCCCAACTTGAACGGCTTTCCTTACCACGGTGCCATTGTAAGTTTGCTCATCCTCCACACAGTCCCCGCACTTGTCCACAAGAGTTGGAAGAACCTCAAATCTATTGGGCAAGCCCAGGGACTGACGCTCCTGCTATACTACCTCCTGGATCCGCGGACCTGCCTCACTCGCAGTCACACCCTCCTGTCCCTGACCACGTGTCAATTCTAAAGTATTTAATCTAAGTGGTGTGGCTGCCTCCTGGAGGGAAAGGTCCGGGTAGCTTCCTCCCTCCTTGATAACTCGCAATGTCCACTGCTCGGACTCCAGCTCCTCAACTCGGACCCGAAGTTCGTCGAGCCGCAGACACTGACCGCAGATGTCGTGGCCCTGGACAAAACTCCGACATTTTGCTGCAGCAACACATCTCCTGTTCTCCCATGGTTTTACTTATATAATTAATTAAGTTTGTGTTAATCAAATTATTTACCTCTTTTAATTTATCAGACCAATTAAATTAAGTTGAGTTTTCAAAATTTAGTTCTCTGCTATTTGTTAACTTAAAACTTAGCCCACAGTCGCTGCCAATCAATTACCTGCCTCACCAGTGACGTCACATTGCAGTTTTCTCTTGTTGCAGGTCTGCTGCTTTTATCCCCGCTCTCGGGCCTCGGTCTGCTGCTGCTTTTATCCCCGCTCTCGGGACTCGGTCTGCTGCTGCTTTTATCCCCGCTCTCGGGCCTCGGTCTGCTGCTGCTTTTATCCTCGCTCTCGGGCCTCGGTCTGCTGCTGCTTTTATCCCCGCTCTCGGGCCTCGGTCTGCTGCTGCTTTTATCCCCGCTCTCGGGCCTCGGTTTGCTGCTGCTTTTATCCCCGCTCTCGGGCCTCCGTCTGCTGCTGCTTTTATCCCCCCTCTCGGGCCTCGGTCTGCTGTTGCTTTTCATAAGGAAGTTAAACGTCATGGTAACAGACAAGAGCTGAGAATGAGCATTCCTTCACTCTCGCAGCTAATTGTTAATGAACTTTCAGGAACCTGCTCTAATTCCGCTACAGGATCCCTGCTGATGCAACTGTTGCCCCGGTGAACCCGACAAGTAATATTGCAGTTACCTTCAACAGGTTTTATTTTCCTTCATTTTATTTTATTTCATATCATTGCCCAACATCTCCCATTTTTCAGATTAACAGAAAGAAGGACTTTCTAATACAGAGAATGATTTGAAATTTCGATTTAGTTATGAGAAGAATCTTTGGTTTGATTTAATTTTATCTAATTTTTAACCAATCTGCGAATCAGTGACCAGGGAGATTTCAGTAGAGCTTTCAGTTCTTCTCTGAATTTCCTCTGGGTAACTGCATAAATACGCGTATTTGTGCAGCAACTCAAAAACTCGAGCAGATATCCGCTTTCAGTTGCGATATATCCAGGGTTTGAATAATCACCTTGGAAATAAACGGTGCTCGAAAGCCTGGTGATAGAAAAACTCACGGCAGCTGTTATCCACAACAGTATAAAACTGCCCGATATAGTGAAGAGTAAAATGATGGATCTCCTTCGGTTCTCCACCTCTGGGTCACTCTGATTGTTAGTGCTGTGACCGCGGAGTTCTCTGCGGGCCTTATTGGCCACTAATATTATTCTTACGGTCAAAGAATTAAACAGTGCTATGAAAGCAAAGGGAATCAATGGGGCTGACAGAGTCTGAATCCAGCTGTATGCTTCCCATGCAGGTAATGTAAAAACGTCCATCTTTGGCCAGCATCCCCACTGCACATTGTTAATTATTCGTTTAGGTCCATATGAAAACAACATAGGAATGGCCTTTAAATAAGCCAGGACAGTGATCGTTACTGTAACCACGATTGCCGTTCTCTTGGTCCAATACTTCCTTTTAAACTCTTGAAAGCAAATCGACACAAATCGGTCAAATGAAAACGAAACTGTAAACCATACCGACATATCAACTACGGCACAATTATTGTACAGAATGAACTTACAAACCACAGTGCAGGACAGGAAAGAATACGGAAAGTGATAATTGAATATCTGATTGACTATTACATTGAAGATGATGACCAGTAGATCTGCTGTTGCCATAGCCACCATGTAGACAGAGACACATTTGGAAAGGCCGCAATTTCCTCTGGAGAGAATCACAATTGTCACTACATTTGCTGTAAGAAAGAGGGAGAAGAGGAAAGTTACTGGGGACACTCAGGTGGAATCTCACTGTGTATATTTGAAATGTTCAGCAGTGATGCTCCTTACGGTGATGTACACGGGCTCCTTTTTAAGGGAGAGCATTAGCGAGAATGTTAAAAAGAAGGAATACATTACACTGAAAAATTAAAGGGATAAAAATAGCTGGTCCGAGATTTCCAAGAAGTGCCTGGAAACGGGGAGCACCTGGAGAATGAGGATTGGGGGAGGGAAGCGAGTGACCTTGTTGATTTTTGAAAGTCAATAAGTAACCAGATTCTCTGTTATCCATCCAGATATATATTTCGGAGCAGCGTTGAGCGCTGAGCTCACACCGCCATGAAGGTTTCACCACGGATTCCACCCACTCAAATTTATCAGTTATCCCCTGAATTGGTGCTACTGATTTGCCCACGCATTCCGCCCAGGCGATGGGAAACCTTCGATGGTAAAGTCCAAAATCAACCCCGGAATATCCCAGACGGCCCTGCAGGATAGCAGAGTGGCAACTGGAGAAACCCGCAAAGGTTCTTTGCAGCAAGATGCAATTCCCTGGGCCGCGTTAGCTGTGGTTTAAACAAATGTTACACACATTATCTTTCAAAGTCACCTGTTAGAGGGAAATGTCTTAATCCAAGTAATTACCCATATTAAGCAGAGTGATCATAGAATCACAGAGCCACATACGGATACAGCTTATAAGAAGGCCATTCGGCCCATCGTGCCTGTTAGCAATTCAATCGGTGCAATGCAGTCAGGCAACACAATCTTTCGTGAGCTGCCTACTGTGCAATAGAATGGCGTAACCCGCCCTCCTGCAGTCAAGCGAGAAAATACGAGCACCCATTGTCTCCGATTTATCGACCAGAATAGCGTCTTGCCTGCAGCCCGGACCCGTTGATTATGAACTGATATTTATCACTTTTTCCCATCGACTCTGTGATTTTACAATGAGGTCATTATCGGGAATCTGTAACATGGTCAAACAGGCACCAAAGCGGTCACATAGTCAACAGCTATTAAACATTAGGATACAATGTCTTACCCGGAACACCAACGAATGCCAGAATAGGGTAGTAAATATCTTTTATCAGGAGAATTGCTGCCCGTCCCATTTTTGGAAGAGCAGGTGAATTCCGTCCAGCTTTTTGATTCAGACTGACGAATATCCGAGATCCATAACTGCTCCCCCTTTATCGATCAATCAGTGCCTCGGTGAGAAAAAACAGGTGACATAAACTTGACGTTAGTTACAGTCACTTAACAAATAAGGGGAGATCTTATGTTTAAGCGCACCCGGGAGTGCCAATCGGGAAATAATGTACTTCCATCCTTGAAATTCCCTCCAAAAAAATTAATGAAGGGAAAGAAACCCCAAAGGGAATGGGCTCGTTCTGAGATCCCTGTGGGTCCTTATGATAATTCGGCGAAATCTTCCCTCTTCTATTATAAAATTTAAATTGTTTTGCAATGTGATGGTGACCGGTGATGATTCGTATCTAACACTACTGGTGATGACACGATTCTAACGTTACTGGTGGTGACCCAACTCCAACATTACTGACGGTGACACTTATCAAACATGAGTGGTAGTGATTTTAGTCCAACATTACTGGTGGTGATTTTATTCTTACATTGCTGGTGGTGACTCTTCTCTAACATTACTGGTGGTGATTTTACTCTTACATTGCTGGTGGTGACTCTTCTCCAACATTACTCGTAGTGATTTTACTCTTACATTACTGGTGGTGATTTTACTCTTACATTGCTGGTGGTGACTCTACTCTACCATTACTGGTGGTGATTCGACTCTAACATTGCTGGTGGTGATTCTACTCTAACATTAATGATGGTGACCCTATTCTCACGTTACTGGCGGTGACCCAACTCTAACATTAATGATGGTGAACCTATTCTAACATTACTGGTGGTAACACTACTCTAACATTACTGCTGGCGACTCTATTCTAACATTACTGTTGGTGACCCCCCTGTTATATTATTGGTCGTGACCCATCTCTATCATTACTTCTGGTGACCCCGCTGTAATATTACTGTTGGTGATCCTACTCTAACATTACTGGTAGTGACACGACTCTAACATTACTTCTGGTGACCCCACTCCAATATTAATTTTGATGAATCTGCTCTAACACTACTAATGATGACCCTCTTCCAACATTACTGATGGTGACCCTATTCTAACATTACTGATGGTGATCCTACTTCAACATTACTGTTGGTGACCCTACCGTAACATTACTGATCGTGAAACTTCTCTAACATTACAAGCGGCGAACCTGCTCTCACAATACTGGTGGTGACTGTCCTCTATCATTACTCGTGGTGATTCTGCTCTAATATCACTGGTGTTGACCCTGCTCTAACATTAATATTGGTGACCGTCCCCTAACACTACTTGTGGTGACTGTACTCTAACATTACTGGTAGTGACGCATCTCTAACATTCCAGGTGGTGACCCTGCTCTAACTATCCTGCTGCTGACTTTAATCTAACATTACTGATGTTGACCCTAGTCTAACATTAATATTGTTGACTCTCCTGTAACAATACTGGTGGTGAATCTATCAACGTTACTCGTTGTGATTCTGCACTATCATTAATGGAGGTGACCCTACTCTAACATTACTGCTGGTGACCCTTCTCTAACATTATTGATGGCGACACGACTCTAACAATACTGGCAGTGAGTCTACTCCAACATGACTTGTGGTGACCCTAGTCTAACATAACCGGTGTTGACCCTCCTCAAACATGACTGGTGGTGATCCTGCACTAACATTACTTGTTGTGAACCTACTCTAACGTTACTGGTTTTGACCCTACATTGACATTACTGGTGGTGATTCTGCACTAACATTACTGGTGGTTAATCTCCTCTAACATTACAGGTGGTGATTCTACTCGAACATTTACTTGTGGTGTCGCTACTCGATCATGACTGGTAGTGACCCTTCTCTAACATTACTGGTGGTGATTCTACACTAACATTAGTGATGGTGATCCTACTCTAACATTACTGGTGGTGATCCTACTCTAACATTACTGATGGCGACGCTACTCTAACATTTCTGATGGTGACCCTGCTCCCGCATTACTGGTGGTGACCCGACTCTAACATCGAAGATGATGATTTTAGTCTAACATTACTGGTGGTGATTCTACTCTAACATCACTGGTGGTGATTCTACTCTAACATTACTGGTGGTGCCCCTACTGTAACATTACTGATCTTGAAACTTCTCTCACATTACAAGCGTTTACCCTACTCTAAAAATATTGGTGGTGACTCTACTCTAATATCACTGGTGTTGACCCTTCTCTAACATTAATGTTGTTGACCCTCCTCTAATACGACTTGTGGTGACTCTACTCTAACATTACTGGTGGCGACACTACTCGAACATTAATAGTGTTGACCCTTCTCTAATATAACTTATGGTGACTATACTCTAACATTACTCGTGGTGACTCTACTCTAAGATCACAGTCAGTGATCCTACTCTCACATTCATGGTGGTGACCCAACGGTAACATGACTGGTTGTGACCCGACTCTAACATTGCTCATGATGACTGCACTCCAACATTACTGGTGGAGACTCGACTCTAACATTACTGGCGGTGATCCTACTCTAACATGTATGGCGGTGACCCTATTCTAACATTATTGAGGTGACCCAACTGTAACATTACTAGTTGTGACACTACTCTAACATTACCGATGGTGAATCTAATCTAACATTACTGACGGTGATCCAACTCAGACATTACTGGTGTTGACTCAACTCAAACATTAATGGTGGTCAATCTTCTATCACATTATTGATGGGGACTCTACTCTAAAATTACTGGTGGTGACCCCAATCAAACATTATTGGTGGTGAAAGCTCCATAACATTATTGATGGGGACTCTACTCTAACATTACCGTTGGTGATTTTACTCTAACATTACTTATGGTGAATCTGCTCCATCATTATTCGTGGTGACTCTACTCTAACATAACTGGTGGTGATCCTACTCTAAAATTACTGGTGGTTACCCAACGCTAACATTATTGGTGGTGACCCTATTCTAATATTTTTTTTATTCCTTTATTAGATGTGGGCGTCGCTGTCAAGGCCAGAATTTTTTGCCCATCCCTGATTCCCCTTGGGAAGTTGGTGGTGAGCCACCTTATTGAAGCACTGCAGTCCGTGTGGTGAAGGTTCTCCCACAGTGCTGTTAGGAAAGGAGTTCAAGGATTTTGACCCAGCGACGATGAAGGAACGGCGTTCTCTTTCCACGTCGGGTTGTTGTGTGTCTTGGAGGGGAACGTGCAGGTGGTTTTGTCCTTCTCGGTAGTCGAGGTCGTGGGCTAGTGAGGGGCTGTTGAAGTATCCTTGATGAGTTGCTGCAGTACATCCTGTGGATGGTACACACTGCAGCCACAGTGCGCTGGTGGTGAAGGGAGTGAATGTATAGGGTGCTGGATGGGGTACCAATCAAGCGGGCTGGATGGTATCGAGCTTCTTGAGTGTTGTTGGAGCTGCGCTCATCCAGGCAAGTGGAGAGTATTCTATCACACTTCTGACTTGTACCTTGTAGATGGTGGAAAGGATTTGAGGGTGAGGAAGTGAGTCACTCGCCAAAGAACAACCAGCGTCTGACCTGCTCTTGTACTGAATGTGTTTATATTGCTGGTCCAGTTAGTTTTCTGTTCATTGGTGACACCAGGATGTGGATGATGGGGGATTCGGCGATGGTAATGCCGTTCAATGTCAAGGGGAGATGGTTAGACTCTCTCTTGTTGGATAAGGTCATTGTCCAGCACTTGTATGGCGCGAATATTACTTGCCACTTATCAGCCAAAGCCTGGTTGTTGTCTATGTCTTGCTGCATGCGTGCACGGACGGCTTCATTATCTGAGGGGTTGCGAAAGGAACTGAACACCGCGCAATCATCAGCGAACAGACCCATTTCTGACCTTATGATGTGGAGAACGTCATTGCTGAAGCAGCTGAAAATGTTTGCGCCTAGTACACTGCCCTGAGGAACTCCTGCAGCAATGTCCTGGGGCTGAGATGATTGGCATCCAACAACTATTAGCGTCTTCCTTTATGCTAAGTACAACTCCGGCCATGAGAGAGTTATCCCCTGTTTCATATTGACTTCAATTTTACTAGTGCTCCTTGATGTGACATTCGGTCAAATGCTGCCTTGATGTCAAGGTCATTCACTCTCACCTCACCTCGGGAATTCAGCTCTTTTGCCCATGTTTGGACCAAGGCTGTAATGAGGTTTGAAGCCGAGTGGTGCTGGCGGAACCCAAACTGAGCATCGATGAGCAGGTTATTTGTGAGTAAGTGCCGATTGATAGCACTGTCGACGAAACCTTCCATTACTTTGCCGATGATTGAAAGTAGACTGATGAGGAAGTGATTGGGCGTATTGGATTTGTCCTGCTTTTTGTGGACAGTACATACCTGGGCTATTGTCCGCATTTTCGGGTAGATGCCAGTGCTGAAGCTGTACTGGAACAGTTTGGCTAGAGGCGCGGCTAGTTTTGGAGCACAATTCTTGAGCACTACCGCCGATGGTGAACTGAACCTAACATTACTGGTGGTGACCCATCTCTAACATTACCAGTGGTTACCCAACACTAGCATTAATGGTGCTGACCCTACTCTAACATTACTGATGGTGATTCCAATCTAACATTACTGGTGGTGATGCTCGTCTAACATTACTGGTGGTGACCCTACTCTAACATTTCTCGTGGTGACGTTAATCTCACATTTCTGGTGGTCACCCTGCTCTAACATTATTGATTGTGATCCTACTCCAAGATTACTGATGGTGACCTTATTCCAACATTATTGTTCGTGATCCTACTCTACCTTTACTGGTCGTTCCCTTACTCTAACATTACCGACAAACTGAAATTTGCGCTCAAGCCGCTTCTCGATCGCCGATTTCCTGTTGGTAGACAACGGCGGCGTTCAAGTTGCCAGCTCTCTGATGCTGATTCCATGTGAGGTGGTGCATTTTGGCAGGAAGAATAAGGAGGTCGCATACTGCTTGATTAATTAGATTCTAAATGGGTTGGATAAGCAAAGGGATCTCGGGGTACAGATATATAAATGACCAAAAGTAGCGACGCAAGATAACAAGGCCATAAAAAAGGCAGACCAAGCACTGGGGCTCATTTCTTGCGGGATAGAATTGAAAAGCAGAGAAGTTATATTAAACTTGTGCAGAACCTTGTTTAGACTACATTTGGAATATTCCATACGGTTCTGGTATCCATCCTACAAAATTGTTTTTGAGGCATTGACTGATAAGATTCAGAAGGATGATGCCGGAACTGAGAGGATGCACTTATCAAGAGAGGCTGAGCGGGCCGAGGCACTTTTCGCTCGAGAAGAGAAGGCTGAGAGGTGAACTGATAGAGGTCTTTAAGGTAATGAAAGGGATTGATAGGTTAGACGGAGGTGACGATCTGGATTCTTTCCCCTCAGTCTGGTTCAGTAAAAACTGAAGTCGAATACATTTTAAAGTTCATCACAACTTTAATAGCAGGTCTCAGTCTGCAGCTTCAATTTAGATTCCTGAGAGAATCCGAACGATTCTAACAGAATAAGGAGACAAAGACAAAGACAAAAACTCATACCTTTATACAGATCGATAGGGGTTGGAACATCATTACACAAGAGTCAACACCAATCATAAGCCGGGCACAGGTTGCCATGCGAGGATACATTATTGCCGGCCAATCATAGATCGTCCATGTGCTGGCCATGTTGCTGTTAGACATCAAAGGGGTACTTCCTCACCTTCCAACTTGGAATGTTCTTCCCTGTTCCTTCTGTTCCTTATCTCCCAACCTGGAATGTCTTTCAACTTTGGCTAAGCTCGTTACCTATATTGATCTGCCATAAACATGGAGACATTCAGACCAGTCCTTGAATCACATCAAAGACTCTACATTGATAAGACCATGCAAACCTGCTGACTACGCAAACATATGGCCCAGCAGGAGTCCAGGCCACCTGTACCAATCTCAGTTACTAACTAATTAACCCTTTCTAACCATTTTGCATTCTGCTTCTTTGCCACGTAGGCATTTTAATGTTTTACCAAAAACTGACCACGTAGGGATTCTCATTCCCCCCTTTTATCATTTCATGTTAACCAATTATTACGGTGTTCACTGGTTCTGCAGGTTCTGCAGCGCAGCAACATTTAAGTAAGCAATAAACTATAAGAATTATAACAATGAATATGACTAGCCCTTGAACTAGAGAAGTCCCAATAGAACACAGACATGTTTCATCAATACGCCTTTGTACTCTTATCTGTTCTCAGGAACAGACTCCTTCTAAACATCTCTCAAGCAAGCTGCGAATGTCCTTGGTCAGCTAATCCTATTCATGTTAGTTTGAAAAGGCTAACATAGTCAAATATCTCATGGTGCTTTATATTTTGTTTCCAGCCTAACTAGACTGAATGGTACCTTTCAGACCATTTTACACCTGTGAATTGGTGCCCTCCCCATTATATCCCTTAATCCAAATTCTCCATACAATATCCCGTTAGATGCTGTACCTCATCTTAACCGGATTCTCTTCGTGTTGACCACCAGTCCGGGTGGAAGAGAGGCAGAGCATCTGATAATCCTATCAAACTATAATTGTCTTCCCTTTTACATGCACCTTACCCCAGCGGGTACTACTCCCGGTACAATTAAGATGTGTTCTGAGTTGAGACCACAGAGACAATGGGGCATTCTCACCCAGGCTCTGTTTTACTATCTTTGCCGAACCCTTCATCCTCTACTTCCATTTATTACATGCAATGAAAATCAAGAAGCACATTACAACAAACTGCATACGACTAATACATATGAAATTAATCTAATCCAAAGATGGATCTGTATATTCAGTCCCAAATTCCAGACGTCATTTCACCAGGTGGTGACTTTAATTTGGTCAATGTCATGCTTATGTTGTTATTGTCCTGTTGTTGGTTATAATAAACCTTCTGGGAGAGGCGTATCTCCATTCGCAATGCTTTCAAGTATTTAGGCAACAGGGGTGTCAGATACCCAAATGTGTCCTGATATGCTTTTAAGTCCTTTCTGACATTCTCAGAAACTTGTAAGGTGGTGAGGTTATGCCGGTGTATCTCTACCAGTTCCTCGGGTCCAATCCGAACCAGGACTTCAGAAATGGAGTAGAATTCTGGACTTAAAATATCACAAGTTAGATTGGCATATTTAAACGTTTTCAAATTAGTTGTAACACAATATTCGCCCTCTCCGGCATATGCCACTTAAGTGGGTTTTAGATCCGCCTCGAGGGCCTCCATGGTACAGTTAATATCCGGATTGGTAACGGTATTATTAAACCCAAACTTTACTTCTAGGCTGTGTCCAACACTATGTGGACATACAGTGACAACATGTCTCGTAACACATCCCTTTAATTTTGTTCCAGCCAATCAGCTTAAATATACGTCCTCTAGTTCTTGAACCCTCTGCTCGGGGAAACATGTACTTCCTGTCTACTTTATCTGGGCCCCTCATAATCTTGTAATTTTGTATCCATCGTGCGGATATCTTCTAAATATTGTTTCTCCCAATTTTATTGTTAACTGATGGGAACCTAACCCGGAATTTTGGAAATCCAAATTACTGTGTCCCTCTTTACTTTAATTTCAGTCCTTTTGATTGATACCAGTGTTTCCTGACTGTTTCATTAATTAGTTGGTTTCTCTATGGACCATGTGTCAGTGCCTTGTTTAAAAGGATTTCTGACTCGCCTGGACCACATTACCCATTTTCCTGTTGTGCTGTTGTCAATTAACTGAGCCTGTCTGAGACTCATTCCTCACTGTATCTTCTTCATGTATCTCCGCATACTAGCAGCATCAAATAGGAATGAGCTTAGTGTTCTTGGATATTAACTTTCTGCTGGCCAGTCTCTTCTTCCTCATGGTATTTCCGAACATTTTCCATGGCACACATCATATGTCCTGTAGGATTCAGTCCTGTAAAAGCAACTGGTTTGTTTAAAGAGTGGTTGCAATAGCTCACCAGGCCATAGGCCTTAGTAATCATGTTCTTCATCCTGATCTCCGTTTCAGATGATGGCAACATACATTTGTATATTTTATGTCCACTGTAGCCATTCTTAGATTTTCAGGTTATATTATCAAAAAGATCAGGGGTGTCTAGAGTGCTTATCTCCCCCTGCATGGTCCCGATGTCAGGGTTGTGGCCAGGCTATTGAGTGTAGTTTTCTCATTATTCATTATAGTCAAGGACACAAATATCTCCACGAGAAAGCTATCAATTTACTATTCTCAACTACACTTTCCTGACTTCCACTAGATTGTATATTTATGCCAGATTGATTTTTTTATCATGCCCAATTCAATGACTTTAGAGAAATTCCCATTTGGTGCAATTTCTCTGTTTCTTACTTCAATTCTCAATCACTTCCTCTCATCCAATTTTACATAACCCATTATATTACCTATCATGAGCCCTGGAGGAACGTTACTGTCCGATACAATATTTACAGTCCGGTCCAATATCCCAAAATTTATTCATCTTACGTAATTTTTCTTGAACCGCTTTACATTTCCCAAAATATCCCACTACATTGTGCCCGAGTCCCTTCTCTAATTTCACAATTATCCCAACTTGAGAGCAGTATTGTTGGACTGACAGGACTTGTCAATGTAAAATTTTCTTCCCTCTCGAAAAGAATTATTCTTTGATACACCGCATTCAATAGGAACCATTTAGACTGGACTTCCTTTATTTTAAAATATAATTTGATTATCCCCTTAAATTACAAGTATTTTTTTTCCTTTCTCGAGGGCTCAAATAGCAACTTATATAAATTTGTCTAATGAATTCCAATTTCAGAAACAAATTATGTCCAGGCTTTGTGGTTTTATAGTAGAGATGAAGTGCTTGTAATTACTTTTGGATGCAACTCCCACATCTCCCCACCTCGAGCACTCTGTCTCGGAAGACAATAAATAGATTAAAACAAAACAAATCAAAATGTTTAAAGAAAGAAGAGAATCAGGTTGATATCACCAGGCTGTGACATTTGGTATCCGCTGATGTCTGCAGCTAAAGTCTTAAATCTTTAACACCACTGGATCGTTTCCTGCACCAAATTTCTCCAGCAAAGGTTGCACCGTAACTTTGTAACTACTCTTGGTAATCCTGCACCATCAACACTCACGTGGTCCCCCAAAAAATACCAGGGTCACCTGTTTTAAAAGAAAGAGAGAATCAATTGCGTCTCTTCTTGAGAGCCCAAGTGATTAATTTGTCAAATCTTCATTTATTATTTATTTATCCAAAGGAATAATCCCTTTACCCGAAACAAATTCAGAAAACAAAACAGGAGAAAGAAATTGCCTGGTCCGAGAAATTTTGAAGGTGGAAACTTAATCTCAAAGGGAGAAGGATCAAGTTACTCCTACCACAAGAGCAAGTTAATATTAACACCTTCCATCCCAAAAAGCCAGGCTGTCATGCCAAGAGCAGTTCAAACAGATAGAAATGACCCAGTTTGTTGAGAACTGTCTGAGGCTTGCCCAGAACACAGGTGAACATGAGGTAATAATTGGTATAGGTTATGTTAGTAAAATTGTCCCAATCACTCGGAAATGCCAAAGGCAACAATTGACTGAGATATAAGTTTTCACGCTACAGTGAAAAATTGATAAGAAAGGAATGTAAAACAAATCCTATGAAAAGGAAGTCCATTACTTGAGTTATGTACTGACACAGGGTACTAAACACCTATCAGTTTTACCCTGCCACAGTATGATAAGGAAGTTTTGACAAGTTCTGGGGCTATTCAATTTTATTTGAAATTAATAGTAGAATACAAGATCTGACCAAAGAGGGGAGACCTTCCCTGACAAATTATATAACTCGCATTGAGAATGCTAAGAAAACTCAACAATTAGATCAAGACCTCCTAACTCAAGTGTTAAAACAAAGAGCGACATGGAATGGAGGTGGACATCGTAAAAAGAGATAGGCAAATATGGAGACGTAAAGATCTGTGATAAGTGATATAGCAACTGCCTTTGCCTCAGTTGTAAACACCATTGATTTGACAACATTAGATCAAAAGGTCAGAGATTTAGGGCCTCGCATTAAAGATATATTAAAAGATAAATGAAAATACAGATAAGGAATTGTCTGAGGATCAAATGCTGACCATATATTTGCAAAGGATAGCTACAGTGCTAGAAACACATGCCCAAACCATTAATAAATTAATAAAAGAGGAATATAACGTATCTTAGCAGGCGGCTGCTAATGATACCTGCTTAATGTGGTTACATCTTGAAAACACAGAGATTAGGACTTGGAGTTAGAAATGCCAGCCTGCAGCCCTGCGTACATCTGTATGTGGGAGAGACAGTGTTTATTTCAGACAGGCTGCGTGCTTCAGAGAGAGAGCGAGAGAGGGACTAGGCCCACACCACCGACAAAAAAAAACACTGATCAAGACAGGCTTTTTAAAGGGACAGTACACTTAAACAACAAAACCTTTCTTTTTCGGGTCTCTGTCTTTTAAACATTTGTCTAGTAACTTAATTCTATCCATTTTTTTTACAGTACTGTCTCCATAAAGCAATTAGTTCTTGGGCTGTGGTACCTCTGTTATTTTTCCACATTAATTCCTGAGCCTTTTTGGCGGCATCTAAGTTTTTAGTTCCTCCCAATGGCCATTGACATTCCCCAGTCTTTTATTCTTATTCAACTAGTCAACACAACCGTATTATCGCCACTCAGTTGCTTATTACAGAATTTGAGGACGGTACTGATGCTTGTGCCTCACAATCCGAACTGCCCTTGGTCCCGAAGCCCACTTCAGGGTCCTGACCTTCGCGTGGGGGATTTCCGCTCTTAACAACCAGTCTAAGGCTGCGCGTTGAGACAGGCACTTCCTTCTGTAGTCGATCAGCACAAGCAATCAGTTCCCGTTCATACCCAATCCCCAGGGACTCGAAGTTCCCGTTCATACCCAATCACCAGGAATTCGAACCCTGACTCAGTGATATTTTGATCAATAGTTCCGTTTATATCCAATCACCAGGAACTTAAACCCTGACTACCCTCAGTGATATTAACCTACCGCTTACAAGTTATTCACTCAGTCGGAGCTGACCCTCAGTGATATTCGACCACTGACCTCTTCCTGCAATTTCTGTGTATTCGCCAGACTGACCTGAATCTTGTAAGGACGTCACACGAGTGTTAGCGATCGGACGATTCGTCGTCAGACTGATGGATTGGAGGAAAACCGACATAGTAAATTAAGACCACTGACATCGGGGCGCCATTTCCTTCCTCCGTGTCTGAGACAATCCGCCTCTCACTCCGCGAACTCTCGGTGAACGACCGTTAAGATGCCCGTACGGGCCACCAAATGACGATCTGGATTCTTTCCCCTCAGTCTGGTTCAGTAAAAACTGAAGTCGAATACATTTTAAAGTTCATCACAACTTTAATAGCAGGTCTTAGTCTGCAGCTTCAATTCAGATTCCTGAGAGAATCCGAACGATTCTAACAGAATAAGGAGACAAAGACAAAGACAAAAACTCATACCTTTATACAGATCGATAGGGGTTGGAACATCATTACACAAGAGTCAACACCAATCATAAGCCGGGCACAGGTTGCCATGCGAGGTTACATTATTGCCGGCCAATCATAGATCGCCCATGTGCTGACCATGTTGCTGTCAGACATCAAAGGGGATACTTCCTCACCTTCCAACTTGGAATGTTGTTCCCTGTTCCTTCTGCTCCTTATCTCCCAACCTGGAATGTCTTTCAACTTTGGCTAAGCTCGTTACCTAAATTGATCTGCCATAAACATGGAGACATTCAGACCAGTCCTTGAATCACATCAAAGACTCCACATGGATAAGACAATGCAAACCTGCTGACTACGCAAACATATGGCCCAGCAGGAGGCCAGGCCACCTTTACCAATCTCAGTCACGAACTAATTAACCCTTTCTAACCATTTTGCATTCTGCTTCTTTGCCACGTAGGCATTTTAATGTTTTACCAAAAACTGACCACGCAGGGATTCTCAGAGGGAAAACGTTCCCAACTTGTGGGGCAGTCCAAAACTAGGGGCCATAAACATCAGATGGTCACCAATAAATCAAATAAGGAATTCAGGAGAAACCACTTTCCCCAGAGAGTGGTGGGAATGTGGAACTCGCAGTGACAAGAAATAGTTGAGGCGATTAGAATAGATGTCTTTAAGAGGGAGCTGGATAAACAAATGAGGGGAAAAGGAGCAGAAGGATTTGCTGATAGAGTGAGATGAAGTCAGGTGGAAGGAGGCTCGTGTGGAGCATTGCGTTTTGCCAAGTGGAAATAAAAATCCCGAGAGATATGGTACCTTATCGAAGACCTTTTTAAAATCCAAGTGTATTAACTCCAATGTTTTACCCTTCCCTATTCTTTCTGTTACTTTTTCAATAATTTAACATCGTTGTTCTATCGTGACCGCCCCTTTTGAAATCCGTGCTGACGACTCGTTATTTTTATTTTCGGTTTCTGGATGTTTTTCTCTTTCATCCTTGAGTAAACATCTTATTATCTTTCCCACCACCGATGTTAAGCTAACTGCTCTCTGGTTCCTGGTATCACCAATTACGGACATCTCAATAAACTATTGCTTATTCTTTCGAAGTTGGAGGTGTATCTGATGATGAATATGATCAGTGCCCTTATTGCCGTTGCCAATCCGATCCTGCTTTCCATTATTTGCGGAATTGGAGCGCACACATTCTCTGCCCTTCTTGAGGTGTCTGCGATTCTTGTCCCATTACTGTGGCTGTAAACACAGAATTGAAATTTTAATCCATGACTAACAGTTGCAAATCCGGAAAAAACTCCATCAGCGCCTGTTCCAGTTTATTTTAACTTAGAATAAACAGCACAGGAACCGGCCATTCGGCCTAACAGGTCTGTGTTGGTGTTTATGCTCCACACCAGCCTTCTCCCACCGCTCTCCATCAAACTCTATCGGCATATCGTTCTCTTCCTTTCTCCCTCGTGTGTTTACACAGCTTCCTCTTGAATGCACCTCTGATAATCGCCCCAACCATCCCATGTGGTGGCGAGTTCCACATTCTCACCACTCTCTGGGTGACGTCGTTTCTCCTGATTATTTTATTGCATTTATTTGTGACTATCTTATATTTACGGCCACCAATTTGTAACTATTACCCACTCAATGCATTTTGCTGGAGAAATAATCCATTTGTATTATGTAACTGTCCTCCACTTACTGCAAATTTGCTGGAGAAATGACCTTGCTTTTATCGGGAGATTCTAGTTTCGGTCATGAGTTCTGTTTGCTGTAGTTTGCAGTGATTCTTTTAAAATAGACACTGTAGACTGTTTGATGTAGTCCACTGTTTAAACAGGCTCTGTTTGCTCAGTAAATAGATATTGTTTGCTGTAAAATACACACTTTGCTGTGTGTCCTGCCGGAAATCCCGCATGCCTCCAACTCATTGGCTGAAACGATGGTGTGAATAGACACTCTGGCTACTCTTTGATATGCCCTGCTACTTCCCCAGTATTTTTCAGGTCTGGACCTCAGAAACGCCGCCTTGGATGTTCAAAGATGGAAGAAGGCGAGTAACCTCGCCAGCCTGCCAAACCTGACAACACGCCCCACTCCTAACTACCGCCAGTCTGAAGAGGCAAACGGCTCTCAGCCAGAAACAATAAGAGAAGTGCTGAGCATCCTGATCTGGGTCGGGTAGAGGTCAGATTGTGGATAAGGGGTCAGGTAGAGAAGAAGGGGACAGATTGGGAAGAACGGGTCAGATTGAGGAGAAGGGGCCAGATTGGGAAGAACGGGTCAGATTGAGGAGAAGGGGCCAGATTGAGGTGAAGGTATCAGATTGAGGAGAAGGGGACAGATTGGGAAGAACGCGTCAGGTTGAGGAAAAGAGATCAGATTGCGGAGAAGTGATCAGAGTGGGGAGAAGGTGTCAGATTGGGGAGAATGTCTCAGATTGCGGAGAAGGTGTCAGATTGGAGAGAAGGTGTCAGATTGAGGAGAAGTTGTCAGATTGGGGAGAAGGGGCTGGATTGAGGAGTAGGGGTCAGATTGAGGAGAAGGGACAGATGAGGTTTGAAGAGGCTCGTTGCAGGTTGTTTGCGGTTGGAGTGTCGTATGTTTATGATGGAATGACCTGAGAAGTGGCGTTGCAGCTGAGGCAATTTTGTGACGTGACGTGTGTTGACAGGGCAGCTGTAAGTATATAGTGAGGGGACTGTAAGCTGTGAGCGTGAAGTGAACGGAATGTAATTCTCTATCACAGCAAGTCAGGGTCGCTGTGATTCTTTCGCTTCAAAAATTGGCCGTATGGTTGACAGTGAGGAGGAAAGCTGTCGACTGTCGGAAGATTTCAATGGACTGGTCAGGTAAGCAGAAAAGTGGCAAATGGAATTCAACCCAGAGAAGTGTGAGGGCATGTAATTGGGGAGGGTGAACAAGGCAAGGGAACACACAATAAATGGGAGCATACTGATGAGGTGTAGAGGAACAAAGGGAGCTTGGAGCGCATGTCCACAGATCCCTGAAGGTAGCAGGACACGAAGATAAAGTGATTTAAAAGGCATACGGGAAACTTTCCTTTGTTCGCCGAGGCGGAGAATATCAGATGACAGAGGTTATGCTCGAACTGTATTAAATAATGCTGAGGCCAATGAGTCCTGCGTACATTTCTGGTCACCACAATACAGGAAATATGTGTTTGCAATAGAGAGGGTACAGAGGAGATTGACGAGGATGTTGCCAGGGCTGGAGAATTTTAGCTGTGGGAAAATATTGGATAGGCTGGGTTGTTTTCTTAGGAACAAATGAGGCTGATGGGAGATTTAATTGATGTATATAAAATAATGATGGGTGCAGATAGAGTGGATCGGAAGGACCTATTTCCCATAGTAGACGGGTCAGTGGCCAAAGGGCAAAGATTTAAAAGGGAGTTGAGGAGAATCTTTATCACCAAGAGCGTGGTTAGGGTCTGGAACTCACTGCCTGAAAGGATGGGAAGGCAGAAACCCTCAACTCATTGAAAAAGTCCTTGGATGTGCACTTGACGTGCCGGAACCGACAGGGGGACAGAGCAAGTGCTGGACAGTGGGATGAAGCTCGATCGCTCTTTTACGGCCGGCACAGACGCCATGGGCAGAATGGCTTCATTCTCTGCAGTGATGATTGTATGATTAAACTGCCACTCAATTTACACATTAAAGCATCATTAAACGCTAGGCAGTTAAAGTCTACCGCCCAAAAAAATATAAATATCACTCAGCTGCATGATCATTCATTGAACAGCAGCTGCTTAAGGTATTCAGGGATGAGTAAAAAGAAACACACTGGCACAAACATAGCTTCTTTACCAGTTTCAAAATGCTGGAAATATTACCCGAACCCTAAACCTAACCCCTGTTCATTCGGCTTTCATTCTATGCATTTCTCATTCTATCAGCGATTCATGATTATTTCTGCTGGAGATTAAACAGATGATGTTATAACTGGCCAGGCAAAAAGGTGAATTTACAGGACAACAACTAGAATTTAAAGATTAAATGAAGAAGTGAATTTACAGGATAACATCTAAAGATTAATGATTAAATCAAAAGGTGAATTTACAGGACAACATCTAAAAATTAGTGATTAAATGAAAAGGAGAATTTACAGGACAACATCTAAAGATTAATGATTAAATGAAAAGGTAAATTTACAGGACAACATCTAAAAATTAGTGATTAAATGAAAAGGAGAATTTACAGGACAACATCTAAAAACTAGTGATTAAATGAAAAGGAGAATTTACAGGACAACATCTAAAGATTAGTGATTAAATGAAAAGGAAAATTTACAGGACAACATCTAAAGATTAATGATTAAATGAAAAGGTAAATTTACAGGACAACATCTAAAGATTAATGATTAAATCAAAAGGTGAATTTACAGGACAACATCTAAAGATTAATGATTAAATGAAAAGGAGAATTAACATGATAACATCTAGAGTTTAAAAAGTAAACGAAAAGTTGAATGACAGGCCAACAACTAGAATTTAAAGATTGAATGAAAAGTTGAATATACAGGACAACATTTAGAATTGAAAGATCCAATGAAAAGGTGTATTTACAGGACAACATCAAGAATTTAAGGTTTAATTGAACAAGTGAATTTACAGGACAAGGACTAGAATTGAAAGATTAAATGAAAAGGTGAATTCACAGGACAACAACCAGAATTTAACGTTTAGATTAAAAGGTTAATTTGCATTAGAACTTGAATCTAAAGTTTAAATGAAAAGCTGAATTTGCAGGACAACAGTTGGAATCTAAAGATTAAATAAAAAGGTGAATTTACAGGACAACTACTAGAATCTAAAGATTAAATGAAAAGATGAGTTTACAGGACAACAACTCGAATTCAAAAAGGCCAATGAAGCAGAAATGTCACGTGTTTGCCACAAACATTTGTTGTTTCATTTCCTGGAAGTGAATCCTGGAGCCAGATACCAATTTGTGTGAAGATCCTGATCAAAAGGCCGAAACTGTGACTCATTAACTGGAGACTGTCTGGCGGATATTACAATCATTGCTCTGTTGCAATTGTATAAATTCAGGCCAATAAGGAATAGATTGGAGTCACAAAAGGCCTGATACTGAGGTTAATAGAGCCGGGATCAGAATGCAGTTAAATTATACAGAGTTAGAATCGGGATAAACAAACAGCCAATGTTCGAAAGGGAAGATAATTCCAAACATTTAAAGTTTCAACTCAGTGAGTTCACTGTGTCCTTCCGTCTGCTCTTTGATCCCAATAAACTCACATTAACCACTGAGAGTTAAATGTGTCCTTCCCTCTGCTGTTTGATCCTAATAAACTCACAACAATCTATGAGCGTTCACTGTGTCCTTCCCTCTGCTGTTTGATGCAAATAAACTCACATCAATCTGTGAGAGTTCACTGTGTCCTTCCCGCTGCTGTTTGGTCCCAATAAACTCACAGCATTCGGTGAAAGTTCACTGTGCCCTTCCCTTTGCTTTTTGATCCAAATAAACATACAGCTATCTATGCCACTTGCTATCTTTACGTTCCGATAATTAAGAAATATTATGGTGATCAATAAAATCAAAATGAGTACACGGAACTGATACCGTCAACAGAACGCAAGTTCTCTCCGTGGTCTTCTGAACCAGAGATGGAAGAGCTCGGGGAAATGTAATGACTGTTATCACACAGCGAATTAATGACCTTTAGAGTCATAGAGTCATAGAGTTATACAGCACGGATAGAGGCCCTTCGGCCCATCGTGTCCGCGCCGGCCATCAGCCCTGTCTACTCTCATCCCATATTCCAGCATTTGGTCCGTAGCCTTGTATGCTATGGCATTTCAAGTGCTCATCCAAATGCTTCTTGAATGTTGTGAGGTTTCCTGCCTCCACAACCCTTTCAGACAGTGAGTTCCAGACTCCAACCACCCTCTGGGTGAAAAAGTTCTTTCTCAAATTCCCTCCAAACCTCCCGCCATTTACCTTGAATCTATGTCCCCTTGTTATAGAACCCTCAACGAAGGGAAAAAGCTCCTTAGTATCCATCCTATCTGTGCCCCTCATAATTTTGTACACCTCAATCATGTCCCCCCTCAGCCTCCTCTGCTCCAAGGAAAACAAACCCAATCTTCCCAGTCTCTCTTCATAGCTGAAGCGCTCCAGCCCTGGTAACATCCTGGTGAATCTCCTCTGCACCCTCTCCAAAGCGATCACATCCTTCCTGTAGTGCGGCGACCAGAACTGCACACAGTACTCCAGCTGTGGCCTAACCAGTGTTTTATACAGCTCCATCATAACCTCCTTGCTCTTATATTCTATGCCTCGGCTGATAAAGGCAAGTATCCCATATGCCTTCTTTACCACCTTATCTACCTGTTCCGCCGCCTTCAGGGATCTGTGAACTTGCACACCAAGCTAAAAGATCAATAATTCATGCGAACAATTCAGATTCAATGTGACCGTGTGTGATTCAGATCGAGCTCTGCTCTAGAGAACAGGGCAGTGAGGGATTGTACTCATCAATCGTGTTTATGCCTGTGATGAGGAAATGATGTTTACCCAAGGTGTGTTCATTGATGTGCAGAACTCACAACACTAACTTCCCCTGGAACTTGAACTGGTATCAAGATCCACAGCACAAGGTAAGGACCTGGAATATAGTAAGCTCGATTATTATCTTTTATTTTAACGGAATGGACGCATCGCCGTTTATTTGTGCAGTAATTCGATGTTATTGAAAAGTTGTTGGATCAGGTAAGAAAGGATTGTTTTTTTTAAATAAAATAACTTAATGGAAGCAGCGCCATTTCACAGAAAAAAACTTCCAAATGCAAACTCAAACGCTAAAATTCTACTGTTGTACGTCATATTCAAATGTAATTCTTGTTTGTGACACGTTTATGATCAAAAAGTTAGAGGTCGAGGCTTTTCAACAAAATACAGAATCCGTCATCATCACCGAAATCCAATGTTTCCAGCTCCGGGAGGTTTACGCTTTGACCCGCAGTGACCTCAGGATGCGAGGGCTTCTTGGTGCCAAACCGTGGCAAAGGCCTCCGTTTTGCCAAGCGGAGTAACCGCTATCACTTTATCATTTAACTCTTGTATTTGTGTAAAGTCGGACGAGGATTGAAACACCACCCGAACTGAATGTCGGTGAGCAGGTTATTGCTGAGTGAATGTTGCTTGATGGCGCTATTGATGAGTCCATCCATCACTTTGCTTATCATTGTGAGGTGGCTGGTGGGGCGGTAACTTGTTGGATTCAGTCCGTCCATAATTTTGTGGCTAGGACATAGCTGAACATAACAAAAACATTTATCTAAAGAGCAAAAATTCCACTTGTACTGTCAAGCAACCATAGTCAACACGTGAGGTAAGGCTCAATATAAAGCTGAAGGAAGTGACTCACACAAATGTAAAAAAAGCGGTAATTCAGGGGACTGGGAAAATATAGAAAACAACCAAGGGGCACAAAGAAAATATTAAGAGCTGCAGAAAGGGAATACGAAACAAAACATGCAAGTTATCGAACGGCTAGTAGTAAAAATATATTAGGAGCAAGAAAGTAGCTGAAAAAGAGGTGGGTCCATTAAAGGCAGACAAATGTGATTCGGTAATAGCTTACAAGGGAATAGCGGATTTATTCAACAAACACATTGCATCCATTTTCGCAGTAGAGGAAGAGGACAAAATACCAGTGATATGAGGGAAACTAAAAATAAATCAAAGGGAGTAAACTACTTTATTCATAATGATAAATGGAGAAAATGATGGGACTCAGGATAGATAAATCTCCAGAAGCTGATGGTTTCCACAAAGGGGATTTAGAAGAAGTAGGGGTGGGAATTGCAGCTGCATTAGTTGTAATCTTTCAAAGCTCTCTTCATTTTGGAATTGTGCCATCAGACGGGGAAATTAAGATGGGTGAGATAGTGAAACCAGGTAATTATATGCCTGTCAGTTTAACATCGGTTGAGGGGGAGTTACTAAAATCGGTCATTAAGGATAGAGTGAGAGAGCATTTGAGCAAATATGAACTGAACAGAGAGAACCAGCATGGCTTTTTTTAAGGTAACACAGGTCTGACTGATCTAATTTAATTGTTTAAGGAGCTCACTTATAAAGTAGACAAAAGGGTATCTATGGAATTTTTCGATGTGGAGTTCCAGAAAACATTTGATAAGTTTCCTCACAAAAATAATTGGCAACAATATGAGCGCATGGAATTGGAGGCAGCCTTTGCACTTGGGTTAGAAATTGTTAGGGAGGTAGGTTTCATAATTTGTCTTGTATTCCCTTGATTATGGAAGATTGAGGGGAGAGGTGTTCAAAAAGTTAAAGGGAGTGGATAGGGTGGGTCGAGAGAAATTATTTCCTTGAACGGGCAAATATCCTTCAGAGGTACGATGGGCCGAATGTCTTCCTCCTGGGCAGTAAAAGTCTGTGACTTTTAAATTCATTATTCTGTCGATTGCAGACTTTCACTGTAACACGTGATTCACCTCCACAGTTGCTTCAATCCACAGCAACACTGCCTGATCCTAATTTTCACACAGGCAAAGCTGCATCCATGCAGCCCCAAATTACAGTCCTATTCATGGCAATGTTTCAGTTTGAACGATGGATGCAGGAACTATTGCAGTCCTATTGGTTACAGTGTTCCAGTTTGAACGATTGTTGCAGCCACGATTACAGTCCCCTTTGTTAAAATGTTTCAATTGGAGCGATTGATGCAACCACGATTACAATCCCATTATTTGCAATGTTCCAGTTTGAACGATTGATGCAACCACTATTACAGTCCCATTAGTTACTATGCTCTCGTTGGAATTAATTATACATCCGCTGTCATGGTCATATTGATTACAATGATCCTCTTTGAGCTAACGATAGATCCCCTGTTATTTGTTTTTGTTTAGGTGTAACAGATCCCCCCATTATTATTCAGCACATTGCTTCATCATAAATACTTATCGATTCGCTGCGACAGCCCTGCCTTCTGCCTGGGGACTATATCTCCCCATTCACTGTTAACTTCCTGTTCCGTGAATCGCTCTATGTGGAACATATTCCTCCATACATTGCACAGCTGTGTTGTCCACTTCAGGGTCAAACTTGTTGGTGAACAAGGGTTTCTGTTGGAAGATCCAGTGCAGATCTGCAGAAGCGTAAACACAGACTTGATGGCGGTACCTTCCTGTACAAGGCGGATATAAGGCACCTTTCTCAACATCACCAGCCTCAAAAGACCACTTCACTGCTCGAGTTAGAATTGGTGGGTCACCCCTACGGTGCCTGGGAGTGTCTTGAATGGAGCCGGGTACCTCGGGCATTCTCTGCAGTGTCGCCCAGATATGTTGATCGGGGCTGTAGGTCTCCTCCGACCACTTGAAAAACACCTTGATTTCCGATTTCACAAATAAATTACTCACAAATTCTCTGGTGACCATAATGTATGCGGCCCCCACAAACATGGGGCTGCGTATGGGAGGGGGGCTCTTCTCTCGATCTGTTAAGGCCACAGTTCCACGGATATCATAATGAAACTTCCATCGTCTCTGAAAGTCAAGAAAAGAGCAATCATTTCTCATTTTCCAACGTCATCCTATTTTTTTTCAACCGCAACATAACTAACTGCAGTATCGATTAATAATAAATTTAGACTTTAGATAATGTTTATTTGCTTTTATAAATTTTGCATATAAAATTCTGATACATAGAGCAGCTCAAATGAGGAAATCTAGCAGAAATGATAAGGTGGAGGCTCACTGCACAGCTACTAATGGCCGATTGAAGGGAAATGATATGTGAGATGTCAGCAGATTAGGTCAGATTGGTTATTTAGAATTGCTCTGGTCACCCACAAGTATGGAATTTAGACAGGTGAAATAAAATAAGCCAATCAACAATCGCATCTGAAAGAAAAGTGTGTCAAGGCTTTGAAAACAATGTATTAAGCAGCAAATGATCATCTGCCAGTTGCCTGGGAAGAAGGCCCAATACGATGAATATGAAGTTATTCTTCTATTGTTCTACATCTTCCTATGTTGCTATGTTCCTATGAAGTTATCCTTCGATTCTCGTGCCCAAACCGAGTGATTTCAAACATACGATTTGGGGCATGACGCCGCCGAACTCGAGGTTCAAGTCAGCACTTGACTCTCCAATGCAGTGAAGCAGGAGATGTGAGACCACCGGCAGGAGGTAATGTCACACCCCTTGTGCTTCAGGTAACGTGTGGTGTCACTGCAGTTTGATGATGAGCAAGTTCCAATCATCCACTCCTTCAAATATCCATTCAGTTCCTTTTGATTACATATAACCGCTTCCACTGCCCCCCTTTGGCGGCTGGGCAGACATGAAGCTGGCGCATTTACCTGTTTATATCCCGGTGGAGGGTCCGAATCTATCACATTTGAGCCGTTCATGGCCATTGGACTGTTCACCATCTCTCGGTTGGTTTTCGTTGGAAAGTCTTGTCCACACACATTGATGAGATATCTCCACGGGACTGAGCTCCTCAGCAGCTCTTCCATGCAATTCAGATCAGACTGAACCTGGACCATGACGCGTACGTCACCGTCTCTAATTTACTGACATTACTGAAACAAGAGGCGATGGCCTGGACGGCCGAGTGAAACTGTTTTGGAGACTTCCTGTCCACGTGGACGCAGTACGCATTCTGAGGAGCGTAAATGTTTCTTAAGAGCCTCTCAAACATCTCGATCTTTTCATAGATCACCATCGAATAGGCCAGAGGGAAATCGCGTTCCTCGGTGCTTAAGGAGAAAGTGTTGTATTTGCGGTTTTTAACAAAAGAATCGCAGTCTCGGGTCATTCTTAAGTAATCGATTTCAGTGAAGACGTTGTGTTTGTTTGCGATTGTAATCGAATTGATAAGAGCTTTTACAATGGATTCCGGGTCACCGCTAATTATCTTCCAGCAACTCGAGTTCATTTCTGACAGATCGAGAGATGCATTTCGCTCATCATAACCTGCTTTTAGTTTAACTAGTTTCCAATAGTTCACCAACAGATTTCCTCTCCGGGAAAATATCCACCAAGAAAAGTCACAGCGAGTCCGCACAGGGTTGACATCAGTACCGCCCGCCTGTAAGAACACCATGCCAATATCATCATTGCCCTTTCACGAGTATTTAAAACGTAAATCTGTGATCCGATTTCCAGATATAATTCTTATGCAAATATAAACTTTGAGGAATTGTGCTCTTGACAAGGAGGCACTTTGTTCCAGGAATTTGGATAAATTTGGCACCGAATTTTCAGGCACCAATGAATTCAAATCGGATGCTCGCGGATGACAACAGCAATTGTGGCTTCATTGGGTTTCAGCTGTCAGCTCTGTTGGACAGGTCGCACCTGCTCCTGGTGTCTTGTCCCCCTTCCAGTGTGCCTTTGTGATCGGTCAGACCTTGCACCTTTCCTCACTCTCTCAATCAGTCACTCCCTCACTCTCTCCGCTCTTTGCGCTTTGGTGGCACTTAGCGTCTCAATTTCTTGTCGCAGAGATTCAATTTTCACTTCACAAAGGTCCCTGTAATAGGTTTCTCCCTCGTGTAACCGCTGTCAGTTCGTGCACAGTTTCCACATTCTCTATTGCCTTTTTCGTAACTTCGGCTTTGCCGTACACTTTTACTTGAAGAAGGCAGGAGAAGGCTCGGGCGGGTCTCATGAAAGATTCAAGACCCTAAACGAAAAGGACGAGGAAAGCGACAACACAGTCCAGAACAAGAGAGCATAGCGTCAAACATGGACGAGAAAAAAAAAAATAAAGACTGACATTCACACAGCGCCTTTCATAACCTCAGGATGTCCCAAGAGGCTTTACGGCCAATGACGTAGTTTGAAGTGTAGTCACATTTGTAATGTTGGAAACAGTTGCTTTTGTGTCCAGCAAGATCCCACGAACACCTATGTGATAATGACCTGATAAACTGTTTCAGTGATGTTGATTGAGGCACAAATATTGGCCGGTACACCGGGGCAGTGGAATAACAAACTTCGGGCTGCGAGGGCAGACTCTCATTTGAATGACGGCATCACGCATCGTACAGCGCTCCCTCAGTACTGCCCCTCCGACAGTGCAGGGCTACATCAGTACCGTACGGAGTTACAAGAACACGGTTCCAATCCCTGTCTGTCTGAACTGCAAAATCTAATGTCGGGAGGAGGCGTCACTGGACCAGAACTGGGTAAATCCACTAGCTCCGTGTTCCTGCTTTGTGTCCAGCAGCCGCTCTTAAAATGTGTCCGTGGGGAGACTGGTGGGGACCAGGAGTGGGTTTATCCCTGAAATGTCCGCTGTTGAATGGACTCCCCCTGAGATCGCACACTCACAGAACAGTCGCATCCCCGGCGCTGGAGAACACATCAGACCGCGGGAAATAAGCTTTCGAGAGAGGGGAGAACGGGAGGAATGAAAGAATAAAACACGGAACTGAAGCTTCGAAACGACATCAACCTTTTCTCGATCCGGCAATGATTGGCAGTTTCTTTATTACCCTGTGGATTTTGCAGGTTTTTTCATGTTATTCCCTTACAACCAGTCAGGCAGAATTTCCTTGTTTATTTTGGCAAGTCCCAACTTTGGAGTTTGACCTGAGCCTTGTTTTATGAGATTCAGAGTTCCCTCTCTGTGTGAAAGAAGATGCCGCACCTCAGGATGGTTTTCAACTAAAACATTCCTAAATTGTTTCAGAATAAGGAGCGGCCTCTCTGACGAAATCACATCGAACCGATTTGACAATTCGTTGCTGCTTCCACTGTGAACAAAGTTTATTCTCAATTTTACTTTCTCTCTTCTTGTTCCAGTGAAGTTCTGTAAAACAGACACATAGTTCGAAAGAAATTGTTACATTTCTATCTGGGACATTGTTCGCTAAAAGTCCAAGCGATTTCCTGATGTTTGCACTTTCAACACAGGGCCCAAGAGCCGGTGTCTTGTCAGTGAGCTGAGCTGTTTCTGTCGGTGAGGACATTAACCATTTAACCGGTGAATTAAACTATCCCTGAGCATCAATCGCCTCATCCACTGGGGGAATGATTACTGACATTCCATAGTTTCATTTATCATTGTAAATCTGCATTAGATACACCCGTCACATTGTTAAACACAGAAAAGCTCATTCCTGTGCTACAGTCGTTATAAAGATTGGATTTTCCTCTTTTTCAGCTTGGTTATCAGACAGGAATCAAAATCCCCTCCACAGGATGGAAGTGCCCGAAAAGAGACAATGTTTGAGGAAAGATTGTGGTGGTAATTCCGAGGGATGTATTGCGATATTTCCTTTCACTCTCTCATTTCTGTTCTGTTTTTTTTACCCGGATTAAGGATTTACTCGGGCCCGAGACAGAGGTTCAAGCGTCGGCCACAAACTCTTCCACCACAGACCTTCTCTTTCCTGCTATAACACTCCCGTCACAGACATAGCAACATAGGAACAGGAGTAGGCCATTCAGCCCCTCGAGCCCACTCCGCCATTTGATAAGATCATGGCTGTTCCGTGATCTAACTCCATGTACCTGCCTTTGGCCCATATCCCTTAATATCTTTGGTTGCCAAAAAGCTATCTATCTCAGATTTAAAATTAGTAATTGAGCCAGCATCAATTGCCGTTTGCGGAAGAGAGTTCCAAACTTCGACCACCCTTTGTGTGTAGAAGTGTTTTCTAATCTCACTCCTGAAAGCTCTAATTTTTAGACTGCGCCCCCTGGTCCTAGAATCCCCAATTAGTTTATCTCAATCCAGCCGACCTGTTCCCCTCAATATCTTATAAACTTCGATCCGATCATCCCATAACCTTCTAAACTCTGGATAATACAACTCCAATTTGTGTAATCTCTCCTCGTAACTTAACCCTTGAAGTCCGGGTATCATTCCAGTAAACCTGCACAGCACACCCTCCAAGGCCAATATGTCCTTCCGAAGGTGCGGTGCCCAGAACTGCTCTCAGTACTCCAGGTGCGGTCTAACCAGGGTTTTGTATGGCTGCACCATAATTTCTGCCCCCTTGTACTCCAGTACTCTAGTTATAAAGGTCAGCATTCCATTAGCCTTAAAAACTATTTTCTGCACATGTTCATGACAATCAATGATCGATGTACCTGAACCCCTAAATCCCTTTGAACATCCACTGTTTTTAACTTTTTGCCATATAGAAAGTACCCTGATCTTCTCTTTCCTGCTTGAACTCTCCCGCCACAGACCTTCTCTATCAGACTAGAATTCTCCCGCCACAGACCTCTTTCCGACTAGAATTCTCCCGCCACAGACCTTCTCCTTCTTGCTTGTTTCCATCTATCGATGCTTTAAGATGGGAGTTTTCTATTCAACCCAACAAGCCGATCGCGGACCGCAGAACCCAAAGACCACCCGCCTGCAACGATCGCGGACCCCGACACTGACCCACGATTCCCCCCACCCCGCTCCCGACGATCGGGGACACCCACGATATCCACCGATCCCGACCACCACCCGCCGATCTGACGCCAGATCCCTCCCACCATTACTGACGACCCCCGTACAAACCTATGCCAACCGGTGCCAAACTATGCCCCGTGCTAATACATGCCAACCGATGTCACCGTGCTGCCCATGTCCCCCATCCATACAAACTACGACTTATCTGAAGACTTATCTGAACACGTGCTCAAAAGCAAAATACTGTGGATGCTGGAAATCTGAAATAAAACCACAAAATGCTGGAGAAGCTCAGCAAGTCAGGCAGCATCTGTGGTTAACGTTTCAGGTCGAAGACCTTTCGTCAGAACTGGAAGATTTGAAAAGAGTTAAAGATTTTCAGCAAGTCCAGAGCAAGGGTAAGTTTGGGGAGGAGAGTAAAGAAAAAAAGGGAAGTTCTGGGCAGGAGAATTCACTTCAAAATAAATATTGGGGGAAGTTTGGGGCCGCCGCATGAGGCTCAGTCTCCGGCCCGAGTAAATCCTCAATCCTGGTCAAAAAACAAAGGGGAAATGAGAGAGAGAAAGGAAATATCGCTCTGAATCTCAAATAACGAGGTTCAAATCAAATATCGCTCTGAATCTCACAACAAGGATCAGATCAAATATCGCTCTGAATCTCAAATAACAAGGGTCAGATCAAATATCGCTCTGAATCTCAGAACAAGGATCAGATCAAATATCGCTCTGAATCGCAATTAACAAGGGTCAGATCAAATATCGCTCTGAATCTCAAATAACAAGGGTCAGATCAAATATCGCTCTGAATCTCAAATAACAAGGGTCAGATCAAATATCGCTCTGAATCTCAAATAACAAGGGTCAGATCAAATATCGCGCTGACTCTCAAATAACAAGGGTCAGATCAAATATCGCTCTGAATCTCAGAACAAGGGTCAGATCAAATATCGCTCTGAATCTCACAACAAGGATCAGATCAAATATCGCTCTGAATCTCAGAACAAGGGTCAGATCAAATATCGCTCTGAATCTCACAACAAGGATCAGATCAAATATCGCTCTGAATCTCACAACAAGGGTCAGATCAAATGTCGCTCTGAATCTCACAACAAGGATCAGATCAAATATCGCTCTGAATCTCACAACAAGGATCAGATCAAATATCGCTCTGAAACTCACAACAAGGGTCAGATCAAATATCACTCTGAAACTCACAACAAGGGTCACATCAAATTCCTAATTTGTGACTTGCCAAATTGTAAAAAAGGAACCTGTATCCAATTGGTTGTGATGAAATAACAAGGATATAACCTTCAAAATCTGCAAGGAAATAAAAAAGCAGAAAATCATTGCTGGGTGAAGTTAAGTTCATGTCGACTCTCAACTTCAGTTCTGTGTTTTATTCTTTCATTCCTCCCGTTCTCCTTTCTCTCTGAAGCCTATTTCCCGCGGTCTGATGTGTTCTCCAGAGCCGGGGATGCGACTATTCTGTGAGTGTGTGATCTCAGGGGGAGTCCACTTTACACCGGACATATCAGGGATAAACCCACTCCTGGTCCCCACCAGTCTCCACACGGACACATTTTAAGAGCGGCTGTGGGACAGAAAGCAGGAACACGAACTTTGTAGATTTACCCCATCCTGCCCCAGTTGCGCCTCCTTCCTACTTTAGAAATTGCAGTTCAGAAAGACAGGGATTGGAACCTGTCCTTGTCACTTCTTGCGGATTTTTACTGTAACACTCAATCAACATTTTTGTGCCCAATATTTTTTTATTGAACGAATCAAAGGCGGGACCAGCAGTTCACACTGAACACGTAGCTCAGCTTAGTAAAGGGTTAATACATTCGCACTGGTGGCTCATCGCTCTCTGCCGAGCACCTGGACAATCAGCCTCTGGTGACATGAGGCCGGACCGAACCCGATCCAATCACAGGATCGAAGAAAGATCCGACAAAAATGTTCACCCCGATTAATTAAAATAATGAATTACTGATTCACACCACAATGTCAGTTTCGGTCAGTTGGAAAAGGACGTGAATTCGCTGGGAGAATCAAGCAGGAGCTTCTGTTTTTGGTGAAATAAGTTCATGTTAATGAGGCGTTTATCTATCAAACTCACTCAACTAATAAAACAAGGAGGGGTCGTTGCCTTTAGAGATAAATTGAGCTCAGAAATGTGTTAGATGAAAACCGACCACAGGATAGAAGCGATCTCCCTCACAGATAAGAGGAGCCTGGTCACAGGTCTTATGTAATTAACTATTTAAATTTCTAACCGGTTGAAGGGCCCATCATTAATCTTTAAATAAAAAAGTTATGATTAAATTAGCAAAAGGTAGGAGGGGGAATCACTAATCTTTATATAAAAAGTAATTCTTAAATTAGCAAAAGATAGAAGGGCCCATCACTGAACTTTATATAAAAAGTAACCTCCCAAATAACCAACAGGTAGGAGGGTCCATTCCTAAGCTTTACATAAAAAGTAGCTACTCGAATTATAAATTGTTGGGAGGCTCCATCGTTAATCTTTATATATAAAGTATCTATTCAAATTACAAACAGGTGGGAGAGTCCATCACTAATATTTATATAAAATTAAGCATTCGAGTTACCTAAGGTTCAGAGGGCCCATCACTAATATTTATACAAAATGTAAGTGTTCGATTTACTTCCACGTAGGAGGGTCCATCACTAATCTTCACATGAAATGTAAGTGTTCGAATTACCTCAAAGTAAGTGGGTCCATCACGAATCTTTAGACAAAATGTAAGTGTTTGAATGAATTACAGGTAAGAGGGTCCATCACTAATCTTTATGTAAACAGAAACTATTTAAATTACTTACAGGTAGGAGGGCCTATCACTAATCATTATATACAAAGTAAGTGTTTGAATGACCTATAGGTGGGAGGGCCCATCACTCATCTTTATCGAAAAAATATCTACTCCGATGAGAAAAATGGGGAAAAAAGGAAAACATTCTTTAAATAAAAAGTAACTACTCCAATTACCAACAGGTAGGAGGGCCCATCACTAATCTTTAAATAAAACGTATCGATTCGAATAACCAACAGGTAGGAGGGTCCATCACTAATCTTTATATTAAAAGTATCTATTCGAATAACCAACAGGTAGGAGGGCCCATCACTAATCTTTATATAAAAAGTATCTATTCGAATAACCAACAGGTAGGAGGGCCCATCACTAATCTTTATATAAAAAGTATCTATTCGAATAACCAACAGGTAGGAGGGCCCATCATTAATCTATACATTAAAAGTATCTATTCGAATAACCAACAGGTAGGAGGGCCCATCACTAATCTGTCTTTCCGAAGGTGCGGTGCCCAGAACTGCTCACAGTACTCCAGGTGCGGTCGAACCAGGGTTTTGTTTAGCTGCAGCATAACTTCTTCCCCCTTGTACTCTAGTCCTCTAGATATAAAGACCAGCATTCTATTAGCCTTATTAATTATTTTCTGCACCTGTTCATGACACTTCAATGATCTATGTCCCTGAACCACGAAGTCCCTTTGGACATCCACTGTTTTAAACTTTTTACCCTTAACAAAGTACCCTGTTCTATCCTTTTTTTGGTGCAAAGTGGATGACCTCACATTTGTGTACATTGAATTCCATTTGCCACAGTTTTGCCCATTCACCTAATCTATCAATATCCCTTTGTAATTTTATGTTTTCATCTACACCGCTTAAAATACCACCAATCTTTGTTTCATCGGCAAACTGTTATGAGACTTTCCATGCCTTCATCTAAGTCGTTAATAAATATTTTGAATAATTGAGGCCCCAAGACAGATCCCTGCCGGACACCATTTGTCACATCCTGCCAATGTGAGTACCTAACCATTATCCCTACTCTCTGTCACCTTTCGCTCAGCCAACTTCCAAACCAAGTCCGTGCTATTCCCTCGATTCCATAGGCTTCAATCTTAGCTAACAGTCTCTTATGTGAGACTTTATCAAATGCCTTCTGGAAGTCCATGTAAATAATATCCATTGACATTCTCTTGCCCACTACTTTAGTCACCTCTTTAAAAAATTCAATCAGATTGATCAGGCACGACCTGGTTCTCTCTGATGAACTGAAAATTCTCGAGGTGTTCATTCACTCTATCCTTAATTATAGACTCCAGCATTTTCCCCACAACAAATGTTAGGCTAACTGACCTATTATTTCCTGAATTCCCTCTCTCTCCTTTCTTAAATAGCGGAGTGACATGTGCAATTTTCCAATCTAGAGGGACGGTTCCTAAATCTAGATAACTTTAAAGGATTATAGTTAGGGCATCTGCAATGTACTCACCTACTTCCTTTAAAACCCCGGGATGGAAAACATCTGGTCCTCGGGATTTGTTACTGTTTAGTGCTATTATTTTCTTCATTCATATTGTTTTACTCATGTTAATTTTATTGAGTCACTTTCCCCGATTCAATATTAGTTTTCGTGGGATTTCCGGAATGTAATTGCTGACGCAAAGTAATTATTCAACATGTCCGCCATTTCACCATTTCAGTTTTTAAGGGGCCAACACTGCTCCTGACCATCCTCTTTTTACATTATAACTATAAATGTTCGTCGTATTGGTTTTGATATCCCTTGCAAGTTTCAATTCATACTCTCTTTTTTTAGCTCTCGCTATCTGTTTTGTGACCATTTTTTCAATCTTTGTATCTTGCCATTCGCCAGGATCTGTGTCATGTTTTGCCTTTTTGTATGCCCTTTCCTAATGCTTTATACTGTCCTTACCTCTTCAGTTGTCCACGGCTTTTTTTTTGACAAGTCGAGTTCTTGCCGCTCAGGGGCATAAACCGGTTCTGTATCTCGTTAAATGTTTCTTTAAACATTCCCAACTGATCATCAGTCGTTTTACTCATTAACAGATTTGCCCAGTTCACTGTGGACAGTCTCCAGCTCATCCCATTGAAGTCGGCCTGACCCAAGTCTCGAATCTTAGCAGCTAATTCACTTTTTTTTTCCTTTCAAAAACTGCCTTGAACTCGATCATGTTATGATCGCTATTGGTTTGATATTCACGCACATTTAAGCTGTTAACTAAATCTGGTTCATTACTCATTACTAAATCGAGTATGGCTTGCCCCCTTGTTGCTTGTAGGACATACTGCTGTGGAAAACTATCCTGGACACACTCAGGAAAATCACTACCTTTCTTACAGTTGCGAGTCTGTTTTTCCCAATCTAGGTGAAGGCTAAAGTACACTTTCTTTCTGCCGCTCTACGCTTTTCCGTTTCACTTGTTCTTGAACAACTGTTTGTACAATTTGTATTGTAAATTTCCCCTGATTCTTCCCCTCTCTTGCTGCTCTCAACTTTACTCCCTTCTGACACCCCGCTCAGTTGCCCAACCCCCTGCCACTCTAGTTTAAACCTTCCCCAAAAACACGAGCACATACCCCCTCGAGGACATTGGTCCCGGTCCTGCTCGGGTGTAACCCGTCCAGCTTATCCAGGTCCCACCTTCCCCAGAACCAGTCCCAATGTCGCAGGAATCGAAATCCCTCCCTCCTACACCATCCCCGCAGCCACGCATTCATCCGATCGATTCTCCTTTTCCTCTGTTCACTCGCACGTGGCACTGGTAGTGATCCTGAGATCACGACCTTTGAGGTCCTGCTTTTTAATTTATCTCTTAACTCCTTCAATTCACCTTGCAGGAGCTCATCCCTGAGGCACAAGGCAGAATGGTCAAAAAAGTACAAGCCCATGGGATGCAAGGGAAAGTGACTAGTTGGATCCAAAATTGGTTCAGTGACAGGAAGTAAAAGCTAATGGTCGACGGTTGTTTCTGTGACCGGAAGGCTGTTTCCAGTGGGGTTCCACGGGGCTCTGTACCAGGACCCTTGCTTTTTGTGGTACATATTATAGATTTAGACTGAAATGTAAGGGGCATGATTAAGAAGTTTGCAGATGATACAAAAATTGCCCATGTAGTGATAGTGCCAGGCTCTCAGTAAAGGAAGATATAGTTTATATACAGGTTTGCTAAAAATGATTAAGAAGTGGTATTTGATAGGCTGATTGTACTTAAAGTGGATAAGTCCCGGTACGGATGGGATGCATCCTTGGTTGCTGAGGGACGTAAGGGTGGAAATTGCGGAGCTGCAGGCCATAATCTTCCAAACATCCATAGATATGGGAGTGGTGTCAGAGGATCGGAGAATTGCAAATGCTACGCCCTTCTTCAAAAAAAGTGTGTAAGGATGAACCAAACAAATGCAGGCCAGTCAGTTTAATCTCAGTGGCGGGGAAACTTTTAGAAACGATAATCCGGGGCAGAATTAACAGTCACTTGGACGAGGTGGATTGATTCGAGAAAGCCAGCACGGATTGCCAAAGACAAATCGTGTTTAACTAACCTGACAGAGTTTTTTGATGAGTTACAAGAGAGGGGAGATGAGGGCAATGCAGTTGATGTGTTATATATGGACTTCTAAAAGGCTTTTGATAAATGTTGCATGGTAAGCTTAGCATCAAGATTGCGGCTCATCGAATAAAGGGGGCAGTAACAACATGGATACAGTATTGTGGAAGTTAAAGGGAACAGAATGTAGTGGTGAACGGTTGTTTTTTGGACTGGAGGGAAGTGCACTGTGTTTTTCTTCAGGGGTCTGTACTGGGACCACTGCTTTTCTTGATATAGATAAATGACTTGGACTTTGCCAGTACAGTGCATCAACTCAAATGTGGAGATGACACAAAACTTGGAAGGGTATAAACAGTGAGGAGGACAGTGATAGACTTCAAGAGGATATCGACAGGCTGTTGGCGTGGGCAGACACGTGGGAAATGAAATTTAATGCAGAAAAATGCGAAGTGATGCATTTCAGTAGGAAGAACGAGGAAAGGCAGTATAAATCAAAGGGCACAACTCTAAAAGGGGTATAGGAACAGAGAGATCTGGGCGTATATGTGGACAAATCGTTGAAGGTGGCAGGGCAGATTGAGAAAGACGTTAAAAAGCATACGGAATCTTGGGCTTTCTAAATAGAGGCTTAGAGTGCAAAAGTATGGATGTCATGATGAACCTTTATGAAACACTGGGTCGGCCACAACTGAACTATTGTGTCCAGTTCTGCTGTAGGAGTTCCTCAGGGCAGTGTCCTTGACCCAACTATCTTCAGTTGCTTCATCAATGACCTTCTCTCCATCATAAGTCAGAAATGGGGATGTTCGCTGATGATTGCTCAGTGTTCAGTTCCATTTACAACCCCACAGATACTGAAGTAGTCCGTGCCTGCATGCAGCAAGACCCGGGACAATATGCATGCTTGGGCTGATAAGTGGCAAGTAACATTCGCCATGGACAAGTGTCATGCAATGAACATCTCCAACAAGAGAGAGTCTAACTACCTCCCCTTGTCATTCAACGGCATTACCATCGCCGAATCCCCAACCATCAACATCCTCGGGGCACCATTGACCAGAAACTTAACTGTACCAGCCATATAAATACTGTGGGTATTCTGCGGCGAGTGACTCACCTCCTGGCTCCGCAAAGCCTTTCCACCATCTACAAAGCACAAGTCAGGAGTTTGATGGAACACTCTCAAATTGCCGAGATGAATACAGCTCCAACAACACTCAAGAAGCTCGACACCATCCAGGACAAACCAGTCCGCTTGATTGATTCCCCATCCACCACCCTAAAAATATTCACTCACTTCACCACTGGCGCACCGTGGATGCAGTGTGTACCATCCACAGGATGCGCTGCAACAACTCGCCAACGCTTCTTCGACAGCACCTCCCGAACCCTCGACCTCGACCACCGAGAAGGAAAAGGGCAGCAGGCACATGGGAACAACACCACCTGAACGTTCCCTTCCAAGTCACACACCATCCCGACTTGGAAATATATCGGCCGTCCCTTCATTGTTGCTGGGTCAAAATCCTGGAACTGCCAACCGAACAGGAATGTGGGAGAAACTTCACCACACGCACTGCAGCGGTTCAAGAAGATGCCTCAACACCACCTTCTCAAGGGGAACTGGGGATGGGCAATAAATGCTGGCCTAGGCAGCAATGCCCACATCCCATGAATGAATAAAAATATGAGAATTAATTGCCGCTCAGGGAGCTGCTCCCCACCCTCAGCTGCAAATAACTTTCGCGGTTCCACCAGCTCCCGCTTTGTTACCGAGCAGATCCCTCGGGTCGATTATAAATAGAAAGAGCCCAGAGTTTCGACCTAAATTGAAGCTTTTGTCTCGGCTGAATGTTTTATTTGAATTCATATCTTTCCAGTAATTGCTGTGAAATTATATTTAAAACTGCTGACATCTGATGCAGCTCCCGAGACCCCGCTCGCCAAAGAAACTGAAGGAACTAAATGTAAATTTCGATCTATTCTCCCATGGGGCCGCAGCAGCAAATTATAAAATTGGGTCGGTTCATCACATGGGTAAAAGCCTCATGGCGGGATGGTTTTAGCGCTCAACATTGTATTGAAATGTGTGTTTGGATTTGTGGAAGATCTGTTAACTTATTGACTGCGGAAAATTAACAACTTATGGAACCATCCAAAGGTTCCCTTCAGGCGCGTTTATTTGCACCGGTACCGTCCCTGCGAGGTGCTCCAGTTTAGCCTGGACCGTACAGTTACAGTGTGAGTGGAACCTCAATATTTATCACCAAATGTTCCATATTTATCACCAAATGCTCCATATTTATCACCAAATGTTCCATATTTATCACCAAATGTTCATATTTATCACCAAATGTTCCATATTTATCACCAAATGGTCCATATTTATCACCAAATGTTCCATATTTATCACCAAATGGTCCATATTTATCACCAAATGTTCCATATTTATCACCAAATGTTCCATATTTATCACCAAATGGTCCATATTTATCACCAAATGTTCCATATTTATCACCAAATGTTCCATATTTTTCACCAAATGCTCCATATTTATCACCAAATGCTCCATATTTATCACCAAATGGTCCATATTTATCACCAAATGTTCATATTTATCACCAAATGTTCCATATTTATCACCAAATGTTCCATATTTATCACCAAATGCTCCATATTTATCACCAAATGCTCCATATTTATCACCAAATGCTCCATATTTATCACCAAATGCTCCATATTTATCACCAAATGTTCCATATTTATCATCAAATGTTCATATTTATCACCAAATCCTCCTCTTTTATCACCGAATCTTTCATATTTATCACCAAATGTTTCATATTTTCACCAAACGTTCCATATTTAGCACCAAAAGTTCCATATTTAGCATCAAATGTTCCAGATTTTTCACCAAAAGCTCCATGTTTATCACTAACCGAGGCTCTAACCCCACCACAGTCTTTATAAACTTCCAGATTAGAAATAAAAAGCACGATTCGAACCTGTGCAGGAAAACCCAAATAAATTTCTAGTACATCGCCTTAAACACTCGGCCACGACTCCTCGCTCCCTCAGTTGCTGCGTTTCATACAATGATAAATGGGTCTTGACCCTGTTCGATTGCTGGGCCGACACCTTATGATTACTGGGGTGGAGATTTTCGTCACCGAACCTGCCCATATCGGACACAAGAGCAAAGTGACCCAGCACTTGATCACCCGGAACTGGTGGAAAAAAACATTTATTAGTTGGAAGTCGTTATTTGTACAATTCGTTTTCCTTTTACCCCTAAATTATCTTAGATTTTTGCCCCCCGAATATTCGAAGTATACATTGGGGTTTAGCAGGATAACCCGCATCCAGACATCTTTAAACAGGCTCGAGAACAAGGAAACTCTGAAAGGTCTGAATACTGTTTTTTAGTTCTATTGCCCACTCCATAAAGTGACCGTGAGATTACCGGTACAGACACTTACTGACGGGAGGACCCATCAGAATGGATTGTAAGAGCGCAGTTCTAATCTGCTTACACTGGTCAAAGCTGGAAGTTCAAATCCCCTGAGTTTTTTGAGTATTGTGCCTATTCTGGTTTTATTAACGTCTTGCTAACGTGATGATAACATGTCAACATGATCTGGTTATTGTTAATTCGTAAGTAAATGGTTAATCCATTAAGTCATCTTGTAAATTATGTAACTCTGTTCCATGAGTCTGCGCGACACGATTATTGCTCGACTCACGGTTTGCACCTGACGATCTAATTTTTTTCCGATACATCGTCTATTCGTCCTTTGACTATCTGGACAGGTGCCGAGAAGATCTCTGTCCTTACAGATTAATAGTTCATTAATATTTGTTCAATAAATTGTAATCTTAGAATCTGATCATATTGCAGATTCTTAGTTGTAGTCTATGTAAGTTTCTTTAATATTGCGGAATGTTTCATAAAGTTATTGAATTATTCGGGTCTCCCCCACCAGGCCAAACCATGTCGACAACGGTTAACGGAAAATGGAACATTAAAGTGTTTTATAAACATATACTTCAGACGTATCTATCCGAAAGAAGACGATGCTGCCAATGTCTCAGCATGGAATGAGGGTGGATCAATTGGATCAGATAGAAATCGATAAACAAGAGGTACTTCATCGGCGGGCACCGCTCAAATTAGAAAATTAACCCGATCCAGCTTGGAGGCTTCCCAGGTTGCTGAGGTATGTAAGGTTAGAAATAGCGGAGGCTTTGACCATAATCTTTCATTCCTCTGTGAATATGGGAATGGTGTCAGAAGATTGTTGAAAATGTTACTCCCCTGTGCAAAAAAGGGATGATAGATGAACCAAGTATAGACAAGTCAGCCTAACGTTGGTGGTGGGGAAAATTCTTGAGACCATAATCCGGGTAAAAAATAATTGTCACTTGAAAGAACAAAATTTAATAAATGACAGCCAGCATGGATTTGTTAAAAGCGAATCGTGTCTGACAAACGTGATCGAGTTCTTCAATGAAATAATGGAGAGGATAGATGAAGGGAGCACAGTTGATGTGTATATGGACTTTCAAAATGCGTTTATTAAAGTACCACATAATAGACGTGTTAACAAATTTAAAGGGGCAGTGACAACGTGGACAGGAAGTCCGCTAAGAGACAGAAAGCAGAGAGTATGGGGAACGGTTGTTTATCAGACTGGAGTGAAGTATACAGCGCTGTGCCCATAGGTCGATATAGAACCACTGCTCTTTGTGATATATATTAATGTCCTCGACTTCGGTATAAGAGGCATAATGTCAAAGAATGCAGATGATATAAAGCTTCGAAATGTATTGAAGAATAAAGAGGATAGTTACAAACTTCAAGAGCATAAAGGCTGACATTGGCAGACACATGGCAGGTGAAATTTAATGCAGAGAAATGTGAAGTGATGCATTTTGGAAGGGAGAAATTAGGACTTGCAATATAAATTAAAAGGAACACATTTAAAGGGGTGCAGGTACAGAGAGACGATTGGGTTCACATATACAAATCTTTGAAGGTGGCAAGACAAGTTGAGAAGGCTGTTAAACAGAAAATGGGACCCTTTGCTTTGTAAATAGTGGCCTAGAGAACACAAACAAGGAAGTTATGGTCAAACTTTACATATCACTGGTTTGGCCTCAGCAAGAGTATTGTGTTCAATTTTGTTTTGAGTTAATTGGCAAAAACCAAGGGGTGTAGGTTATTAGAATTTTATTTCAGCAGCGACTTGTTATGATCTGGAATGCACTGCCTGAAAGGTTGTGGAAGCAAATTGAACAGTAAATTTTAAAGGGAATTGGATAAATACTTGAAAAGGAGAAATGTGCAGGCCTATGGGAAGTGGGTCGATTTTGATAACTCTTTCAAAGTGCCGGCAAAAACACGATGGACCGAATGACCTGTATGATGCTATGATTCGATGTGTCCTCGGCTGGTGCCGGTAACGGGAGTATAGACATCTTTAACCCTCAACGCATTGGCGTTTATGTAAAGTTTTGAGTGATAACCCCACTGGGCTATAGTGCTACTTTTTCAAGGGAATATTTAAGAGTTAGTAGTTCGGGAATTATGAATACATAGAATCTGGAAAGGCAATTGGATTCAATGAGCGTTTTGGAAATGTTACATCACAATATCTTTCATACACCTCTTTGAATTGTCCCGATCATATTTCATTCTTTTCGTATAGAAGCTTATTATTCTTCTTATTCTGAATAAATACCTACAATTACATTATTCAATTAATGTTTATATCTGAGCTTTCTAATGTAGACCTCTATGATTCTTTTCATCTCACGCATAATTTGTAACAAGACGTACATGAGTAAGTTTTGTACACAAGTGTTGGAATAACATGATTAATTTGATGCAGTTTATTATACAGTGCGCAACACCCAGCTTGTAACTCCAGTGTGTCTGCATAGGAACAAAGGAGCATAGGAACAGGATTAGGCCATTCAGATCCTCGTGCCTGATCCGCCATTCGATAAGATCATGGCTGCTCTGTGATCCGGCTCCATATACCTGCCTTTGGCCCATATCCCTTCATACCTTTGGTTGCCAAAAAACTATCTATCTCACATTTAAATTTAATAATTGAGCTAGTATCAATTGCCGTTTGCGGAAGAGAGTTCCAAACATCTACCACCCTTTGTGCGTAGAAATGCTTTCTAATCTCGCTGCTGAAAAGTCTGACTCTAATTTTTAGACTGTGCCCCCACCCACTCCGAGAATCCCCAACCAGTGGAAATACTTTCTCTCTATCCACCCGATTCGTTCAGATCACCCCTTAACCTTCCAAACTCTAGAGAATACAATCCCAATTTGTGCAATCTTTCCTCGTAACTTAACCCTTAAACTCCGGGTATCATTCTAGTAAACCTACGCTGCACTCCCTCCAAGGCCAATATGTCCTTCCAAAGGTGCGGTGACCAGAACTGCTCACAGTACTCCAGATGCGGTCTAACCAGGGTTTTGTATAGCTGCAGCATAACTTCTTCCCCCTTGTACTCTCGTCCTCTAAATATAAAGGCCAGCATTCCATTAGATTATTTTCTGCACCTTTTCATGACACTTCAATGATCGATTTACCTGAACCCCGAAGCCCCTTTGGACATCCACAGTTTTTAACTTTTTACCATTTGGAAAGTACCCTGTTCTATCCTTTTTTGATCCAAAGTAGATGACCTCACATTTGTCTACATTGAATTCCATTTGCCACAGTTTTGCCCATTCACCTAATCTATCAATATCACTTTGTAATTTTATGTTTTCATCTACACTGCTTACAATGCCACCAATCTTTGTGTCATCGGCAAACTTAGATGTGAGACTTTCTATGCATTCATCGAAGTCGTTAATAAATATTGTGAATAATTGAGGCCCCAAGACAGATCCCTGCGGGACTCCACATGTCACATCCTGCCAATGTGAGTACCTTCCCATTATCCCTACTCTCTGTCGCCTTTCGCTCAGCCAATTTCGTAACCAAGTCCGTACTTTTCCGTCGATTCCATGGGCTTCTATCTTAACTAACAGTCTCTCATGTGTAACCTTATCTAATGCCTTCTGGAAGTCCATATACATAACATCCATTGACATTCCCCTGTCCACTACTTTAGTCAACTCTTCAAAAAATTCAATCAGGTTTCTCAGGCACGACCTACTTTCACAAATCAATGCTGGCTCTCCCTGATTAACTTAAAATTCTCGATGTGTTCAGTCACCCTATCCTTAATTATAGACTCCAGCAATTTCCCCACAACAGATGTTAGGCTAACTGGTCTATAATTCCCCGGTTTCCCTCTCTCTCCTTTCTTAAAAAGCGGAGTGACATGTGCAATTTTCCAATCTAGAGGGACAGTTCCTGAATCTAGAGAACTTTGAAAGATTATAGTTCGGGCATCTGCAATCTGCTCACCGACTTCCTTGAAAACCCTGGGATGGAAACCATCTGGTCCTGGGGATTTATTGAGTTCCTGTCCCCGATTCAATATTAGTTTTCTTGGGATTTCCAGCATGCTATCCTATTTTTCTACTGTAAATACTGACGCAACGTAATTATTCAACATTTCCACCATTTCCCCATTGTCAACGACAATATCCCCACTTCCAGTTTTTTAAGGGGCCAACACTGCTCCTGACCACCCTCTTTTTTCCGAATATAACTATAAAACTTCTTTTTATTGGTTTTGATATCCCTTGCAAGTTTCTTTTCATACTTTATTTTTGTAGCTCTTACTGTTTTGTGACCCTTTATTGATCTTTGTATCTGATCCCCCCTTACTGAATCTCGTCTTCAGATTTGGATACAAAACTCTATTGCTTCATCCAAGTCATTAAAACGGAAAAAGAGTTTTTTAGAGAAATGTCGGGTTCTTAATTCAGAAGTGAACCATGGGCTTAAATGGACAGTGGTCGCATGCATATTAAATTGGTGAAGGGAGAGGAACCAAAGAGTAGTAGTGAACGGTTGGTTTTCAGACTGGAGGGAAGTATGCAGTGGGATCCCTCAGTGGTCGGTATTCGGAAAACTCTCTTTTTCTACATATTAATGATATGGACATTGGTATATAGGGCATAGGAATATAGGGCATCATTTCAAACGTTGGGTTCACAAGAAGCTCGGAAATGTAGGAAACAGTGAGGAGGATAGTACCAGACTGCGGGAGAAAATAGACAGGCTGTTGAAATGGGCAGACACATGGTCGATGCAATTTAATGCAGAGAAGTGCGAAATGATACATTTTGGTAGGAAGAATGACGAAGGGCAAAATAAATAAATCGTACAATTGTAAAAAAGGGTGCAGGAACAGAGAGACCTGGTTGTGCATGTGCACACAACTTTGACGGTGGCAGGCAAAGTGAGATGGCTCCACAATCTGACACCTTTTCCTCAAACTGACGCCTCCCCTGAACTCACCCTTCACCTCAACCTGAACCTTTCTCCTCAATCACATCCCTCTGACCAATCTGACCTTCTCCCTAATCTGATCCCTTTTCCTCAATCTACCCATTGGAGCTGGGACATCCAAGAACGAAATCTGTCGGAGAATTTTCACACAAATTCCCGTGGAAATCTGTGAACCTCTTCCCCCAAAAGGCTGTGGATGCTGGGGGTCAATTGCAATTTCAGGACTGAGATCGATGTATATCGAAGTAAAGGGAATTAGGGGTTACGGGGAGCGGGTAGGAAATTGGACATGAATTTAGATTTGAGGTTAGGATCAGATCAGCCATGATCTTCTTGAATGGCGGAGCAGGCTCGAGGGGCCGATTGGGCTACTCCTGCTCCTATTTCTTATGTTCTTATGTTGTTCTTATTTGTTGGGTAAAAGGATCAAGCGACATGGAACAACGGCGGGTGAATTGAGTTGATGTCTAATCAGCCTTGATCGAATTGAATGGCGGAACAGGATCGAGGATGTGAATGCCCTCCTCCTGTTCCCTTTATTCATCACCTGCCTTTTCTATTCAAATGTTGACTGTCCTTCGGCCAGTTTTAACATGCTCGGTTTCAATCTCCGTGAGGAATAATCATGAACCGCCGATAGGATAGGACATGAAGAGAAAGAAATATGATGGAACAGGGTTGATGGAAGAGGACACGGGCACAGATTTCCCAGCATTTTTCAAGTGGTTAAAGACGTTCTCTTTGCGTGAATGACGTTCAGCTCCCTCTTCACTGGGCAGTTCCTGTGCACTGAATTAATATACTGCTCAGTGATATTAATATTTTTTTTTGCTGTAGATTTTAATTGCCTAACGTTTAATGGCGGAGCTTTAAGGTGTAAATTGAATGTAGTTTTCTCTGATAAAAGCAGCGCCTGAACAAGGACCTGAACACTGGACCCACAGGTTAAAAGTCCGATGCTGGACCAGGCTCCAAATCTCTAAGGAGACAGTGACCCTGACTGGCTGTGGTAGGTTCACTTCACGTTCGCAGCCGCCCTGGCCACACAGGGACCATCACAAGTTTGCTTCATCGCAACATTTCTTCACAGCCCATTCCACCTCAAACATACCGCAGTCCAACCGTCATCAACCTGCACCGAGTCTCCACCAACTTCCATCTCTCGCTACCCATCAATCTGACCTGTTCTCGACAATCTGACCCCTCCTCCTCAAACTGACCCCTCTCCCCGATCTGACGCTTCTCCGCAATCTGATCCCTTCTTCTCAATGTGGTCCCTTCTCCCCAATCTCACCCCTTGTTCCGAAACGAACCCCTTCTCCTTAATCTCTCTTTTATTCTCAATTCTACCCCTTCTCCTCAATCCGACCCAATCTCCAAAATGTTTGTCTTCTCCTCCATCTGTCCCCTTCTTCTCATTCAGGAGCTAAATCAGGAAGTACATTTGATCACAAATGTAGTGGAAATCTGTCAATCTCTTCCGTCAATTGGCTTAGAATGCTGGAGGACAATTGGGATTTCAGGACTAAGATCGATAGATACCTGTTACGAACTGATTCAGGAACTGTCCCTCTAGATTAGAAAATTACACATGTCACTCCGCTTTTTAAGAAAGGAGAGAGAGGGGAACCAGGGAATTATAGACCAGTTAGCCTAACATCTGTTGTGGGGAATAAGCTGGAGTCTATAATTAAGGATAGGGTGACTGAACACCTCGAGAATTTTAAGTTAATCAGAGACAGCCAGCATGGATTTGTTAAAGGTAGGTCGTGCCTGACGAACCTGATTATTTTTTTTAAACAGGTGACTAAAGCAGTGGACAGGGGAATGCCAATGGATGGTCTTTATTTGGACTTCCAGGAGTCATTAAATAAGGTCCCACATAAGAGAATGATAGCTAAGATAGAAGCCCATGGAATCGCGGGAAAACTATGGACTTGTTTAGGAAGTTGGCTGAGCGAAAGGCAACGGAAATTAGGGATAAAGGGTCGGTACTCACATTGGCACGATATGACTAGTGGAGTCCCGCAGGGATCTGTCTTGGGGCCTCAATTATTCACAATATTTATTAATGACTTAGATGAAGGCATAGAAATTCTCATATATAAGTTTGCCGATGACACAAAGATTGGTGGCATTGTAAGCAGTGTAGATGAAAACTTTAAATTACAAAGCGATATTGATAGATTGGGTGAATGGGCAAAACTGTGGCAAATGAAATTCAATGGAGACAAAAGTGAGGTCATCCACTTTGGATCAAAAATGATAGAACGGGGTACTTTATAAATGGTAAAAAGTTAAAAACAGTGGATGTCCAAAGGGACTTGGAGGTACAGGTACAGAGATCATTGAAGTCTCAAGAACAGGTGCTAAAATTAATCAAGAAGGCTAATAGAATGCTGGCCTTTATATCTAGAGGACTAGAGTACAAGGGGGCAGAAGTTATGCTGCAGCTCTCCAAAACCCTGGTTAGACCGCACCTGTGCACCGCACCTTCGGAAGGACATATTGGCCTTGGAAGGACTGCAGCGTAGGTTTACTAGAATGATACCCGGACATCAATGGTTAAGTTACGAGGAGAGATTACACAAATTGGTGTTGTATTCTCCATAGTTTCGAAGGTTAAGGGGTGATCTGATGGACGTTTATAAGATATTAATGGGAACAGATTGAGTGGATGGAGGGAAACTATTTCTGGTGGTTGGGGATTCGAGGAGTAAGGGACACAGTCTAAAAATTAGAGCCAGACCTTTCAGGAGCCAGATTAGAAAAAATTTCGACACACAAAGAGTGGTAGAAGTTTGGAACTCTCCTCCGCAAACTGCAATTGATACTAGCTCAAGTACTAAATTTAAATCTGAGATAGAAAGCTTTTTGGCAATCAAAGGTATTAAGGGATATGGGCCAAAGGGGGGTATATGGAGTGAGATCACAGATCCGCCATGACCTTATCAAATTGCGGTGCAGGCACGGGTGGCTGAATGGCCTACTCCTGTTCCAGTGTTCCTATGCTCCCATGTAGGTAAGGCTATCAAGTGTAATGGAATGAACGCGTTTAAATGGAGTTAAGGTCTGTATCAGCCACGATCTGATTGAATGGCGGTTCAGGCTGGAGGGGCTGAATGGCGTGCTCCTGATCCCCATGTTCATCACTTGCTTTCACTGTTGAAATGTTGTTTGCCTGGCCATTTTTAACATAATCTCTTTAATCTCCAGGAGAAATAATCATGAATCGCTGATAGAATGTGAAATGCATAGAATGAAAGCCGAATGAACAGGGGTTAGGTTTAGGGTTAGGGTAATATTTCCAGCATTTTGAAACTGGTAAAGAAGCTTTGTTTGGGCCAGTGCGGTTCTTTTGACTCATCCTTGACTTCCTTAAGCAGCTACTGTTCAATGAATGATTATACAGCTGAGCGATATTTATTTTTTTGGGCGGTAGACTTTAGCTGCCTAGTGTTTAATGATGGTTTGAGGCGTAAATTTAGTGGCAGTTTAATCATACAATCATAGAAAGTTACTGCACAGAAGGAAGCCATTCTGCCCATCTTGTTCGTGCCGGCTGAAAAAGAGCTCTCCATCTTTATCCCTCTCTCCAGCGCTTGCTCCGTCCCCTGTAGGTTCCAGCACTTCAATTGCACATCCAAGGACTTTTGTAATGTTTTGGAGGTTTCTGCCTCTACCGCTCGGTACCACTTCAGACCTGGATTTGAGAGCGTTTATCGATACAAAGGCATCAGATGAAGACTTGAGACAATTCCCTCAATACTTGTCCGCCCGCCAATTTCTCTGCTTCGGAAGAAACTTTTTTCCAAATTATCCTGCAGTGTATTGGTGACAGATTGGAAGATTTCGAGGAGAGGCTGCTCCTGGGACTGATCAAATCCACCGTTCACTCTGCAGGGTGTGTAAGATCATCAGAGGAGATGTCTCTGACTGCTTCCACTGCTCTATTCAGTATAATCAGTTTCACATGGAATACAGCGAGCTCTGAGTCCGCTCGATCTTTGCACACATTCTGTGATTGATGGGCACGACATGTATTGATTGCTGTGCTGGTTTAAATTTATTTTACATTTATTGCTTTCCATATGTTTTATTTTGGACAGCCGGTTTGTATTTTTATCGCCGTGTCTTCCATCTTGCGGATGTCTGTACTTCTCCTGATGTCGTTGTTTTCCGCCCAGTGCTGGAAATTCCCGACGAGAACATAAGGGGAGCAGGGCTAGTGATAGTTCAGGTTACAGTTCTTACATTGCCTGTCAATAATGGGTCAGGATCCACGAGAAGAACAGTAATCGAGCTCAGAGTTTGCTAAAGAGTTCTTAACAGTTACACGATTCGAACTTGGATGGTATCTCGAATCTTCCGGTGTCCTGGTCAGTATTTATCCCTCAACAAACAGAATTATAACAGATTATCAGGGGTGAAATTGGACACCGGCATGGAAGCAAAACAGGTGGAATCGCATTTGCCGACGGTTATTGGACACGTCGATATACTGTTTTAGTGAAGTCAATGGAATGAATATCAGACCGAGCGTATAACAGGCGATCGATGTGATCCCGCCCGTTTTGTGACCCCGCCAATGTCTAATTTCAACCAACCTGGTCATTCAACACATTGCTGTTTTAGGGACCTTGCTGTGCGCAGATTGACTTCCACATTTCCAGACATTACAACGGTGAGAATATTTCAAAAGTCATTTCTTGTCTGTTAGGCGCTTCAGGGATTCCTGAGGCGGTGAAAGGTGCTTTATCATTGGAGAGGGTAGAAATTCATCTCAGGCAGTAAAGTCCCAACGCCGTCTGTTGCAGGCATGACCCAATATTGAGTCACATCGCTGCCTGTTATAGGCCCGGCCAATGTTCAGTCCCATCGCTGCTTATGAAAGGCAGGGTGCAATATTAAGTTCCATCGACGTCTGTTATAGAAAAAGACCAATATTCGGTCCAATTGCCACTTGTTATAGGCACGGCCCAATGTTCAGTTCCATTGCTGCCTGTTACAAGCACGACTCAATATTCAGACCCATCGCCACTTGTTATAGGCATGGCTCAATATTCAGTTCCATCTTCGCCTGTTATAGGCGCGTCCCACTTTCAGTTCCATCGCAACCTGTTGAAGGCCCCGCCCAATATTCGGTTCCATCACCGCCTGTTATAGACAGAGCCCAATATTCGGTGCTATTAAAATAATACTGGAATAGAGATGAAGCATCCCCAGAACATCAGCAATTGTCTGTGAGAAATGTCTCCTGTACTTTTAATGCTAACCTTTCTTCTCTCTCTACAGCCGGGTCATTATATTCCGTCGCAATTTTGCAACCCAGATTCTCAGCAAAGTCGCAGACTCCCAGAATGCACCTGTTCAGTTTGAGTCTCACTCACGTGTGCAATACAACTCTTGCAATGCAACAGTGTCTCAGTACAATTCATTACGTTTGACTATCGATTCAGTAATGCAGCATTATCCCTCTCCTCACACCTGTTGAGTTCAGTAAAATAGTGGGCCGGGAAGGCGTGTCTGACAAACAGCAAACTGTGGCGCCCTCTGTGAATGCTAATGCTGTCAATCAGAAAAATATTAATTGTTTTAAAGGCATATTCCAATTTTCCGTGTGCACAAACAACAGACATTATTTTTAATACAAGGAAAATCTGCCGGGCTCTCTCACCAGCGTCAGATGCACCCCGCTACTTTTTCCGGACTCTGCGCTCAGCCCAGGCGAGGCTTGATGGCCAGGTGATCAATGCAAAAATATCTCCTCCATTTTTAAACGTTTTAATGTTGCGGGAGAGTAGATTGTCCATCATATCTTCCTAACATTATAATCATGGTATCGTGGTATCATAGTCTGCTACTGCACAGGAGGAGGCCATTCGGCCCAACGTCTCCGTCCTGGCTCTTTGAAAGAGCGATCCAATTGTTCCCATTCCTCTGCTCTTTCCCTTTTACCTCTGCAAATGTTTCCCCTCCAAGTGTTTATACAATTCACTTCAGAAAGTTATAATTGAATCCGTTTCCACCGACCTTTCAGTCAGTACATTTCAGATCATTGAAACTCTCTGCCTATTTTTTTTTTCATGTCGCCTCTGGATCTTTTGCCGATCATATTAAATAGGTGTCCTCTGGTTACCGACCCTTCTGCCACTGCAAACAGTTTCTCCTGATTTACTCTATCAAAATCGTTCATGATTTTTAGCACGTCAATCAAATCTCCTCTTATTCATCTCTATTTTACGGAGAGCACCCCCAGCTTCTCCAGTCTCTCCACAGAACGCTCATCCCTGGGAACATTCTAGTTAGTCTCTTCTGGACAGCCTCCAAGACCTTGACATCGTTCCGAAATTGCGGTTCCCAGAATTGGAAACAATACTCCAGCTGAGGCCGAACCAATCGTTTAGAAGAACATAAGAAATAGGCGCAGGTGTAGGCCAATCGGCCCCTCGAGCGTGCTCCGCCATTCAATAAGATCATGGCTGATCTGATCCTAACCTCAAATCTAAATTCATGTCCAATTTCCTGCCCGCTCCCCGTAACCCCTAATTCCCTTTACTTCTAGGAAACTGTCGATTTCTGTTTTAAATTTATTTAATGATGTAGCTTCCACAGCTTCCTGGGGCAGCAAATTCCACAGACCTACTGCCCTTTGAGTAAAGAAGATTCTCCTCATCTCAGTTTTGAAAGAGCAGCCCCTTATTCTAAGATTATGTCCCCTAGTTCTTGTTTCACCCATCTTTGGAACAACCTTACCGCATCCACCCGATCAAGCCCCTTCACAATCATATATGTTTCAATAAGATCGCCTCTCATTCATCTGAACTCCAATGAGTAGAGTCCCAATCTACTCAACCTCTCCTCATATTTCCGCCCCCCTCATCCCCGGGAATAACCAAGTGAACCTTCTTTGTACTGCCTCGAGAGCAAGTATGTCTTTTCTTAAGTATGGAGACCAAAAATTTTACAAAGGTTTTGCATTACTTCCTTGCTTTTGTACTTTATGTCCCCATTAAGAAAGCAAACTTTGAAATTATAATCTACATACCCAAATCCAGGTCTTTAATAGATTTCAAAAAAGAGCAGTGCTCCTAATATTGCCCAATTGGGGACACCACTCTAAACTTCCCTCCAGTCTGAAACCAACCGTTCACCACGACTCTCCGCTTTTTGCCACTGATCTAATTTTGTATCCACACTGCCACTGTCCCTTTAATCCCCCCGACTTTAATTTTGATAAGAAGTCTATTATGTTATACTTTATCAAATGCCTTTTGAAAATCCATATACACAACTTCAACCGCGCTACACTCATCAAAGCTCTCCGTTACCACATCAAATAACTCATTCAGGTTACTAAAACATCATTTTCCTTTACATATCCCTGCTGACATTCATTTATTATCCCTTATTTTTCCAAGTGCTAATTAATTTTGTCCCTGATTATTGTCTCAAAAAGTTTCCCCACCACTGACAGTAGGCCGACTGGCCTGTAATTGCCGGCTTCAACCCCATACATTTATTGAACAGGGGTGTGACATTTGCAACCCTCCAGCCCTCTGGCACGTGTTCCATACCGAAGGCGAATTGAAGGATTGCGGCGAGACCCTATGCAATTTCCACCTTGATTTCCATCAGTAATACAGGATGCATCCCATCTGGACCGGGTGATTTTCATACTTTGAGAACTGTCACTCTTTTAAGTACCTTCTATTTATCTATTTTGATCCTATCCAATATCGCTACTGCATCCTCCTTTAATGCTACAATGACTGCATCTCTTCTCTCGTCAAGACCAAGGTGAAATATTCATTTCGTACCTCAGCCATTCCCTCTGCCTTCACAAGAAAATCTCCTCTTTTGTCCCCAATTGGTCACACCCTTCCTTTGACTACCCCTTTATAAAAGAATTTTGCGTTCCCTTTTAGGTTAGCCGCCAATCTATTCTCATGCTCTCCCTTTGTCCATATTATACCCTTTTGATAAATCTCCTCTCAACTTTCTGTATTTTGCCTCGATTTCAACCGTATTATGTGCCTTAAATTTGTCATGAGGCTCCATTTTCTGTTTCATTGTATTCTCTATACCCTTAGCCATCCAGGGAGCTATAACTTTGGATGTCCTCCCTTTCCAATTTCTGGGAATGTGTCTAATCTGTACCCGAGCCATCTCCACCTTGAAAGCCTCCCATTGTTCAGTTACTGTTTTGCTAACGATTTTTGATTCCAGTCCACCCGGAAAATACACATAGTATTCGTAAAAAACTTCGTAAATAACAGTACGGAGCAATTATTATAAATACCTGAAATCATCTCACTTAGCAGAATATCTGTGGTGTAGCCATGTGCAATTATTATAACTCACTGAAATCATCTCTGTTACTAGAATATCTGTGGTGTAGCCAAGGGCAATTATTATAACTCCCTGTGGTGTAGCCATGTGCAATTATTATAACTCCCTGAAATCATCTCTCTTAGCAGAATATCTGTGGTGTCGCCATGAAGAATTATTATAACTCCCTAAAATCATCTCTCTTAGTGGAATATCTGTGGTGTAATTATATGCTTGTGTTACCAAAGGAGTGTGGGTTGATTATGAGATGCTGGTACATGAACGGCTCCATGACTCGGATTAACCCAATCGGTTTATCTCGATACATTCAGCATGCTCCTGGCACATGTTGCTGGAGCTGAAACGGTCCGTGGAATTGCTGGTGAAACCGTTGCTACTTAACCTTGTCATGGAAGTCTGCCCGTAGTTATTTGCTATTCAATTGCTGCATGACTCTGGTTACGTGTTCATTTCCATTAAGCGTCCCTGTGCCCAAATTTTACTGTAAGTTGCGATTTGTAACCGTCAAACTGTATGTAGTTCATGACTTTGACTTGGCTTCTTCCTTGATTGTTTGGCAAGAAAGAGCTTTAGGATAACCGAATCGAGGGTTCGTGAATTACATTTGTTTTGATCCGAACTGGGTTAAATATAGGACAGTTCAGGAGCCGAATCTGGCAACATTCATCCCTCCTGATAACTGGGAGGGAAAAGCCCAGACCAATCATTAGTGAGCTGTTAAAGGAGGAAACCAAAGATTCGCCTGGTTCTTCGGCATACATCTGTCAGGATATCAAAACCAGCTTTCCGAGAACAGGACCTCCATGACTTTGGAAAATACACGAATTCACAGCACAGGAGATTCTGTGTCTGTTGCTGTGCACGGGCCGCTTCAAAACAACACATGAATTTGGACATGAATTTAAATTGGAGGTTAGGATCAGATCAGCTATGATCTTATTGAATGGCAGAGCAGGCTCGAGGGGCGGTTTGGCCTACTCCTGCTCCTATTTCTTATGCTCTTATGTAATACAATGAGAAGCCCTCCGTTTGCATTCAGTCGTGTGCATCTAACTGGGTGGCCAGCTGTTAATTTGTTAAAATAGGGACAGGCACCACAGACTAAGCCATGAAAATAACTGCGAGGATAAATCATAGAATCATAGAAATTTACGGCACAGAAGGAGGCCATTTGGCCCATCATGTCTTTGCCGGCCGAAAAAAGCTATCATGCCGAATCCCACTTGCCAACACTTGGTCTGTAGCCTTGCAGGTTATGGTCCGTCATATGCATACGTAAGTACTTTTTAAATGCGATGAGGGTTTCTGCCTCTTCCACCCTTTCAGACAGTGAGTTTCCGACCCCCATCGCACTTTGGGTTGAAAAAAATCTCTTCAGCTCCCCTCCAATCCTTCCTCCAATTCCATTAAATCTCTACCCTCTGTTTATTGACCTATCTAATAAGGGAGATTGGTCCTTCCTATCCACTTTATGTTGTCCCGTCATCATTTTATACACATCAATTAAAATCTTCCCTCAGCCTCGCTTGTTCCGACGGAAACAATTCCAGCCTCTCCAATGTCATTGCTAAAATTCTCCAGTCCTGGCAACATCATCGTAAACCTCCTTTCTACCCACTCGAGAAGAATCACATCTTTCCTGCAATAAAAAAAATATAATTTAACAAAATAGCGCAAAACAATGAAGTTCTTATTTGTATCCCCTAAAATGTACTATAGGCAGTAACAGTAGTGCTACATTCAAAGGTGTATTTGTGTTGCACTTCTTGGGAGAGTGCATGGTGGGGAAACATCAATGGATTAGGAGAGTGAATGGAAGGATATCTTCAAAGGATTGCGAAAGTGAATGAACGGATACCATGAATGGATTGGGAAAATGAATGGATGGATACCATTAATGGATTGGGAAATTTAATGGACGGATATCATTAATGGATTGGGAAAATGAATGGTTTCGAACCATGAATGGATTGGGGAAAGTAAATGGACGGATACCATTAATGGATTGGGAAAATGAATGGACAGATCCCATGAATGGATTGGGGAAAGTGAATGGACAGATCCCATTAATGGATTGGGGAAAGTGAATGGACAGATCCCATTAATGGATTGGGGAAAGTGAATTGACGGATACCATGAATGGATTGGGGAAAGTGAATGGACAGGAACCATTAATGGATTGTGGAAAATGAATGAATGAGAACCATTAATGGATTTGGAAAGTGAATGGACGGATACCATTAATGGATTGGGAACGTGAATGGAGGGAAACCATCAATGGATTGGGAGAGTGAATGGACGGGAAACATTCATGGTTTGGGAAAGTAAATGGACGGATACCATTAATGGAATGGGAAAATGAATGGACGGGAACCATCAATGGATTTGAAAAGTCAATGGGCGGATACCATTAATGGATTGGGAAAGTGAATGGAAGGATATCATTAATGCATTGGGAAAGTGAATGGACGCATATCATAAATGGATTGGGAAAGTGAATGGATGGGAGCCATTAATGGATTGGGAAAGTGAATGAGCGGATACCATCAAGTGATTTGGAAAGTGAATGGACGGATATATGAGTGTAAGTTTAGGGTGCTATGGTTATCCAAGGAGCACGGTCTCCCATTGGGTAAGTACATGATACCACGAGTAGCGGAGCAGCAAGTCAGCTCTGATGTAAGTGTAGGGGCACCACTAGTACTGGAGGGTCACTGTCACTTCTACTTTAATGTACTAGGGCCACAGATACTGGAGGAGAACTGTCACCTCCAGTGTAACTGTAGGATAGATCTACTACAGGCGGAGAACGGTCACCTCTAGTGTAAGCCTAGGGGTACCGCTAGCACCTGAGAAGCGAGGTTACCTCCAGTGTAACTGCAGAGTACGATTAGTACCAGAGGATCACGGTTACCTTTAATGTAAGTGCAGGTCTACCACGAGTATAGAATGCCCACGGCCACCTCGAGTGTAAGTATAAGCTACAACTTGTATCGGAGGAGGTGGGATATCTCTCGTGTAAGTGTGGTGGTAGTACTGGGAATGGAGGAGGACTGTCATCTCAAGTGTAATATTTTTTTATTCGTTCATGGGATGTGGGCGTCGCTGGCGAGGCCGGCATTTATTGCCCATCTCTAATTGCCCCTTGAGAAGGTGGTGGTGAGCCGACTTCTTGAACCGTTGCAGTCCGTGTGGTGACGGTTCTCCCACAGTGCTGTTAGGTAGGGAGTTCCAGGATTTTGACCCAGCGACGATGAAGGACCGGCGATATATTTCCAAGTCGGGATTGTGTGTGACTTGGAGGGGAACGTGCAGGTGATGTAGTTCCCATGTGCCTGCTGCTCTTGTCCTTCCAGGTGGTAGAGGTCGCGGGTTTGGGAGGTGCTGTCGAAGAAGCCTTGGCGAGTTACTGCAGTGCATCCTGTGGATGGTCCACACTGCAGCCACAGTGCGCCGGGGGTGAAGGGAGTGAATGTTTAGGGTGGTGGATGGGGTGCCAATCAAGTGGGCTGCTTTATCTTGGATGGTGTCGAGCTTCTTGAGTGTTGTTGGAGCTGCACTCATCCAGGCAAGTGGAGAGTATTCCATCACACTCCTGACTTGTGCCTTGTAGATGGTAAAAGGCTTTGGGGAGTCAGGAAATGAGTCACTCGCCGCAGAATACCCAGCCTCTGACCTGCTCTCGTAGCCACGGTATTTATATGGCTGGTCCAGTTAAGTTTCTCGTCAATGGTGACCCCCAGGATTTTGATCGTGGGGGTTCAGCGATGGTAATTCCGTTGAATGACAAGGGGAGGTGGTTAGACTCTCTGTTGTTGGAGATTGTCATTGCCTGGCACTTATCTGTCGCGAATGTTCCTTTCCACTGATGAGCCCAAGCCTGGATGTTGTCCAGGTCTTGCTGCATGCGGGCTCGCAATGCTTCATTATCTGAGGGGTTTCGAATGGAACTGAACACTGTTCAATCATCAGCGAACATCCCCATGTCTGTCCTTATGGTGGAGGGAAGTTCATTGATGAAGCAGCTGAAGATGGTTGGGCCCAGGACACTGCCCTGAGGAACTCCTGCAGCAATGTCCTGGGGCTGAGATGATTGGTCTCCACCAACCACTACCATCTTCCTTTGTGCTATGTATGACTCCAGCCACTGGAGAGTTTTCCCCCTGATTCGCATTGACTTCAGTTTTACGAGGGCTCCTTGGTGCCACACTCGATCAAATGCCGCCTTGATGTCAAGGGCAGTCACTCTCACCTCACCTCTGGAATTCAGCTATTTTGTCCATGTTTGGACCAAGGCTGTAATGAGGTCTGGAGCCGAGTGGTCCTGGCGAAACCCAAACTGAGCATCGGTGAGCAGGTTATTGGTGAGTAAGTGCCGCTTGATAGCACTGTCAACGACACCTTCCATCACTTTGCTGATGATTGAGAGTAGACTGATGGGGCGGTAATTGGCCGGATTGGATTTGTCCTGCTTTTTGTGGACAGGACATACCTGGGCAATTTTCCACATTGTCGGGTAGATACCAGTGTTGTAGCTGTACTGGAACAGCTTGGCTAGAGGCGCAGATAGTTCTGGAGCACAAGACTTCACCACTGCAGCTGGGATGTTGTCGGGGCCCATAGCCTTTGCTGTATCCAGTGCACTCAGCCGTTTCTTGATATCACGTGGAGTGAATCGAATTGGCTGAAGACTGGCTTCTGTGATGGTGGGGTTATCGGGAGGTGGCCGAGATGGATCATCCACTCGGCATTTCTGGCTGAAGATGGTTGCAAACGCTTCAGCCTTGTCTTTTGCACTCACGTGCTGGACTCCGCCATCATTGAGGATGGGGATGTTTGCAGAGCCTCCTCCTCCCGTTAGTTGTTTCATTGTCCACCACTATTCACGACTGGATGTGGCAGGACTGCAGAGCTTGGATCTGATCCGTTGTTTGTGGAATCGCTTAGCTCTGTCTATGGCATGTTGCTTCCGCTGTTTAGCACGCATGTCGTCCTGAGTTGTAGCTTCACCAGGTTTGCACCTCATTTTTAGGTACGCCTGGTGCTGCTCCTGGCATGCTCTTCTACACTCCTGATTGAACCAGGGTTGATCCCCTGGCTTGTTGATAATGGTAGAGTGAGGAATATGCTGGGCCATGAGGTTATGGATTGTGCTGGAATACAATTCTGCTGCTGCTGATGGCCCACAGCGCCTCATGGATGCCCAGTTTTGAGCTGCTAGATCTGTTCTGAATCTATCCCATTTAGCATGGTGATAGTGCCACACAACACGTTGGATGATGTCCTCAGTGCGAAGACGGGACTTCATCTCCACGAGGACTGTGCGTTGGTCACTCCTACCAATACTGTCATGGACAGATGCATTTGCGACAGGTAGATTGGTGAGGACGAGGTCAAGTAAGTTTTTCCCTCTTGTTGGTTCGCTCACCACCTCCCGCAGGCCCAGTCTGGCAGCTATGTCCTTCAGGACTCGGCCAGCTCGGTCAGTAGTGGTGCTACCGAGCCACTCTTGGTGATGGACATTGAAGTCCCCCACCCAGAGTATACTCTGTGCTCTTGCTACCCTCAGTGCTTCTTCCAAGTGGTGCTCAACATGGAGGAGGACTGATTCATCAGCTGAGGGAGGACGGTAGGTGGTAATCAGCAGGAGGTTTCCTTGCCCATGTTTGACCTGATGCCATGAGATTTCATGGGGTCCGGAGTCAATGTTGAGGACTCCCAGGGCCACTCCCTCCTGACTGTATATCACTGTACCGCCACCTCTGGTCGGTCTGTTCTGCCGGTGGGACAGGACATCCCCAGGGATGGTGATGGAAGAGTCTGGGACGTTGGCTGAAAGTTACGATTCTGTGAGTTTGGCTGTGTCAGTCTGTTGCTTGACTAGTCTGTGGGACAGCTCTCCCAATTTTGGCACAAGTCCCCAGATGTTATTAAGGAGTACCTTGCAGGGTCGAGTGGGCTTGTTGTGACGTTGTTGTGTCCGGTGCCTTGTGGTCCGATGCCGGGTGGTCCGTCCGGTAAGTTCATCACCACTGCCAGGTGAACATGTTCACAACTAGTGCAAGTGTAGGGGTACCTTTAATACTGGAGGAGCACGATCAATTCTTATTTCAGCGAATGGGTGCCAATAGCACTACAGCTATAAGGTCACCGCAAAATGTAAGTGTAGAGTTAACACTACTACCGGATGACCAGGGTCAACATTGGTGTAAGTGTAGTATATACCACTAATGGCAGAGGAACACGGTCACCCCTCGTGTAAGCGCAGTGTACCACAAGTACCGGAGCAGAATTGTTAGCTCTAATGTAAGTTTCGAGACATCACTAGCAGAGAAGGAGCACAGTCCCGATTAGTGTAAGAGCAGGGCTAACGAATGTACCTGAGAAGCACGGTCGTCTCTAGTTTACGTGTCGGTATGCCATTAGTACTGGAGGAATGTGATCACCTCTAGGAACCAAGGAACACTGTCACCTCTGGTGCAAGTTTACGGTACCACTAGTACCGGAGGAGAACCGTCACCTCCAGTGAAAGTGCAGGTTTACCCATAGTACCAGAAGAGCAGTCAACTGCAGTGTAACTGGAGGGTTCCTCTTCTACCGGAGCAGCACAGTCACCTCTTGTATAATTCTGCGTGTACCATTAGTCCCAGAGGAGGATCGACACCTGCAGTGTAAGTGTAGTGTATCAATTGTACCTGAGGAGCAAAGTCACTTCTAGTGTATATGTAGGGTTTCCCTGCAGAAGGTAGACGGTCACATCTGGTGTAAGTGTCGGGTGCAACTTGTACCGGAGGAGGAATGTAACCTGTAGTGTAAGTGTAGGGGTAACACCAGTACCGGAGGAACAAGGTCTCCACTGGTTTAAATGTAGGGGCACCTCTAATCTCGTACTGGAGGAGAACGGTCAGCTCTACTGGAAATGTAGGGTACCACAAGAACAGGAGGAGTGCGGTCACATCTAGTATAAGTGTAAGATATCAATAACACCGAAAGAACTCAGTCACCTCTCGTGTAAGTTCATGGTGCCACGAATATCGGACGAGCAAGTCACGGGTAATCTAAGTGTAGAAGTTCCACGAGTACCGGAGGAGTGCGGTCACATCTAGTATAAGTGTAAGGGTAGCAGCAGTGCCGGAGGAACAAGGTCACCACTAGTTGTAGTAGCGGAGGAGACCGGTCACCTCTAGTTTCCGTGTAGAGGTAACACTAGAACCGGAGCAGCACGATCACCAATAGTTTAACTGTCGGGGCACCACTAGTAGAGAAGGAGCAAGGTCACCCGTAGTTTAAGTGTAGCGTTCCATTAGTACCGAAGGAGAACGGACACCTCCAGTCTAATTGTCGGGACACCAAAAGTAGAGAAGGAGCACGGTCAGAGTAGGTTCACCACCAGTAATTTTAGAGCAGTGTCACCACCAGTAATGTTAGAATGGGGTCACCACAATAATGTTAGAATGGGGTCACCACCAGTAATGTTAGAGCAGTGTCACCACCAGTAATGTTAGAGCAGTGTCACCACCAGTAATGTTAGAGCAGTGTCACCACCAGTAATGTTAGAGCAGTGTCACCACCAGTAATGTTAGAGCAGTGTCACCACCAGTAATGTTAGAGCAGTGTCACCACCAGTAATGTTAGAGCAGTGTCACCACCAGTAATGTTAGAATGGGGTCACCACAATAATGTTAGAATGGGGTCACCATCAGTAATGTTAGAGCAGTGTCACCACCAGTAATGTTAGAGCAGTGTCACCACCAGTAATATTAGAGCAGGGTCACCACCAGTAATGTTAGAGCAGTGTCACCACCAGTAATGTTAGAGTAGGGTCACCACCAGTAATGTTAGAGCAGTGTCACCACCAGTAATGTTAGAGTAGGGTCACCACCAGTAATGTTATGATGGCGTCACCATCAGTAATGTTGGAGTAGGGTCACCATCAGTAATGTTACACTCGGGTCACTATCAATAATGTTAGATTATAGTCTCCACCCCCAGTAATGTTAGAGTAGGGTCACCTGATGTTTGAGCCAAGGCATCGCCAATGATCATCACAGCATAAAACACGTTTAATTATGTAATGGATTTGAAGATTTTAATGAATTCTTGAGGCATCAAGAAGCGAGTGCAGTTTCCAGGAGGGATGTTCCATCACGGTTCGCATTTCGTCAGGGATTACTTTCCGTTCATTGATGTTAATGGAATGAGTTTCATGGACTGAGGTGCACAATTTCCCCACTGACGTCCCGGGCGCCCAGGAGAGGAAAATCGCACCTTGTTTGTTAAGTGACTGTAACTAACGCCAATTATTGTGCAACCTGATTTACTCACCGGGGCACCGATTGTTCTATAAAGGGGGAGTATTTACGGATCTCACTTACACTCCAATCGGAAGAGTAAAGACGGACAGAATTCACACATTCTTCTAGAAAATGGAAAGGCCAACACTTCTTCAAATAAAGGAGATTTACTACCCGATTCTCGCATCCTTTGGTATTCCCGGTAAGTCAATATAACCTGTTGTTTCAAAGCTGTTCACTATTTCACTGTTAATGATGATGTAAAAAATTCCGAGAATGTCCTCACTTCAGAGTCACTTATCCACCGGGATAATTTGGTGAATATCAGTGGGAATCCGAGCAGTCCGCGACGCCGAAGAGGCGCTGCTCTGATCGGTAGATCGTGGGCACCGGGCGATCAACTTTCTTCCCTATGCGAGGGAGGACCAGGGTGATTCCCCTGCCCAACTAACAGTACAAAGATCATTAAAGAATGTGTTGCCCAATGCCCCTGATAATCATTTTATTTGTACCGTGGTTCCTGTATACTTTAAGTTGTAAATTCCTCGGTCTGCAGCCACCTCCACCCAATGGAAACTTTGAAAAATAATTTGAGAACTAATTGCCGCTCCGGGAACTGTTCCCCTTCCCTCGGCTGCAAAGATCCTTCACGGTTCCACCAGCTCCTGCTTTTTAACCGAGCAGCTCCCTCGGGGCGAATGTAAAGAGAAAAAGCCCAGAGTTTCGACAGAAATTGAAGCTTTTCTCTCTGCTGAATGTTTTACTTGAATTCATATCTTTCCAGTAATCGCTGTGAAATTATATTGAAAACTGTTGAAAACTGCTGGCATCTCCCGAGACCCCGCTCGCCAATGAAACTGAAGGAACTAAATGTAAATTTCGATCTATTCTCCCATGGGGCCGCAGCAGTAAATTATAAAATCGGGTCGGTACATCACTTGGGTATAAACCTCATGGCGGAATGCTTTTAGCGCTCAACACTGCATTGAATTATGTGTTTGGACGTATGTAAGGAAATCCGTTTACTTATTGGCTGCCGAAAATTAACAACTTAGAGAACCATCCAATGTTTCCCTTCTGGGCGCTTTTTTTACACCTGTCCCGTCCCTGCGAGGTGCTCCAGTTTAGCCTGGACCGCACAGTAAAAGTGTGAGTGGAACCTCAATCTAGTGTTAGTGGCGATAGCGATGGAAATAAAATTCGGGACAGATGTATGACGGACGGATGATCCGATGTCGCCTGTTTTACACTATCGCTCAAAGTCCAAATCCCCCCGTTGACTCTTCAGTGCCTGGGAGTCGGTAGTAGTTCGGACGCTCTCCGTTACCAATCCCCAGACTGATTCCGAGAGACACTCTCCCCGCTGCCTTGACAAAGTCTGACTGAAATAAGCTGGAAGGACGGCGGATTGTCAGTCCCTCGATATTGAGTGTTTCATATTTTCTTTCTTTTCAATAAAGTGTCGTCATCGCTCGCCTATATTAAAAAAAATCCACGTGCATTACCCTGAGTAGGAAAACAAAGGAACATTTCCCCCCAATATGCTGTGAGATTTATGAGCATCCCCGTTACTTACCTCTTGTCCCTCTTTCTTACAGCGAACCTAGTGACAATCGTGATTCTCTCCAGAGGAAATTGCGGTCTTTCCAAATGTATCTCTATATATATGGTGGCCATGGCAACAGCAGATCTACTGGTCATCATCTTCAATGCAATAGAGTATCAAATGTTCACTATAATCTTTCCACTTCCATTCCTGTCCTACACTGTCATTCGTAAGTTCATGGTCTACATTAATTGTACCAACCTGGATCTGTCGGTGTGGTTCACAGTCTCGTTCACATTTGACCGATTTGTATCAAAATGTTGTCAAAAGTTTCAAACAAAATATTGCACAGTGAGAACTGCGGCTGCGGTTTTAACAACGCTCTCTTTCCTGATCTGTTTAGAAAACATCCCCTATTGGTTTTCATATCAACATGCACAAATAATTAACAATGTTCAGTGGGGTCTCCGCCCCAGATTGGCCTTTTTTTCATCGCCTGCAGGTGTAATGTTCACATGGTTAGAAAGTATTTTAATTCCATGGATTCCTTTTGCTTTAATTTTTCTGTTTAATTGTTTGACAGTCAGACGCATTTTAGTGGCCAGCAGAGCCCGCAGGGGCCTCCGGAGTCACATTAGTCAGAATAAGAGCGATCCAGAGGTGGCGAACCGAAGGAAATCTATTATTTTACTGTTCACTGTATCTGGTAGTTTTCTACTGTTGTGGCTGACAGCTGCGGTGAATTATTTAGCAATCGGTCTGGTCAAGCAGTTCCGACCCGATGATACAGCGCCTGCCTATATCGCCACTGAAACCGGGTATATGCTCATGTATTTGAGTTCATGTACAAACACGTGCATTTATGCAGCTACCCAAACGAAATTCAGGGAAGAGCTGAAGAAGGTGGTGAAATCTCCTTGGACATTTATTCTGATTTTGGTAGAAGCAATGAAAAGTCAAACCAAAGCTTCCTGTCCTAACTGTTGCTCAATTACAGTCCGTGTTCCATTTTAGAAAGGACGTCTTTCTTTGCTGTGAAAGTGATCATGGATCAGAAAATATTTCTTCTATTTTATGCCCTGAGTTTGACATCTGTTGCTTCATTAGGGTGATCAGAATAGTTTCCTTATAATAAAGCGCAGTTCCTGCTCAAGATTCAAAGAGAGCAGTCATCATCGGGCTTCAGCATGTGGGCAGAGCATGTAGGCGGAAGCGTTAACTGTCTTACAGTCTTGGTACTGGAATAGGACGCGCCAGTTTAATTAATAGTTAAAGTTTTTGTTAGTGTAGAAACATTGAAGGGTGTTAGATTCATGGTTAATTGTAATTAATCTGTAATCTTGGTGTGAATGTTGCAGGCGCTGGTCCCCCATCAGACACCGCTCCCCATTTTCTCCTGGCCCAATGGAATGTGACCCCTGTATCCTGATAAGTGATTCAGGAAATTGACGCGTCAATGTGACGTTAGGCATCTCTGTTAACAGATATTTATTAAAATATCAATTGATCATCAAAATGTTGGAATGTTATAACAGACCATTTGGCCCAACCAGTCGTTGTCGGCGTTTTCCGTCCACTCGAGAAAATAGTTCCAACCACTTTATCCGCCCAGCCTCAAAATCCCTTCAACCTATTTTTTTCACACATCTGTACAATTCAATCTTGAAAATGGACATGATTTCTGCTTCTAAAATGTCTGCATCTTCGCATCTCTCCATGTAAAGAGGTTTCTCCCACCCTCAGTCCGAAATCTCTTATATTTATTTTGTAATCCATAACCGTTATGTCTTGATCCCTCAACTGATGGAAGCTTTCTTCTTCTATATATCCTGTCCCGTCCATTCTTATCTTAAATCACCTGGAAACGTCTCGCCACAAGATATCAATCTGGTATCAATACACAATCTGGTGAAAATTCAGAACGTGTAGTTAAGACAGTTAATTGACATATTTCTCTTGGAGATGGTGGTGTCCTTGCTTAAACTGAACAATGAGAAGAATGGATTTGAGAGCTTCGCCACTGCCCGAAACATTGGGACCGTGCAGGGAGAGATTCCAATCAAACGCCTCCGGACGCCCTGAACTGTTGAGAGAGAGCCGGAAAGGGCAGGAATGGCTTGTCTCGGATTCCTCCTGCTGCCTGATCTTCGGATATCGCTGCGTTTACAGAAGTGACGTGTTGGCCGTGAAGCAACCAGCATGCGATGCATGGAAGTGGAAGCTGGATAAACACATGAGGGGGAAAATAATAGAAGGTTATGCTGAGAGGGTTAGATGAAGAGGGCTGAAGGCATATGGGATACTTGCCTTTATTAGCCGAGGCATAGAATATAAGAGCAAAGAGTTTATGATGGAGCTGTATAAAACACTGGTTAGGCCACAGCTGGAGTACTGTGTGCAGTTCTGGTCGCCGCACTACAGGAAGGATGTGATCGCTTTGGAGAGGGTGCAGAGGAGATTCACCAGGATGTTACCAGGGCTGGAGCGCTTCAGCTATGAAGAGAGACTGCGAAGATTGGGTTTGTTTTCCTTGGAGCAGAGGAGGCTGAGGGGGGACATGATTGAGGTGTACAAAATTATGAGCGGCATAGATAGGATGGATACTAAGGAGCTTTTTCCCTTCGTTGAGGGTTCTATCACAAGGGGGCATAGATTCAAGGTAGAAGGCGGGAGGTTTAGAGGGGATTTGAGAAAGAACTTTTTCACACAGAGGGTGGTTGGAGTCTGTAACTCACTGCCTGAGAGGGTTGTGGAGGCAGGAACCCTCACAACATTCAAGAAGCATTTGGATGAGCACTTGAAATGCCATAGCATACAAGGCTACGGACCAAATGCTGGAATATGGGGTTAGATTAGACAGGGCTTGATGGCCGGCGTGGACACGATGGGCCGAAGGGCCTCGATCCGTGCTGTATAACTCTATGACTCTATGAGGATCGTGTAAGGCATAAAGACCGGTATCTGCCAGTTGAGCTGAATGGCCTGTTTCTGTGCTGTACTTTCGATATAATTCCATGTAATTCTGTGATGAAGCTGCACTGAAGAACGGGCCCAAGACATGGTCAGTCACGCTGACAACACCACGACATGAAATGGTTAATGTGGCACTGGACGGTATGTAAAACCAATGGGTAGAGATCTGTGCAATAGAATAGATCGAGACAGATAAATAATGCTGATGAGATATTGTTCAGTGTTGGCCTCAAATACGGTAACGCCAACAAAGGGGGCACTGCAAGGAAATGGTAATTCACACTGTCCTCAAGTGTGCTAATGTCATACTGTATTGGTTTCTCCTTCTGTTGTAGTAATGTTAACTTTTAGCCTCTGCTTCTGAAGCAGGGAAGTATACGTCAATGTAAAGTCTCACTGGGCTGTTGGGCCAGGGCTGACCCTGCAGCAATGGACAGTTTCAGGATGAAATAATAAGAGACTTCATTAAAGAGTGATCATTACAGACTGATTCATAATTTCAGTGAATTTTAATCATTTGATAACAGTGTGGAAAAGCAGTTAGTTCTTCAACAAAAACATCTAGGCATACATAACCAATTGAATTGGTGTGAGTGATACAGAAACAAGAATGGACTTATTAATAGAGGCAGAATTACATGTTTATGGATGAAGGGAGAAACTATCGATGATATAACGAAGTAAGGGAATTAAACTTGTTAGCCGAAAAGAAAAAGAGCTCGGTTTGAAAATATAACTACCGTTATTGATAAAGGATAAGACAATTCCATTCTCATTATGTGGAGTTAGATTAGAAGAACATAAGAACATAAGAAAAAGGAGCAGGAGTCGGACAATCGGCCCCTCGAGCCTGCTCCGCCATTCAATAAGATCATGGCTGATCTGATCCGAACCTCAAATCTAAATTCATGTCCAATTTCCTGCCCACTCCCAGTAACCCCTAATTCCCTTTACTTCGAGGTAACTGTCTATTTCTGTTTTAAATTTGTTTAATGATGCAGCTTCCACAGCTTCCTGTGGCAGCAAATTCCACAGACCCGCTGTCCTCTGAGTGAAGAATTTTCTCCTCATCTCAGTTTTGAAAGAGCAGCCCCTTATTTGAAGATTATGCCCCCTAGTTCTAGTTTCACCCATCCTTGGGAAGATCCTTACCGCATCCACCCGATCAAGCCCCTTTACAATCTTATATGTTTCAATAAGATCGCCTCTCATTCTTGTTTACTCCAATGAGTAGAGTCCCAATCTGCTCAACCTCTCCTCATATGTCCACCCCCTCATCACCGGGATTAACCGAGTGAACCTTCTTTGTACTGCCTCGAGAGCAAGTTTGTCTTTTCTTAAATATGGGCACTAAAACTGTATGCAGTATTCCAGTTGCGGTCTCATCAATACCTTATATAACTGCAGCAATACCTCCCTGTTTTTATATTCTATACCCCGAGCAATAAAAGCCAACATTCATTTGGCCTTCTTGATCACCTGCTGCACCTGCACACTAACTTTTTTGATTTTCTTGCACTCGGACCCCCAGGTCCCTTTGTACTGCAGTACTTTCCAGTTTCTCGCCATTAAGATAAAAACTTGCTCTCTACTTTTTCCCGCCAAAGTGCATAACCTCACATTTTCCAATATTGTATTGCATCTGCCAAATCTCCGCCCACTCACCCAGCCTGTCTATCGCCCCTTGCAGGTTTTTTATGTCCTCCTCACTCTCTACTTTCCCTCCCATCTTTGTATCATCTGCAAACATAGATATGTTACACTTGGTCCCCTCCTCCAAATCGTTAATATGGATTGTAAAGAGTTGGGGAACCAGCACCGACCCCTGCGGAACACCACTGGCTGTTGGGTGCCAGTCCGAGAATGAACCATTTATCCCAACTCTCTGCTTCCTGTTAGATAACCAATCCTCCACTCATGCCAGAATATTACCCCCAATCCAGTGATTCTTTATCTTGATCAATAATCTTTTATGTGGCACCTTGTCGAATGCCTTCTGGAAGTCGAAATACACTACGTCCACTGGTTCCACTTTACCCACCCTGTACGTTATGTCCTCAAAGAACTCAAGCAAATTTGTCAGACATGACTTCCACTTCATAATGCCATGCTGACTTTGTCCTATTAAATTATTTTTGTCCAAATGTTCCGATACTGTCTCCTTAATAATCGACTCCAAAATGTTACCCACCACAGATGTTAGGCTAACTGGTCTATAATTTCCAGCCTTCTGCCTACTACCCTTTTTAAATAAGGGTGTTACATTAGCAGTTTTCCAATCTGCCGGGACCTTTGCCGAGTCCAGAGAATTTTGGAAAATTATTACCAAAGCATCCACAATCCCTACTGCCACTTCCCTCAAGACACGAGGATGTAAGCCATCAGGTCCAGGGGATTTATCCGCCGGGAGTCCCATATAATTATGTGATCCGTAATTGTGTGTATTTCCAGTTGCAGGCAGTGAGAAAATATATAAAAACTGTCTGTTTGTAATGAGTATTCGGATTGGTAAATTCTAAGATACTGAGCTCAGAACAGTAACACGGTTGAATCCCCAACTAACTATCATCAGGTGTGGATGTAAGTGCAACTTTTTAAGTGTATGTTTAAATGCCATCGCATGCACCGTGTGCTTAATAAACCAATAACAACTCCCTTCAATTTTCAAGAACCTTATTTTTAACATTTCCCTTACAATAGCCTTAGTACCTTCATTGTGAACGGACTTCATTTATTAATTATTAATCAGTGCCCCCTTTACACTTCAATTCTTAACGTTCCAGTTGATCCTGAGCTTGTCCAAAATCCAATCTCCACATGGTTGCAGGTCCCCTTGGATCCCAGTCTGTGCCTATCAGACTAGCATCGATGTCGTGGGGAAATGGCCGTGTCTTATGGGCATTTTAGTGTAATAGGCACCTTTCCATTCAACCGGATACAGACGACCAACAGTAATTAAGGCACGAGTCCAGCAGCAGGCAGAGGTTTTAATTCCATCAGTCAGCGACGTATCTGCACTCAGTCACAATCAGAACAAGCCGATGTGCATTCAAACACATCATCCAAAATCAACAGGTAATATATAAGCAAAGTCATGATCAAGGAAACCATTGCATTACCGTGTCAAATTCAATCACATAAGGTGGTGATTCCCCGCCCCCTGTTCCGAATCAAACTGCTGTTCTTTTCGCTTGAGTTGCTCGATTTCGAATTGAACAGTTATTGTATTTCCCTGACATTCCTGTCTCTTCTATACATAATTGAACAGTTAATATGTTCCCGGGTCGCCTCGTTCTAAAAAAATGGCTGTGTTCAGGTGGTCACCATTACTAATTTAAGATTTGCTGTATTCTCCCAATTTTCCCCGTTCTCAATCCTAAATTGAACATTTATTGTGTTTGCCCTATATTCCACTTTATTCTGTTTCTCTTTGAACAGTTGCTGCGTTCCTTCATATTCCTCTTTCCTCTATTTCAAAATCAAAATTTGTCATATTCATTTATATTCCGCTAACCTCTATTACCAATTAAATTATTGCTGTGTTCCCCTAATTTCACCTGTTGTCCATTTCTTATTAATCAGTTACTGTGTTCCGTTAAATTCCCCTGTTCTGTATTTCTTGCTAAACCTTTACTCAACCTCCTAAATTGCCATTCATTGTATTTCTAATTAAGCAGCTCGTTTTCCCCTAAATTACTCTGCGTCTATTTCTGATCATGCAGTTACTGTGTTCCTCTAAATCCCACTATCATCTATTGTCAATTATATCGATTGGGAAAAGAGCCTGTTCCATCGATCGGCCACTCGCTCACTGAAATAATGTTTCCGCAGATTAGTTGAGAATTTACCCGCTTCAAGCCCAGCCTGTGTCCTCTGAAACAGCTTGTCCTTTTTTTTACATTATTTAATGGAGTAACCGTAATGTCTCGATCAAACTCAGGTCCTGTGTGTTCCTGGGGCCTCTGTATGTTTGTCAGAAGATTATTAACATGAAAAGGGTAATTAAATTGCTGGTGCTAATGTCAGCTACAATTCAACAGTTTCAGTAGTTTAGATGATATTTTAATTCAGAATCTATCAGTTGCGATCTTAGCCCTGCATATAATTAAAAGCAGATTTGTCCTGTTAATGAAATCTCACCATGTAAATCTCAAATACTGACACACTCTACTTCTCGACAAATCGCTAAAAATAAACGCTGCGAGTGGCCTGTCGGAACACATTCGATTTAATGTTTGTTAAATAATTTGCTAGTGGTCCAGTCAAAAAGGCTAATGGAATGTTGACCTTTATCTCAAGCGGTCTGGAACACAATGGGGAACAATTCATGCTTCAGTTGTATAGAGCCTTGGTCAGACCCCATCAGGAGCACTTCATTCGGTTTGGGAACTGCACCTCAAGAAAAATATACATGGAAAGGGTGTAGCGTAAACATCGCTTCAAATATTCAAAGACGAACAGAGGCCCAAATCAGGGGTGAACCCACGCTCTTAACTTTTCAATGTTGAGGATGTACCGCTTGGACACTGCTCTGTCTCCACGTACTTTTGGTTACTCCAGACATGGCCTCAGATGTCAAACATTTTTCAATGTTAATATCTGAATTGACCTCCCCCTCACGGAGCCGGGGTCCTGACGGCTCGTCGGTACTTTCCTAGCGTCTCCTTAAATGCATCTATGCTATTTGCCTCAACTACTCCATGTGGTAGCAAGTTCTACATTTGTACTTCCAAAGAAGTTTCTCCTAAATTCCATATTGGATTTATTAGTGACTATCTTAAGTTTACGGCCCCTAGTTTTGGATGCCCCGAAAAACGGAAACATTTTCTCTATGTCTACCCGCTCAAACTCATTCGCTTTCCTGAAGACCACTATTAGGTCACCCCTCAGCCTTCTCTTTTCTGGAGAAGAGAACCGCAGCCTCTTCAGTCCTTCCTGCTAGTTATAATCTCTCAGTCCTGGTATCATCCTCCTAAATATTTTTTTGCACCACAGCCAGTGTCTCTCTATCCTTTTTGCAATATGGAGTCCACAACTGTGCACAATACACTAAGTGTGGTCTAACTAAGGTTCTATACAAATTTAACGTAACTTCTCTGGAGGAGTCGGTGGTCTCGTTAGTAATCCTACCAAAACACAACACCGCACAATATGTTGAAATTCATTGGCCATTTACGTTTCCCTTCTGCAAGTTTCTTAACCACTTCTTGTATTTTGTTGCAGTCTTCCTCAGTATTAACTATCTCCCAATCTATCGCCCAACGTGGTGTCAGCCGCACATTTTTATTCTGTTCCAACGATTATCAAGTCCAAATAATTTGTGAAAATGGTGAACAACTGTGTTACCAGCACGGATCCTTGTGTAACACCACTTTCCACCTTCCACCAGTTTGAGCAACGACCTTTGATCCCTACACTCTGTTTTCTGTTTTGTAGCCAGTTTGCTATTCAATCTGCTGCTTGTCCCCTGACTCCAAATGCTCTGACCTTAGTCACGAGTATTCTAAGTGGTAACTTATCAAAGTCCTTTTGAAAGTTCACTGCACTAGGAAAGTCATTGGACTGGGACATGTCAATGGATTGAGAAAGTCAATGGATTGGGATACATCAATAGATTGGGAAACTCAGTAGACTGGGATATATCAATGGATTTGGAAACAGAATGGACTGGGATATATCAATGCATTGGGAAAGTCAATGGACTGGGATATATCAACGGATTGGGAAACACAATGGGCTGGTATATATCAATGAATTGGGAAAGGCAATGGATTGGGATATATCAATAGATTGGGAAAGTTAATGGACTGAAATATATCAATGGATATGCGAAGCACTGTGGACTAGGATATGTAAATGGATTTGGAAACATTGTAGACAGGGATATATCAATGGTTTGGGAAAAAGAATTGACTGGGATATATCAATGGGTTGGGAAACAGAGGAGACTGGAATATATCAATGGATTGGGAAACACTTTAGACAGGGATGTATCAATGGATTGGGAAACAGCATTTGCTGGAATATATTAATGGATTGGGAAAGTTAATGGACTGGGATATATCAATGGAATGGGAAACAGAGGGGACTGGGATATATCAATGGATTGGGAAACACAATGGACTGGGATATATCAATGCTTTGTCAAAGTCAGTGGACTGGGATATATCAATGGAACGTGAAAGTCAATGGACTGGTATGTATCAATGGATTGGGAAACACAATGGACTGGGACGTACCAATGGATTGGGAACCACTGTGGATTGGGATATATCAATGCAATGTGAACTTAAGGTGTTAGGAGATAAATTAAAAAGCAGGACCTCAAAAGTCGTGATCTCAGGATTACTACCAGTGCCACGTGCTAGTGAGTATAGAACAGGAGAATAGACAAGATGAATGCGTGGCTGCAGGGATGGTGTAAGAGGGAGGGATTTAAATTCCTGGGATATTGGGACCGGTTCTGGGGAAGGTGGGACCTGTATAAGCGGGACGGTTTACACCCGAGCAGGACCGCGACTGATGTTCTCGCGGGGTGTGTTTGCTCATGATGTTCGGGAAGGTTTAAACTCGAATGGCAGGGGGTTGGGAACTTGAGCAGGGAGACGGCGGATGGGGAACAATTGAAGGAAACAACAGACAGAGTGGAAAGAAGCAATAGTGGAAGACAGAGAAAACAAGGACGATGAACAAATAGGCCCATGGTGCAAAACAACACTAAGATGAATAGCAATCTTAAAATGACAAGTCTAAAGGCATTGTGTCTTAATGCGCAGAGCATTCACAATAAAGTCGATGAATTAAAAACGCAGATAGATACTAATGGGTATGATATAGTTTCGATTACGGATACATGGCTGCAGGGTGACCAAGGATGGTAACTGATCATCCAGGGGTATTCAATATTTATGAAGGACAGTCAAAAATGGAAAGGATGTGGGGTAGCGTTGCTCGTAAAGGAGGAAATCAATGCAACAGTGAGGAAGGATATTGGCTCGGAAAATCACAATGTGGAATCTGTATGGGTGGATCTAAGAAATACCAAGCGGCAGATAACGTTGGTGGGGGTTTTCAATAGGCCACCAAACAGAAGTGGAGATGTAGGGGAGGGCATTAAACTAGGAATTAGAGACGCAAGCAAGAAGGGTACAATTATAATCATGGGTGACTTTAATTTTCATGTAGATTGGTCAAACCAAATGTGCAATAATGCTCTGGGGGAGGAATTCCTGGAGTGTGTACGTGATGGATTTCAAGACCAATATGTTGAGGAACCAATTCGAGAACAGGCGATCCTCGACTGGGTATTGTGCAATGAGAAAGAATTAATTAACAATCTTGTTGTGCGGGGTCCCTTACGGAAGAGCGCCCATGACATGATGTAATTGCTCATTATGATGGAGAGTGAAGTCGTTGAATCAGAAACTGGGGTCCTGATTAGTGAAGAAAAAAGTCAGAAATGTGGAAAATTTTAATGGGGAACAAAGAAATGGTAGAACAATTGAACACTTACTTTGGTTTTGTCTTCACAAAGGAGGACAAATAACCTCCCGGACATATTAGGGAACCAAGGGTCCAGAGAGAAGGAGGAACTAAAGGAAATCAGTGTTCGTAAAAAAAATAGTGTTCGGGAAATTAATGTGGCTATAGGCTGACAAATCCCCAGAGCCTGATAATTTACATCCCAGTGCACAAAAGGAAGTGCCCTGGAAATAATGGATGCATTGGTGGTCATCTTCCAAAATTCCATAGAATCTGGAACAGTTCCTAAAGACTGCCGGGTGGAAAATGTAACGCCACTATTCAAAAAAGGAGGGAGAGAAAAAACAGGAAATTGCAGACCAGTTAGCCTAACATCAGTAGTGGGCAAAATGTTAGAGTCTATTGTAAAGGATGAGATAACAGAGCACTTGGAAGGCATGAATTGGATTGGACAATGTCAGCATGGGTTTATGAAAGGGAAACCATGCTTAACAAATTCACTGTTTTTTTTTAGGAGGTACCTGGTAGAGTAGATAGGGGAGAACCAGTGGATGTGCTTTCCTAACATGCAAGGAAGGAGTTCTAGGCCTTGGACAGCGTGCACAGGAGATGTACTGGAATGACACCACGAAGGGGGGACTTCAGTTACGTGGAAAAACTAGAGAAGCTGGGGTTGGTTTCTTTAGAACAAATAAGGTTAAAATGATGAGGGGTTTTGACAGAGTAAATGATGAGAAACTGTTTCCACTGGCTATAAAACGAGTTGTTATGATCCGGAATTCACTGCCTGAAACGGCGGTGGAAGCAGATTCAATTATAACTCTCAAAAGGGAATTGAAAAAAACAATTGAAAGGGAAAAATTGCAGGGTTTGGGGAAAGGGTAGGTGAGCGGGACTAATTGGATCGTTCTTTCAAAGAGCCGGCACAGACACGATGGGCCGAATGGCCTGCGGTGCTGTATCATTCTGTGATTCTAAGATAAAGGTGTAAATGAGTACAGAGATAGAGGGACAACAACAAAGGGCGATAGGTAAAGATGTGACTGAGTACAGTGATAGGGAGAGAGATTCTAAAAAAAATGACACAGAATTAGATAGAATTTACAGCACAGAAACAGGCCATTCGACTCAACTGATCTACGCTGGTACTTATATTCCACTCGAGCCTCCTCCCAACTCACGTAATCTCACCCTTACGAAATAGCCCTCTATTCCTTTCTTCTTCATGTAGTTATCTGGCTTCTCATGAATGCATCTATTTCATTCATCTCAACTATTGCATGTGGTAGCAAGTTCCACATTTTCACTACTCTCTGGGTAAAGAAGTTTCTCCTAAATTCCTCATTGGATCTATTATTGATTTTATTTATGACCTCAAGTTTTGGATTCGTCAACAAGTTGAAACATCCTCTCTACGTTTACGCTATCATTTCTCTTCTCCAGAGGGAGATAGGTAAAGGTGTGAAAAAGTAAAGTGTGTGATACAGAGAAACCAACAGTGAGAGATAGATGAAAGTTTGGCTGAGTACAGTGAGACCGAGATACACCTGCAGAAGCAGACAGATAAATATGTGACTGAGTACAGTTTATACAGACAGACACAAACAAAGGGAGATAGAATAAGGTGAGACTGAGGATAGTGAGTGATACAGAGAGACAACAACAAAGGGAGACAGATGAAGGTGAGACTGAGTACAGTGACAGAGAGACACCAACAGAGGGAGATGCTTAAATATGAAACTTGGTACAGTCCGTGACACAGAGAGACACCAACAGTGGGAGAGAGATGAAAGTGTGACTGTGTACTACGATACAGAATGACAACAGCAGAGGGAGATGGATAAAGATGAGACTGAGTACAGTGACACAGAGAGACACCAATAGCGGCAGATAGATAAAGTTGTGACTGATTATTGGGAATAATACAGAATCTGTATTTAAAGTAGAGGAAGAGGACAGCAAGACGGAAAAAAATTTTGAATGACGGACGGGGAATCACCGTAATTAAAGTAAGCAAATTAACAGTAATGTAGAAAATAATGGCACTAAAGCATGACCATCCCCAGGACCAGATGATGTCCATCCCAGGGTTGTAAAGTCCGTTGGTGACAACATTGCAGATGCCCTAACTATAATCTTTCAAACTTCTGTCAATTCAGCAACCGTTCCTTGAGCGTGGAAAATTGCCTCTGCTTGTTCTTCCTACCAAAATGTATTACTTCGCATTTTTCGGCGTTAAATTTCCCATGCCACGAGTACGCCCAGTCCACCAGCCTGTCTATATCCTTTTGAAGTCGATCGCTCTCCTCACTGTTTGTTGCCCTTCCAAGTTTTGACTCATCTGCAAATTTTGAAATTGTGCCCTGTACACTCAGGCCCAAGTCATCAGTATATATCAAGAAAAGCAGTGGTACCAAAACTGAGATAGAAGCATGGAAACATAGAAAGTACGTTGTGGAGTAGGCAATTTGGCCCTTCGAGGCTGCTCCGCTATTCAATACGATCATGGTTGAAGCTTTATCTCAATACCATATTCCCGTTTCTCCTCATGCCCCTTGATGCCTTTTGTATCTAGAAATCCATCTTGCTCCTTCTCAAATATATTCAGTGAATTGCCATTCACAGCCTTCTGTGGAAAAGAATTTAACAGGTTCACCTTCTCTGAGTGAAGAAATTTCTCCTTATCTCAGTCCTAAATATCCTGCGCCGTGTCCAGAGACTGTGACCTCTCGTTCTGAACCTCTCAGCCAGTGAAAACACCCTCCCTGCATCCAGTCTGTCTTGCCCTGTCAGAATGTGATACATTTCAATGAGATCCCCTCTCATTCTTCTAAACTCGAGTGAATGCAGGCCAAGCCAACCCAATCTCTCCTCATACGACAGTCCTGCAATCTCAGGCATCAGTCTGGTGATTCTTCGCTGTACTCAATCTGCGGCAAGTATATCCTTTCTTAGGTTTGGAGACCAAAATGGCACACAATACTGCAGGTATGGTCTCACCAAGACCTTGTATGGAGTGTGATGGAATGCTCTCCACTTGCTTGGATGAGTGCCGCTCCAACAACACTCAAGAAGCTCGACACCATCCAAGATAAAGCAGCCCGCTTGATTGGCACCCCATCCACCACAATAAACATTCACTCCCTTCACCACCGGTGCAGAGTGGCTGCAGTGTTTACCATCCACAGGCTGCACTGCAGCAACTCGCCAAGGCTTCTTCGACAGCCCCACTCAAACCCGCGACCTCGACCACCTAGAAGGCAAAACAGCAGGCACATGGGAACAACACCACCTGTAGGTTCCCCTCCAAGTCACACACCATCCCGACTTGGAAATATATCGCCGTTCCTTCATCGTCGCTGGGTCAAAATCCTGCGACTCCCTTCCTAACAGCACTGTGGGAGAACCGTCACCATACGGACTGCAGCGGTTCAAGAAGGCAGCTCACCACCACCTTCTCAAGGGCAATTAGGGATGGGCAATTAATGGCGTCCTCGCCAGTGACGCCCACATCCCATGAACGAATAATAATAATAAAAAAACTGCAGTGAGACATCCTTGCTCCTGAACTCAAATCCTCTTGCAATGAAGGCAAACACGCCATTTGCTTTCCTGACTGCTTGCTGCACCTGCATGTTTGCTTTCAGTGACTGCTTTACAAGGACACCCAGTCCCTTTGTACATCAACATTTCCAAATCTATCACCATTTAAATAACAATCTGCCTTTCTGTTTTTCCTTCAGAAGTCGATACATTCACATTTATCCACATTATACTGCATCTGCCATGTATTTGCCCACACACTCAACTTATCTAAATCGCCTTGAAGCCACTTTGCATCCTCCTGAGATCTCACGATCCCACCTAGTTTTGTGTCGTCAGCAAACTTGGAAATATTACATTTGGTTCCCTCATCCAAATCATTGATATATATTGTGAATAGCTGAGGCCCAATCGCTGATTCCCGCGTTACGCCACTAGTCACTGCCTGCCACCCCGAAAAAGACCCATTTATTCCTATTCTCTGTTTCCTGTCTGTTAACCAATTTTCAATCCATGCCAGTATATTACCTCCAATCCCATGTTCGTTAATTTTTACACTAACCTCTTTTGTGGGACTTTATCAAAGGCCTTCTGAAAATCCCAATAAACCATATACACTGCTTCTCCCTTATTTATTCTACCAGATACATCCTCAAAAAACTCTAGTAGGTTCGTAAAAAATGATTTCCCGTTCATGAATCCATGTTGACTTTGTCTAATTCCGTTGATACTTTCTCAGTGTCCTGTTACCACGTCCTTTATAATAGATTCCAGCATTTTCCCTGCTACTGATGTCAGGCTAACCAGTCTGTCGTTCACTATTTTCCCTCTCCCTCCATTTTTTAAATAGTGGGGTTTCATGGTGACCTCTGGGGAACCGCACTGTACACCACCCTCCAGTCCGAAAAACAACCGTTCACCACTGCTATCTGTTTCCGGTCCCTTCGCCAATTCTGTATTCATGTTGCTGCTGCCACCTTTGTTCCACGGGCCGCAAATCTGATGATAAGCGTACCACGCGGCACTTTATGAAATGCCTTTTGAAAGTCCATATACACCACATCAACTGTATTGCCCTCATCTAATCTCTCTATTACCTCATTGAAAAAACTCGATGAGGGAGTTCAATGTTGGGAAGTGTACATTCATTGACTTTGGATCTAAGAAAGATAGATCAGAGTATTTTCTATGTGACGAGAAGCTAGGAACTGTGGAGGAGCAGAGAGATTTAGGGAATAAAGTACAGAAATTACTAGAAGCTAGTGGACATGTACAAAGTGTAATTCAAAAAGGCTCATGGAATGACGACCTTTATCTGAAGCGGGCTGGAATATAAAAGGATGGAAGCTTTGTTGCAGCTGTACAGGGCTCTGGTTAGACCCCCATCTGGAGTAACTGTGTTCAGCTCTGAGCACCGGACCTCAGGAAGTACATATTGGCGTTGAAGGTGGCACAGAGCTGATTCACCAGAATGATACCGGGGGTAAAAGGGTTAAATTACAAGGACAGTTTGCACAGAGTAAGGCTTGTATTCTCTCGAGTATGGGAGATGAAGGGCTGATCCAATCCCGGTGTTTAAGATGATTAAAGGATTCTGTAGGGTTGATGGAGAGAAACTATTTCCTACGATGGGGGAGTCCAGAACAAGGGAGCAGAGACTTACAATTCGAACAAGGCCATTCAGGGCTGATGTCACGAAACACTTCTTCACACAAAGGGCAGTGGAAAGCTGGAACTCTCTTCCCCAAAATGCTATTGAGGCTGGGGGTCAATTGAAAATTTCAAAACTGGCCTTGAGAGATTTTTGTTCAGCCAGGACATTAAACGTCACGGAAACAAGGCTGGTAAATGGAGTCATGCTGAAGATCAGCCGTGATCTAATTGAATGGCGGCACAGGGTTGAATGGTTGAATGGCCTCCTCCTGGAATAAGAGGCGGTGAGATTAAGGTGATGGTGTCAGAATGAGGATCAGGGGTCAGATTGTGGAGAAGGGAACTAAATTGGACAGCTCTTTCAAAGAGCCGGCACAGGCACAACGGGCCAAATGTTCTCCTTCTGTACAGTAAGATTCTAAGATTCTGTGATCCCATGCATCAAAAGGGTCAGATTGTGAAGAATGGGTTCAGATTAAGAGAAGTGGTGAGCTTGAGGAGAATGGGTGAGATCGAGGAGAAGGGATCAGATTGAGGAGAACGGGTCAGATTGAGGAGAACGGGTCAGGTTGGAGTCGACTTGGGCGGATTGACGCCGGTTGCAGTGCGGTTTGAGTTTCACAGGAACATCTGAACAGTCGTCGATCATTTCTCCCCTCGAAACTGCTTCGTCATTCAATGAGATCGTGGCTGATCTGAATTGAGAGGGGGTGTTGATCTGAAGCAATTTTCTGACAGGGCGTGTGTTCACAGGGCGGCTGTAAGTGGATGTTGAAGAATAGGGTCGCTGTCCTGCTCACGTTCCAGATCCCCGATTATTCAGTCCGTAGTGTGTTAGACTTTTAATCTGACCCTCCAGAGTTTAAGTCCCTTTTTAGGCGTTGCTTTTATCAATGAAAACACCAATCATTTTACACCTTAATGTGCCAGTATTAGAAAATAACTTCTATTTTTAAAAAAACATCAGGTTTTGTGGCAAATGTTTAAAATATATTGATGCATTGTATTGAGACGGCTGGCAAGATCAATGTAAATTGTTTGTGTTTCATGCGGCTGCAAGAATTCGTAAAAATTGAGAAACTTGATTTGAAAGCAGATCTCGGACAAGCATTTAAATTCTGGACCCTCAGATTAAAAGTATGAAGCTTTTCCGACTGAGCTCTCGTTCTGTTTCGGACAGCGACCTTCACTGGCTGACATGGAACATTCCCTTTCCCATTCTTCATTTCCTTTTGCAGTAATTCCGCCTGTGCAGTTCATTTCTCACCCACTCCCCACACTCCCTGCCTGCCACAGGCCTCACTTCAAAAATACTCTTCCTCCCAACAACTTCAAGCACTTTAACAACGGCACAATCCAAAACACAGCGGACAATAAAGGCTCAAGGTTCCTTTGAGAAACAATTCAATCTGCTTCGGCAAAGTGTGATCTCGGGGAAGAAGAGAAATGTTGGGAAAAAGCATTAACTTTAATATTCTCTCATGTCAAAAGTTGAACAAGGCCAAAGAACGAACCAGAATTTATTTCTTATTATTCATAGTCATATAGAAAAATCTACCGCAACTGGGAAGCTACACAACATAATCGGCTTCAAAGGCATGTATTAGCCTTCATAGGAAATATTTATACAATGATAACTGTCATTACCAATAATTACACAACTATAATGATAACTATTATTAATACCAATCCGAAGTATACAGAAAGTCACACGTACAATACAAGACCGGAGAATTCACAAGTTACAGTCCTCGAGGTTGAGGGGAAAAGCTGCCGAGGCCTTGCCAAATCATAGAAACTTATGGCACGGAAGGAGGCAATTCGTTCCGTCTTGACTGTGCCAGCTCTTTGACAGAGAATGGGGAGAACGTGTCAGGTTGAGGATGATGCGTCAGATTGAGGAGAAGTGGCCAGATTGGGGAGAAGTGGTTAGATTGAGAAGTGGAAAGATTGTGGCGATGAGGGACACACTGGGGAGGTGGATCAGATTGCGGGAAATGGGTCAGATTGCGGAGAACGGGTCAAAATGAGGAACAAATGAAATAGGAATTGGAGTAGGCCATTCAGTCCATGGAGCCTGTTCCGTCATTGACTTAGATCGTGCCTGAGTGCACTTTAACTCTGTCTACCTGCATTGGTGCAATTCATGCATTCGTTTCTTAAATGTTAGTCATTGAATATCCACCGTCATGCCTTTTAATGAAGTTTCCCAATCTATCACAGCCAACTCACTCCTCCCACCTTCGTAGTTTCCTTTGTTTAGATTTAGGTCCCTAGTTGCGGATTGGAATACTTCACTTTCAGTCTGAATAATGAATTCTGTCATGTTATTGTCACTCTTCCATAAAGGACCCCGCATAACAAGATTATTAATTAACACCTACTCATTGCACAATACCCAATCTAGGATAGCCTATTCCCGAGTTGGCTCCTCGTACTGGTCTAAAAAAATCTCGTACACACTTCAGGAATTCATGCTCCACAGTATTATTATTAATTTGGTTTGACCAGTCTCTTTGTAGATTAAAGTCACCCATGATTATTGTGGTACCCTTGTTACTTTCATCTTTAATTTCCTGTTTGATCCAATCCCCTATATTACCACTACTGTTTGGAGGCCGATAGACAACTCCCACCAGTGTTTTCTGACCCTTGGCGCTTCTTAACTTCACCCAGACTAATTCGACATCTCGATTTTCTGAGCCAATATCCTTTCTCACTATTGTTCTGATTTCATCCTCTAATTTTCATTCTCTAATTCTCCAAATGTTCTTTTTCCCCAATGTCTGATTCCTCAGTTCCTGATTTTTATTCTCTAATTACCCAGTTGTTATCATTTCTCACTGTCTGATTCCTCATTAACTGACTTTCAATCTCTAATTACCCAACTTTTCTTATTCCCCACTCTCTGATTCCTCGTAACCTGATTTTCATTTCCATATTCTCCAGCTTTGCTTCATCTCCACTGTCACCTTAACTGATTTTCATAATATAGAATCATAGAATCATAGAAAATTAACGGCACAGAAGGAGGTCACTCGTCCCATTGTGTCTGTGCCGGCTGAGAATCGAGCCACCCAGCCTCATCCCACTTTCCCGCATTTGGTCCTCAGCCCTGCAGGTCACGGCTCTTCAGGTGCACATCCAGGTATTTTAAATGAGTTGAGGGTTTCTGCATCTAACACCCTCTCAGGCAACGAGTTCCAAACCCCCACCACACTCTGGGTAAAAACAAAGTCCTCTTTTCCACTCTAATCCTTCTCCCAATCACTTTAAATCTATGCCTCCTGGTTACTGACCACTCCACAAAGGGAAATAGGTCCTTCCTATCCATCCTATCTCGGCCCCTCATAATTTTGTACAACTCAATCAAATCACTCCTCAGCCTCCTCTGTTCCAAGGAAAACAATATCAGCCTATCCAATTTGTCATCATAGCTAAAATTCTCCAGTCCTGGTCACATCCTCATAAATCTCCTCTGCACCCTCTCGAGTGCAATTACATCCTTCCTGTAATGTGGTGACCTGAACTGTTCGCAGTATTCAAGCTGCAGCCTAACTAGTGTTTTATGCACTTCTAGCATAACATCCCTGCTTTTATATTCTAAGCCTCAGCTAATAAAGGAAAGCATTCCATATGCCTTCTTAACCACTTTGTTATCTACCTGTCCTGCAACCTTCAGGGATCTGTGGACATTCATGCCAACGTCCCTCACTTCCTCTACACCTCTCAGTATCCTCCCATTTATTGTGTACTCCCTCGCCTTGTTTGCTCTCCCAAAATGCATTACCTCACACTTCTCAGGATTGAATTCCTTTTGCCACTTTTCTGCCCATCTGATCAGTCCATTGATATCTTCCTGTAGTCTACAGCTTTCCTGCGCACTTTCAACCACACGGCCTATCTTTGTGTCATCTGCAAATTTCTCAATCATGCCCCTTACGTTTAAGATCAAATTGTTTATGTATACCACAAAAAGCAAAGGACCTGGTGCCGAGCCCTGCGGCCCTCCATTGGAATCAGCCTTCCAGTCACAAGAACACCCGTCGACCATGACCCTTTGCTTCCTGCCACTGAGTCAATTTTGGATCCAATTTGCCACATTCCCATGGATCAAATGGGCCTTTAGTTTTTCGACCAATCTGCCATGTAGGACCTTGACAAACGGCTTGGGAAAATCTATGTAGACTACATCAGTTACGCTACCCTCGTCGATCCTCCTTGTCACCACCTTGAAAAATTCAATCAAGTTTGTCAGACACGACCTCCCCTTAAAAAATCTACGCTGACTGTCCTTTATAAGTCCGCACCTTTCGAAGTTACAGTTTATCCCGTCCCTCCGAATTGATTCCAATAATTTGCCCACCACCGATGTTAGGCTGACTGGCCTGTAATTACTTGGTCTATCCTTTGCTCCCATTTTAAACAGCGGTGCAACGTTAGCAGTCCTCCAATCCTCCGGCACTACGCCTGTATCCAGTAAAGTTTGGAAAATGATTGTTAAAGCCTCCGCTATTTCCTCCCTGGTTACTTTTAACAGCCTGTGATACATTTCATCCGGCCCTGGTGATTTATCCACGATCAAAGATGCTAATCCCCTTAATACTTCCTCTCTCACTATGTTCATCCCATCCAATATTTGACTCTCCTCCTCCTTAGCTTGAATCCCTGTATCATCCTCCTCCTTTGTGAAGACAGACGCGGACACGATGGGCCGAAGGGCCTCTATCCGTGCTGTGTAACTCTCTATGACTCTATTCAATAAGAACCATACCCGCATCTTCTGCCTCCAAACAGAGTTTACCTTTTTGGTCTCTAATAGGCCAGACTCTTTCCTTAGCTACCCTCGTGCTCTTAATGTATTTATGAAAAATCATAGAGTTTTTTTAATTTTAACTTCCAATATTTTTCACTCCCTCTCTTTGCTTCCTTAATTTCCTGTTTAACCTCACACCTTTATATGCCTCTATGCTTTCCGTAGTATTGAATTCCAGGTGTCTATCGTAAGCTTTATTTTTCTGCCTTATCTTACCCTAAATGCTTCTTGACATCCAGGGGACTATACATTTGGCAGCCCCTCCCTTTTTCTTTGTGGGAACATTTTTACTCTTACCCTCTTGAATCACCCCTTTGTTGTCTCCCACTGCTCTGACACTGATTTATCTTCAAGCAGCTATTTCCAGGTTATTTCTGCTAAATCACTTCTCAGTTTAGTAAAATTGGCCTTTCCCCTATTGAAAACTTTAACTCCTGCTCTGTCTTTGTCCTTTTCCATAAATATGCTAAATCTCACTGTATTATGATCACTACGACCAAAATGCTCTCCGACTGCTACTTCTTCCACCTGCCCCTCTTCATTGCCTGGAACTAAATCCAGATCTGCCCCCTCTCGTTGGTCCTGTTATATACTGGCTAAAAAAAATCTCCTGTATACAATTTTAGAATTCTGCACCCTCTATTCCATTCACACTGTATGTATCCCAGTTAATATTAGGGTAGTTGAAATCCCCTACTGTTAATGGCCTATTGTTTTTGCACTTCTCAGAAATTTACCTGCATATTTATTCTTCGATCTCCCTCTGACCGTCTGGGGTCTATAGTACACTGTGAACAACTTCTTGTATAGATAATATAATCTAATACATTTTACACGCAACACAGAAACAGGCCGTTCCGCTCATCTGGTAAAGACGTTTCTCCGGGATTCCCTGTTCTACTACAACAAACAGAACATTTTTGGTTTACAACATAGAATAACATCGAATGTACAGCAGAGAAACAGTGGCAGTTCGGCCCAACTGGGTAAAGGGGTATCCCATAGTGATCCCAGAGAGTCCCACTCATCCCATAGTGCTCCCAGTGATCACACAGTGATACAACAATGCTCTCAGTGATTCCAGTTATCACAGTGTGTCCCAGTAATCCACAGTGCACCCAGTGATCCCGCAGCGATCCCACAGTGTCCCAGTGATCTACACTGAACTCATTGATCACACAGTGATCCAACAGTGCTGCCAGGGTTCCCAGTGATCTCACTGTGTGCCGGTGATTCACAGTGCACCCAGTGATCCCATAGTGATCCAACAGTGCTCCCAGTGATTCCAGTGATCCCACAATACACCCAGTGATCCCGCTGCGATCCCACAGTGTCCCAGTGATCCACAATGCACTCAGTGATCTAAAAGTGAACCCACTGACGCCAGTGTCCAAACCGCACCTGTTTGAAGGATTGAGAGATAATCTTTGTATACAACAATTTCAGTACATGCTATAATTTACACAACATATCATATTATATGTGACATAGAATAGGTAAAGTTGTTTATCCTGTAACGCCGTAAACTTGAAACAAAATGGCCGCCAGTGTCCCACAGTGAACCCAGTGACCCAGAGTGTCCAAGTGATCCCGTGTCTCAGTGATCCCCCAGTGTTCCCGTGATCCCACAGTGTTCCAGTGCTCCCAGAGTGTCCCAGTGATTCCACAGTGACCCAGTGATCCCACAGTGTCCCAGTGATCCCAGCATGTCACAGTGATCCCAGAGTTTCCCAGTGATCCCACAGTGTCTGATCCCAAAGTGTCACAGTGATCCCGCAGTGTCCCTGTAATCCCAGAGTGTCCCAGTGAGTCCACAATGACCCGTGATCCCACAGTGTCCAAGTGATCCCACAGTGTCCAGTGATCCCAGATTGTCCCAGTGATCCCACCATGTCCCAGTGATCCCAGAGTGTTCCAGCGATCCCACAGTGTCCCAGTGATCCCAAAGTGTCCAAGTGATCCTAGTGTGTCCCAGTGATCCCAGTATATCCCAGTGATTCCACAGTTCCCCAGTAATCTCGAAGTGCCAAGTGATCCCACACTAACCCCAGAGTGTCCCATTGATCCCAGAGTGTCCCAATGATCCCACAGTGATTCCAGAGTGTCTCAGTTATCAATCATTATCCCAGTGATCCCACAGAGTCCCAGTGATCCTTCAGTGTCCCAGTGACACAACCGATCCCACACTGTCCTCGTAATCCCACAGTTACCTAGTGATCCCATAGCGATCCCACAATATCCCAGTGACCACACAGTAATCCGGTGAGAGAACAGTGACCCAGTGATCCCACAATGACCCAGTGATCTCACGTTGACCCAGTGATCCCAGTGTCCCAGTGATCCCACAGTGATCCAGTGATGCTACAGTGCTCCAGTAATCCCAGAGTAACCCAGACACAACTCACATGAGCCCCACTGTGTGTAGCCTGTGGTGGGGGCCTCGGTCAGTCCCCTCTGGAGAGAAGGCTTCTTTCCAAGGATTCCTCCTCCTCCCAAAATTTATTTTTCCACATCTTCGTGTTGCAGCATTTCCACAAATATAATCCACTGATGAGAGAGCAATAAGGAATTGATTCAAAACAAAGCAAGAGATTAAAAGGGCATATCAATAGCCAAGAACTCCCTCTCACTCACTCATACATTCCCTCTCACTCAGTCACTCACTCAGTCACTCATTCTGTTACGCAGGCAATCTCTCAGGAAACACTGCTGACAATAAAATCCCCAATTACAAAGCCGAGAATCTGAAGAGAAGAGAGGAACGTTGGGAGAGAGAGAGAGACACTCGGGACAGAATGATTCTCTCTCTGATAGAAGTTTGCAGGGTTTTCTCTCCCGCTTTGCCACTCCCTCCCTCCCACTAAAAGGTACCGGTCTGCTTCTGTCTTTCTGTCTGTCCTGGTCAGTGTTTGCTGCAGGGTCCAAAGTGTCCCTTTGTTCGTTTTCCCTTCTGTTCCTGGAGCAGGGGATAAATAGCCGAGGGATTTCTTGCCACTTCACCTCTTGTTGCACTTTGCAAAGGTGAACGAACTTTCCCTTTGCTCCTTTCCCTTGTTATAATTGGCGGTGGATAAAAACTTATAGTTTGTGGTCAATTTATAGTTCGTGGCTTTCCCAAATTAGCGAAAGAGTTCATACAAATTCATGACATTTAAAGGATCCAAAGCAAAGAAGTTTCAAAAAATACACAGCAAGATCCTTCATTCACTTACAGGGACAATCTCCCAGCAACATTCATTTACACAGAAACAAAGTCCAGTTTAAGAAGCAGAAGAATCTAAAGAGTAAAATATTGAGAGACAATCTTTATAGACAACAACAACTTGCACGTATATATTACAACAACAGCTTGTATATATAAAAAATAATATATTTAAATATTTTATAGACTACAGCACCGCACAGAAACAGGCCTTTCGGCCCAATAGGGTAAGAACATTTCTCCTGAATTCCTTATCTAAAACAATTACAACAACTTGTATGTATAATGTATAGATATACATAACTTTCTACTTTAAAACAACCACTGCAAAGCCCCTATAAGGGCTCTAGGAACCAAAAAGCTGCAGGGGAAATGGGACTAAATCCATCCCTTATCCTTTCTCCCCAATCTGACCCCTTCTCCTCAATCTGTCCCTTCTCCGCAATCTGTCCCTTCTCCTCAATCTGTCCCTTCTCCCCAATCTGACAATTCTCCCCAATCTTATCCCTTCTCTCCAATCTGACCCTTTCTCCTCAATCTTATTCCTTCTCCCAATCTGACCACTTCTCCCCATCTTATCCCTTTTCCTCAATCTGTCCCTTCTCCTCAATCTGTCCCTTCTCCGCAATCTGACTCTTCTCCTAATTCTGAACCTTCCTCCTCAATTTGACCCTTCTCCCCAATCTTATCCCTTCTCCTCAAACTGACCCGTCCTCCCAATCTGATCCCTTCTCCCCATCTGACCCATTCTCCCCAATCTTATCCATTCTCCCCAATCTGTCCCCTTCTCTTCAATCTGTCCCTTCTCCCCATTCTTATCCATTCTCCCCAATCTGACATCTTCTCCTCAATCTGACCCTTCTCCCCAATCTGACCTTTCTCCCCAATCTTATTCTTTCTCCCCAATCTGACCCACTCTCCTCAACCTGTCGCATCTCCCCAATCTGACTCATCTCCTCAATCTGACCCCTTCTCCTCAATCTGCACCCTTCTCCTCAATTTGACCCTTATCCCCAATCTTATCCCTTCTCCCAATCTGAACTCTTCTCCCAATCATATTATCATAGTATTGACAGCACAGGAAGAGTCCATTAGGCCTAGCGTGCCTGCAGCTTTGAAAGAGCTATCCAATCAGTTTCGTTCTTCTGATTTTTCCGCACAGCCCTGTTACTTTTTCCCTTCACGTTTTTAATCGAATACCCTTTTGAAAGTTACTATTTAATCTGCTTCCACTACCCTTTCAGGCAGTACATTCCTGACAATTACAACTCGCTGTTAAAAAATATTTCATCATATCGTCTCCAGCTCTTTTTTCCGGTCACTTTAAATTGGTGACCTCTGGTTTCCAACCCTTCTGCCACTGGAAACACTTTCTCCTTATTTACTCGTTCAAAACTGTCAATGGTTTTGAACACATCTATCAAATCTCCCCTTAACCTTCCCTGTTCTAAAGAGAACAACCACAGTTTCTCCAATCTTCACACGTAACTGAAGTCCCTCGTCCCTGGGACCATTTCAGTTAATCTCTTCTCCACCGTCTCTAAGGCCTTGACATCCTTCCTAACATATGGTGCTCTGAATTAAACTGAATACTCCAGCTGGGACCTAACCAGCGTTTCATAAAGCTTTAGCATAACTTCCTTGCTTTTGTACTCTGTGCCACGATTAATAAAACCCAGGATTCCATATGCTCTTGTAACGTCCTTCTCAACTTGTCGTGCAACCTTCAAAAATGTCTAATGTACCCGCAGATCTCTCTGTTCCTGCACCCCTTACAAATTGTACGATTTAGTTTATATTGTCTCTTCTCCTTCCTACCAAAAGGAATCACTTCGCACTTCTCTGCATTAAATTTCATCTGCTGTTTGTCTGCCCATTTCACCAGTCTGTCTATGTCCTCCTGAAGTCTGTTACTATTCACCAGTTCACTACATTTCGAGTATCGTGTCATCAGCAAACTTAGAAATTATAACTTCCATATCCAAGGTCATTAATATATATCAAAAAAGCAGTGGTCCTAATACTGACCCCTGGGGAACACCACTGTGTACTTCCCTCCAGTCTGAAAAACAACCGTTCAACTTTCGCTCTGCTTTCTGTCCCTTAGTCAATTTTGAATCCATGCCGCCACTGTCCCCTTATTCGAATTGGCTTCAATTTTATTAACACGTCGATTATGTGATACTTTATCAAAATACTTTAGGCAGTTCATATAAACAACAGCAACTGCAGTACCCTCATCAACCCTTTCCATTACTTCATGAAAGAACTCAATCAAGTCCGTCAATCACGAATTTCCTTCTCCCCAATCTGCCCTTTTCCCCAGTCTGACCCCTTTTCCACATCTACACCATTTGCTTGTGGATGAGTTGAGAGGAGGGGCTGGGCTGAAGTGCTGACGCCGAAGAATTTGCTAATCGGCCTTCTCCTTATATTGGACGCACATCTTTGCAGTTACCTCACCTTATCCATATTACCTGATAATTATTCATATTAAAAGATCCCTTCCCAATCTGTCTATTAATCCATTGAAAATCTTATAGATACGTGTACTTACTGTGGACAAAACCTCAATTCCCGCTTTCAAGATTCTTTTACACATTTGTGTCGATTATTTCCCCCATTTTAAATTACTTGCCCACATTTATATCTGAGATTGCCGGTGTGAATCTATAACGCTGTAATTATACTCTCTCGCTAGCGATGGCGCTTTGATTATTTTTAACTTGGATGAAGCAATGGAGAGTTGAACATCCAAGTTTGAAGAATACACTTCGTGAAGAGGGACAGTAAGTAGTGCAAATGGGAGCGGAACGTTACAAAGAGACATCGGCAGATTAAGTGAGGGTGCAAAACTATGGCAAATCGAGGTCACTGTGGGCAAGGGTGACGTCATCCACTTCGCAACCAAGGTAGAAAATTCGGAGCATTTTCCAAATGGTAACAAGCCAAGAGCTGTCGAGGAGCACAGAGATGTGGAAGTCCAAGTTCACAATCATTAAAACTAATTGATCGGTACAAATAGCAATCAAAATGCCGATTGGAATGTTGCACGTTATCTCAAGGGAGCTGGAATACAAAGGGGCGGAGTTTGCGCTTCAGTTATATCGAGCCTTGGTCAAACACATCGGGAGTACTGCGATCCGTTATGGGCACCGAATCCCAGGAAGTATTTCCTGGCCTTGGAGGACGTGCAGCGCAGATTCACCAGAATGATACTTGGATTTAGTAGGTTAAATTATGATGAAAGGTTGTTTGAACATGGCTTGTACTCCCTTGATTGTAAAAGATTGAGTGGTGATCTGATCGGTGAATGTAAAATGTTTAAATGATTTTATAGGGATCGTAGGGAAAGAATGTATCATCTGGTGGGTGAATCAAGAACAAGGGGCAATGATCTTCAAATTACATCTCGGCCGTTCATTATCGATCTCATGAAGCACATTTTCACACAAAGGGTAGTCGAAATCTGGAACCCAATCCCCCAAGAGACTTTGGATGCTGGGGGACAATTGGAGCTTTCAAGAATGAGAAAAATATATCAGGCGTCCTTGCAAAGTTTCGAAACGTATTGATCCTGGATAGTTTCAAGCGTCTTGAATGTTGTTGGAGCTGCACTCATCCAGGCAAGTGGTGAATATTCCATCACACTCCTGACAGGTGCCTTGGAAAGGATATGGCGAGTGTGGAGGTGAGTTACTCGCCGCAGAATACCCAGCCTCTGAGCTGCTCTTTTAGCCACAGTATTTATGCAGCTGGTCCAGTTAATTTTCTGGTCAGTGGTAACCATTCCATGTTGATGGTGGGGGATTCGGCGATGGTAATGCCGTTGAATGCAAGGGGAGATTGTTGGATTCTCTCTTGTTGGAGATGGCCATTGCCTGGCACTTGTCAGGCCCGAATGTTACTTGCCACTTATTAGCCCAATCCTGGGTGTTGTCCAGGTCTTGCTGCATTCGGGCCCCTTCATTACCTGAGGGGTTGTGAATGGAACTGAACATTGTGCAATCATCAGTGAACATCCCCATTTCTTACATTATGATGGAGGCACGTTCATTGATGGAGCAGCTGCAGATGGTTGGGCCGAGGACGGTGCCCTGTGGAACTCCTGCAGCAATGTCCTGCGGCTGAGATGATTGGCCTCCATCAACCACTACAATCTTCCTTTGTGTTAGGTATGACCCCAGCCATTCTAGGTTGTTCCACCTGATTGCCATGGACTTCAATTTTACTTGGTGTCACAATCGGTCAAATGCTGCCTTGATGTCAAGAGCAGTCACTCTCATCTCACCTCTGGAATTCAGCTCTTTGGTCCAAGTTTGAACCAAGGCTGCAATGTGGTCTCGAGCCGTGTGGTCATGGCGGAACCCAAACTGAGCATCGGTGAGCAGTTTATTGGTGAGTAAGTGCCGCTTGATAGCACTGCCGACGACAACTTCCATCACTTTGCTGATGATTGAGAGTGGACTGATGGTGCATTAATTGGCCGGATTGGATTTGTCCTGCTTTTTGTGGACAGAATATACCTGGGCACTTTTCCACATTATCGGGTAGATGCCACTGTCATGGGTACGGTAGCATAGTGGTTATGTTACTGGACCAGTAATCCAGAGGCCTGTACTAAAATCCAGAGTCATGACTTCAAATCTCCGCCACGGCAGCTGGCGAATTTACATTCAATTAATTAATTAAATTCAATTAATTAAATAAAAATCTGGAATTAAAATACTAGTATCATTAATGATGGCCATGAAACTACCGGATTGTCGTAAAAACTCATCTGGTTCACTAATGTCCTTTAGGGAAGGAAACCAGCCGTCCTTACCCGGTCTGGCCGAAATGTGACTCCAGACCCACAGCAATGTGGTTGATTCTTAATTGCCCTCTGAAATGGCCGAGCAAGCCACTCAGTTGTAAAATCTCGCTACGAAAAGTCATAATAAGAGAAAAATCGGACGGACCACCCGGCATCGGACCACGAAGCACCGGACACGATAACGGCAAAACACCAAGCCCAGTCGACCCTGCAAGGTCCTCCTTACTAACATCTGGGGACTTGTGCCGAAATTGGGAGAGCTGTCCCACAGACGAGTCAAGCAACAGCCTGACACAGCCACACTTACAGAATCATATCTTTCAGCCAATGTCCCAGACTCTTCCATCACCATCCCTGGGTATGTCTTGTCCCACCGGCAGGACAGACCCACCAGATGTTGCGGTACAGTGATATACAGTCAGGAGGGAGTGGCCCTGGGAGTCCTCAACAATGACTCTGGACCCCATGAAATCTCATGGCATCAGGTCAAACATGGGCAAGGAAACCTCCTGCTGATTACCACCTACCGTCCTCCCTCAGCTGATGAATCAGTCCTCCTCCATGTTGAGCACCACTTGGAGGAAGCACTGAGGGTAGCAAGGGCATAAAATGTACTCTGGGTGGTGGACTTCAATGTCCATCACCAAGACTGGCTCGGTTGCACCACGACTGACCGAGCTGGCCGAGTCCTGAATGAAACAGCTGCTGGACTGCGCCTGGGGCAGGTGGTGAGCGAACCAACACGAGGGAAAAACTTAGTTGACCTCTTCCTCACCAATCTACCTGCAGCAAATGCATCTGTCCATGACAGTATTGGTAGGAGTGACCACCCCACAGTCCTCGTGGAGATGAAGTCCCGTCTTCGCACTGAGGACACCGTCCAACGTGTTGTGTGGCACTACCACCGTGCTAAATGGGATGGATTCAGAACAGATCGAGCAGCTCAAAACTGGGCATCCACGAGGCGCTGTGGGCCAGCAGCAGCATAATTGTATTCCAGCACAATCTGCAACCTCATGGCCCGGCATATTCCTCACTCCACCATTACCAACAAGCCAGGAGATCAACCCTGGTTCAATTAGGAGTGTAGAAGAGCATGCCAGGAGCAGCACCAGGCGTACCTAAAAATGAGTTGCCAACCTGGTGAAACTACAACTCAGGACGACATGCATGCTAAACAGCGGAAGCAACATTCTATAGACAGAGCTAAGCGATTCCACAACAAACGGATCAGATCAAAGCTCTGCAGTCCTGCCACATCCAGTCGTGAATGGTGGTGGACAATTAAACAACTAACGGGAGGAGGAGGCTCTGCAAACATCCCCATTCTCAATGATGGCGGAGTCCAGCACGTGAGTGCAAAAGACAAGGCTGAAGCGTTTGCAACCATCTTCAGCCAGAAGTGCCGAGTGGATAATCCATCTCAGCCTCCTCCCGATAACCCCACCATCACGGAAGCCAGTCTTCGGCCAATTCGATTCACTCCACGTGATATCAAGAAACGGCTGAGTGCACTGGATACAGCAAAGGCTATGGGCCCCGACAACAGCCCAGCTGTAGTGCTGAAGACTTGTGCTCCAGAACTATCTGCGCCTCCAGCCAAGCTGTTCCAGTACAGCTACAACACTGGCATCTACCCGACAATGTGGAAAATTGCCCAGGTATGTCCTGTCCACAAAAAGCAGGACAAATCCAATCCGGCCAATTACCGCCACATCAGTCTACTCTCAATCATCAGCAAAGGGATGGAAGGTGTCGTCGACAGTGCCATCAAGCGGCACTTACTCACCAATAACCTGCTCACCGATGCTCAGTTTGGGTTCCGCCAGGACCACTCGGCTCCAGACCTCATTACAGCCTTGGTCCAAACATGGACAAAAGAGCTGAATTCCAGAGGTGAGATGAGAGTGACTGCCCTTGACATCAAGGCAGCATTTGACCGAGTGTGGCACCAAGGAGCCCTAGTAAAATTGAAGTCAATGGGAATCAGGGGGAAAACTCTCCAGTGGCTGGAGTCATACCTAGCACAAAGGAAGATGGTCGTGGTTGTTGGAGGCTAATCATCTCAGCCCCAGGACATTGCTGCAGGAGTTCCTCAGGGCATTGTCCTCGGCCCAACCATCTTCAGCTGCTTCATCAATGACCATCCCTCCATCATAAGGTCAGAAATGGGGATGTTCGCTGATGATTGCACAGTGTTCAGTTCCATTCGCAACCCCACAAATAATGAAGCTGTCCGAGCCCGCATGCAGCAAGACCTGGACAACATCCAGGCTTGGGCTCATAAGTGGCAAGTAACATTTGCGCCAGACAAGTGCCAGGCAATGAACATCTCCAACAAGAGAGAGTCTAACCACCTCCCCTTGACATTCAACGGCATTACCATCGCCGAATCCCCCAAGATCAACATCCTGGGGGTCACCATTGACCAGAAACTTAACTGGACCAGCCATATAAGTACTGTGGCTACGAGAGCAGGTCAGAGGCTGGGTATTCTGCGGCGAGTGACTCACCTCCTGACTCCCCAAAGCCTTTCCACCATCTACAAGGCACAAGTCAGGAGTGTGATGGAATACTCTCCACTTGCCTGGATGAGTGCAGCTCCAACAACACTCAAGAAGCTCGACACCATCCAAGATAAAGTAGCCCGCTTGATTGGCAACCCATCCACCATCCTAAACATTCACTCCCTTCACCACAGGCGCACTGTGGCTGCAGTGTGCACCATCCACAGGATGCACTGCAGCAACTCGCCAAGGCTTCTTCGACAGCACCTCCCAAACCCACGACCTCTACCACCTAGAAGGGCAAGAGCAGCAGGCACATGGGAACAACACCACCTGCACGTTCCCCTCCAAGTCACACACCATCCCTACTTGGAAATATATCGCCGTTCCTTCATCGTCGCTGGGTCAAAATCCTGGAACTCCCTTCCTAACAGCACTGTGGGAGAACCGTCACCACACGGACTGCAGCGGTTCAAGAAGGCGGCTCACCACCACCTTCTCGAGGGCAATTAGGGATGGGCAATAAATGCTGGCCTCGCCAGCGACGCCCACATCTCGTGAACGAATAAAAAAAAAAATGAAAGCTCTTCTGTAACAACTTGGCTGGAGGCGCGGCTCGTTCTGGAGTACAAGACTTGAACACGACAGGCGGGATGTTGTCAGGGTCCATAGCATTTGCTGTGTCCAATGCATTCAGCCGTTCCTTGATGTCACGTGGAGTGAATCGAATTGTTTGAAGACTGGCTTTTGTGATGGTGGGGATAACGAGAAGATGTCAGATTAAGAAGAGGGTCATGCAGGCAGATGCAATCATGGCCTTGAAAAGGGAACTGGATAAGTACTTGAAAGGGAAAAAAAAACATCCAGCGATATGGGGATGGGACGGGGGAGTGGGACAAGCTGGACTGCTCTTGCATAGAGCCGGCACAGACTCGATGGGGAGAATGGTCTCCTTCCGTGCTGTTACCTTTCTCTGATTCTATGACTCGAAGGGCTTTATATTGAGGGGAACGTGTCAGATTACGGAGTTGAGTGAGATTGAGGAGAAGGTGTCCACTGATGTTGGAGGAGACTTGGGGCAGATTGTTGGCGGTTGGGGTGCAGTGTGTTTGGAAGGAAATGGGCTGAGAAGTAATGTTAAGCTGAATCAATTCTGTGACGGGACGTCTGTTGACAGGGTGGCTTTGAGAATGAAGTGATGGAAATGTAATTCCCGACCACAACCAGAAAGGGTCGCTGTGCCGTCAAAGAAAACGTTTTTGGCAGTTTAAAAATGCGGGTAAAATTTGCCCAAGTCCGCTTCCCTGCCCCTGATCCTTCATCTGGCATTCTCACCATTTCTTATTCTACAGGAGTTTCATGATTATTTCTCATGGAGATTAAAACAGAGCATGTTAAAACTGGCCGTAGGACAGTCAACATTTGAATCGAAAAGGCAGGTGATGAGAATGGGGAACTGGTGTGGGCCATTCTGCCCTCGAGCTTGCTCCCACATTCAGTCCGATCGTGGCTGATCTGTAGTTCAACTGCATTTACCCGCCTTTTTCCAATATCCTTAATACCCTTAACTAACAAATATCTATCGATCTCTGTCCTGAAATTCCAATTGACCGCCATCATCCACAGCCTTTTAGGACAGAGAGTTACGGATTTCCACTGGCGTTTGTTTGAAAAAGTGCTTCCTGATTTCAATCCAAAATGTCCTAGATTTAGGGGTCAGTTATGGAGAAGGGGTCAGATTGGAGAGACGGGGTCACATTTGGGAGAAGTTGTCAGATTGGGGAGAAATTATCAGATTTTGGAGAAGGGGTCAGATTGAGCTTGGAGGAGTCCTGTCTTCACAGGGTGTGTGTAAATGTCGAGTTAGGGGAGCCACAGCCTGTCAGGGTTGCTGAGTCTTTCATGTTCCAGACCCAATTGTGTTCTTTGCTCGTCGAGCTCAGTCGGTAAAACGTCACATTTTTAATCTGAGGGTCCAGGATTCAAGTCCCAGTTTGGGAGTTATTTTTAACAATTAAAATCCAACTCAATTTACAACTAAAAAACATCGTAATTAAACGCATAACTGGCTAGAATTGTTAGTGTCGTAGCCCTTCTTCTCCGGTGGAGAGGCATTGTGGGAGACGAGCCGAGCCGAGCGGAGCTGCGACCGAGTTCGAAGTGACGTCAGGAATCAGATCGGGACGCGACACAGGGGAGGCACCTGATTGGTGAGTAGGTTCAGGTGAGTATTTCTACTTATCTACAGTAACTAAAGTAAAAGGAAAGGGAAGGTCTGCAGGTCTTATAGGAAGTAGCGTTTATTTTTTAGTGAATCAAGGTCCCTAGTGTAGTTAACATTCTCTAAATTGAGAACAATTTAAAGGAGTAAACTCCTTAAAGGGAGTGGTAAGTAGTTTTTCTTTCCTTTTTTTTTCTCTTGACATTGTAGTTGTTCTTAAGCTAATTTAAGGGTTAAGTCATGGCAGGAGATCCCAGGGCCGTGTCATGTTCCTCTTGTGGGATGTGGGAATTCATGGTTCCTTCCTGTATCCCTGATTCCTTCACCTGCGGGAAGTGTGTCCTGCTGCAGCTATTGTTTGACCGCTTGACGGCTCTGGAGCTGCGGATGGACTCACTTTGGAGCATCCGCGATGCTGAGAAAGTCGTGGATAGCACGTTCAGTGAGTTGGTCACACCGCAGATAAAAATTACTGAGGGAGATAGTGAATGGGTGACCAACAGACAGAGGAAGAGTAGGAAGGCAGTGCAGGGGTCCCCTGCGGTCATCTCCCTCCAAAACAGGTATACCGTTTTGGATACTGTTGGGGGAGATGGCTCACCAGGGGAAGGTGGCAGTGGCCAGGTTCATGGCACCGTGGCTGGCTCTGCTGCACAGGAGGGCAGGAAAAAGAGTGGCAGAGCTATAGTGATAGGGGACTCGATTGTAAGGGGAATAGACAGGCGTTTCTGCGGACGCAACCGAGGCTCCAGGATGGTATGTTGCCTCCCTGGTGCAAGGGTCAAGGATGTCTCGGAGCGGCTGCTGGACATTCTGGAGGGGGAGGGTGAACAGCCAGTTGTCGTGGTGAATATAGGCACCAACGATATAGGTAAAAAAACAGGATGAGGTCCTACAAGCTGAATTTAGGGAGTTAGGAGTTAAACTAAAGAGTAGGACCTCAAAGGTAGTAATCTCAGGATTGCTACCAGTGCCACGGGTTAGTCAGAGTAGGAATGACAGGATAGCTAAGATGAATACGTGGCTTGAGAGATGGTGCAAGAGGGAGGGATTCAAATTCCTGGGCCATTGGAACCGGTTCTGGGGGAGGTGGGACCAGTACAAATTGGACGGTCTGCATCTGGGCAGGACTGGAACCAATGTCCTAGGGGGAGTGTTTGCCAGTGCTGTTGGGGAGGGTTTAAACTAATGTGGCAGGGGGATGGGAACCGATGCAGGAAGTCAGTGGGAAATAAAGTGGTGACAGAAACAAAAGGCAGTAAGGGAGAGTGTTCAGAACATGACCGGACAGATGGTCTGAGAAAGCAGGGCAAAGACCAAGGGTAGTCTAGATTAAACTGCATTTATTTCAATGCAAGAAGTCTGATGGGCAAGGCAGATGAACTCAGGGCATGGATTGGTACATGGGACTGGGATGTTATAGCTATTACTGAAACATGGCTAAGGGAGGGACAGGACTGGCAGCTCAATGTTCCAGGGTACAGATGCTATAGGAAAGATAGAGCAGGAGGTAAGAGAGGAGGGGGAGTTGCGTTCTTGATTAGGGAGAACATCACGGCAGTAGTGAGAGGGGATATATCCGAGGGTTCGCCCACTGAGTCTATATGGGTAGAACTGAAAAATAAGAAGGGAGAGATCACTTTGATAGGATTGTACTACAGACCCCCAAATAGTCAACGAGAAATTGAGGAGCAAATATGTAAGGAGATTACAGACAGCTGCAAGAAAAATAGGGTGGTAATAGTAGGGGACATTAACTTTCCCAACATTGACTGGGACAGCCATAGCATTAGGGGCTTGGATGGAGATAAATTTGTTGAGTGTATTCAGGAGGAATTTCTCATTCAGTATGTGGATGGCCCGACTAGAGAGGGGGCAAAACTTGACCTCCTCTTGGGAAATAAGGAAGGGCAGGTGACAGAAGTGTTAGTGAGGGATCACTTTGGGACCAGTGATCATAATTCCATTAGTTTTAAGATAGCTATGGAGAAGGATAGGTCTGGCCCAAAAGTTAAAATTCTAAATTGGGGAAAGGCCAATTTTGATGGTATTAGACAGGAACTTTCAGAAGTTGATTGGGAGAGTCTGTTGGCAGGCAAAGGGACGTCTGGTAAGTGGGAGGCTTTCAAAAGTGTGTTAACCAGGGTTCAGGGTTAGCACATTCCTTATAAAGTGAAGGGCAAGGCTGGTAGAAGTAGGGAAGCTTGGATGACTCGGGAGATTGAGGCACTAGTAAAAAAGAAGAAGGAGGCATATGACATGCATCGGCAGCTGGGATCAAGTGGATCCCTTGAAGAGTATAGAGATTGCCGGAGTAGAGTTAAGAGAGAAATCAGGAGGGCAAAAAGGGGATATGAGATTGCTTTGGCAGATCAGGCAAAGGTGAATCCAAAGAGCTTCTACAAATACATAAAGATCAAAAGGGTAATTAGGGAGAGAGTAGGGCCTCTTAAGGATCAACAAGGTCATCAATTTGCGGAACCACAAGAGATGGGTGAGATCCTGAATGAATATTTCACATCGGTATTTACGGTTGAGAAAGGCATGGATGTTCGGGAACTTGGGGAAATAAATAGTGATGTCTTGAGGAGTGTACATATTACAGAGAGGGAGGTGCTGGAAGTCTTAACGCGCATCAAGGTAGATAAATCTCCGGGACCTGATGAAATGTATCCCAGGACGTTATGGGAGGTTAGGGAGGAAATTGCGGGTCCCCTAGCAGAGATATTTGAATCATCCACCGCTACAGGTGAGGTGCCTGAAAATTGGAGGGTAGCAAATGTTGTGCCTTTGTTTAAGAAGGGCGGCAGGGAATAGCCTGGGAACTACAGACCAGTGAGCCTGACATCTGTAGTGGGTAATTTGTTAGAGGGTATTCTGAGGGACAGGATCTACAGGCATTTGGAGAGGCAGGGACTAATTAGGAACAGTCAGCATGGTTTTGTGAGAGGAAAATCATGTCTCACGAATTTGATTGAGTTTTTTGAAGGGGTAACCAAGAAGATAGATGAGGGCTGTGCAACAGAGGTGGTCTACATGGACTTCAGCAAAGCATTTGACAAGGTACCGCATGGTAGGTTGTTACATAAGGTTAAATCTCATGGGATCCAAGGTGAGGTAGCCAATTGGATACAAAATTGGCTTGACGACAGAAGACAGAAGGTGGTTGTAGAGGGTTGTTTTTCAAACTGGATGCCTGTGTCCAGCGGTGTGCCTCAGGGATCGGTGCTGGGTCCGCTGTTATTTGTTATTTATATTAATGATTTGGATGAGAATTTAGGAGGCATGGTTAATAAGTTTGCAGATGACACCAAGATTGGTGGCATTGTGGACAGTGAAGAAGGTTATCAAGGATTGCAACGGGATCTTGATCAATTGGGCCAGTGGGCCGATGAATGGCAGATGGAGTTTAATTTAAATAAATGTGAGGTGATGCATTTTGGGAGATCGAATCGGGCCAGGACCTACTCCGTTAATGGTCGGGCGTTGGGGAGAGTTATGGAACAAAGAGATCCTGGAGTACAGATTCATAGCTCCTTGAAAGTGGAGTCACAGGTGGATAGGGTAGTGAAGAAGGCATTCAGCATGCTTGGTTTCATTGGTCAGAACATTGAATGCAGGAGTTGGGATGTCTTGTTGAAGTTGTACAGGGCATTGGTGAGGCCACTCTTGGAGTACTGTGTACAGTTCTGGTCACCCTATTATAGAAAGGATATTATTAAACTAGAAAGAGTGCAGAAAAGATTTACGAGGATGCTACCGGGACTTGATGGTTTGACTTACAGGGAGAGGTTAGACAGACTGGGACTTTTTTCCCTGGAGAGCAGGAGGTTAAGGGGTGATCTTATCGAAGTCTGTAAAATAATGAGGGGCATAGATAAGGTCGATCGTCAAAATCTTTTCCCAAAGGTAGGGGAGTCTATAACGAGGGGGCATAGATTTAAGGTGAGAGGGGAGAGATACAAATGGGTCCAGAGGGGCAATTTTTTCACTCAAAGGGTGGTGAGTGTCTGGAACGAGCTGCCAGAGGCAGTAGTAGAGGCGGGTACAATTTTGTCTTTTAAAAAGCATTTGGACAGTTACATGGGTAAGATGGGTATCGAGGGATATGGGCCAAGTGCAGGCAATTGGGACTAGCTTAGTGGTATAAACTGGGCGACATTGACATGTTGGGCCGAAGGCCCTGTTTCCGTGTTGTAACATCTATGATTCGATGATTCTATGAATTTGTCCCCGACTCATTCTGACTCATTCTCCTCAATCTGTCCTCTTCTCCTCATTCTGAACCCTTCTCCTCAATCTGGCCCTTTCACTTCAATCTGATCCTTTCTTCTCATTCTGACCCTTCCTTCTCAATCGGACACCTTCTCTTCAATGTGTTACCTTCTCCTCCTTCTCTGTCTTTTTCCTCATTCTGACCCTTTCGCCTCATGTGTACCCTTCGTTTCAATATGTTCCCTTCTCCTCAATCTGTCCCCTTCTCATCAACTTGTTCCCGCCTCCCGAATCTGACCCATCATCCTCATTTTGACACCTTCTCGTCAGTCTGACCACTCAGAGAAATCAGGAAGCACTTTTTCACACAAAAGGTAGTGGAAATCTGCAACTCTTCCCTTATAGGCAGTGGCTCAATTGAAATGTCAGAACTGAGGTCGATAGATTTTTGTTGGGTAAGGGATACTGAGAAAAAGCGGGTAAATGAGGTTGAGTGTCCGCATCAGTCACGATCTAATTGAATGGTGGAATAGGCTCCAGGGGCTGAATGGCCTATTCCTACTCCCCAGGTTCATCACCTGCCTTTTCTGTTCAAAGACTGTCTGCCCGATGACCAGTTTTAATCTGATCTGTTCTAATCTACATGAGAAATAATGAACAATCAATGATACAATAAGAAATGCAGGGAAAGAATGATGAAGGAATCGGGGAAGGAAGCGGACATGGGCAAAGATTTTCCACCACTTCAAACTGGGGAAAAAAGTGATTTTTGAGTGAGGGACGTTCAGTTACCTCCTCCCGGATTTAAAGTTCCCTTTGAGTGAATTTGACTCTTTGACCATCGTTCAGTTCCCTCCTCCCTGAAACCGCTGGGCACAGTTTTGCGCTGAATAATAATGCAGCTCAGTCCCATTTATGTTTATCATAGAATCATAGAATCATAGAAGTTTACAACATGGAAACAGGCCCTTCGGCCCAACATGTCCATGTCGCTCAGTTTATAACAATAAGCTAGTCCCAATTGCCTGCACTTGGCCCATATCCCTCGATACCCATCTTACCCATGTAACTGTCCAAATGCTTTTTAAAAGACAAAGTTGTACCCGCCTCTACTACTGCCTCTGGCAGCTCGTTCCAGACACTCACCACACTTTGAGTGAAAAAATTGCCCCTGTGGACCCTTTTGTATAACTCCCCTCTCACCTCAAATCTATGCCCCCTCGTTATAGACTCCCCTCCCTTTGGGAAAAGATTATGACTATCTACCTTATCTATGCCCCTCATTATTTTATAGACTTCTATAAGATCACCCCTAAACCTTCTACTCTCCAGGGAAAAAAGTCTCAGTCGATCCAACCTCTCCCTATAAGTCAAACCATCAAGTCCCGGTAGCATCCTAGTAAATCTTTTTCTGCACTCTTTCTAGTTTAGTAATATCCTTTCTATAATAGGGTGACCAGAACTGTACACAGTATTCCAAGTGTGGACTAAATAATGTCTTGTACAACTTCAACAAGACATCGTAACTCCTGTATTCAATATTCTGACCAATGAAACCAAGCATGCTGAATGCCTTCTTCACCACCCGATCCACCTGTGACTCCACTTTCAAGGAGCTATGAACCTGTACTCCTAGATCTCTTTGTTCAATAACTCTCCCCAACGCCCTTCCATTAACGTAGTAGGTCCTGGCCCGATTCGATCTACCAAAATGCATCACCTCACATTTATCTAAATTAAACTCCATCTGCCATTCATCGGCCCACTGGCCCAATTGATCAAGATCCCGTTGCAATCCTAGATAACCTTCTTCACTGTCCACAATGCCAACAATTTTGGTGTCATCTGCAAACTTACTAACCATGCCTCCTAAATTATCATCCAAATCATTAATATAAATAACAAATAACAGCGGACCCAGCACCGATCCCTGAGGCACACCGCTGGACACAGGCTTCCAGTTTGAAAAACAACCCTCGACAACTACCCTCTGTCTTCTGTCGTCAATCCAGTTTTGTATCCAATTGGCTACCTCACCTTGGATCCCGTGAGATTTAACCTTATGTAACAACCTACCATGCGGTACCTTGTCAAAGGCTTTGCTAAAGTCCATGTAGACCACGTCTACTGCACAGCCCTCATCTATCTTCTTGGTTACCCCTTCAAAAAACTGAATTAAATTCGTGAAACATGATTTTCCACTCACAAACCATGCTGACTGTTCCTAATAATTCTCTGCCTCTCCAAATGCCTGTAGATCCTGTCTGTCAGAATACCCTCCAACAACTTACCCACTACAGATGTCAGGCTCACCGGTCTGTAGTTCCCAGGCTTTTCCCTGCCGCCCTTCTTAAACAAAGGCACAACATTTGCTAACCTCCAATCTTCAGGCACCTCACCTGTAGCTGTCGATGATTCAAATATCTCTGCTAGGGGACCCGCAATTTCCTCCCTAACCTCCCATAACGTCCTGGGATACATTTCATCAGGTCCCGGAGATTTATCTACCTTGATGCGCGTTAAGACTTCCAGCACCTCCCTCACTGTAATATGTACACTCCTCAAGACATCACGATTTATTTCCCCAAGTTCCCTAACATCCATGCCTTTCTCAACCGTAAATACCGATGTGAAATAATTAATTTAGGATCTCACCCATCTCTTGTGGTTCCGCACATCGATGACCTTGTTGATCCTTCAGAGGCCCTTCTCTCTCCCTCGTTACTCTTTCGCCCTTTATTATATTTGTAGAAGCTCTTTGGATTCTCCTTTGCCTTATCCTCAGCAGGCTTTAACTGACTGGCCCTTAATGGCTGTGCTTTAAGGTGTAAATTGAGTGGGATTGCAATTGACAAAAGCAACACCCGAAAAGGGCTTTGAACCCTGCACGCATTGCACTTTTTGTCTGCAGACTGAGCTCTGCGAGCTTTGAAACACAAACGACACAGCGACGCTGACTGTCTGTTATAGGGAATTACATCCATTTCAAGTGCACAGCCGCCCTGTCAACACAAGTTCCGTCACAAAATTGCTTCAAATCCATCATCTCTTCTCAGGCCATTTCATCTCAAACATAGCGTAGTCCAAGCGCCATCTACCTCTCTGAGTCTCCTCCAAACTCAACCTGACCCTTCACCCCAGTCTGAACCTTCCACTCAATCTGGCCCCTTCTCCTCAATCTTACCCTTCACCTCAATCTGGCCTCTTCCATCAATCGGACTCCTTCTCAATATGTCCACATCTCCTCAATCAGAACCTTTCTTAATCTGCCAGCTTCTCCTCACTATGACCCCTCCTCCCCACTTTCATTCCCTCTCTTCAATCTTTCCCTCTACCAAAATTGATCCCCTCTCCTCAATTTCTCTTCTCCCCAATCTGACCCCTTCTCCTCATTCTGCCCCTATTCCAAATCAGTCCCTTTCTCCTCAAACTCTATGCTTCTCCTCAATCAGACCCATTCTCCTCAATCTGAACCGTTCTGCACAATCTGATCCCTTCTCCGAAATCTGACACCTTCTATGTAATTTGACCAATGTTTCTCAATCTCACCCCTTCTCCTTAATCTGACCCTTTCTCCTCAGTCTGATCACTCAGAGATGGGACATTTACTAACAAAATCAGGAAGCACGTTTTCTCACGAAGGGTAGTGGAAATCTGTAAATCTCTTCCCCTATTAGGTTGTTGGTCAATTTCAATTTGAGGATTGAGATCAATCGTTTTTTTCTTGGGTAACGTACCTGGAACAAAGGCGGGTAAATGAAGTTGAGGTACGGATGGGCCACGATCAAATTGAATGGTGGAATATGCTCTAGGGGCTGAATGGCCTACTCCTGTTCCCTCGCTTCATCATCTGCCTTTACTATTCAAAGGTTTACTGCCACACGGCCAGTGGTAACATTCTCTGTTGAGAAATAATGAATAATCGCCGATGCAATGAGAAATGCAGAGAATGAAAGATGAAGAATAGGGGAGGGAAGCGGACATCGGCAGAGACTGTCCAGCATTTTGAAACTGGTAAAAAGTTATTTTTGAGTGAATGACGTTCAGTTCCCTTCTCCCTGACTCCGCCGGGCAGCAGTTTAGCACTGAATACTAATACAACTCAGTGACTTTTGTATATTTGGGCGGCAGACTTGAACTGAATGGCGCTTAATTGCGGTGATTTAAGATGCAAATTTTGTGTGATTGTAATTGATAAAAGCAACACCCGAACATGAACTTGAACCCTCAGCTTAAAAGGCTGCTCCTGTCCCGACGGAGCTGTCCAGGGTGAACAGTCCCTTCACTTCACGTTCACAGCTGCCCTGTCAACACAGGTGACGTCACAAAATTGCTTCAGATCCAACACTTCTTCTCAGGCCATTTCATCGCAAACATACCGCACACCAACCGCCATCTAACTCTCTGAGTCTCGACAAACTCAATCTGATCCCTTCATCCCAATCTGAACCTTATCCTGAATCTGGCCCCTTCTCATCAATCAGACCCTTTCTCAATCTGCCATCTTCTCCTCAATCTGACTCCTCCAAATTCTAACCCCATTCTCCTGAATCTGATCCCTTCTCGCCATTCTGAACCATTCTCCTCAACTGCACCCTCCGCCTCAATCGGGCGTCTTCTCCACAATCAGACCCCTTCTCCCAAATGATGCCTTCTCCTCAATCTGTGACTTCTCCTCAATCTGTGACTTCTCCTCAATCTGTGACTTCTCCTCAATCTGTGACTTCTCCTCAATCTGTGACTTCTCCTCAACCTGATCCCTTCTTCCCAACCTGATGCCTTCTCCTCAGTCTAATGACTTCTCCTCAGTCTGATTCCTTTTCCTCAGTCTTTCCCTTCTCCTCAATCATACCGCTTCTCCTCAACCTGATCCCTTCTCCTCAATCTGAGCCTTCTTCTCAATCTGTGCCTTCTCCTCAATCCGAACTCTTCTCCCCAACCCGATATCTTCTCCTCAAGCTGACCCCTTCTCCTCAATCTGCTCCCTTCTCATCAACCTCACTTATCCTCCCCAATCCGAACACTTCTCCGCAATCTGACCAATTATTTTAGAACATTTTGGATTTAAATCAGGAAGCTCGTTTCCAAACAAAGGATAGTGGAAATCTATAACTCTCTCGTCTTGGTTTCTGCGTGAAGAAGGTTGATGAGGGGAGTGCGGTTGATGTTGTGAATATGGACTTGCAAAAGGCATTTGATAAAGTGCCACATAGTAGGCATGTTAGCACAATTTAAGTCCAAGGGATTTCAGGGTCAGTGGTAGCGTGGATGCAAAATTGGCTACGAGGCAGCAAGCAAAGAGTAGTGGTGAATGGTTGATTTTCAGATTGGAGGGAAGTTTACAGAGGTGTTTCCCAGGGCTCAGTATTAGGACCACTGCGCTTTCTGATATACATTAATGACCTGGATATGGGTACGGAGGGTAATAATTTCAAAGTTTTAGATGAGACGAATCTCGGAAATGCAGTAAATAATATGGAGGATAGTATGAGACTTCAGGAGGACATGGGCAGACTGGTGAAATGGGCCGACACATGGCAGATGAAATTTAACGCAGAGAAGTGTGAAGTGATGCATCTTTGTAGGAAGAACCAGGAGAGGCAATATAAGCCAAATGTTACAATTTCAAAGGGAATGTAGGTACAGAGCGACTTGGGGTTGAACGTAGTCAAATCTTTGAAGGTGGCAGGACAAATTGAGAAGGCTGTTAAGGAAGCATATAGGATCTTGCGTTTTATTAATAGAGGCATAGAGTACAGAAGCAAGGAAGTTGTGCTGAACCTTTATAAAAACTGGTTCGGCCGCAGCTTGTAGTATTGTGTCCAATTCTGGGCACCACACTTTAGGAAGGATGCCAAGGATTTAGAAAGGGTAGAGAAGAGGTTTATGAGAATGGCACCAGGAATGAGGTACTTCAGTTTTGCGGAGAAATTGCAGCAGCTTGGATTGTTCTCCTTAGAACAGAGAACATGAAGAGTCGATTGATAGAGGTGTTCAATATCATGAACGGGTTTGATAGAGTAAATGAGGAGAAACTCTTTCCAATGACAGAAGGGTCGGTAACAGAAGGACTCAGATTTTAGATGATTGGGAAAAGAGCCGCAGGTGACATGACAAAATATTATTGTAACGCAGCGAGTTGTTATGAACTGGAATGCACTGCCTGAAAGGGTGGTGGAAGTAGATTCAATTAGAACTTTCAAAAGTGATTTGGATAAAAACGTAAAGGTAAAAAGAAATGGCAGGGCAATGGGGAAAGAACAAAGGAGTAGAACCAATTGGATAGCACTTTCAAAGAGGTGATCCAGGCGCGATGGGCCCAATCGACTCCTTCTGTTCAGCATCACACTATGATAATTAGATCCTGTGATTAAGGACAAAGAAGGAAATGTTCTTGTGGAGGAAGACGGCGTGACTGATGTACTGAATGAGGAATTTTCATCTGTCTTCCCAAAAGAAGACGATGAGGTTAATGTCGCAGTAGAGGAGGACGGAGTAGAGATATTGGATAAGATAAAAATAGATAGAAGGGAGGTGCTAAATAGATTGGTATCACTCAAAGTTAAAAGTCCCCCAGTCCAGATGGGATGCCTCCTATGTTGCTGAGGGAAACAAGGCTGTGGATAGGAGAAGCTTTGACCACATTATTTCAATCCACTTGGATATGGGAGTGGTGCCAGAGGACTGGAAGAATGAAAATGTCACACCATCAATCAAAAAGGGGGAGATGGATAAATCTTTTAAATCCAGGCCAAACAGTCCAACAGTCAGTGATTGTAAAACTACCAGGAACCATTGACAAGGACACAACTAATTCTCACTTGGAGAAGCGTGGGTTAAAAAGGGACAGACAGCAGGGATTTGTTAAAGGCCAATAATTTGTGACTAGCCTGATGGAGTTCTTTGATAAAGTATCAGAAATGGTTGATGATGTTCGTGCAGTAGATATTGTATATATGGACTTTCAAAAGGCATTTGATAAAATAACCCATTACAAATTAATTCGGAAAATAGAAGCACATTGGATTAACGGGATGACGACAAATTGGGTAAGTAATTGACTAATGGAGAGGAGGAAGAGAGTAATGGTGAACGGATGCTTTTTTGACTGGAGTGAAGTATGCAGTTGGGTTCCCCCATGAGTCGTTATGATTATCATTTTCTATCTTGTTACATATAAACGGCGTGAACCTGGTTGCAGGGAGTACGATTGATACGTTTGCGGATGATACAAAACATGGCAACGTAGTGAATAGAGAATAGGATAGTCGCAGACGTCAGGAGGACATGGACAGATTGCTGAAATGGGCAGACACATAGTAGATGCAATTCAACACGGATAAGTGTGAAGTGATAAACTTTGAGAGTAACAACATGGAATGACAGTATAATCTAAATGGCAATAATTTGAGGGAGTGGAAGAGCAGAGGGACTTGGGAATGCCTGTTCACAAATCTTTGATGGTGGCTTTGTTGATGGAGGCATTGAATAAAAAAACAAGGAAGTCATGCTAAACATTTAAAAAGCACAGGTTAGGCCTCAGCTGGAGTAATGTTTTCATTTCTGGGCACTAAACATTAGGAAGGATGTCAACGCCTTGGAGAGGGTACAGAGGCGGTTTACCAAGATGATAGCAGGGATGAGGGACTGCAGTTATGTGGATAGATTGGAGAAACTAGTATTGTTCTCTTTCGAGCTGAGAAGGTTGAGTGGAGACCGAGTAGAGGTATTCAAAATTGTGAGGGGATTTGGTGGAGAAAATGGGGAGAAACTTTCCTCTGACAAATGGGTCGGTATCCAAAGGTCATAGATTTACAATCATTGGCCACAGAACTCGAGCCTATGTGGGGAGACATTTTATCAGACGGAGGGTTGTTGAGATCTGGAACGCACTCCCTGAAAGAGTGGTGGAAGCAGATTCCACAGGAACTTTCAAGAGGGAATTGAACATGTACTTGAAGAGGACTAATTTACAGGGTTATGGGAAAAAGCTGGGGCGTGGGATTGAATTAGACAGCTCTTTCAAAGAGCCGGCACAGGCACGCCTGGCCGAACGGCCTCCTTCTGTGCTGTAAGATTCTATGATTCTATGATCACTGCCCTGATGGGTATGTGACTGTCAGCATTTCTCAACACCTCTATCCCTTCCGATTCCCACAATCTTTGATTCACATCACGTGTCAAATGAGATCTTTCTCTTCCGACAGCCGAACCCCTTCTCTTTATTGGAAAATCTTATCGTCCAGCTCATACTCTAGTGTCGCTGGCCTGCCATCTCTCGCTGGGAAATCGGTAGCTCTGAGGTCTCTTCCTAAACTCTGCATCCCGTTCTACCTCAGCGTGTCTGTTACGAGCTCTCTGTCCACCTCAATATTCTCACACCAGGCGTCCCTACTTCAAGGCAATAAAGGGACTTGCTTGCCTGCTGCTTTCATCTCTCCTCTTGGATGAGAAACATAGAAACATAGAAAATAGGAGCAGGAGTAGGCCATTCGGCCCTTCGAGCCTGCTCCGCCATTCAATATGATCATGACTGATTCTCTATCTCAATACCATACACCAGATCTCTCCCCATACCCCGTGATGCCTTTTGTGTCTAGAAATCTATCTAGCTCCTTCTTAAACATATTCAGTGACTTGGCCCCCTCAGCCTTCTAAGGCACAGAATTACACAGGTTCATCACTCTGAGAGTGAAGAAATTTCTTCTCATATCAGTCCTAAATGATTTACCCCGTATCCTGAGACTGTGACCCATGGTTCTGAACGCCCACCCCCAGCCAGGGGGAACATCCTCCCTTTCTCAAGTCATTCAAGCCCTGTCAGAACTTAATATGTTTCAGTGACATCCACTCTCAGTCCTTTAATCAAGAGTGAATAAGTGCTAGTCGACCCAATCTTTCCTCAAACGACATTCCTGCCATCCCAAGAATGAGTCGCGTGAACCTTTGCTGAACTCCGTCTATGGCAAGTATATCCTTTCCTCGGTAAGGAGAACAAAACGGCACACAATACACCAAGTGCGGTGTCACCAAGGCCCTGTGTAACTGCAATAAGACATCCTTGCTCCTGTACTCAAACCCTCGTGCAACGAAGGCCAACACCCCATTTGCCTTCCTAACTGCTTGCTGCACCTGCATGATTGCTTGCAGTGACTGGTGTACAAGGATATCTAAGCCCTTTTGTACATCAACATTCCCCAATCTATCGCCCTTTAAATAGTGCTCTCCCTTTCTGTTTTTCCTTCCACATGAATAACTTCACATTTATCCACAATATACTGCATCTGCCATGTCTTTGCCCACTCACTGAACTTGTCTAATTCGCCTTGAAGCATCTTCGCATCCTTCTCACAATTTACGATCCCACTTAGTTTTGTGTCGTCAGCAAACTTGGAATTAATACATTTGGTTCCCTCGTCCAAATTATTCATATAAATTGTGAATAGATGGAGCCCAAAAACTGATCCCTGCTGTACCACACTAGTCACTGCATGCCACCCCGAAAAAGACCCATTTATTCCTGTTGTCTGTTTCCTGTCTGTTAACCAATTTTCAATCCGTGCCAGTATATTACCACCAATCCCATCTGCTCGAATTTTGCATATTAACGTCTTATGTGGCAATTTATCAAAGGCATTCTGAAAATCCAAATACACCACATCCACTGGTTCTCCCTGATGTATTCTACCAGTTACGTCTTCAAAAAACTCCAGTAGGTTTGCAAACAAGATATCCCTTTCATAAATCCACGTTTACTTTGACTAATCCCGTTGATATTTTCTAAGCGTCCTGTTATCACAGTCGTTATAATAGAGTTAAGCATTTTCCCTACAACTCATGTTCGGCTAACTGGTCTGTAGTTCCCTATTATCTCTCTTCCTCCTTTTTTCAATTGTAAACAATCTTACAACACCAAGTTATAGTCCAACGATTTTATTTGAAATTTACAAGCTTTCGGAGGCTTCCTCCTTCCTCAGGTAAATGTCAGGAACTCCTTGAAGCCTACGCATTTATAAATCACAGAACAATACATGGTGATTACAGACAGCCTTTGCAACTGCCTGTTGCCAAGGCAATCACCTTGAGTCCTTTCGGGATCATGTCTGCTTTCTTGCAGCTCTGTAAAAACTTGATGTCTGTGTCTAAATGCGCGATCTTCTTTTATATCCTTTCCACTGTGAGCCGGCAGTTTGTGGTGTCGATGGTAGCCATGATGTGGAGATGTCGGTGATGGACTGGGGTTGACAATTGTAAACAATTTTACAACACCAAGTTAGAGTCCAACGGTTTTATTTGAAATTTACAAGCTTTCGGAGGCTTCCTCCTTCCTCAGGTAAATGTCAGGAACTCCACCACCCACAGGGCCTTGACCGATCCGAACTCAGCTTCATGTCCAATTTCCTGCCCGCTCCCCGTAACCCATAATTCCCTTTACTTCTGGGAAACTGTCTATTTCTGTTTTACATTTATTTAATGATGTAGCTTCCACAGCTTCCTGGGGCAGCAAATTCCACAGACCTACTACCCTCTGAGTGAAGAAGTTTCTCCTCCTCTCAGTTTTGAAAGAGCAGCCCGTTATTCTAAGATTATGCCCCCGAGTTCTCGTTTCACCCATCCTTGGGAACATCCTTACCGCATCCACCCGATCAAGCCTCTTCACAATCTTATATGTTTCAATAAGCTCGCCTCTCATTCTTCTGAACTCCAATGAGTAGAGGCCCAATCCACTCAAACTCTCCTCATCTGTCCGCCCCCTCATCCCCGGGATTAACCGAGTGAACCTTCTTTGTACTGCCTCGAGAGCAAGTATGTCTTTTCTTAAGTATGGACACCAAAACTGTATGCAGTATTCCAGGTGCGGTCTCACCAATACCTTATATAACTGCAGCAATACATCCTGTTTTTATATTCTATCACCCAAGCAATAAAAGCCAAGATTCCGTTGGCCTTCTTGATCACCTGCTGCACTGCAGACTAACTTTTTGATTTTCTTGCACCAGGACCCCCAGATCCCTTTGTACTGCAGTACATTCCAGTTTCTCGCCATGAAGATATTAACTTGGTCTCTGATTTTACCTGCCAAAGTGCATAACCCCACATTTTCCGATATTGTATTGCATTTGCCAAATCTCCGCCCACTCACCCAGCCTGTCTATATCCCCTTTTAGGTTTTTATGTCCTCCTCACTCTCTACTTTCCCTCCCATCTTTGTATCATCTGCAAACTTTGATATGTTACACTCGGTCCCATCCTCCAAATCGTTAATATAGATTGTAAAGAGTTGGGGATCCAGCACCGACCCCTGCGGTACACCACTGGCTGCAGGTTGCCAGTCCGAGAATGAACCATTTATCCCAACTCTCTGCTTACTGTTAGATAACCAATCCTCCACCCATGCCAGAATATTAGCCCCAATCCAGTGATTCTTTACCTTGATCAATAATCTTTTATGTGGCACCTTGTCGAATGCCTTCTGGACGTCTAAATACACTACGTCCACTGGTTCCCCTTTATCCACCCTGTACGTTATGTCCTCAAAGAACTCAAGGAAATTTGTCAGACATGACTTCCCCTTCATAAAGCCATGCTGACTTTGTCCTATTAAATTATGTTCATCTAAATGTTCCGTTACTGTCTCTTTAAAAATAGACTCCAAAATTTTACCCACCACAGATGTTAGGCGAACTGGTCTATAATTTCCAGCCTTCTGCCCACTATCTTTTTTAAATAAGGGTGTTACATTAGCAGTTTTCCAATTTGCCGGGACTTTTGCTGAGTCCAGAGAATTTTGGAAAATTATTACCAAAGCATCCACAATCCCTACTGCCACTTCCCTCAAGACCCTAGGATGTAAGCCATCAGGTCCATGGGATTTATCCGCCTTGAGTCCCATTATTTTACTGAGTACCAATTCTTTCGTGATTTAATCGTATTTAGCTCCTCCACTCCTAGAGCCCCCTGTTTGTCCAGTGTTGGGATATTCTTAGTGTCCTCTACCATAAAGGCTGAAACAAAATATTTGTTCAGCATTTTTGCCATCTCCATGTTCCCCACCATTAATTTCCCGTCTCATCCTCTAAGGGACCTACGTTTGCCTGAGCCACCCTTTTTCTTTTTATATAACTGTCGAAACTCTTGCTATCTGTTTTTATAATTTTTGCTAATTTATGTTCATAATCTATCTTCCCTTTCATAATCAATCCTTTCGTTACTTTTTGCTGTCTTTTGAAGACTTCCCAATCTTCTATCCTCCCATTAAGTTTGGCTACCATATATGTCCTTGTTTTTTAGTCGGATACTACCCTTAATTTCTTTACTTAACCACGAATGGCTGTCATTTCTTTTACATCTTTTTTTCATCAGTGGAATATATTGTTTTTGAAAGCTGTAAAATAATTCCTTAAATGAAGTCCACTGCTCATGTACCGTCTTACCCTTTAATCTATTTTCCCAGTCCACTTTAATCAATTCCGCTCTCATACCATCATAGTCTCCTTTATTCAAGCTCAGTACGCTTGTTTGAGAACCAACCTTCTCACCCTCTAATTGGATATGGAATGTAACCATGTTGTGGTCACTCATTCCAAGGGGATCCTTAACAAGGACATTATTAATTAATCCCGGCTCATTACACAGGACCAGGTCCAAGGTTGCTTGCCCCCTTGTAGGATCAGTTACATACTGCTCAAGAAATCCATCCCTAATACACTCAATAAACTCTTCCTCAAGGCTGTCCTGCCCAATTTGAATTGTCCAGTTAATATGATAGTTAAAACCCCCCATAATTATAGCTGTTCCCTTATTACATGCCCCGACTATTTCCTGCTTAATACTTCTTCCAACAGAGTTGCAATTATTACGAGGCCAATATACCTCCGTGTCATTGGAACCTCCGTGGACGACGACAACTGGATCCTCCCCCTCCAACTCCAAGTTCTTCTCCAGCCTGGAGGAGATGTCCTTAACCCTCGCCCCGGGTAGGTTAGATAGCATTCGGGACTCATGCTCCAGGCTGCTGAGAACAGTCCCCCTAACTATACTGTCGCCTACGACAACCACCTTCCATTTTACTCCTCCCACTTGAACGGCTTTCCTTCCCATGTGCCGTTGTCAGTTTGCTCATCCTCCCCACAGTCCCCGCACTTGTCCACAAGATTTGCAAGAACCTCAAATATATTGGACCAGCGCAGGGGCTGAGGCTCCTGCTTTGCGACCTCCTGGATGCCCGGACCTGCCTCACTCGCAGTCACACCCTCCTGACCCTGACCACGAGTCAATTATAATGTATTCAATCTAAGTTGTGTGACTGCCTCCTGGAGGAAAAGGTCCGGGTAACTTTCTCCCTCCCTGATATCTCACGATGTCCGCAGCTCGGACTCCAGCTCCTCAACTCGCAGCCGAAGTCACTTACCGCAGATGTCGTCGCCCTGGACAAAAATGTCCTCAAGCTCCCACATATGGCTGCAGCAACACATCTCCAGCTCTCCCATTGTTTTACTTATATAATTAATTAATTTCGTGTTAATCAAATGATTTACCTCGTTTAATTTATTAGTTTAATTAAATTAAGTTTAGTTTTCAAAATTTAGTTATACACGAGATGTTAACTTGAAACTTAGCCCACAGTCACGACCAATCACTTACCTGACTCACCAGTGACGTCACACTGCAGTTTACTCTTGTTGCAGGTCTGCTGCTTTTATCCCCGCTCTCGGGCCTCGGTCTGCTGCTGCTTTTATCCCCGCTCTCGGGCCTCGGTCTGCTGCTGCTTTTATCCCCACTCTCGGGCCTCGGTCTGCTGCTGCTTTTATCCCCGCTCTCGGGCCTCGGTCTGCTGCTGCTTTTATCCCCGCTCTCGGGCCTCGGTCTGCTGCTGCTTTTATCCCCACTCTCGGGCCTCGGTCTGCTGCTGCTTTTATCCCCGCTCTCGGGCCTCGGTCTGCTGCTGCTTTTATCCCCGCTCTCGGGCCTCGGTCTGCTGCTTTTATTCCCGCTCTCGGGCCTCGGTCTGCTGCTGCTTTTATCCCCACTCTCGGGCCTCGGTCTGCTGCTGCTTTTATCCCCGCTCTCGGGCCTCGGTCTGCTGCTGCTTTTATCCTCGCTCTCGGGCCTCGGTCTGCTGCTGCTTTTATCCCGGCTCTCGGGCCTCGGTCTGTTGCTGCTTTTATCCCGGCTCTCGGGCCTCGGTCTGCTGCTGCTTTTATCCCCGCTCTCGGGCCTCGGTCTGCTGCTGCTTTTATCCCCGCTCTCGGGCCTCGGTCTGCTGCTGCTTTTGTCCCCGCTCTCGGGCCTCGGTCTGCTGCTGCTTTTATCCCCGCTCTCGGGCCTCGGTCTGCTGCTGCTTTTATCCTCGCTCTCGGGCCTCGGTCTGCTGCTGCTTTTATCCTCGCTCTCGGGCCTCGGTCTGCTGCTGCTTTTATCCCCGCTCTCGGGCCTCGGTCTGCTGCTGCTTTTATCCCCGCTCTCGGGCCTCGGTCTGCTGCTGCTTTTATCCCCGCTCTCGGGCCTCGGTCTGCTGCTGCTTTTATCCCCGCTCTCGGGCCTCGGTCTGCTGCTGCTTTTATCCTCGCTCTCGGGCCTCGGTCTGCTGCTGCTTTTATCCCCGCTCTCGGGCCTCGGTCTGCTGCTGCTTTTATCCTCGCTCTCGGGCCTCGGTCTGCTGCTGCTTTTATCCCCACTCTCGGGCCTCGGTCTGCTGCTGCTTTTATCCCCGCTCTCGGGCCTCGGTCTGCTGCTGCTTTTATCCCCGCTCTCGGGCCTCGGTCTGCTGCTGCTTTTGTCCCCGCTCTCGGGCCTCGGTCTGCTGCTGCTTTTATCCCCGCTCTCGGGCCTCGGTCTGCTGCTGCTTTTATCCCCGCTCTCGGGCCTCGGTCTGCTGCTGCTTTTATCCCCGCTCTCGGGCCTCGGTCTGCTGCTGCTTTTATCCCCGCTCTCGGGCCTCGGTCTGCTGCTGCTTTTATCCTCGCTCTCGGGCCTCGGTCTGCTGCTGCTTTTATCCCGGCTCTCGGGCCTCGGTCTGCTGCTGCTTTTATCCCCGCTCTCGCGTCTCGGTCTGCTGCTGCTTTTTTTATCCCAGATCTCGGGTCTCGGTCTCCTGCTGATTTTATGCCCAATCTCGGTCTGCTGACGCTCAGGTCCGTCGCCGCTCTGCGGAACAAATTTGGAAAGCAAGGCAAAGCAACACCTCCGTCCCACACTTCACCGAACTCCCACACTGACCAAACTCTCAAATTGCTCACTCCGGGCCTGCGACTTGACACGAATGTTCCCCTTTCACACTCAATTGCAATAATGGCTCTTTGTTCTCGTGCGCTTCCATAAGGAAGTTAAACGTCATGATAACAGACAGGAGCTGAGAATGAGCATTACTTCACTCTCGCAGCGAATTGTTAATGAACTTTCAGGAACCTGCTCTAATTCCGTTACAGGATCCCTGCTGATGCTGCTGTTGCCCCGGTGAACCCCACAAGTAATACTGCAGTTTCTGTCAACAGGTTTTATTTTCCTTCATTTTATTTTATATCATATCATTGCCCAACATCTCCAATTTTTCTGATTAACAGAAAGAAGGACTTTCTAATACAGAGAATGATTTGAAATTTCGATTTAGTTATGAGAAGAATCCTGGGTTTGATATATTTTATCTAATTTTTAACCAATCTGCGAATCAGTGACCAGGGAGATTTCAGTAGAGTTTTCAGTTCTTCTCTGAATTTCCTCTGGGTAACTGCATAAATACACGTATTTGTGCAGCAACTCAAAAACTCGAGCAGATATCCGCTTTCAGTGGCGATATATCCAGGGTCTGAATAATCACCTTGAAAATAAACGGTGCTCGAAAGCCTGGTGAGAGAAAAACTCACGGCAGCTGTTATCCACAACAGTATAAAACTGCCCGATATCGTGAAGAGTAAAATGATGGATCTCCTTCGGTTCTCCATCTCTGGGTCACTCTGATTGTTCGTGTTGTGACCGCGGAGTTCTCTGCGCACTCTATTGGCCACTAATATTATTCTTACGGTCAAAGAATTAAACAGTGCTATGAAAGCAAAGGGAATCAATGGGGCTGACAGAGTCTGAATCCAGCTGTATGCTTCCCATGCAGGTAATGTAAAAACTTCCACCTTTGGCCAGCATCCCCACTGCACATTGTTAATTATTCGTTCAGGTCCATATGAAAACAACATAAGAATGCCCTTTAAATATGCCAGGACAGTGATCGTTACTGTAACCACGATTGCCGTTCTCTTGGTCCAATACTTCCTTTTAAACTCTTGAAAGCAAATCGACACAAATCGGTCAAATGAAAACGAAACTGTAAACCATACCGACATATCAACTACGGCACAATTATTGTACAGAATGAACTTACAAACCACAGTGTAGGACAGGAATGAATACGTAAAGTGATAATTGAATATCTGATTGACTATTAGGTTGAAGATGATGACCAGTAGATCTGCTGTTGCCATGGCCACCATGTAGACAGAGACACATTTGGAAAGGCCGCAATTTCCTCGGGAGAGAATCACAATTGTCACTACATTTGCTGTAAGAAAGAGGGAGAAGAGGAAAGTTACTGAGGACACTCAGTTGGAATCTCACTGTGTATATTTGAAATGTTCAGCAATGTTGGTCCTTACGGTGATGTACACGGGCTCCTTTTTAACGGAGAGCATTAGCGAGAATGTTAAAAAGAAAGAAAACATTACACAAAAAAATTAGAGGGATAAAAATCGTTGGTCCGAGATTTCCAAGAAGTGTCTGGAAACGGGGAACACCTGGAGAATGAGGATTGGGGGAGGGAAGCGAGTGAGCTTGTTGATTTTTGAAAGTCAATAAGCAACCAGATTCCCTGTCATCCATCCAGATATATATTTCGGAGCAGCGTTGTGCGCTGAGCTCACACCGCCATGAAGGTTTCACCACGGATTCCACCCACTCAAATTTATCAGTTATCCCCTGAATTGGTGCTACTGATTTGCCCACGCATTCCGCCCAGGCGATGGTTAACCTTCGATGGTAAAGTCCAAAATCAACCCCGGAATATCCCAGACGGCGCTGCAGCACAGCAGAGTGGCAACTGGAGAAACCCGCAAATGTTCTTTGCAGCAAGAGGCAATTCCCTGGACCGCGTTAGCTGTGGTTTGAACAAATGTTACACAAATTATCTTTCAAAGTCACCTGTTAAATGGAGATGTCTTAATCCAAGTAATTACCCACATTAAGCAGAGTGATCATAGAGTCACAGAGCCACATACGGATACAGCTTATAAGAAGGCCATTCGGACCATCGTGCCTGTTAGTAATTCAATCGGTGCAATGCAGTCAGGCAACACAATCTTTCGTGAGCTGCCTACTGTGCAATACAATGGCGTAACCCGCCCTCCTGCAGTCAAGCGAGAAAATACGTGCACCCATTGTCTCCGATTTATCGACCAGAATAGCGTCTTGCCTGCAGCCCGGACTCGTTGGCTATGAACTGATATTTATCACTTTTTCCTATCGACTCTGTGATTTTACAATGAGGTTATTATCGGGAATCTGTAACATGATCAAACAGGCACCAAAGCGGTCACATAGTCAACAGCTATTAAACATTAGGATAAAATGTCTTACCCGGAACACCAACGAATGCCAGAATAGGGTCGTAAATATATTTTATCAGGAGAATTGCTGCCCGTCCCATTTTTGGAAGAGCAGGTGAATTCCGTCCAGCTTTTTGGTTCGGACTGACGAATATCCGAGATCCATAACTGCTCCCCCTTTATAGATCAATCTGTGCCTCGGTGAGAAAAAAACAGGTTACATAAATTGACGTTAGTTACAGTCACTTAACAAATGAGGGGAGATCTTATGTTTAAGGGCACCCGGGAAATAATGTACTTCCATCCTTGAAATTCCCTCCAAAAAAATTAATGAAGGGAAAGAAACCCCAAAGGGAATGTGCTAGTTCTGAGATCCCTGTGGGTCCTTATAATAATTCGGCGAAATCTTCCCTCTTCTATTATAAAATTGAAATTGTTTTGTAATGTGATGGTGACCGGTGATGATTCGGATCTAACACTACTGGTGATGACACGATTCTAACGTTACTGGTGGTGACCCAACACTAACATTAATGGTGGAGAATCTACTCTGATATTACGGGTGGTGACCCGACTCGAACATTACTGACGGTGACACTTATCAAACATGAGTGGTAGTGATTTTAGTCCAACATTACTGGTGGTGATTTTACTCTTACATTGCTGGTTTTGAATCGACTCTAACATTACTGGTGGTGATTTTACTCTTACATTGCTGGTTTTGAATCTACTCTAACATTACTGGTGGTGATTTTACTCTTGCTCGAACATTACTGATAATGATCCGACCCTAAAATTACCAATGTTGACTCTGCTCTAACATTAATGATTGTGATCCTAATCTATCATTAATGATGGCGATCCTACTCTAACATTACTGATGCTGACACGAATCTATCATTACTGATGATGATCCTACTCTAACATTACTGGTGGTGACCCGACTCTAACATTACTGAATTCCTGTTGGTGATCCTACTCTAACATTACTGGTAGTGACACTACTCTAACATTACTTCTGGTGATCCCAATCTAATATTAATTTTGATGAATCTGCTCCAACACTACTAATGCTGACCCTCTTCCAACATTACTGATGGTGACCCTAATCTAACATTACTGATGGTGATCCTACTCAAACATTACTGGTGGTGACACTAATCTAACGTTACTGGTGGTTACCCCACTCCAACATTACTGTTGGTGACCCGACTCTAACATGACTGATCGTGAAACTTCTCTTACATTACAAGCGGTGACCCTGCTCTAACATTACTGGTGGTGAACCTTCTCTAACATTAATGTTCTTGACCCTCATCTAATATTATTTGTGGTGACTCTACTCTAACATTACTGATGGTGACTCTATTCTAACATTACTGAAGGTGACCCTAATCTAACATTACTGATGGTGATCTTACTCTCACATTACTGGTGGTGACACTACTCTAACATTACTGGTGGTGACGCATCTCTAACATTACTGATGGGTGATCCTACTCTAACATTACTGATAATAACCCTTCTCGAACATTACAGTTGGAGACCTTACTCTAACATTACTGGTGATGACTCCACTCTAACATTAATGGTGGTGACACTACTGTAACAATAGTGGTGGTGAATCTACCAAACGTTTCTGGTTGTGATTCTGCTCTGTCATTACTGGTGGTGACCCTACTCTAACATTCCAGGCGGTGACCCTGCTCTAACATTACTGGTGGTGACTCGACTCTAACGTTCCAGGTGGTGACCCTGCTCTAACATTACTGCCGGTGACCCTTCTTTGACATCACTGGTGGTGACTCGACTCTAACCTCACTGGTCGTGACTCTATTCTAACATTACTGGTGGTGAACCTACCCGAACATTACTCGTGTTGACCCTTCTCTAATAGAGTTGGATCACCGCCAGTAATGTTCCAGTCGAGTTACCACCAGTAATGTTGGAGTGCAGTCATCATGAGTAATGTTGGAGTCGGGTTACAACCAGTCATGGTACCGTTGGGTCACCACCATTAATGTGAGAGTGGGACCACTGCCAGTAATCTTAGAGTAGAGTCACCACGAGTAATGTTAGAGTACAGTCACCATAAGTTATATTAGAGGAGGGTCAACAACTTACTTTATTTCTGGTGATTCTACTCCAACATTACTGGTGGTGACCCTTCTGTACCATTACTGCTGATGACCCTATCCAACATTACTTGTGTTGATTCTACTCTAATATTAATGATGGTGATCCTATTCTAACATTATTGTGGTGACCCAACCGTAACATTACCGATGGTGAATCTAATCTAACATTACTGACGGTGATCCTACTCTGACATTACTGGTGGTGACCCAACTCAAACATTAATGGTGGTCAATCTTCTATCACATTATTGATGGGGACTCTACTCTAACATTAATGGTGGTGATCCTACTCTAAAATTACTGGTGGTTACCCAACTCTAACATTATTGGTGGTGACCCTATTCTAATATAATTTTTTTTTATTCGTTTATAAGATGTGGGCGTCGCTGGCAAGGCCAGAATTTTTTGCCCATCTCTGATTCCCGTGGAGAAGGTGTTGGTGAGCCACCGTTTTGAAGCTCTGCAGTCGGTGTGGTGAAGGTTCACCCACAGTGCTGTTAGGAAAGGAGTTCAAGGATTTTGACCCAGCGACGATGAAGGAACGGCGTTATATTTCCAAGTCGTGTTGGTGTGTCACTTGGAGGGGAACGTGGAGGTTTTGTCCTTCTCGGTGGTCGAGGTCGTGGGTTTGGGAGGTGCTTTCGAAGTATCCTTGATGAGTTGCTGCAGTGCATCCTGTGGATGGGACACACTGCAGCCACAGTGCGCTGGTGGTGAAGGGAGTGAATGTATAGGGTGGTGGATGGGGTACCAATCAAGCGGGCTGAGTGGAATCGAGATTCTTGAGTGTTGTTGGAGCTGCGCCCATCCAGGCAAGTGGAGTGTATTCTATCACACTTCTGACTTGTACCTTGTAGATGGTGGAACGGATTTGAGGGGAGAGGAGGTGAGTCACTCGCCAAAGAACACCCAGCCTCTGACCTGCTCTTGCACTGAATGTGTTTATATTGCTGGTCCAGTTAATTTTCTGTTCAATGTTGACACCAGGATGTCGATGATGGGGGATTCGGCGATGGTAATGCCGTTCAATGTCAAGGGGAGATGGTTAGACTCTCTCTTGTTGGATAAGGTCATTTGTCTAGCACTTGTATGGCGCGAATATTACTTGCCACTTATCAGCCCAAGCCTGGATGTTGTCTATGTCTTGCTACATGCGTGCACGGACGGCTTCATTATCTGAGGGGTTGCGAATGGAACTGAACACCGTGCAATCATCAGCCAACATCCACAATTCTGACCTAATGATGGAGGGAAGGTGATTGCTGAAGCAGCTGAAGATGGTTGCGCCGAGTACATTGCCCTGAGGAACTCCTGCAGCAATGTCCTGGGGCTGAGATGATTGGCATCTAAGAACCACTACCGTCTTCCTTTATGCTAAGTACAACTCCGGCCATTGGAGAGTTATCCCCTGATTCCCATTGACTTCAATTTAACTCGGGCTCCTTGATGTCACATTCAGTCAAAAGCTGCCTTGATGTCAAGGGCAGTCACTCTCACCTCACCTCTGGAATTCAGCTCTTTTGTCCATGTTTGGACCAAGGCTGTAATGAGAACTGGAGCAGAGTGGTCCTGGCAGAATCCAACCTGAGTATCGATGAGCAGGTTATTTGTGAGTAAGTGCAGATTGATAGCACTGTCGACGACACGTTCCATTACTTTGCCAATGATTGAGAGTAGACTGATGAGGAAGTAATTGGGCGAATTGGATTTCTCCTGCTTTTTGTGGACAGTACATACCTGGGCTATTGTCTGCATTTTCCGGTAGATGCCAGTGCTGGAGCACAAGTCTTGAGCACTACCGCCGATGGTGAACTGAACCTAACATTACTGGTAGTGACCCATCTCTAACATTACCAATGGTAACCCAACATTAGCATTAATGGTGGTGACCCTACTCGAACATTACCGATGGTGATTCCAATCTAACATTACTGGTGGTGATGCTAGTCTAACATTACTGGTGGTGACCCTACTCTAACATTAATAGTGGTGACGTTACTCTCACATTTCTGGTGGTCACCCTGCTCTATCATTATTGATGGTGATATTACTCCAACATTATAGATGGTGACCTTATTCCAAAATTATTGTTCGTGATCCTACTCTATCTTTACTGTTCGTTCCCTTACTCTAACATTACCGACAACTGAAATTTGCGCTCAAGCCGCTTCTCGATCGCCGATTTCCTGTTGGTAGACAACGGCGGCGTTCAAGTTGCCAGCTCTCTGATGCTGACTGCAAGTAAGGTGGTGCATTTTGGCAGGAAGAATAAGGAGGTCGCATATGGCTTGATTAATTAGATTCTAAATGGGTTGGATAAGCAAAGGGATCTCGGGGTACAGATATATAATTCACCAAAAGTACCGACGCAAGATAACAAGGCCATAAAAAAGGCAGACCAAGCACTGGGGCTCATTTCTTGCGGGATAGAATTGAAAAGCAGAGACGTGATGTTCAACTTGTGCAGAACCTTGTTTAGACTACATTTGGAATATTCCATTCGGTTCTGGTATCTATCCTATATAATGGCTATTGAGGCATTGAATAAGGTCCTGATAAGATTCAGAAGTATGATTCCAGAACTGAGAGGATGAACTTATCAAGAGTGGCTGAGCGGGCCGGGGCTCTTTTCGCTCGAGAAGAGAAGGCTGAGAGGTGAACTGATAGAGGTCTTTAAGATAATGAAAGGGATTGATAGATTAGACAGAGGGAAAACGTTCCCAACTTGTGGGGCAGTCCAAAACTAGGGGCCATAAATATCAGATGGTCACCAATAAATCAAATAAGGAATTCAGGAGAAACCACTTTACCCAGAGAGTGGTGAGAATGTGGAACTCGCAGTGACAAGAAGTAGTTGAGGCGAATAGAATAGTTGTCTTTCATAGGAAGCTGGATAAACAAATGAGGGGAAAAGGAACAGAAGGATTTGGTGACAGAGTGAGATGAAGTCAGGTGGAAGGATGCTCGTGTGAAGCATTGCGTTGTGCCAACTGGAAATAAAAATCGCGAGAGATATGGTACATTATCGAAGACCTTTTGAAAATCCAAGTGTATTAACTCCAATGTATTACCCTTCCCTATTCTTTCTGTTACTTTTTCAAATAATTTAACACCGTTGTTCTATCGTGACCGCCCCCTTTGAAATCCGTGCTGACTACTCGTTATTTTTATTTTCGGTTTCTGGATGTTTTTCTCTTTGATCCTTGAGTAAAAATCCTATTATCTTTCCCACCACCGATGTTAAGCTAACTGCTCTATGTTTCCTGGTATCACCAATTACGGACATCTCAATAAACTATTGCTTATTCTTTCGAAGTTGGAGGTGTATCTGATGATGAATATGATCAGTGCCCTTATTGCCGTTGCCAATCCGATCCTGCTTTCTATTCATTGCGGAATTGGAGCACACACATTCTCTGCCCTTCTTGAGGTGTCTGCGATTCTTGTCCCATTACTATGGCTGTAAGCACAGAATTGAAATCTTAATCCATGACTAATAGTTGCAAATCCGGAAAAAAATTCCATCAGCACCTGCTCCAGTTTATTTTAACATAGAATATACAGCACAGCAACCGGCCATTCGGTCTAACAGGTCTGTGTTGGTGTTTATGCTCCACACCAGCCTTCTCCCACCGCTCTTCATCAAACCCTTTCGGCATATCGTTCTCTTCCTTTCTCCCTCGTGTGTTTACACAGCTTCCTCTTGAATGCATCTCTGATAATCGCCCCAACCATCCCATATGCTGGCGAATTCCACATTCTCACCACTCTCTGGGTGAAGTAGTTTCTCCTGATTATTTTATTGCATTTATTTGTGAATATCTTATATTTACGGCCACTAATTTGTAACTATTACCCACTCAATGCATTTTGCTGGAGAAATAATCCATTTGTATTATGTAACGATCCTCCACTCACTGCTAATTTGCTGGAGAAATGACCTTGCTTTTATCGGGGGATTCTACTTTCGGTCATGAGTTCTGTTTGCTGTAGTTTTTAGTGATTTTTTAAAAAATAGACACTGTAGACTGTTTGCTGTAGTCCACTGTTTAAACAGGCTCTGTTTGCTCAGTAAATTGATATTGTTTGCTCTTAAATACACACTTTGCTGTGAGTCCAGCCGGAAATCCCGCATGCCTCCAACTCATTGGCTGAAACGATGGTGTGAATAGACACACTGGCTACTCTTTGATATGCCCTGCTACTTCCTCAGTATTTGTCAGGTCTGGACCTCAGAAACGCCGCCTTGGATGTTCAAAGATGGAAGAAGACGATTAACCTCGCCAGCCTGCCAAACCTGACAACAACCCCCACTCAGACCTACCGTCAGCCTGAAGAGGCAAACGGCTCTCAGCCAGTAACAATAAGAGAAGTGCTGAGCATCCTGATCTGTGTCGGGTAGAGGTCAGATTGAGGTGAAGGGGTCAGATAGTGAAGAAGGGGACAGATTGGGAAGAACGGGTCAGATTGAGGAAAAGAGATCAGATTGCGGAGAAGTGGTCAGATTGGGGAGAAGGGGTCAGATTGTGGAGAAGTGGTCAGATTGAGTTGAAGGTATCAGACTGAGGAGAAGTGGACAGATTGGGACGAACGGGTCAGGTTGAGGGAAATAGATCAGATTGCGGAGAAGTGATCAGAGTGGGGAGAAGGTGTCAGATTGGGGAGAATGTGTCAGATTGGGGAGAAGGGACTGGATTGAGGAGTCGGGGACAGATTGAGGAGAAGGGACAGATTGAGGTTGGAGGAGGCTCGTTGCAGGTTGTTTGCGGTTGGAGTGTCGTATGTTTAAGTGAACGGAATGTAATTCCCTATCACAGCAAGTCAGGGTCGCTGTGACGCTTTTGCTTCAAAAATTGGCCGTGTGGGTGATAGTGAGGAGGAAAGCTGTGGACTGCAGGAAGATATCAATGGACTGGTCAGGTGGGTAGAAAAGTGGCAAATGGAATTCAGCCCAGAGAAGTGTGAGTGAATGTAATTGGGGAGGGTAAACAAGGCAAGGGAGAACACAATAAATGGGAGGATACTGATGAGGTGTGGAGGAACAAAGGGAGCTTGGAGTGCATGTCCACAGATCCCTGAAGGTAGCAGGATACGCAGAGAACGTGATTTAAAAGGCATACGGGAAACTTTCCTTTATTAGCCGAGGCGGAGAATATCAGATGAGGGAGGTTATGCTAGAACTGTATAAAATAATGCTTAACCCAATGAGTCCTGCGTACAGTTCTGGTCACCACAATACAGGAAATATGTGTTTGCAATAGAGAGGGTACAGAGGAGATTGACGAGGATGTTGCCAGGGCAGGAGAATTTTAGCTATGGGAAAAGATTGGATAGGCTGGGTTGTTTTCGTTGGAACAAATGAGGCTGATGGAATATTTAATTGAGGTGTGTAAAATAATGATGGGTCTGGATAGAGTGGATCGGAAGGACCTATTTCCCATAGTAGACGGGTCAGTGACCAGAGGGCAACGATTTAAAATAAATGGTAGAAGGATTAGACGGGAGTTGAGAAGAATCTTTTCACCCAGAGCGTGGTGAGGGTCTGGAACTCACTGCCTGAAAGGATGGGAGAGGCAGAAACCCTCAACGCATTAAAAAAGTCCTTGGATGTGCACTTGATGGGGGGACAGAGCAAGTTCTGGAGAGTGGGATGAAGCAAGATCGCTCTTTTGCGGCCGGCACAGACACGATGGGCAGAATGGATTCCATCTCTGCAGTCACTTTCTATGATTATATGATTAAACTGCCACTCAATTTACACATTAAAGCATCATTAAACGCCAGGCAGCTAAAGTCTACCGCCTAAAAATATAAATATCACTCAGCTGCATAATCATTCATTGAACAGCAGCTGCTTAAGGAAGTCAGGGATGAGTCAAAAGAAACACATTGGCCCAAACAAAGCTTCTTTATCAGTTTCAAAATGCTGGAAATATCACCCTAACCCGAAACCTAACCCATGTTTATTCGGCTTTCATTCTCTGCATTTCTCATTCCATCAGCGATTCATTATTATTTCTGCTGGAGATTAAACAGATGATGTTAAAACTGGCCAGCAAAAAGGTGAATTTACAGGACAACAACTAGAATTTAAAGATTAAACGAAAAGGTAATTTTCCAGGACAACATCTGAAGATTAATGATGAAATGAAAATGTGAATTTACAGGATAACATCTAGAATTTAAAGACTAAGTGAAAAGGTGAATTTACAGGACAACATCCAAAGATTAATGATTAAATGAAAAGGAGAATTTACAGGATAACATCTAAAGATTAATGATTAAATTAAAGCAGAATTTACAGGACAACAATCTAAAGATTAATGATTAAATGAAAAGGTGAATTTACAGGATAACATCTAAAGATTAATGATTAAATGAAAAGGAGAATTTACAGGATAACATCTAACGATTAATGATTAAATGAAAAGGTGAATTTACAGGATAACATCTAGAGTTTAAAAAATAAATGAAAATTTGAATGACAGGCGAACAAATAGTATTTAAAGATTGAATGAAAAGTTGAATATACAGAACAACAGTTAGAATTGAAAGGTCCAATGAAATGGTATATTTACAGGACAACATCAAGAATTTAAGGAATAATTGAACAAGTGAATTTACAGGACAATTGAAAGATTAACTGAAAAGGTGAATTCACAGCACAACAACCAGAATTTAAAGTTTAGATTCAAAGATGAATTTGCAGTAGAACTTGAATCTAAAGATTAAATGAAAAGCTGAATTAGCAGGACAACAATTAGAATCTAAAGATTAAATGAAAAGGTGAATTTGCAGGACAACAGATAGAATCTAAAGATTAAATGAAAAGGTGAATTTGCAGGACAACGGATAGAATCTAAAGATTGAATGAAAAGGTGAATTTACAGGACAACTACTAGAATCTAAAGATTAAATGAAAAGGTGAGTTTACAGCACAACAACTCAAATTCAAAAAGGCCAATGAAGCAGAAATGTCACTTGTTTGCCACAAACATTTGTTGTTTCATTTCTTGGAAGTGAATCCTGGAGCCAGATACCAATTTGTGTGAACATCCTGATCAAAAGGCCGAAACTGTGACTCATTAACTGGAGACTGTCTGACGGATACTACAATCATTGCCCTGTTGCAATTATCCTTCAGAGGTACGATGGGCCGAATGTCTTCCTTCTGGGCAGTAAAAGTCTGTGATGTTGCAAATAATTAACCTGTCGGCTGCAGACTTTCACTGTAACACGTGATTCACCTCCACAGCTGCTTCAATCCACAACAACTCTGCCTGATCCTCATTTACACACAGGCAAAGCGACATCCACGCAGTCCGATTCATGGCAAAGTTCCAGTTTGAACGATTGATGCAGACACGATGACAGTCCCATTAGTTACAATGTTCCAGTTTGAACGATTGATGCAGTCACTATTGTAGTCCTATTGGTTACAATGTTCCAGTTTGAACGATTGATGCAGTCACTGTTTTTTGTCCTATTCGTTACAATGTTCCAGTTTGAACGATTGATGCAGTCACTATTGTAGTCCTATTAGTTACAAAGTTCCAGTTTGAACGATTGATGCAGTCACTGTTGTAGTCCTTTTGGTTTCAATGTTCCAGTTTGAACGATTGATGCAGTCACTATTGTCGTCCTATTAGTTACAATGTTCCAGTTTGAACGATGGTTGCAGCCACGATTACAGTCCCATTTGTTAAAATTTTTCAATTTGAGCCATTGATGCAACCACGAGAAAAATCCCATAATTTACAATGTTCCAGTTTGAACGATTGATGCAACCACTATTACAGTCCAATTAGTTACTATGCTCTCGTTGGAATTAATGATACATCCGCTGTCATGGTTATATTGATTACAATGATTCTCTTTGAGCTAACGATAGATCCCCTGTTATTTATTTTTGTTTATGCGTAACAGATCCCCCCATTATTATTCAGCACATTGCTTCATCAGAAATACTTATCGATTCGCTGTTACAGCCCTGTCTTCTGCCTGGGACCTATATCTCCCCATTCACTGTTAACTTCCTGTTCCGTGAATCGGTCGATGTCGGACATATTCCTCCATACATTGTACAGCTGTGTTGTCCACTTCAGGGTCAAACTTGTTGGCGAACAAGGGTTTCTGTTGGACGATCCAGTGCAGATCTGCAGAAGCATAAACACAGACTTGATGGCGGTACCTTCCTGTACAAGGCGGATATAAGGCACCTTTCTCAACATCACCAGCCTCAAAAGACCACTTCACTGCTCGAGTAAGGATTGGTGGGTCACCCCTACGGTGCCTGGGAGTATCTGGAATGGAGCCGGGTACCTCGGGCATTCTCTGCAGGGTCGCCCAGATGTGTTCATCGGGGCTGTAGGTGTCCTCCGACCACTTGAAAAACGCCTGGATTTCCGAGTTCACAAATAAATTACTCACAAATTCTCTGGTGACCATAATGTATGCGGCCCCCACAAACATGGGGCTCCGTATGGGAGGGGGGCTCTTCTCTCGATCTGTTAAAACCACAGTTCCACGGATATCATAATGAAACTTCCATCGTCTCTGAAAGTCAAGAAAAGAGCAATCATTTCTCATTTTCCAACGTCATCCTATTTTATTTCTACCGTAACATAACTAACAGCGGTATCGATTAATGATAAATTTAGACTTTAGATAATGTTTTTTTGCTTGTATAAATTTTGCATATAAAATTCTGATACATAGAGCAGCTCAAAAGAGGAAATCTAGCAGAAATGATAAGGTGGAGGCTCACTGCACAGCTACTAATGGCCGATTGAAGGGAAATGATACGGGAAATGTCAGCAGATTAGGTCAGATTGGTTATTTAGAATTGCTCTGGTCACCCACAAGTATGGAATTTAGACACATGAAATAAAATAAGCCAATCAACAATCGCATCTGAAAGAAAAGTGTGTCAAGGCTTTGAAAACAATGTATTTAACAGCAAATGATCATCTGCCAGTTCCCTGGGAAGAGGGCCCAATACGGTAAATAGGAAGTTATCCTTCTATTATTCTACATGTCCCTATGTTGCTATGTTCCTCTGAAGTTATCCTTCGATTCTCGTGCCCAAACCGAGTGATTTCAAACATAAGATGTGGGGCATGAGGCAGCCGAACTCGAGGTTCAAGTCAGCGCTTCACTCTCCAATGAAGTGAAGCGGGAGATGTGAGTCCACCGGCAGGGGGTAATGTCACACCCCTTGTGATTCAGGTGACGTGTGGTGTAACTGCAATTTGATGATGAGCAAGTTCCAATCATCCACTCCTTCAAATATCCATTCAGTTCCTTTTGATTACATATAACCGCTTCCACTGCCCCCTTTGGCGGCTGAGCAGACATGAAGCTGGCGCATTCACCTGTTTGTATCCCGGTGGACGGTCCGAATCTATCACATTTGAGCCGTTCATGGCAATGAGACTGTTGACCATCTCTCGGTTGGTTTTCGTTGGAAAGTCTTGTCCACACACATTGATGAGATATCTCCACGGGACTGAGCTCCTCAGCAGCTCTTCCATGCAATTCAGATCAGCCTGAACCCTGGACCATGACGCTTACGTCACCGTCTCTAATTTACTGGCAACGAAGACATTACTGAAACAAGAGGCGATGGCCTGGACGGCCGAGTGAAACTGTTTTGGAGACTTCCTGTCCACGTGGACGCAGTACACATTCTGAGGAGCGGAAATGCTTCTTAAGAGCCTCTCAAACATCTCGATCTTTTCATAGATCACCATAGAATAGGCCAGAGGGAAATCGCGTTCCTCGGTGCTTGAGGAGAAAGTGTTGTATTTGCGGTGTCTAACAAAAGAATCGCAGTCTCGGGTCATTGTTAAGTAATCGATTTCAGTGAAGACTTTGTGTTTGTTTGCGATTGTAATCGAATTGATTAGAGCTTTTTCAACGGATTCCGGGTCACCGCTAATTATCTTCCAGCAACTCGAGTTCATTTCTGACTTATTGAGAGATGCATTTCGCTCAACATAACCTGGTTTTAGTTTAACTGGTTTCCAATAGTTTACCAACAGATTTCCTCTCCGGGAAAAATATCCACCAAGAAAAGTCACAGCGAGTCCGCACAGGGTTGACATCAGTACCGCCCGCCTGTAAGAACCCCATGCCAATATCATCATTGCCCTTTCACGAGTATTTAAAATGTAAATCTGTGATCCGATTTCCAGATATATTTCTTATGCAAATATAAACTTTGAGGAATTGTGCTCTTGACAAGTCGGCACTTTGTTCCCGGAATTTGGATAAATTTGGCACCGAATTTTCAGGCACCAATGAATTCAAATCGGATGCTCGGGGATGACAACAGCTACTGTGGCTTCATTGGGTTTCAGCTGTCAGCTCTGTTGGACAGGTCGCACCTGCTCCTGGTGTCTTGTCCCACTTCCAGTGTGCCTTTGTGATCGGTCAGACCTTGCACCTTCCCTCACTCTCTCAATCAGTCACTCGCTCACTCTCTCCGCTCTTTGCGCTTTGTGGCACTTAGCGTCTCAATTTCTTGTCGCAGAGATTCAATCTTCGCTTCACAAAAGTCCCTGTAATAGGTTTCTCCCTCGTGTAACCGCTGTCAGTCGGTGTACCGTTTGGAGGCATTTAGCGTCTCAATTTCTTGTCGCAGAGATTCAGTTTTCACTTCACAAAAGTCCCTGTAATCGGTTTCTCCCTCGTGTAACCGCTGTCAGTCGGTGTACAATTTCCACATTCTCTATTGCCTTTTTCGTAACTTAGGCTTTTCCGTAAACTTTTACTGAAAGATGGGAGAAGGCTCGGGCGGGTCTCATGAAAGATTCAAGACCTTAAACGGAAAGGACGAGGAAAGCGATAACAGAGTCCAGAACAAGAGAGCATAGCGTCAAACATGGACGAGAAAAAAAAAAGAAAGACGAACATTCACACAGCGCCTTTCATAACCTCAGGATGTCCCAAGAGGCTTTACGGCCAGTGTCGTCACAGTTGTAATGTTGGAAACGCGGCAGTTGCTTTTGGGTACAGCAAGATCCCACGAACACCAATGTGATAATGACCGGATAACCTGTTTCAGTGATGTTGATTGAGGCACAAATATTGGCCGGTACACCGGGGCAGTGGAATAACAAACTTCGACCTGAGAGGGTAGACTCTCATTTGAAACACGGCATCACGCATCGTACAGCGCTCCCTCAGTACTGCCCCTCCGAGAGTCCAGGGCGACATCAGTAGCGTACGGAGTTACAGGACAGGGTTCCAATCCCTGTCTGTCTGAACTGCAAATTCTGAAGTCGGGAGGAGGCGTCACTGGATCAGGACTGGCTAAATCCCCAAAGTCCGTGTTCCTGCTTTCTGTGCTGGAGCCGCTCTTAAAATGTGTCCGTGGGGAGACTGGTGGGGATCAGGAGTGGGTTCATCCCTGAAATGTCCGGTGTAAAATGGGCTCCCCCCTGAGATCGCACACTTACAGAATTGTCGCATCCTCGGCGCTGGAGAACACATCAGACCGCGGGAAATAGACTTTAGAGAGAAAGGAGAACGGGAGGAATGAAAGAATAAAACACGGAACTGAAGCTTAGAAATTGCATGAACCTTGTCTCGGTTCGGCAATGATTGTCAGTTTCTTTATTACCCTGTGGATTTTGTAGGTTATTTCATTTTATTTCCTTACAACCAGTCAGGCAGAATGTCCTTGTTCATTTTGGCAAGTCCCAAGTTTGGAATTTGACCTGAGCCTTGTTTTATGAGATTCAGAGCTCACTCTCTGTGTGAAAGCAGCTGCCGCACCTCAGGATGGATTTCAACTAAAACATTCCTCAGTTGTTTCAGGACAGGGAGCGGCCTCTCTGACGAAATCATATCGAACCGATTTGACAATTCGCTGCTGCTTCTTCTGTGAACAAAGTTTATTTTCAATTTTACTTTCTCTCTTCTTGTTCCAGGGAAGTTCAGTAAAACAGACACATGGTTCGAAATAAATTGTTACATTTCCATCTGGGACATTGTTCGCTAAAAGTCCAAGCGATTTCCTGATGTTTGCACTTTCAACACAGGGCCCAAGAGCCGGTGTCTTGTCAGTGAGCTGAGCTGTTTCTGTCGGTGAGGACATTAACCATTTAACCGGTGAATTAAACTATCCCTGAGCATCAATCGCCTCAGCCACTGGGGGAAAGATCACTGACATTCCAAAGTTACATTTATCACTGTAAATCTTCATTAGATACACCCGTCACATTGTTAAATGCAGAAAAGCTCATTCCTGCACTAGAGTCGGTATAAAGATTGAATTTTCCTCTTTTTCAGCTTGGCTATCACGGGATGGGAGTGTCCGAAAAGAGACAATGTTTGAGGACAGATTGTGATGGTAATTCCGAGGGATGTATTGCGATATTTCATTTCACTCTCACATTTCTCCTTTGTTTTTTGACCCAGATTAAGTATTTACTCGGGCCGGAGACAGAGGTTCAAGCGTCGGCCCCAAACTTCCCCAATATTTGTCTTCGAGTGAACTCTCCCGCCACAGACCTTCTCTTTCCTGCTGGAACTCACCCGCCTCATACATAGGAACATTGGAACAGGACGAAGCCATTCAGCCCCTCGAGCCCACTCCGCCATTTGATAAGATCATGGCTGTTCCCTGATCTCACTCCATATACCTGCCTTTGGCCCATATCCCTTTATATCTTTGGTTGCCAAAAAGCTATCTATCTCAGATTTAAAATTAGTAATTGAGCTGGTATCAATTGCCGTTTGCGGAAGAGAGTCCCTAACTTTTACCACCCTTTGTGTGTAGAAGTGTTTTCTAATCTCACTCCAGAAAGGTTTGGCTCTAATTTCTGGACTGCGCCCCCTCGAATCCCTAACCAGCAGAAATGGTTTCTCACTATCCAGCCGATCTGTTCCCCTCAATATCTTATAAACTTCGATCCGATCATCCCTTAACCTTCGAAACTCTGGAGAATACAACTCCAATTTGTGTAATCTCTCCTCGTATCTTAACCCTTGAAGTCCGGGTATCATTCCAGTAAACCTGCACAGCACTCCCTCCAAGGCCAATATGTCCTTTCGAAGGTTCGGTGCCCAGAACTGCTCACAGTACTCCAGATGCGGTCTAACCAGGGTTTTGTATCGCTGCACCATAATTTCTGCCCCCTTGTACTCCAGTCCTCTAGATATAAAGGTCAGCATTCCATTAGCCTTGTTAACTATTTTCTGCACATGTTCATGACAATCAATGTTCTGTGCACCTGAACCCCTAAATCCCTTTGAACGTCCACTGTTCTTAACTTTTTGCCATTTAGAAAGTGCCCTGTTCTTCTCTTTCCTGCTTGAACTCTACCGCCACAGACCTTCTCTTTCCGACCAAAACTCTCCCGCCACTGATCTCCTCTTTCCGACTCGAACTCTCCCGCCACAGACCTTCTCCTTCTTGCTTGTTTCCATCTATCGCTGATTTAAGCTGAGAGTTTTCTATTCAACCGAACAAGCCGAGCGCCGATCGCCGATCGCGGACCCCCAAACCCAATGTCCATCCGCCTGCAACGATCGCGGACCCCCGACCCCAATCACGGAACCCGGCACTGACCCAAGATTCCGCCCCCCAACCCCATCAACGATCGCGGACACCCGCGATATTCCCCGATCCAGACACCCACACCCCTCGCCGATCTGACGCCAGATCGGTCCACCCATTACTGACGACCCTCGTACCAACCTATGCCCCGTGCCAACACATGCCAAACTATGCCCCGTGCCAACCCATGCCAACCTATGACACCGTGCTCCCCATGCCCCCCATCCGTACAAACAAAGACTTACCTGAAGGGTTATCTGAACACGTGCTCAAAAGCAAAATACTGTGGATGATGGAAATCTGAAATAAAACCAGAAAATACTGGAGAAGCTCAGCAAGTCAGTCAGCGTCTGTGGTTAACGTTTCAGGTCGAAGATATTTCGTCAGAACTAGAAGATATGAAAAGAGTTCAAGATTTTCAGCAAGTCCAGTGCCAGGGAAAGATTGGGGAGAAGAGTAAAGAACAAAAGGGAAGGTCTGTGGCAGGAGAGTTCACTTCAAAATAAATATTGGTGAAGTTTGGGGCCGTCGCATGAGGATCTGTCTCCGGCCCGAGCAAATCCCTAATTCTGGTCAAAAAACAAAGGGGAAATTAGAGAGAAAAAGGGAATATCGCTCTGAATCTCATATAACAAGGGTTAGATTAAATATCGCTCTGAATCTCAAATAACAAGGGTCAGATCAAATATCGCTCTGAATCTCACAACAAGGATCAGATCAAATATCGCTCTGAATCTCATATAACAAGGGTTAGATCAAATATCGCTCTGAATCGCAAATAACAAGGGTCAGATCAAATATCGCTCTGAATCTCACAACAAGGATCAGATCAAATATCGCTCTGAATCTGACAACAAGGGTCAGATCAAATATCGCTCTGAATCTCACAACAAGGATCAGATCAAATATCGCTCTGAATCTCACAACAAGGATCAGATCAAATTCCCAATTTGTGACTTGCCAAATTGAAAAAAAGGAAAGTTTATCTGCTTAGTTGTGATGAAATAACAAGGATATAACCTTCAAAATCTGCACGGAAATAAAGAGGCAGAAAATCATTGCAGGTTTAAGGTAAGTTCATGTAGATTCTCAGCTTCTGTTCCATGTTTTATTCTTTCATTCCTCCCGTTCACCTTTCTCTCTGAAGCCTATTTCCCGCGGTCTGATGTGTTCTCCAGCGCCGAGGATGCGATTATTCTGTGAGTGTGCGATCTCAGGGGGGAGTCAATTTTACACCGGACATTTCAGGGATAAACCCACTCCTGGTCCCCACCAGTCTCCACACGGGCACAATTTAAGAGCGGCTGTCGGACAGAAAGCAGGAACACGGACTTTGGGGATTTACCCCATCCTGCCCAAGTTGCGCCTCCTTCCTTCTTTAAAAATTGCAGTTCAGACAGACAGGGATTGGAACCTGTCCTTGTACTTTCTTGCGGATTTTTACTGTAACACTCAATCAACCTTTCTTTGCCCAGTGTTTTTTCTTATTGAACTAATCAAAGGCGGGACCAGCAATTCACACTGAACACGTAGCTCAGCTTAGTAAAGGGTTAATACATTCGCACTGGTGGATCATCGCTCTCTGCCGAGCACCTGGACAATCAGCCTCTGGTGACATGAGGCCCGCCCGAGCGCGATCCAGTCACAGGATCGGAGAAAGATCGACAAAAATGTTTACACCGATTAATTAAAATAATTAATTACTGATTCACACCACAATGTCAGTTTCGGTCAGTTGGAAAAGGATGTGAATTAGCTGGGAGAATAGAGCAGGAGCTTCTGTTTTTGGTGAAATAAGTTCATGTTAATGAGGCGTTTATCTATCAAACTCACTCAACGAATAAAACAAGGAGGGGTTGTTGCCTTTTGAGATAAATTGACCTCAGAAATGTGTTAGTTTCAAACCGACCACAGGATTGAAGCGATCTCCTTCACAGATAAAAGGATCCTGGTCACTGGTCTTGTGTAATTAACTATTTAAATTTCTAACAGGTAGAAGGGCCCATCATTAATCTTTATCTAAAAAAGTAATTATTATATTAGCAAAAGGTAGGAGGGCCTATCACTGACCTTTATATAAAAAGTAACCTCTGAAATAACCAACAGGTCGGAGGGTCCATTACTAAGCTTTAAATAAAAAGTAAGTACTCGAATTATAAGAACATAAGAACATAAGGAATAGGAGCAGGAATAGGCCAATCGAGCCTGCTCCGCCATTGAATAAGATCACGGCTGATCTGATCATAACCTCAAATCTAAACTCATGTCCAATTTCCTGCCCGCTCCCCGTCATCCCGAATTCCCTTTAATTCTAGGAAACTGTCTATTTCTGTTTTAAATTTATGTAATTACAAATTGTTGGGAGGCTCCATCATTAATCTTTATTTATAAAGTATCTATTCAAATTACAAAAAGGTGGGAGAGTCCATCACTAATATTTATATAAAATTAAGCATTCGTGTTACCTACGGTTAGGAGGGCCCATCACTAATATTTATACAAAATGCAAGTGTTCGAATTACATCCACGTCGGAGGGTCCATCACTAATCTTCATATAAAATGTAAGTGTTTTAATGAATTAGAGGTAAGAGGGTCCATCACTAATCTATATATAAACAGTAACTATTTTACTTACCTACAGGTAGGAGGGCCCATCACTAATCATTATAAAAAAAAATATTTACTCCGATGAGAAAAATGGGAAAGAAAGGAAAACATTCTTGAAATAAAAAAGGAAGTACTCCAATTACCAGCAGGTAGGAGGGCCCATCACTAATCTTTATATAAAAAGTATCTATTCGAATAACCAACAGGTAGGAGGGTCCATCACTAATCTTTATATTAAAAGTATCTATTCGAATAACCAACAGGTAGGAGGGCCCATCACTAATCTTTATATTAAAAGTATCTATTCGAATAACCAACAGGTAGGAGGGTCCATCACTAATCTTTATATTAAAAGTATCTATTCGAATAACCAACAGGTAGGAGGGCCCATCACTAATCTTTATATAAAACGTATCTATTCGAATAACCAACAGGTAGGAGGGCCCATCACTAATCTATATATAAAAATATCTATTCGAATAACCAACAGGTAGGAGGGCCCATCACTAATCTATATATTAAAAGTATCTATTGGAATAACCAACAGGTTGGAGGGCCCATCACTAATCTTTATATTAAAAGTATCTATTCGAATAACCAACAGGTAGGAGGGCCCATCACTAATCTTTATATTAAAAGTATCTATTCGAATAACCAACAGGTAGGAGGGCCCATCACTAATCTTTATATAAAAAGTATCTATTCGAATAACCAACAGGTAGGAGGGCCCATCACTAATCTTTATATTAAAAGTATCTATTCGAATAACCATCAGGTAGGAGGGTCCATCACTAATCTTTATATTAAAAGTATCTATTCGAATAACCAACAGGTAGGAGGGTCCATCACTAATCTTTATATTAAAAGTATCTATTCGAATACCCATCAGGTAAGAGGGTCCATCACTAATCTTTATATTAAAAGTATCTATTCGAATAACCAACAGGTAGGAGGGCCCATCACTAATCTTTATATAAAAAAGCATCTATTCGAATAACCAACAGGTAGGAGGGCCCATCACTAATCTATATATAAAAGTATCTATTCGAATAACCAACAGGTAGGAGGGCCCATCACTAATCTATATATTAAAAGTATCTATTCGAATAACCAACAGGTAGGAGGGCCCATCACTAATCTATATATTAAAAGTATCTATTCGAATAACCAACAGGTAGGAGGGTCCATCGCTAATCTATATATAAAAAGTATCTATTCGAATAACCAACAGGTCGGAGGGCCCATCACTAATCTTTATATAAAAAGTATCTATTCGAATAACCAACAGGTAGGAGGGCCCATCACTAATCTTTATATAAAAAGTATCTATTCGAATAACCAACAGGTAGGAGGGCCCATCACTAATCTATATATTAAAAGTATCTATTCGAATAACCAACAGGTAGGAGGGTCCATCACTAATCTATATATAAGAAACTGCACAAAATATCAAGTTTGGATTGCACATCTCTAATCCATACATAAAAAGTTACTACTTAAATTATAAACAGGTCCGAGGGTCCATTGTTAATCTTTCTATAAAAAGTAACGACTCGAATTACCAACAGGTAGGAGGGCCCATCATTGATGTTTATTTTAAAAATAACTGCTCGAATTTTAATCTGGTAGGAGGGAAGTCACGAATCGTTATACGAAAGGACAGACTCGAATTATAGGAACAGAGGAACATTGGGAACAGGAGTGGGCCATTCAGCTCCTCGAGCCGCTCCGCCATTTCAGAAGATCATGGCTGATCTGTGATCTAACTCCATATACCTGCCTTTGGCCCATGTCCCATTATAACTTTGGTTGGGAAAAAGCTATCTGTTAGATTTAAAATCAGCAATTGAGCTCGCATCAATTTTTAGACAGTGCCCCCGAGTCCGAGAATCCCCAACCAGCGGAAATAGTTTCTCTCTATCCATCCTATCTATTCCCCTTAAAGTCTTATAAACTTCGATCAGATCACCGTTTAACCTTCCAAACTCCAGAGAATAGAACCCCAATTTGCATAATCTCTCCTCGTAACTTAACCCTTGAAGTCCGGGTGTCATTCTAGTAAACCTACGCCGCATTCTCTCAAAGGCCAATATGTCCTTCCGAAGGTGCGGTGTTCAGAACTGCTCACAGTACTCCAGGTGCGGTCTAACCAGGGTTTTGTATAGCTGCAGCATAACTTCTGCTCCCTTGGACTCTTGTCCTCTGGATATAAAGGCCAACATTCCATTAGCCTTATTGATTAATTTCTGCACCTTTTCATGAAACTTCAATGATCTATGCACCTGAACCCCTAAGTCCCTTTGGATATACACTGTTTTTAACCTTTTACCATTTTCAAAGTACCCTGTTCTATCCTTTTTTGGTCCAAAGTGGATGACCTCACATTTGTGTACATTGAATTATATTTGCCACAGTTTTGCCCATTCACCTAATCTATCAATATCGCTTTGTATTTTTATGTTTTCTTCTACACAGCTTACAATACCACCAACCATTGTGTCATCGGCAAACTTAGTTATGAGACTTTCTATGCCTTCATCTAAGTCGTTAATAAATATTTTGAATAATTGAGGCCCCTGGACAGATCCCTGCCGAACACAACTTGTGAAATCCTGCCAATGTGAGTACCTACCTGTTATCGCAACTTTCTGTCGCTTTTCGCTCAGCCAACGTCCTAACCAAGTCCGTGCTATTCTCTCGATTCCATAGTCTTCCAGCAAAGCTAACAGTCTCTTATGTGAGACTTTATCAAATGCCTTCTGGAAGTCCATATAAATAATATCCATTGACATTCCCTTGTCCACTACTTTAGCAACCTCTTCAAGAAATTCAATCAGATTTGTGAGCCACGACCTGGCTCTCTCTGATTAACTGAAAATTCTCAAGGTGTTCAGTCACCCTATCCTTAATTATAGACTCCAGCATTTTCCCCACAACAGATGTCAGGCTAACTGATGTATTATTCCCGGGTTTCCCTCTCTCTCCTTTCTTAAAAAGCGGAGTGACATGTGCAGTTTTCCAATCTGGAGGGACGTATACTAAATCTAGATAACTTTAAAGGATTATAGTTAGGGCATCTGCAATGTACTCACCTACTTTCTTTAAAACCCTGGGATGGAAAATATCGAGGTATTTGTTACTGTTTAGTGCTATTATTTTCTTCATTTATCTTGTTTTACTCATGCTAATTTTATTGAGTCCCTTTCCCCGATTCAATATTAGTTTTCTTGGGATTTCCGGTATGCTATCCTCTTTTTCGACTGTAAATGCTGACGCAAAGTAATTATTCAACATGTCCACCATTTCACCATTTCAGTTTTTAAGGGGCCAACACTGCTCCCGACCACCCGCTTTTTCCGAATATAACTATAAAAGTTCTTCGTAATTGTTTTGATATCCCTTGCAAGTTTATTTTCATACTCTCTTTTTGTAGCCCTTACCATCTGTTTTGTGACCCTTTGTTGATCTTTGTATCTTGCCCATTCGCCAGGATCTGTGCCATTTTTTGCATTTTTTTAATGCCCTTTCCTTATGTCTTATAATGTCCTTACCTCTTTAGTTGTCAATGGCTGTTTTTTTTTGACAAGTCGAGTTCTTGCCCCTCAGGGGCATAAACCAGTTCTGTATCACGTCAAATGTTTCTTTAAACATTCCCCACTGATCATCAGTCGTTTTACCCATTAACAGATTTGCCCAGTTTATTGTGGACAGTCTCTTTGAAGTCGGCCTTACCCAAGTCTCGGATCTTCGCAGCTGATTCACTTTCAAACACTGCCTTGAACTCGATCATGTGATGATCGCTATTGGATTAATGTTCGCGCACAGTTAAGCTGTTAACTAAATCTGGTTCATTACTCATTACTCATTACTAAATCTATTATGGCTTGCCCCCTTGTTGCTTGTAGGACATACTGCTGTGGAAAACTATCCCAAAAACACTCAAGAAAATCACTAACTTTCTGACAGTTGCGAGTCTGCTTTTCCCAATCTATGTGAAGGTTCAAGCCCCCCTTTAACACCACTCTGCCTTTGTTACACACTTGCCTAATCTCTGCATTTATACAATCTAGCACTTCAGAGCTGCTGCCAGAGGTCCTATGCACAACACCCACTGTAGTCTGAGATCCTTGCCTATTTCTCAATTCAACCCATAATGTCTCTGTTGGCTGCTTACCTCTCGGTATGTCCTCTTTTATCACTAAGGCTACTCCTCCCCCTCTTCAATTTTCCCTATCTCTCCTGTAGACCTTATAACCCGGTATATATTGTTACCAATCCTGACCATCCTGTAGCCATGTCTCAGTAAAATCGATCATGTCATACCCTCCAATTTGAATTTGAACCTGTAGTTCATTAAATTTATTCCTTATACTCCGTGCATTTGTGTGTAGAACTCTTAGTTGAACCACCCACACTAGCCTGACCTTCAGCTTTGATGCTGGATTAATCGCTTTACACCTAATAATTTTCACATTATCTGTAGTGTCTAAAGTATACTTTCTTTATGCTGCTCTACGCTTTTCCCTTTCACTTGTTCTTGAACAACTGTTTCTACAATTTTATTGTAAATTTTCCCTGGGCCTTCCCCACTCTTGCTGCTCTCAACTTGACTCCCTTCTGACACCCCGCTCAGTGGCCCAACCCCCTGCCACTCGAGTTTGAACCTTCCCCAACAACACGAGCAAATACCCTCGCGAGGACAATGGTCCCGGTCCCGCTTATATATTCCCATCTTCCCCAGAACCAGTCCCAATGTCGCAGGAATCTAAATCCCTCCCTCCTACACCATCCCTGAAGCCACGCATTCATCCGATCTATTCTCCTGTTCCGATGTTCACTCGCACGTGACACTGGTAGTAATCCTGAGATCACTACCTTTGAGCTTCTGCTTTTTAATTTATCTCTTAACTCCTTCAATTCACCTTGCAGCAGCTCATCCCTGAGGCCCAAGGCAGAATGGTCAAAAAAAGTACAAGCCCATGGGATGCAAGGGAAAGTGGCAAGTTGGATCCGAAATTGGATCAGTGGCAGGAAGCAAAAGCGAATGGTCGACGGGTGTTTTTGTGACCGGAAGGCTGTTTCCAGTGGGTTTCCACGGGGCTCAGTACCAGGACCCTTGCTTTTTGTGGAATATATTAAAGATTTAGACTTAAATGTAAGGGGCATCATTAAAAAGTTTGCAGATGATACAAAAATTGCCCATGTGGTTGATAGTGCCAGACTCTCAGTAAAGGAAGATAGAGTTGAGATACAGGATGGCTGAAAATGATAAAGAAGTGGTACTTAAAAGGCTGATTGTACTTAAAGTGGATATATCACCCGGTCCGGATGGGATGCATCCTAGCTTGCTGATGGAAGTAAGGGTGGAAATTGCGGAGCTGCTGGCCATAATCTTCCAAACATCCATAGATACGGGGGTGGTGTCAGAGGATCGTAGAATTGCAAATGCTACGCCCTAATTCAAAAAAGTGTGTCAGGATGAACCCAGCAAATGTAGGACAGTCAGTTTAATCTCAGTGGCGGGGAAACTTTTAGAAACAATAATCCGGGGCAGAATTAACAGTCACTTGTGCGAGGTGGATTGATTAGGGAAAGCCAGCACGGATTGTAAAAGACAAATCGTGTTTAACTAACCTGACAAAGTTTTTTGATGAGTTCCAAGAGAGGGGAGATGAGGGCAATGCAGCTGATGTAGTATATATGGCCTTCCAAAAGGCTTTTGATAAAGTGTTGCATGGTAAGCTTAGCATCAAGATTGCGGCCCATCGAATAAAGGGGGCAGTAGCAACATGGATACCGTATTGGCTAAGTGACAAGAAACAGAGAGTAGTGGTGAACGGCTGTTTTTCGGACTGGAGGGAAGTGTACTGCGGTGTTCACCAGGGGTCTGTGCTGGGACCACTGCTTTTCTTGATATAGATAAATGACTTGGACTTTGAGAGTACATGGCATAATCTCAAAATGTGCAGATGACTTAAAACTTGGAAGGGTATAAACAGTGAGGAGGATAGTGATAGACATTTCAGAGGATATAGACAGGCTGCTGGCATGGACAGACACGTGGTTGATGAAATTTAATGCAGAAAAATGCGAACTGATGCATTTCAGCAGGAAGAACGAGGAGAGTCAATATAAACTAGAGGGCACAACTCGAAAAGGGGTATAGGAACAGAGAGATCTGGGGGTAGATATAGAATAATCGTTGAAGGTGGCAGGGCAGGTTGAGAAAGAGGTTAAAAAGCGTACAGAATCTTGGGCTTTATAAATAGAGGCATAGAGTGCAAAAGTATGGATGTCATGATGAACCTTTCTGAAACACTGGGTCGGCCACAACTGGACTATTGTGTCCAGTTCTGGGCACCGCACTTTAGGAAAGATGTGAAGGCCTCAGAGATGGAAAGATGTGAAGGCAGAAGAGATTGACGAGAATGTTTCCAGGGAAGAGGGACTTTTGTTATGGGGATAGACTGAAGAACCTCGGGTTGTACTCCTTGCGACGAGATTTGATAGAGGTATTCGGAATCAAGAAGGGAGAGTAGGGAGAGTGAAACTCTTCACAATGACGGAAGGGTCAAGGACCAGATGAGATAGATTTAAGTTCATTGACAAAATAACCAAAGGTGACATGATGAATAACTTTTTTACACAGTGAGTGGTTAGGATCTGGAATGCACTGCCCGAGGGCGTGGTGGAGGCAGATTCAATGATCGCCTTCAAGAGGGAACTGGGTAAGTACATGAAAGGAAAATAAAATGCAGGGCTATGGGGATAGAGCGGGCGAGTTGGACAAGCTGGACTGCACTTGCATAGAGCTGGCGAAGACTCGAAGGGCCGAATGGCTTCCTTCCATGCTGTAACTTTTCTATGATTCTATGAATCTAGTGAGGAGGAAAGCTGTTGGCTGCAGGAAGATATCAGTGGACTAGTCAGGTGTGCGGAAAAGTGGCAAATAGAATTTTATCTGGAGAAGTGTGAGGTAATGCATTTGGGCAGGGCAAACATTGCAACGGAGTACACAATAAAAGGGAGAACACGGAGAGGGGCAGAAGAACAGAGGGGCCCTGGAGTGAATGCCGACAGATCACTAAAGGTAGCAGGACAGTTAGATTAAGTGGTTAAGAAGGCATACTGAATACGTTACTTTATTAGCCGAGGCATAGAATATAATAGCAGGGAGGTTATGCTGGAAGTGTATCAAGCAGTGGTTAGGCCACAGCTTCAGTATTGCATGCAGTTCTGGTCACCACATAACAGGAAAGATGTACTAGAGACGGTACAGAGGAGATTTAATAGGATGTTGCAAGGACTGAAGAATTTTAGCTCTGAGGAATGATTGGATAGGCTGGGGTTGTTCTCTTTGGAACAATGGAGGCTGATGGGAGATTTAAGTGAGGTGTGTAAAATTATGAGGGGCCTAGATAGAGTGGATAAGGAGGAGCTATTTCCTTTAGCAGGGTTGCCAGGGATGAGAGGACATAGATTTAACATAATTGGTAGAAGGATTAGATGGGAGCTACGGAGAATTTTTATCATCCAGTGGGAGGTCGGGATGTGGAACTCACTGCCTAAAATGGTGGTCGAGGTAGAAAACCTGAACTCATTTAAAACGTACTTGGATATGCACTTGAAATGCCATAACCGACATGGTTATGGACCAAGTGCTGGAAATTGGGATTAGGCTCGAAAGCTCTTTCTCGGCCGGCACAGACATAAAGAAGGAAAAAAATCCAATCCAGCCAATTACCGCCCCATCAGTCTACTCTCAATCATATGCAAAGTGATGGAAGGGGTCGTCGACAGTGCCATCAAGCGGCACTGAATCACCAATAACCTGCTCACTGACGTTCAGTTTGGGTTCCGCCAGGCCCACTCGGCTCCAGGCCTCATTGCAGCCTTGGCCCAAAACTGAATTAAAGAGATGAATTCCAGAGGTGAGGTGAGAGTGACTGCCCTTCACATCAAGGCAACATTTGACCCAGTGTGGCATCAAGGGGCCCGAGTAAAATTGAAGTTAATGGGAAACAGTGGGAAAACTATCCATTGGCTGGAGTCATACCTAGCACAATGGAAGATCGTAGAGCTTGTTGGGGATCAATCATCTCAGCCCCAGAACATCGCTGCAGTAGTTTCTCAAGGCAGTGTCCTCGGCCCAACCGTCTTCAGCTGCTTCATGGATGACCTTCCCTCCATCATAACGTCAGAAATGGGGATGTTCGCTGATGATTGCACAGTGTACAGTTCCATTCGCAACACTTCAGTTAATGAAGCAGTCCGAGCCCATATGCAGCAAGACCTGGAAAAGATCCAGGCTTGGGCTGATAAGTGGCAAGTAACATTCGCGTCAAACAAGTGCTAGAAGATGACCGTATCCAATAAGAGAGAGTCCAACCACCTCCCGTTGACATCCAATGGCATTAGCATCGCCTAATCCCGCACCATCATCATCCTGGGGGTCACCATTGGCCAGAAGCTGAACTGGACCAGCCACATAAATACTTTGGCTACAAGAGCAGATCAGACACTGGATATTCTACGATGGTAATGAAGTTGAATATCAAGGGGAGGTGGTTAGACTCTCTCTTGTTGGAGATGGTTATTGCCTGGCACTTGCCTGACGCGAATGTTACTTTGCTGATGATTGAGAGTAGACTGATGGGGCGGTAAATGGCCGGATTGGATTTGCCCTGCCTTTTGTGGACAGGACATACCTGGGCAATTTTCCACCTTGTCGGACAGATGCCAGTATTGCAGCTGTACTGGAACAGTTTGGCTGGAGGCGAGGCTTGTTCTGGACCACAAGGCTACAGCACTGCAGCAGGTATGTTGTCGGGTCCCAAAGCCTTTGCTGTGTCCAGTGCACTCAGCCGTTTCTTGATATCACGTGAAGTGGATCGAATTGGCTGAAGACTGGCTTCTGTGATGGTGTGGATATCAGGAGGAGGCCGAGATGGATCATCCACTCGGCACTTCTGGCTGAAGATGGTTGCAAACACTTCAGCCTTGTCTTTTGTACTCGCGTGCTGGACTCCGCCATCATTGAGGGTGGGGATGTTTACAGTGCCTCCTCTTCCCATAGTTGTTTAACTGTCCACCACCATTCACGACCAGATGTGGCAGGACTGCAGAGCTTTGATCTGATCCGCAGGTTGTGGAATCGCTTAACACTGTCTTTCGCATTTTGCTTCCGCTGTTCAACATGCCTGTAATCCAGAGCTGGAGCTTCACCAGGTTATAACTGTTTAACAATATTAAGTGCATGACTTTGACTTGGCTTCTTCCTTGACTGTTTGCAAGAATGAGTTTTAGGATAACCTAATCGAGGGTGAGTAAATTAAATTCGTTTTGATCCGAACTGTGTTAAATGTAAGACAGTTCCGGAACCGAATCAGGTAACATTCACCCCTCCAGATAACTCGGAGGGAAAAGCACAGACAATTCCTTAGTGAGGGGTTTTGGTGGAAACCAAGGATTCGCCTGATTCCTGGGCATTTATTTGTCAGTATATCAAATCCAGCTTTTCTAGAACAGGACATCCACGACGTTGGAAAATACATGAATTCACAGCACAGGAGATTCTGTGCGTCTGTTGCCGTGTATGGGCCACTTGAACACAAGAATGGACAGGAACAATTAATGGATTGGGAAAGTGAATGGACGCATACCGTTAATGGTTTGGGAGAATGAATGGACGGATACCATCAATAGATTAGGAATTGAGTGGACGGGAACCATAAATGGATTGGAAAAGTGAATCGATGGACACCATTAATGGATTGGGAGAGTGAATGGATGCTAGAGTAGGCTCTCCACCAGTAATATTAGAGTAGGGTCTCCACCAATAATGTTAGACTACAGTCACCACCAGTATTGTTAGAGTAGGATCACCACCAACAATGTTAGAGCAGGTTAACCACCAGAATGTTAGAGTTGGGTCTCCACCAGTAATGTTAGAGTTGGGTCAGCCCTGTAACGTAATAATAGGGTCACCGCCAGCAATATTAGAGTAGGATCACCACCAGTAATGTTACATTAAGGTCTCCAACAGCAATGTTATAGTCGGGCCTCCAACAGTAATGTTCGTACAGGGTAACCACCTGTAATATTAGAGTCGGATCACCATCTGTAATATTGGAGTAGGGTCACCACCAGTAATGTTAGAGTAGAGTCAATAGCTGTAATGTTATACGAGGTTCACCACCAGTCATGTGAGAGCAGGGTCACCGCCAATAATGTTAGAGTAGGGACATCACCATTCATGTTCGAGTCGGATCACCACCAGTATTGTTAGAGCAGGGTCTCGACCAGTAATGTTAGAGCAGGGTCTCAAATAGTAATGCGAGAGTCGGGTCACCTAATGTTAGAGCTGAGTCATCACCAGTGATCATCGCAGTACAAAACACTTTTTAATTCTGGAATGGATGTGTGAAGTCTTTACTGAATTCATGAGGCATCAAGAACCTGAAGCAGTGTCCAGGATGGATGTTCCCAACCCGGTTCACGGGGCGTGCACAGAGCATATTCCCTCAGGGATTACTTTCCGTTCATTGATGTGAATGGACGGAGTTTCGTGGACTGAGCTGTGCAATTTCCCCATTGGCGCCCCCTGCCCACTGAAGAGGAAAATCGCGCCTTGTTTGTTAAGTGACTGTTACTAACGCTAATTATTGTGTAACCTGATTTTTTCACCGGGACACCGATTGTTCTATAAAAGGGGAGTCTTTACAGATCTCAGATACACTCCAGTCGGGACCGTAAAGTGTGAGCGAATTCACACATTCTTCTAAAAAATGGAAAAGCCAACAATTCTTCACATAAAGGAGATTTACTTCCCTGTTCTCGCAGCCTTTGGTTTTCCCGGTAAGTCAATATAACCTGTTGTTTCACAACTGTTCACTATCTCACTGGAAATGATTATGTAAGAAATTCCGAGGATGTCCTGATTTCAGAGTCGCTTATCCACCGGGATAAATGAGTGAATATCAGCGGGAATCCTCGCAGTCCGCGCTGCCTGTGAGGCGCTGCTCTGATCGGTAAATCGTGGGGACCGGGCGATCAACATTCTTCCCGATACGAGGTAGCGCGAGGCTGATTCCCCGGTCCCTCCAACAGAAATGGATCACTAAAGGATGTGCTACCTATTGCCCCGGGTCATCATTTTATTTGTACCGTTGTTCCTTGTCTCCTTTCAGTTGATAACTCCTCGGTCTGCAGCCACCTCCACCCAACAGGAGACAAATCCAGTACAGCCAATTAACGCCCCATCAGTCTAGTCTCAATCATCAGCAAAGTGATATAAGGTCTCATCGACAGTGCTTTCAATCGGCACTTACTCACCAATAACCTGCTCACCGACATTCAGTTTGTGTTCTGCCATGGCAACTCGGCTCCAGACATCATAACAGCCTTGGTCCAATCATGGACGAAAGCGCTGAATTCCAGAGGTGAGGTGAGAGAGACTGCCATTGACATCAAGGCACCAAGGAGCCCGAGTAAAATTGAAGTCAATGGGAATCAGGGGGAAAACTCTCTAGTGGCTGGAGTCATACCAAGCACAATTGTAGATGGTAGTGGTTATTGGAGGCCAATCATGTCAGCCTCAGGACATTGCTGTAGGAGTTCCTCAGGGCAGTGTCCTTGGCCCAACTATCTTCAGCTGGTTCATCAATGAACTTCTCTCCATCATAAGTCAGAAATTGGGATGTTCGCTGATGATTGCACAGTGTTCAGTTCCATTCTCAATCCCTCAGGTAAAATATCAGTCCGTGCCCGTATGCAGCCAGACCTGGATAACATCCAGGTTTGGGCTGATAAGTGGTAAGTAGCATTCGCCCCAGACAAGTGCGAGGCAATCACCATCTCCAACAAGGGAGAGTCTAACCACCTCCCCTTGACTGCATTACGGCATTACCATCGCCAAATCCCCCACCATCAGCATCCTGGGGGTCACCATTGTCCAGAAACTTAACAGGAATAAGCCATATAAATACTGTCGCTTTAAGGGCAAGTCAGAGGCTGGGTATTCTGTGGTCTGTGATTCACTCCATGACTCCCTAAAGCCTTTGCAACATCTACAAGGCACAAGTCATGAGTTTTGTCGAATACTCTCCACTTGCCTGGATGAGTGCAGCTCCAACAACACTCGGGAAGCTCGACACCATCCTGGACAAAGCAGCCCGCTTGAATGGTACTCCATCCACCACCCGAAATATCACTCCCTTCACCACCAGCGCACAGTGGCTGCAGTGTGTACCATCCACAGGATGCACTGCAGCAACTCGCCAAGGCTTCTTCGACAGCACCTCCCAAACCCGTGACCTCTACCACCTGGAAGGACAAAGGCAGCAGGCACATGGGAACAACATCACCTGCATGTTCCTCTACAAGTCACACACCATCCCGACTTGGAAATATATCGGCCGTTCCTTCATAGTCGCTGGGTCAAAATCTTGGAACTCCCTTCCTCACAGCATTGTGGGAGAACCTTAACCACACGGAATGCAGCGGTTCAAGAAGGCGCCTCTCGATCACCTTTTCTAGTGGAACTAGGGATGGGCAATAAATGCTGGTCTCGGCAGCAATGCCCACATCCCTCGGGGCGATTATAAATAGAAAAATCCAAGAGTTCCGACCTAAATTGAAGCTGTTGTCTCGGATGAATGTTTTTCTTGAATTCGAAAATTTCCAGTAATTGCTGTGAAATTATATTTAAAACTGCTGACATCTGATGAAGCTCCCGAGACCCCGCTCGACAGAAAAACTGAAGGAAATAAATTTAAATTTCGATATTTTGTTCCATGGGGCCGCAGCAGTAAATTATGAAATCGGGTCGGTTCATCACATGGGTATCAGCCTCATGGCGGGATGGTTTTAGCGCTCAACACTGTATTGAAATATGTGTTTGGACGTATGTCAGGAAATCCGTTTACTGATTGACTGCCGAAAATTTACAACTTCCAATACCATCCAATGTTTCCCTTTAGGCACTTTTCTTTGCACCTGTACCGTCCCTGCGAGGTGCTCCAGTTTAGCCTGGACCGTACAGTTATAGTGTGAGTGGAACCTCAATCTAGTGTTAGTGGCGACAGCGATGGAAATGTAATTCGGGACAGATGTATGACGGACGGATGATCCGATGTCGCCTGTTTTACACTATCGCCAAATGTCCAAATCTCCCTGTTGATTCTTCAGTGCCTGGGTGTCGGTTGCAGTGGGGACGCTCTCCGTCACCATTCCCCAGACTGACTCCGAGTGACCCTCCCCCCGCTGCCTTGACAACGTCTGACTGAAGTAAGCTGAAAAGACGGCGGATTGTCAGTCCCTCGATATTGAGTGTTTAGTGTTTTCTTTCTTTTAAATAAAGTGTCGTCATCGCTCGCCTATATTTAAAAAAGAACCCGTGTGCATTACCCTAAGTAGGAAATCATCAGAACATTTCCCCACAATATGCTGTGTGATTTATCTGAGTATCCCCGTTACTTACCTCTTGTCCCTCTTTCTTACAGCGAACCTAATGACAATCCTGATTCTTTCCAGAGGAAATTGCGGTCTTTCCAAATGCATCTCTATCTATATGGTGGCCATGGCTACAGCAGATCTACTGGTCATCATCTTCAATGTAATAGAGCATCAAATATTCAACCAAATCTTTCCACTTCAATTCCTGTCCTACACTGTCATTCGTAAGTTCATGATCTGCATTAATTGTACCAACCTGGATATGTCGGTATGGTTCACAGTCTCGTTCACATTTGACCGATTTGTATCTATATGTTGTCAGAAGTTTAAAACAAAGTATTGCACAGTGAGAACTGCGGCTGCGGTTATAACAACGCTCTCTGTCCTGATCTGTTTAGAAAACATCCCCCATTTGTTTGCATTTGAACATACACAAATAATTAACAATGTTCAGTGGGGTTTCCGCCCCGTATTGGACTTTTTTTCATCGCCTGCAGGTGTAATGTACACATGGTTAGAAAGTATTTTAATTCTGTGGATTCCTTTTGCTTTAATATTTCTGTTTAATTGTTTGACAGTCAGACGCATTTTAGTGGCCAGCAGAGCCCGCAGGGGCCTCCGGAGTCACAGCAGTGAGAATAAGAGCGACCCAGAGGCGGCGAACCGAAGGAAATCTATTATTTTACTGTTCACTGTATCTGGTAGTTTTATACTGTTGTGGCTGACAGCTGCCGTGAATTCTTTAGCTATCCGTCTGGTCGTGTATCACCGACCGGATTATGTAGCTCCTGCTTATATCGCCACTGAAACCGGATATATTCTCATGTATTTGAGTTCCTGCACAAACACGTGTATTTATGCAGCTACCCAAACGAAATTCAGGGAAGAGCTAAAGAAGGTGGTGAAATCTCCTTGGACATTTATTCTGATGTTGATGAAATAAATGAAAAGTCAAACCAAAGCTTCCTGTCCGAACTTGAGCTCAATTACAGTCCGTGTTCCATTTTAGATTGGCCGTCTTTCTTTGTTGTGAAATGAACCAGTATCAGAAAACACTTCTTCTATTTTATACCCTGAGTTTGATGCATGCTGCTTTCCTAGGGTGAACACAATAGTTTCCTGATAAAACAGCTCAAAATTCAAAGAGAACAGTCATGATTGAGCTTCAGCAGTTGGGTTGAACATGTGGGCGGCAGCGTTAACTGTCTTACACTCTTGGTGCTGGAATAGGACACGCCAGTTTAATTAATAATTAATGTTTTCTTTAGTACTGAAGCAATGAAGGGTGTTACAACCATAGTTATTTGTAATTATTCTGTAATCTTGGTGTGAATGTTGCAGGCCCTGTTCTCCCCTTCAGACACCGCTCCCCATTGTCTCCTGGCCCAATAGAACGGGACCCCTGTCTCCTGACAAGTGACAAATAATGGAGACAGCATGAAATTGACTCGTCAATGTGACGTTAGGCATCTCTGTTAACAGATATTTATTAAAATATCAGTTGATCATCAAAATGTTGGAATAATGTAACAGACCATTTGACCCAACTCAGTCATTGCCGGCGTTTTCCCTCCACTCTAGAAAATAGTTCCAATCACTTGATCCGCTCAATCTCAAAATCCCTTCAGTCTATTTTTATTCACACACCCGAACAATTTCATCTTGAATATGGGCATGATTTCTGCCTCTGTAATTTCCGCATCTTCACAACTCTCCATGTAAAGAGGTTTCTCCCACCCTCAGTTCTAAATCTCTTACATTTATTCGATAATCTATGGCCGTTGGTTCTTGATCCCTCAACTAATGGAAGCTTTCTGCTTCTATCTATCCTGTCTCGTCCATTCTTATCTTAAATCACCTGGATACGACTCGCCACAAGATATCAATCTGGTATCAATACACAATCTAGTGAAAGTCAGGAACGTGTTGTTAAGATGTTTAATTGATATGTTTCTCTTGGAGATGGCGGTGTTCTTGCTTATACTGAAAAATGGGAAGAATGTATTTGATGGCTTGGCCACTGCCCAAAACATTGGGTCCGTGCAGTGAGGGATTCTAATCAAACCCCTCCAGACGCCCCGATCTGTTGAGAGAGAGCCTGAAAGGGCAGGAATGGCTTCTATCGGATATCTCGTGCTGCCTGATCTTGGGATATCGCTGTGTTTACTGAAGTGACGTGTTGCTTGTGAAGCAACCAGCATCAGATATATAGAGATGCATGGAAGGAGAAGCTAGATAAACACATGAGGGAGGAAAGAATAGAGGGTTATGCTGATAGGGTTAGATGAAGAGGGCTAGAAGGAGGACCGTGTGAGGCATAAAGACCGGTGTTTGCCAGTTGAGCTCAATGACCTGTTTTGTGCTTTATATTCCATATAATTCTATGTAATTCTGTGATGAAGCTGCACTGAAGAACGGGTCCAAGACATGGTCAATCACGCTGACACCACCACTACATGAAATGGTTAATGTGGCACTGGACAGTATGTGAAACCAATGGGTAGAGATCTGTGCAATTGAATAGTTCGAGACAGATACATAATGATGATGAGATATTGTTCAGTGTTGGCCTTAAATACGGTAACTCCAACCCAGGGAGCACTGCAAGGAAATTGAAATTCACACTGTCCTGAAGTGTGCCAATGTGATACTGTATTGGTTTCTCCTTATATTATAGTAATGTTAATTTTTCGCCTTTGCATTTCAAGCAGGGAAGCATACGTCAATTTAAAGTCTCACTGGGCTGTTGGGCCAGGGCTGACCCTGCAGCAATGGTCAGTTTCAGGATGAAATAATAAGAAACTTCATTAAAGAGGGATCATTACATATTGATTCATAATTTCAGAGAACTTTAATAATTTGATGACAGTGTCGGAAACCGGTTAGTTCTTCAAACGAAAACATCTGGGCACACATAACCAATTAAATTGGAGCGAGTGATACAGAAACAAGAATGGACTTATTAATAGCGGTAGAATTGCATGTGTATGGACCAAGGGAGAAACTATCGATGATATAACGAAGTAAGGGAATTATACTTGTTAGCCCAATGGAAAAAGAGCTCGGTTTGTAAAGAAAACTATCGTTATTGATAAAGGATAAGTCAATTCCATTCTCCTTATGTGGAGTTGCATTTTAACTTCCATATAATTATGTGATCTATAATTGTGTATTTTTCCAGGTACCGGGAGTGAGTAAATGTATAAAAACTGTCTGTTTGTAATGAGTTTTCGGATTGGTAAAAGTCTAAGATACTGAGCTCAGAACTGTAAAAAGGTTGAATCCCAAATAACCTGCATCAGGTGTGGTTGTAAGTACAACCTTTTAAGTGTATGTTTAAGGACTATTGTATGCACTGTGTGCTTAATAAACTTATGACACCTCACTTCAATGTTCAAGAACATTACTGTGAACCTTTCGTTAACAATAGCCTTAGTACTTTAATTGTGAATGGCCTTCATTTAATCATTATGATTCAGTGCCCCTTTTACCAGTCAATCTTTAACATTCCAGTTGATCCTGAGATTCTCCAAAGTCCAAACTCCACATGGTTGCAGGTCCCCGTGGATCCGAGGCTGTGCCTATCCGACTGGAATCGATCTCGTGGGGAAATGGTGGTGGGTTATGGGCAGTTCCGTATAATAGGCACATTTCCATTTTACCGGAAACAGCATTTAAGGCACGAGTCCAGCAGCAGGCAGAGGATTTAATTCCATCAGTCAGCGACGTATCTGCACTCAATCACAATCATGAGAAGTCGATGTGCATTCAAACACATCATCCAAAATCAACAGGTAAAATAGAAAGCAAAGTCATGATCAAGTAAACCATTGCATTACCGTGTCAAATTCAATCACAAAATGTGGTGATTCCCCGCCCCCTGTTTCTGATCAAACTGTTGTTCTTTTCCCTTGAGTTTCTCTATTTCTAATTGAACAGTTCCTGTGTTCCCCCTATATTCCACTTTATTCTATTTCTAATTGAACATTTACTGTGTTCCCCCTTATTCCTCTTTACTCGATTTCAAATTAAACATTTGCCCTAGTCACTTATATTCCTCTGATATCTATTACCAATTAAATCGTTGCTGTGTTCCTTTGAATTCACTTGTTGTCCATTTCTAATTCCCCTAAATCCCCCTGTTCTCTATTTCTAACTGAGCCGTTACTCTATCCCCCTGAATTCCCATTTATTGTATTTCCAATTAAGCAGCTCGTGTTGCCCTAAATTACTCCGCCTCTATTTCTAATTAAGCAGTTACTGTGCTCCTCTAAATTTCCATATCCTCTAATTTTAATTTTATAGATTGGGAAAGGAGCCGGTTCCATCGATCGACAACTCGTTCACTCAAATAATGTTTCCGCAGATTAGTTTAGAATTTAACCCCTTCAAGTGCAGCCTATGTCCTCTGGTTCTACTGTTCTCGGCAACGTGAGACAACTTGTCATTTATTACGTTACCTAATGCAGTCACCGTACTGTTTCGCACACACTCTGGTCCTGGATATTCTTGGGGCCTCTGTATGTTTGTCAGAGGATTGTTAACACGATAAGGTTAATTGAACTGTTGGTGCTAAGGTCAGCTACAATTCAACAGTTTCAGTGCTTTAGTTGATAATTTAATTCAGAATCTCTCAGTTGCGATCATAACCCTGTATATAATTAAAAGCAGACTTGGCCTGTTGGTGAAATCTCACCATGGAAATCTCACTGACTGACACACTCTACGTCACTACACGTCGTTACAAACAAACGTCGTGAGTGGCCTGTAGGATCACATTCGATTTAATGTTTGTTGAGTAATTTGCTCGTGGCCCAATAAAAAATGCGAATGCAATGTTGGCCTTTATCTCAAACGGTCTGGAATACAATGGGGAACAAGTTATGCTTCAGTTGTATAGAGCTTTGGTCAGATCCCATCAGGAACACCTCATTCTGTTTGGGAACTGCATCTCAAGAAGTACCTTGGAGGGGTGCACTGTAAACATCGCCTTAAATATTCAAAGCTAACAGAGGCGCATTGAGATGTCGAACCCACGCTCTAAATTACACAATGCTGAGGACGTACCGCTTGGCCACTGCAGTGTCTTCACGAACCTTTGGTGACCCCGGACATTACCCCAGAGGTCAAACATCTTTCAATATTAATATCTGAATTCATCTTCCCTACAAGGAACGTGGCTCTGTCTGATAGTAGGTACTTATCTAACGTCTCCTTAAATGTATCCATGCTATTCGCCTCAATTACTCCATGCGGCAGCAAGTTCCACATTCGAACTTCTAAAGAAGTTTCTCCTCAAATCCCTAGTGGATTTATTGGTGACTATCTTATATTAATGGCACCAAGTTTTGAATACCCCCACAATCAGAAACATTTTCTCTTTGTCTACCCGCTCAAACCCCTTCTTAATTCTAATGACCTCTATTAGGTCCCCCCTCAAACGTTTCTTTTCTAGAGAAAAGAGCCCCAGCCTCTTTAGCCGTTCCTGCTGGTTATAACCTCTCAGCGCTGGTATCTTCCTCGTAAATAATTTTTGCACCATATCCAGCGTCTCTCTATCCTTTTTGCAATATGGAGACCACAATTGTATACATTACACTAAGTGTGGTCTAACTAAGGATCTGTTCAAGTTTAACTAACTACTCTGTAGGAGTAGGTGGTCTCCTCAGTCATCCTCCCAAAACACAACACCTCACGCTTATTACTGTCTAAATTCATTGGCCATTTACATTTCCATTCTGTAAGTTTGTTAAAGTCTTCTTGTATTTTGTTGCAGTCTTCCTGAGCATTAACTATCCCCCAAACTATCCTCCAACTTGGTTTCAGCCCCAAATGTTAATAATGTGCTTCCGATTATCATGTCCAAATAATTTGTGTAAATGGGTAGTAATTGTGTTCCCAGCACGGATCCTTGTGTAACACCACTTTCCACCTTCCGCCAGTTGAAGTAATACCCACACTCTGTTTTCTGTTTTGTACGCAGTTTGCCATTCATTCTGCTATTGTACCCTGACTCCACATGCTCTGATTTTAGTCACGAGTCTTCTATGTGGTAACTTATGAAAGTCTGTATGAATGTTCAGTGCAATAGGAAAGTCGTTGGATTGGGACATATCAATGGAATGGGAAAGTCAATGGACTGGGATATGTCAATGGATTGCGAAAGTCAATTGATGGGCGAATTGTCAATAGTACGGTAAACCGATCGCTGCTTTTATTTCTGACTCTTCCTCTCTCATTCTGTCCGTCACTATCTCTGCCGTCATCTATCTCTATCTGTCTCAGTCGCTTTGTCTGTTTTAATGTCCGGGTTCCTTTTTCCCCATTTTCTGTTGCTTTGATGCAGGAGGTCTTTCTATCGGTTGGGTGCCAAGAGACACGGGGTCCCGAGTGAGCTTTACACACTCTCTCCCTTTCTCTCCAATACCACTATCACATTTTGAGGATCACAGGGTCAGAGAAGGAAACAGATCGAAATAGATTTGTGCCAAAGAAGGAAACATTTGCCTCTGTCCTGTTTCAAAACCACAAAATGAAGGAATTGTAATCTCTGGGAAAACGCCTCACGTAGAGTTGTTAAAGGCTCTAAGTTTACAGGGGGAGTTTGACATTCCAGCTGAGACGGCGAGAAATAAAGAAACGTGGCCGTTAAGCTGCTTCGTGAAATCGTTTCATTAAAGATTGGAAGCTTAAAGCAGGCGCAGGGGTCAAACCCGCCCTCTTCCGATCGACAAGATCGACGGCCTACCTCTTGGACACCGCACCTCACCACAACTCCCCTACTATATTTGCAATAGTGCCATTGGGCTAGGTACAACTTTACATCCGAAAAACAGCATCTCTGAGAGCGCAGCATTGAGAGAGTCAGCCTGGATTTTTGTTCCGTCCCTGGATTGGGGCATAAAATCGCGACCTTCGAACTCAGAGGGGAGGGAATTCCACCACAGAAATCACCTCCAAGGCGAAAAATGTTCCATTGCCCTCGATTCCAGAAACCATGTACAACCACCCTGGCTCTGCACTTTTTCAAAAGTCCCCTGTCAGGCTAAACATCTATCACTCTTCTGCTCCTCGTACATTGACCCTTAGAATCGATATTGAACTGGGGGTTGCAGAATATCCGCCTCCTTGTCTTTTTTAAATTCGTTCATGGGATGTGGGCGTCGCTGACGAGGCCAGTATTTATTGCCCATCCCTATTTGCCCTTGAGAAGGTGGTGGTGAGCCGCCTTCTTGAACCGCTGCAGCCCGTGTGGTGAAGGTTCTCCCACAGTGCTGTTGCGAAGGGAGTTCCAGGATTTGACCCAGCGAAGATGAAGGAACGGCGATATATTTCCAAGTCGGGATGGTGTTTGCCTTGGAGGGGAACGTGCAGGTGCTGTTGTTCACATGTACCTGCTGCTCTTGTCCTGCTAGGTGGTAGATGTCGAGGATTTGGGAGGTGCTGTCGAAGAAGCCTTGGCGAGTTGCTGCAGTACACACTGCAGCCACTCTGAGCCGGTGGTGAAGGGAGTGAATGTTTCGGGTGGTGGATGGGGTGCCAATCAAGAGGGCTGCTTCGTCCTGGATGGTGTTGAGCTTCTTGAGTGTTGTCGGAGCTGCTCTCATCCAGGCAAGTGGAGAGTGTTCCATCACACTCCTGACTTGTGCCTTGTAGATGGTGAAAAGGCTTTGGGGAGTCAGGAGGTGAGTCAGTCGCTGCAGAATACCCAGCCTCTGACCTGCTCTTGTAGCCACAGTATTTATATCGCTGGTGAGCCCCCAGAATGTTGATGGTGGGGGATTCGGCGATGGTAATGACGTTGAATTTCAAGGGGAATGGTTAGACTCTCTCTTGTTGGAGATGGTCATTGCCTGGCAGTTGTCTGGAGCCAATATTCCTTGCCACTTATCAGCCCAAGCCCGGATGTTGTCCAGGTCCTGCTGCATGCGGGCTCGGACTGCTTCATTATTTGCGGGATTGTGAATGGAACTGAACACTGTGCAATCATCAGCGAACTTCCCCATTTCCGACCTTGTGATGGAGGGAAGGTCATTGTTAAAGCAGCTGAAGATGGTTGAGCCTCGGACACTTCCCTGAGGAACGTCTGCATCAATGCCCTGGGGCTGTGTTGATTGGCCTCCAAACAACCACCACCATCTTCCTTTGTGCTCGGTATGACTCCAGCCACTGGAGAGTTTTCCCTCTGTTTCCCATTGACTTCAAATTTACTTGGGCTCCGTGGTGCCACACTCGGTCAAATGCTGCCTTGATTTCAAGGGCAGTCACTCTAACCTCACCTCTGGAATTCAGCTCTTTTGTCCATGTTCGGACCAAGGCTGTAATGAGGTCTGGAGCCGAGTGGTCCTGGCGGAACCCAAACTGCGCATCGGTGAGCAGGTTATTGGTGAGTAAGTGCCGCTAGTTTGCACTGTCGACGACACGTTCCCTCACTTAGATGATGATTTAGGGTCGACTGATGGGGTGTTAATTGGCCGGATTGGATTTGTCCTGCTTTTTGTGGACAGGACATGCTTTGTATCCTGGAATCATCCCATGCGCCAGTGGGGACCTGGGGTGGAGAGCGGTGCCCAGAGCAGTGGCTGTTGGCGCGAGTTCACTGATACACAGGCCCGTCGGTCAGTTCTGCGGCCTGGAGGAAACCGTGTATCACAGATATCTGGAGTGTGAGAGTTTTGCCGCCCCTGTTCTGTTATTTAACGCGACTGTTCCTACATTCTTGACTACACTTCAGCCGAACGCTCCTCATCGTGGGCCACCCGGTACATGAAGCAGGTCGGAGGACCAACTCGTGGGTTAAAACCGCCATCGACAGGTGCAGTATACGTGGGATCCGAGAGGGGCGTGGGTCGCTCCGACTGCCCGCCTCTCTTCCACTTTATCACCCAGAACAGCAACTCGCGGGTCACTGGTGGAAAAATGGCATTTATTTGCTAAAATTCGGCCATTTTACAATTAGTTTTATATTTCCCGCTGAAATACATTGGAACTTGTCCTGATTCATAGAGTTATTTAAAAAAAAAACAGATGTGAAAGGAAACAGACAGGGAAATGGATAGAATCAGGCGCGCACACAATTTCTCTCTCTCTCTCTCACTTTCCCTCCGCGAACATGTGCTTTATTCCAATAGCCAGTGCGTGGAGCGAGATGGACCTGTTCCGATCACCGTGTCATGGGATCCCTTAACTAGATACTGGGCAGACAAAGGGACGTAAAGAAAGTCTTTGCATTTATATAACGCTTTTCACAACCTCAAGATGTGAACGCCCAAAGCAATTTACAGCCCATGAAGCATTTGTGAAGTTTGGTCATTGTTGTAATGTTGGAAACGCGGCAGCCAATTTACTCACAGTTTTGTCCGACAAACAGCAAAAGAAGGCAACTCTGACAGTCCAGCACTGGGAGCGTCAGCCTGGACTGTGTGTTCAGTGTCTGACACTGGCACCAGAATCGTGTGGAATTTGATGTTGAGGGGTCCAGTTCCCGACATCGGGTTATTTGCGTGCTTCTAGGCATGAAAATCCAACTATGTCTACCCGCGTGGGATGGAATCCCACTCCTAATACAAATGTAGTTATGTTAAACCATCTTTGTTTGTGGATCGGTTCAATTCATCAGATATTTAAATTACGTGGCAGGAAATGCAGCAGAATATTTATCAGCAAATGGTCCATATTTATCGAAAAATGTTACACATTTATCACCAAATGGTCCATATTTATCAGCAAATGGTCCATATTTATCAGCAAATGGTCCATATTTATCACCAAATGTTCCATATTTATCAGCAAATGGTCCATATTTATCACCAAATGGTCCATATTTATCAGCAAATGGTCCATATTTATCAGCAAATGGTCCATATTTATCAGCAAATGGTCCATATTTATCTGCAAATGGTCCATATTTATCATCAAATGTTACATATTTATCAGCAAATGGTCCATATTTATCACCAAATGTTACATATTTATCAGCAAATGGTCCATATTTATCAGCAAATGGTCCATATTTATCAGCAAATGGTCCATATTTATCAGCAAATGTTAAATATTTATCATCAAATGGTCCATATTTATCAGCAAATGTTACATATTTATCACCAAATGGTCCATATTTATCAACAAATGGTACATATTTATCAGCAAATGCTCCATATTTATCAGCAAATGGTCCATATTTATCAGCAAATGGTCCATATTTATCAGCAAATGGTCCATATTTATCAGCAAATGGTCCATATTTATCGAAAAATGTTACATATTTATCGAAAAATGTTACATATTTATCAGCAAATGTTCCATATTTATCATCAAATGTTACATATTTATCAGCAAATGGTCCATATTTATCGAAAAATGTTACATATTTATCAGCAAATGGTCCATATTTATCACCAAATGTTCCATATTTATCAGCAAATGGTCCATATTTATCACCAAATGGTCCATATTTATCAGCAAATGGTCCATATTTATCAGCAAATGGTCCATATTTATCAGCATATGGTCCATATTTATCATCAAATGTTACATATTTATCAGCAAATGGTCCATATTTATCACCAAATGTTACATATTTATCAGCAAATGGTCCATATTTATCAGCAAATGGTCCATATTTATCAATAAATGGTCCATATTTATCAGCAAATGGTCCATATTTATCAGCAAATGGTCCATATTTATCAGCAAATGTTAAATATTTATCATCAAATGGTCCATATTTATCAGCAAATGTTACATATTTATCACCAAATGCTCCATATTTATCAACAAATGGTACATATTTATCAGCAAATGCTCCATATTTATCAGCAAATGGTCCATATTTATCAGCAAATGGTCCATATTTATCAGCAAATGGTCCATATTTATCAGCAAATGCTCCATATTTATCAGCAAATGGTCCATATTTATCAGCAAATGGTCCATATTTATCAGCAAATACTCCATATTTATCAGCAAATGGTCCATATTTATCAGCAAATGGTCCATATTTATCAGCAAATGGTACATATTTATCGAAAAATATTACATATTTATCAGCAAATGCTCCATATTTATCACGAAATGCCAAAAATAATTATCACCAAACGATCCATGTTTATCACCAATTGTTCCATATTCATCACCAAATGTTTCATATTTATCACCAGTGATTAATACTAAACGTGCTTTTAAAGCTTAGTTTAGACCTGATCAGAACATAAGAAATCGGAGCAGGAGTAGGCCACTCGGCCCCTCAAACCGACTCCGTCATTGAATCAGATCATGGCTGACCTTCGACCTCGACTCCACTTTCCCGCCCGATCCCCATATCCCTTGATTCCCCTCGAGTCCAAAAATCTATCGATCTCAGCCTTGAATATAATCAATGACTGAGCATCCACAGGCCTCTGGGGGAGAGAATTCCAAAGGTTCACAACCCAGTGAAAAAGGAAATAAGAGAGGCAAAGAGAGAGTATGAGAATAGACTGGCGGCTAATACAAAAATCAATCCAAATTCTTCGACAGGCATGTAAAAAGTAAACGGGTAGTAGGACACGGATTGCGACTGATTTGGAACCGAAAAGGAAATCTCCGCTTGGAGGCAGAGGGCATGGCTGAGGTACGAAATGAATACGTTCCATCTGTCTTGAGAAGAAGATGCTGCCGCAGTAACAGTAAAAGAGCAGGCAGTTCAGATCCTGGATGGGGTAAAAATTGTTGAAGAGGACGTACTAGAAAGGCTGGCTGTACTTAAAGTAGATCAGTCACCCGGTCCAGATGGATGCCTTCTCGGTTTCCGAGGGAAGTAAGTGTGGAAATTGCGGACCTACTAGCCATAATCTATCAATCATCCTCAGATACGAGGGTGGTGCTGGAGGACTGGAGAATTGCAAATGTTACACCCTTGTTCAACGAGGGGAAAGCAGTTGATGTGGTGTGTATGTGCTTTCAACAGGCGTTTGATAAAGTGCCACATTATAGGCTTGTCAGCAAATTTGAAGCCCATGGAATAAAAGGGGCCGTGGCAGCAAGGATACGAAATTAGCTAAACAACAGGAAACGGAGAGTAGTGGTGAACGTTTACTTTTCGGACTTGAAGGAAGTATACATTGGTGTTCCCCAGGGGCCGGTACGAGGACCACTGCTTTTCTTGACATATATTAGTGACTTGGACTTGCATGTGCAGGGCTCAATTTCGAAATTTGCAGATGACAAAAGACTCGGAAGTGTAGTCAACAATGGGGAGGATAGTGATAGACTTCAGGACGATATGGACAGGCTGGTGGAATGGGTGGACACGTGGCAAATGAAAATAAACGCAGAAAAATACGAAGTGCGACATTTCGGTGGGAAGAACGGGAAGAGGCAATATAAACTAATGGGCACATCTCTAAAAGGGGGAGAGGAGCAGAGAGATCTGGGGGTATATGGGCACAAATCGTTGAAGGTGTCAGGTCAGTATGAGAAAACTGTTAAGAAAGCATACGGCATCCTGGGCTTTATTAACAGATGCACGGAATGCAAAGCAAGGCGGTAATGATGAGCCTTTAGAAAACGATGGATTATTGTGTCCAGTTCTGAGCACTGCACTTTCGGAAGAATGTGAAGGTGTTGGAGAGGGTGCACAAGAGATTTACGAGAATGATTCCAGGGATGAGGGACTTGAGTTACGTGGATAGATTGGAGAAGTTGGGATTGTTCTCCTTCGAGCGGAGAAGGTTGTCAGGAGATTTGATGGAGGTGTTCAAAATCATGAAGAGTCCAGACAGAGGAGATAGAGAGAAACTGTTCCCATTGGCGGAAGGGGAAAGAACGAGAGGACATAGATGTAAGGTGATTGCCAAAAGATCCAAAGGTGTCATGAGAAAAAAAAACGTTTTTTACACAGCGAGTAGTGAGGATCTGGATAAGTCTTTAAAGGGAAAAAAATAGCTGTGCTACAGGAATAGGGCGGCGGAGTGGGACTAGCTGGTTTGTTTTTGCAGATAGAGAGCATGGACTCGATGGGCCAAATGGCACCCTTCCGTGCTGTAAGCATTCTATGATTCTATGATTCTATTTGAATGAAATAATTACAGGGCTATGTCGAAAGAGCAGGGGAAAAGGACTAATTGGGTAGCTCTTTCAAAGAGCCGACATAGGTACGACATAGGTACGACATGGCCTCCTCCTGTACTGTATCTTACTATCATACTATGATACTGTGTATCACTGACACAGTGTGGTTGGTAGGTTCAGGTGAGTATTTCTACGATTCTGCAGTGCAGCAACGAAAGTAAAAAGAAAGGTAAGGTCTGCAGGTCTTATGGCAAGTAAGGTTTTAAAGTGAATCAATGTCTTAGTGTGGCTAACATTCTGTAAATTAAGAGTAATTTAAAGCAGTAAACTCCTTAAAGGGAGTAACTAACGAGCTTAATTTAAGGCAGGTCATGGCAGCAGAGCTCGCACCCGTGAGATGCTCCTCCTGCGCTATGTGGGAAGTCATGGACACTACCGGTGTCCCTGGCGATCATGTGTACAGGAAGTGTGTCCAGATGCAACTACTGGCCACCGCATTTCGGAGCTGGAGCTGAGAGTTGATTCACTGTGGAGCATCCGCGATGTTGAGATTATCGTGGGGGACAACACGTTCAGTGAGGTGGTCATACCGCAGGTAATGATTATACAGGCAACAATAAAATGGGTGAACGCCAAACAGAATAAAAGGAATAGGCAGGTAGAGCAGGGGACCCCTGGGAACATCTCCATCTCAAACAAATATTCCACTTTGGAAAGTGCCTCCCTGGTGCGACGGTGAAGGACGTCACGGAGAGGCTGCAGGACATTCTCAAGGGAGAGGGTGAACAGCCAGAGGTCGTGGTCAATTTTGGTACCAACGACATCGGTAAATAAAGGGATGAGATCCTGCAAGCAGAATATGGGGAGTTAGGAAATAAATTAAAAAGCGGGACCTCTTACGCAGTAATCTCAGGATTACTCCCAATGCCTCGTGGAAGCGAGAGCAGAAATAGGAGAATAGACCAGATGAATGTGTGGCTTGAGAGATGGTGCAAGAGGGAGGGGTTTCAATTCCATGGGCATTTGGACCGATTCTGGGAAAGGCGGGACCTGTACAAGTTGGACGGGTTGCACCCAAGCAGATCCGGGAACAATATCCTCGCGTGGCATTTCCTAGTTCTGTTGGGGAGGGTTTACAGTGGTATGGCAGGGGGATGGAAACCAAAGTACAGGAACAGATAGGACAAATTCAGACCCGGAAACGGGAATTGAAAAGCAGTTAGTGATGCAGTAAGCGACGCAGAAAGGCAAACAAATCTAAGGTTAAATCGTGTTCAGCACAGGAATCTGACGGGGATAAAGGGTATATACATCAATGCAAGAAGTATTACAAACAAAGAAGATGAGCAAATGGGCACAGTTGGACCGATGGCAGCATGATTTAATTGCTATAACGGAAACCTGGCTTAAAGAGGTGGATAATTGGAAGCTCAATATCCCTGGATATAGAGTTTGCAGGCAGGGTAAAGTGGGTGATAAAAAAAGAAGGGTGGGTAGTATTATTGGTTCAAGAATCAATTACAGTTGTGAGAAGGGATGATAAGCTAAATGCATCATCAATCGAGGCCATATGGATTGAGCGACTCTCAATCATCAGCAAAGTGATGGAAGGTGTCGTCGACAGTGCTATCAAGCGGCACTTACTCACCAATAACCTGCTCACCGATGCTCAGTTTGGGTTCCGCCAGGACCACTCGGCTCCAGACCTCATTACAGCCTTGGTCCAAACATGGACAAAAGAGCTGAATTCCAGAGGTGAGGTGAGAGTAAAGCTCAGCATTTGACCAAGTGTGGCACCAAGGAGCCCAAGTAAAATTGAAGTCAATGATAATCAGGGGGAAAACTCTCCAGTGGCTGGAGTCATACCGAGCACAAAGGAAGACGGTAGTGGTTGTTGGAAGCCAATCACTTCAGCCCCAGGACATTGCTGCAGGAATTCCTGAAGACAGTGTCCAAGGCCCAACCATCGTCAGCTGCTTCATTAATGACATTCCTTCCATCATAAGGTCATAAATGGGGATGTTCATTGATGATTGCAGTGTTCAGTTCCATTCGCAACCCCTCAGTTAATGAAACAGTCCGAGCCCGCATGCAGCAAGACCTGGACAACATCCAGGCTTGGGCTCATAAGTGGCAAGTAACATTCGCGTCAGACAAGTGTCAGGCAATGACCATCTCCAAAAAGACAGAGTCCAACCACATCCCCTTGACATTCAACGGCATTACCATCGCCGAATCCACCACCATCAACATCCTGGGGGTCACCATTGACCAGAAACTTAACTGGACCAGCCATATAAATACTGTGACTGCAGGAGCAGGTCAGAGGCTGGGTATTCTGCGGCGAGTGACTCAACTCCTGATTCTCCAAAGCCTTTCCACCATCTACAAAGCACAAGTCAGGAGTGTGATGGAATGCTCTCCACTTGCCTGGATGTGTGCAGCTCCAACAACACTCAAGAAGCACCACACCATCCAGGACCCGAAACATTAACTCCCTTCAACACCGGCGCACAGTGGCTGCAGTGTGTACCATCCAGAGGATGCACTGCAGCAACTCGCCAAGGCTTCTTCGACAGCACCTCCCAAACCCGCGACCTCAACCACCTAGAAGGACAAGAGCAGCAGGTACTTGGGAACAACACCACCTGCACGTTCCCCTCCAAGTCACGCACCATCCCGACTTGGAAATATATCGCCGTTCCTTCATCGTCGCTGGGTCAAAATCCTGGAACTCCCTTCCTAACCGCACTGTGGGAGAACCTTCACCACACGGAATGCAGCGGTTCAAGAAGGCACTCACCACCACCTTCTCAAGGGCAATTAGGGATGGGCAATAAATGCCGGCCTCGCCAGCGACGCCCACACCCCATGAACGAATAAAAAAAAATCATCATTCAATACTGTAGGCTGTAATATTACACGTTTCAATATTCCAGGCTGTAATGTTAAACTATTCAATACTCCAGCCAGTAGTATTACACGATTCCACACTCCTGGGTTAATATTGCAGGGTTCTGAAGCCCAGGCTGTAATATGAAATCATTCAATACACAGAGATAAAGGATCCTGAAAAATTTATTGCACAGAAGTCGGCCATTCGTCCCATCGTGCCCGTGCCGACGGGCACGATGGGACGAATGGCCACCCAGCCTATTCCGACTTTTCAGCTCATGGTCTGTAGCCTTGCAGATTACAGCACTTCAAGTGCACATTCAGTTACTTTTTTAAAGTGATGAGATTTTCTGCCTCTTCCACCATTTCAGGCAGTGGGTTCCAGACCCCCACCACCCTCTGGGTGAAAATATTTCTCCACAACTCCATTCTAATCTTTCCACCAATTACTTCAAAGCTGTGAGCCCGAGTTTTTGAACTCTGTAAAGAAAACAGGTCCTGCCTGTTCACTCTATCTGGGCCCCTCGCTGTCCAAATCCTCAATTATATCTTAAATCTCCTCTCAACCCCCTCAACTCCAAAGTAAACGACGCAAGCCTATTCAATCTTCTCCCAAAGCTAAAATTCTCCAGTCTTGGCAACATCCTTGTAAATCTCATCTGCACCCTTTCCAGTGCAATCACATATTTCCTGCAATGTTGGGACCAGGGCTGTACGCAGTGCTTTAGCTGTCGTCTGACTCGTGTTTTATACAGTTCTAGCAGAACTTCCCTGCACTTATATTCCATGCCTCGGCTAATAAAGCAAAGCATCCCGTACGCCTTCTTAACCTTCTTATCTAGCTGTCCTGCTATCTTCAGGGATCAGTGGAGATTCACTCCAAGGTCCATCTGTTCCTCTGCACTTCTCAGTATCCCACCATTTACTGCGAATTCCCTTGCCTTGTTTGCCATCCCCAAATGCATTACCTCACACTTATTAGTATTGAATTCCATTGACCACATTTCTGCCAACCTGACAAGTCGATTGATCTCCTCCTGCAGTCTGCAGCTTTCTTCCTGACTATCATCCGCACGACCAATTTTTGTATAATCTGCAAACTTCTTAATCATGCCCCCTACATTTAAATCTAAGTCATTGATATCTTCCTGTGGAACGCCACTGGAAACATATTTCCAGTCACAAAAGCACCCGTTGACTATTACACTTCGCTTCCTGACACTGAACCAATTCTGAATCCAATAAGTAACGAATGGATTGATTAAAAAAGGGATGATAGATTATGAAAATAAATTAGCAAAAAATATAAAAACAGATAGCAAGAGTTTCAAAAGTTATGTAAAAAGAAAAAGGGTGGCTGAGGAAAACATAGGTCGCTTCGAGGATGAGACCGGGAAATTAATGGTGGGAAACATGGAGATGGCAAAAATGCTGAACAAATATTTTGTTTCAGTCTTTACGGTAGAGGACACTAAGAATATCCCAATACTGAACAAACAGGGGGCTCGAGGGGGAGGGGCTAAATACGAATAAAATCACAAAGGAATTTGTACTCAGTAAATTAATGGGACTCAAGGCGATCAATCCCCTGGACCTGATGGCTTACACCTTAGGGTCTTGAGGGAAGTGGCAGTGGGGATTGTGGATGCTTGGTAATAATTTTCCAAAATTCTCTGGACTTGGCAAAGGTCCCGGCAGATTGGAAAACTGCTGAGGTAACACCCTTATTTAAAAAGAGTGGTAGGCAGAAGGCTGGAAATTATAGACCAATTAGGCTAACATCAGTGGTGGGTAAAATTTTGGAGTCTATTATTAAGGAGACAGTAGCGGAATATTTGGATAAACATAATTTAATAGGACAAAGTCAGCATGGCTTTATGAAGGGGAAGTCATGCGTGACAAATTTGCTTGAGGTCCTTGAGGACATAACGTACAGGGTGGATAAAGGGGAACCAGTGGACGTAGTGTATTTAGACTTCCAGAAGGCATTCGACAAGGTGCCACATAAAAGATTATTGCTCAAGATAAAGAATCACTGGATTGGGGGTAATATTCGGGCGTGGGTGGAGGATTGGTTATCGAACAGGAAGCAGAGAGTTGGGATAAATGGTTCCTTCTCGGACTGGCAACCAAAAGCCAGTGGTGTTCTGCAGGGGTCGGTGCTGGGTCCCCAACTCTTTACAATCTATATTAACGATTTGGAGGAGGGGACCGAATGTAACATATCAAAGTTTGCAGATGATACAAAGATGGGAGGGAAAGTAGAGAGTGAGGAGGACATAAAAAACCTAAAAGGGGATATGGACAGGCTGGGTGAGTGGGCGGAGATTTGTCAGATGCAATACAATATTGGAAAATGTGAGGTTATGCACTTTGGCAGGAAAAATCAGAGAGCAAGTTATTATCTTAATGGAGAGAAACTGGAAAGTACTGCAATACAAAGGGATCTGGGGGTCCTAGTGCAAGAAAATCAAACAGTTCGTATGCAGGTGCAGCAGGTGATCAAGAAGGCCAACGGAATGTTGGCTTTTTTTGCTCGGGGATAGAATATAAAAACAGGGAGGTATTGCTGCAGTTATATAAGGTATTGGTGAGGCCGCACCTGGAATACGGCATACAGTTTTGGTGTCCATACTTAAGTAAAGACATACTTGCTCTCGAGGCAGTACAAAGAAGGTTCACTCGGTTAATCCCGGGGATGAGGGGGTGGACATATGAGGGGAGGTTGAGTAGATTGGGACTCTACTCATTGGAGTTCAGAAGAATGAGAGGCGATCTTATTGAAACGTATAAGATTGTGAAGGGTCTTGATCGCGTGGATGCGGTAAGGATGTTCCCAAGGATGGGTGAAACTGGAACTAGGGGGCATAATCTTAGAATAAGGGGCTGCTCTTTCAAAACTGAGATGGGGAGAAATTTCTTCACTCAGAGGGTAGTAGGTCTGTGGAATTTGCTGCCCCAGGAAGCTGTGGAAGCTACATCATTAAATAAATTTAAAACAGAAATAGACAGTTTCCTGGCAGTAAAAGGAATTAGGGGTCACGGGGAACGGGCAGGAAATTGGACATGAATTTAGATTTGAGGTTAGGATCAGATCAGCCATGATCTTATTGAATGGCGGAGCAGGCTCAAGGGGCCAATTGTCCTCCTCCTGCTCCTATTTCTTATGTTCTTATGTTGTGTTCTTATCTGCCACTTTCCCATGGGCTTTTACTTTGCTGACCAGTCTACCATTTGGGACCTTTTCAAAAGCCTTGCTAAAATCCACGTAGGCTACATCGAATGCGCTACCCTGATCGACCCTCCTTGTTACCGGCTCAAGTTCAATTGTATTAGTCAGACACGACCTTCCCTTAACAAATCCACGCTGACTCTGCTTGATAAATTCTAAATGACGATTAATACTCTCCTCAGAATTGTTTCCAATAATTTTCCCACCACCGAGGTTAGGCTGACTGTCCTGTAATTTCTCGGACTGGCACTTTCCCCCCTTTTAAACAACAGTATAACTTTAGCAGTCCTACAGTCCTCCAGCAACACATTTGCAGCCAGAGGGGATTGTTAGAGCCTCCGCTACTTCCTCCGTTGCTTCTCTTAACAACATGGGATACATTTCATCTGGGCCTGGCGATTTATCTGCTTTTGAAGATGCTGAACACCTTTATACTTCCTCTCCGCGATGATGGTGACCCCACCCTAATGGTGGCGATCCTACAGTAACATTAATGGTTGAGATCCTACTCTAATATTACTGGCGGAGACCCTACTCTAACATTACAGGTGGTGACCCGACTCTAACATTACTGTTGGTGACCCTACTCTCACATTATTGATGGTAAATCCTACTCTAACATAGTGATGGTGATCCTACAATAACATTAATGATGTTGTTTCTATTCTAACGTTACTGGTGGTAACCACACTCGAACATTACTGGTGGCGGCTGTTACCTATTTCACTGCAACTGGGTCATTCCCAACCGAACCTGACAGTGCAGAACACAGCTGGCCTGTCAGAGCAAAGTGACCATTCAATTTATCACCCGGAGAAGCAGCTCACTTGTCTGCTCAGGAACTTACTGGTGGGGAAATATTTATTCGTTTGAAATCGAAGTTTAACAATTGTTTCCTTAAAATAGTGTTTGCCGTGTCCTGGTGAATATGTTTAAAATACTATAAACGACATTTCCACCGAGAGATGGAGAAAGGTACACACAATTAGTTCCTGCTTAGTTTTTTTTCCAATTCTGTTAGTTTCTTCTATTTTCTGTCTCTCTCTTTTTCTTTATCTTTCTATCTCTGGCTATCGGTCTCTCTCAGTACCTTTTATGCCTCCTTCTCAGCCTATATCTTTCACTCTCTCTCTGCTGCTCTTTCTCTTTATGGCTTTTTCTTAATCTGTATGAGTGTGTCCCTCTTCCCCTGTCTCTCTGTCTCTTTCCCACTCTCTGCAATAGAAAGAAGAACAGTGGAAATGATACTGAGCCCCATGGGTCACTTCCAAAGCAGATTTTCTTCGACCTGAATCAACGAGTGGTTAAGGCGTTGGGTTAAAATCCAATACACGTGGGTTCCAACCTCATTCGTGGTAACTTTGACCAACAATGAGTTTCATAATTACTTTCACATCTACTGGTCGAATATATACTGAATCTGCATCAAAATATTCAGAGATTTAAAATCGATAGAACAGAAGGTGCCACATTTTATCTGTCTGTTTCAGTCTCAATCGAACATTCCCTTGTTTACATTTATTACAGATGGTCAGGAGACTTTCCCAATCAATAAATTTAAAATTATAAATAACCGGAACCCCAGCCATTTCCAGTCCCAGTTTCCGGTGTGGATGCAAGCACAAATCAGGCCGAGCCCGTCTTTTTCAGATATTCACTCCTGTAGTACAGCGAGGCCGGTAGTACAGACACTGATTACAGACGCAGCACCCAACGCCTGAATAACTCCGGCATTGAGCTTAAAGCACCGAAATATCCAACCGCTCATCAAGTGACCGTGAGCAGCCCCAGGCACAGGGGCTGCAGTAAAATCATTGGACATGGGCTCGGGATCTCTCACTTTCAATGAAACATCAATGAATAGAACACATCAAAGGATTGGGAGCAGGGAAAGGATTGGGAATGGTTAATAAATCGAGAAACATCAATCGATTACAAACTCTCAATTGTGTTGCAAAGATAATGGTTTGGGGAATTATCAATAGATTGGGAGTCATCGATGGATTCGGAAACATCAATTGTTTGGAGACCACGATGAGGTCGGACAAGTTTGAGAAAAATACTTATTTTCATAAAATCGAAGATATCGATCACATCACTTTCTCTAACAGTCTCTTTCTGTGCAAAAGAAAAAAGTAAAAGGAAAAGTGTAATGAACACTGAGCCCAAGAATCGCTATTCTCGAGTAAACGGCTCGAGCAGAATTGTTAAATATTTAAAGTTCAGTGGGAGATTGATATTACAGCTGAGATGGCGAGAGACAATGGCCTCCTGATGTGCTGTTTCATTCTCTGAATCTCTGATTCTATTATTTCGTTAATGAATGGCCTTGTAATTTATAAGATTACTTCCCCAGTTCTTGATTCCCTCACCAGTGTTTCTCAGTATCTGCCCCATCAAATCATTTTTACATTTTAAACACCTCGATCAGGTCACTCCTCAATCTTCTCTACTCACGGGAATACTCGTTTGGACTATGCAAACAGTCCTCATAATTTAACCCGCTAAGCCCCGGTATCATTCTGGTGAATCTGCGCGGCACCCCCATCAAAGCCAGTATATCCTTCCGGAGATAGGGCGCCCGAACTGAACGCATTACTCCCGATGGGTCTGACCAAGGCTCAATACGACTGAAGCATAACTTCCGTCCCTTTGTATTCCACTCCCCTTCAGATAAAGGGCGATATTCCATTGGACTGTTTGATGGCTATTTGTTCCTATCTATTAGATTTTGATGATTTGTGAACTTGGGCTCTTCAATCTCTTTGCTCCTCTACAGTTCCAAACTTCTCACAATTTAGAAAATACTCGGATTCATCTGTCTTGGTTCACATTTATCCACAACATAAGAACTTAAGAAATAAGAGCAGAAGTCGGCCTTCCGGCCCCTCGAGCCTGCTCCGCTATTCAACAAGATCATGGCTGATCTTCCAACTGAACGCCATTTTCCTTCACTATCCCCATATCCCTTGATCCCTTTAATATCTAGAAATCGACCGATATCTGTCTTGAATGTACTCAATGACGGAACATCCACAGTCCTTTGGGGTAGAGAATTCCAAAGATTCACCACCCTCTGAATTAAGAAATGTCTCCTCATCTCAGTCCTAATTGGCCTACCCCTTTTTCTGAGACTGTGACCCCTTTTTCTAGATTCCCCAACCAGGGGATACATCGTCCCTACATCTACCCTGTCGAGTCCTGTAAGAATTTGATATGTTTCAAATAGATCACCTCTCATCTTTCTGAACTCAAGAGAATAGTGGCCTCGTCTACTCATACGACAACCCCGCCATCCCAGGAATCAGACTGGTGAACCTGCGTTGCACTCCCTCTATGGCAAATATATGCTTTCTTAGGTAAGGAGAGCAAAATTGTACACAATACTCCAACTGCAGTTACACCAAGGCCCAATGTAATTGCAGTAAGACATCTTTACTCCTGCACTCAAATCCTCTTGTAATAAAGCTCAACGTACCATTTGCCTTCCTAATTGCTTGCTGCATCTGCATGTTAGCTTTCAGTGACTCATGCACAAAGACATCCAGGTCCCTTTGAACATCAACATTTCCCAATCTCTCAGCATTTAAAAAAAAGCTTTGCTTATCTGTTTTTCCGACCAAAGTGGATAACTTCACATTCATCAACATTATATTTAATCTACCATGTTCTTGCCCACTCATTTAGCCTGTCTATATGGGCACCGTGCCTTCGGAAGGACATATTGGCCTTGGAGGTAGTGCAGCGTAGGTTTGCTGGAATAATACCCGGACTTCAAGGGTTAAGTTCCGAGGAGAGATTACACAAATTGGGGTTGTATTCTCCAGAGTTTCGAAGGTTAAGGGGTGATCTGATCGAAATTTATAAGATATTAAGGGGGACGGATAGGGTGGATAAAGATAAATTATTTCCGCTGGTTGGGGATTCTAGGAGTAGGGGGCACAGTCTAAGAATTAGGGCCAGACCTTTCAGGAGCGATATTAGAAAACATTTCTACACACAAAGGGTGGTGGAAGTTTGGAAATCTCTTCCGCAAACGGCAATTGATACAAGCTCAATTGCTAAATTTAAATCTGAGATAGTTCGCTTATTCAGTTATTAAGGGATATGGGCCAAAGGCGGGTTTATGGAGTTAGATCACAGATCAGCCATGATCTTATCAAATGGTGGAGCAGGCACGAGGGGCTGAATGGCCTACTCCTGTTCCCATGTTCCTATGTTCCTGTATCCCATTGAAGCCTCTTTGCGTCCACCGCATAACGAACGCTATTTGCCATTGTTTTGCCCACTCTTTAATCTACCTATGTGCCGATGTAGCTTCCCACTCCCATTTGCACTAAACACTGCCCGTCCTACCTTAGCGTCATGTTCAAACTTGCATATACACTATCTATTGCTTCATCCAAATCAATATTAAATATGGTGAAGAGTTGAAGCCCCATTACAGATCCGTGGTGAATATCACTTGTCGCATTTGAATCCATTGTTAAAGAGCGTCTCAATAGTGAGAGGGAGAGTATTTGTGAAGTGAAGCCTGTGGGAGTCAGTCAGTCTGGATGTGCGAGAGAAATGATCTGTTCTTGTGGGATTAATACAGAATCAAATGCAAAATGTGGAGGTTGTAATGTTCTATGCCAGCCAGTGAAGGTCGCTTTGTGAACAAAATTAGCAAGAGCCCTGATCGTTCAGTTGGTAAAGCATCAGCCTTTTAATTTGAGAGTCAAGGGGTCAAGTCCCTTTTTCGGGAGTTGCTTTTCATTCAAGGTTCTCGATTCCCAATCTTCATTAACAGCATTAAATTGAAGCGTTTTTCACTGTTCCTTACTTCTGCCTCACAAAGATTGATCAATGCATTTAGCAACTTTGCAAAAATAATATTCCGCTTTGTATCGCACACGCCTTGAGATAAAGTGCAACATGCCCTTAGTCGTTTTGATTGTTTTTTTTACTCTCAACAAATTTTAATGCTTGTGAACTTGGACTCTCAATTCATTTTGCTCCTCTACAGCTCCGAGCTTCGTACCATTTAGAATATGTTCCGATTTATCTTTCTTCTTTCCGAAGTGGATGACTTCGCACTTGCCCACAATAGCCTCCACTTGCCATCATTTTGAGACCTGACTTAATCTATCTATGGCCCTTTGTAACTTTCTGCTCCCATTTGCACTACTTACTATGCCTCTTAGTGTCTTCTTCAAAGTTCGATATACAACTCTCTATTTCTTCATACAAGTCATTCATAAATATGGTGAAAAGTGGAGGCTCCGCCACAGATCCCTGGGGAACATCACTTGTCACATCTGACACCAGTGTTAAAAGATTGTGTAATTAATGGCAGGGAGATTATTGATGAAGTGAAGCCAGTGGGTGGCAGTCAGTCTGGGTGTGCGAGAGATATGCGCTGCACGGGCTGAATTGCTGCAGGAGAAAATACAAAATGTGGCAGTGGAATGTTCCAAGTCAGCCAGTGAAGGGCGCTTTGTGAACAACCAATTTAAGAGCCCGGGTGGTTCATTTGGTAAACGGATGGCTCTGTTGGTAAAACATCGGACTTTTAACCTGAAGAGCCGAGGGTTTAAGTTCCTGATCAGGCGTTACTTTTAAATCAAGATACTTAATTCCCGCTCTCCATTCAGCATCATAAATGGGAACATTTCTCACTGATCCTTCCTTTTGCATCAAAAAAATGGATCAATACGTTTCGAAACTTTGCAAGGACGCCTGATTTATTTTTCTCGTTCTTGAAAGCTCCAATTGTCCCCCAGCATCCAAAGTCTCTTGAGGGATCGGGTTCCAGATTTCGACGACCCTTTGTGTGAAAATGTGTTTTCTGAGATCGATACTGAACGGCCGAGAAGTAATTTGTAGATCATTGCCCCTTGTTCTTGATTCACCCATCAGAGGAAACATTCTTTCGCTACCTGCCCTATAAAATCATTTCAATATTTTAAACACATCGATCAGTTCACCTCTCAATCTTTTGCACTCAAGGGAACAAAAGCTATGTTTATACAACCTTTCATCATAATTTAACCTTCTAAATCCAAGTATCATTCTGGTGAATCTGTGCTGCACCCCTTCCAAGGCCAATAAATACTTCCTGAGATTCGTTGCCCAGAACGGAACGCAGTACTCCCGATGTGTTTGACCAAGGCTCTGTACAACTGAAGCACAACTTCCGCCCCTTTGTATTCCAACTCCCTTGAGATAACGTGCAACATTTCAACAGACATTTTGATTGCTATTTGCACCGATCTATTAGTTTTAATGATTGTGAACTTGGATTCCCACATCTCTATGCTCCTCTCTATCTCTTGGCTTCTCACCATTTAGAAAATGCTCCGAATTATCTTTCTTGGTTCCAAAGTGGATGACGTCATACTTGCCCACAGTGACCTCGATTTGCCATAGTTTTGTGCCCTAACTTAATCTGTCTCTGTCTCTTTGTAACTTTCCGCTCCTATTTGCAATACTTCCTGTCCCTCTTCACGTGGTGTCTTCTTCAAACTTGGATATTCAACTCTCCATTGCTTCATCCAAGTTATCCATAAACACAGCGCCATCGCTGGCGAGAGAGTGTAATTACAGCGTGATAGTTTTACACAGGCAGTCTCAGATATCAATGTGGGCAAGTCATTTAAAATGCAAGTAATAATCGTCATAAATTTGTGAAAGAATCTTGAAAACGGGAATTCAGGTTTTGTACACAGTAAGTGCACGTACTTATAAGATTTTCAATGTATTAATAGACAGATATTATTATTGGAAAGGAATCGTTTAATATGATTCAGCATCAGGTAGTACGGATAAGATGAGGCAACTGGTAAGATGTGTGTACAATATAAGGAGAAGGCCGATTAGGAACTCCTTCAGCGCCTGCACTTCAGCCCAGCACCTCCTCCCAACCCATCCACAAGCAAACGGTGTACATGTGGAAAGGGGTCAGACTGGGGGAAAGGGGCAGATTGGGGAGAAAGAAAACCGTGTTTGACTAACTTGATTCACTTCTTTAATGAAGTGATGGAAAGGGTTGATGAGGATACTGCAGTTGCTGTTCTGTATTTTGACTGTCTGAAAGTATTTTAATAAAGTATCACATAATAGACTTGTTAATAAAATTAAAGCCCATTCGAATAAGGGGACAGTGGGGGCATTGATTCAAAGTTGGCTAAGGGACAGAAAGCAGAGCGAAAGGTGAACTGTTGTTTTTCAGACTTCAGGGTTGTACACAGTGGTGTTTCCCAGGGGTCCGTTTTTGGACCACTGCTCTTTTTGATATATTTTAATGACCTTGGGTATGCAAGTTATAATTTCTAAGTTTGCTGATGACACAATACTCGAAATGTAGTAAACAATGTGGAGAATAGTAAAAGACTTCAGGAGGGCATTGACGGACTGGTGCAATGGGCAGACATATAGCAGATGAAATTTAATGCAGAGAATGATGAAGTTATTCATTTTTGGAGGAAGAATGAGAAAAGGCAATATAAACTAAATCGTACAATTTGAAGTGGAGATGCCGGTGATGAACTGGGGTGGACTAATGGAAGGAGTCGCACAACACCAGGTTATAGTCCAACAGCTTTATTTGAAATCACAAGCTTTCGGAGCTTTGCTCCTTCGTCAGGTGAGTGAAGGGTTCCATAAAGGCACTGCCTATATAGTCAGAGAACAATGCCTGATGATTATAGATAATCTTTCTAACTGCCCCTTATCACACCTCGGCAGAGAGATATTCACAGCAATCAAAGGAGTGGATGGTGTTCAGACAGGTTAGTCAGGGAAACATTACATCCAAGAAACTGAATACACAAGGGGTCAGAGAGAGAGAGAGAGAGACCCGAAAGGCAGTGAGAGAGAATGACCAGTTGTATGAAAAATAGATAACTTTTTTTTCCCTGGTGGGGTTACATGTAGCGTGACATGAACTCAAGATCCCAGTTGAGGCCGTCCTCATGGGTGCATAAAAAAGATATCTGTTTTCAATACAACTGGTCATTCTCTCTCTCTCTGTCAGTCTTTCTGCTCTCTCTCTCACACACACTCTCTCTCTCTCTGTCTTTGTGATTTGACCCTTGTTTATTCAGTATTCTTGGATGTACTGTTTCACTCATTAACCTGTCTGAACACCATTCACTCCTCTGATTGCTGTGATTATCTCTCTGCCGAGGTGTGATAAAGGGCAGTTAGAAAGATTATCTGTAATCACCAGGCATTATTCTCTGACTATATATGATGTGCCTTTATGCAACCCTGACGAAGGAGCAAAGCTCCGAAAAATTGTGATTTCAAATAAAGCTGTTGGACTATAACCTGGTTTTGTGCGACTCCTTACATTTGTACAATTTGAAAGGGTGTCAGGAATATCGGGGACCTGGGGGTACACATTCACATATTTTAAGGTGGCAGGACAAGTTGAGAAGGCTGTTACAAAAGCAAGTGGAATCCTGGGCTTTATTAATCGCGGCATTGAGTCCAAAAGCAAGGAAGTTGTGTTAAACATTTAAGAAACACTGGTTCGTTCTCAGCTGGAGTATTGCGTTTAATTCTGGGCACCATACGTCAAGAAGGATGTTGAGGCCTTATTGAGGGTGCAGAAGAAATTCACTAGAATTGCCCCAGGGATGAGGGACTTCAGTTCCGTGTGAAGATTGGAGAAGATATGATTGTTGTGTTTAGAACAGAGAAGGTTATGGGGAGATTTGATAGAGGTGTTCAAAATCATGAACGGTTTTGATAGAGTGAATAAGGAGAAACTGTTTCCAGTGGCAGAAGGGTAAGTAACCAAAGATCACCAATTTAAAGTGATCGGAAAAAGAGCCAGAGGCGACTTGAACAAATATTTTATGACACAGCGAGTTGCAATGGTCAGGAATGCACTGTTTGAAAGGGTAGTGGAAGCAGATTCAACAGAAATTTTCAAAAGTGTATTAGATAAATACGTGAAGGGAAAAATACAGGGCTTTGGGGAAAGATCGGAAGAATGGAACTAATTGGATAGCTCTTTCAAAGATGCAGGCACGATAGGCTTAATGGCATCTTCCTGTGCTGTACATACTATGATACCATGATTGGGGAGAAGAGGTCAGTTTGGGAGAAGAGATCAGATTGGCGAGAAGGGTCAGATTGAGGAGAAGGGTTCAGATTGAGGAGAAGAGAGTAGATTGGGGAGAAGAGATAAGATTGGGGAGAAGGAGTCAGATTAAGGAGAAGGGTCACATTTAAGAGAAGGAATCACATTGAGGAGAAGGGATCAAATTGTGCAGAAGAGGTCAGGTTGAGAAGAAGGAGTCAGATTCACCAAAACGGTTCAGATTGGAGAGGACGGGGAAGATGGAAACATTGAATGATACTGCACAGAACGAGACCACTCAGTCTATCGTGCCCGTGCCAGCTCTTTGAAAGAGCTGTCCAATTAGTGCCACCCTCCAGCCGCCCACCTCCTACCCTGCCCCGCGCTATTCCCCATACCCCTGGAAAAGTATGGGATAATAAATGAAAGTCAGCATTTACTTGTTAAAGGAAACACACGTTTGACTAACTTGATTGAGTTCTTTAATGAAGTACTGGAGAAGGTTGATGATGGTAGTGTGTTTGATATTATGTATCTCGACTCTCAAAATGGGTTTGATAAAGTACCACATAATAGATTGGTTAGCAAAATTAAACCACATGGGATTAAAGGGGCAGTGGCAGCAAGGATACAAAATTGGCTGAGGGACAGAAAGTAGAGAGTGGTGAACGGTTGTTTATCAGACTGGAGGGAAGTATACAATGGTGTTCCCAAGGGATCAGTATTAGGACCACTGCTCTCAATGATATCTGTTAATAACCTGGACTTGGGTATAGAGGTTATAATTTCAAAGTTTGCCTGTGACATGAATCTCAAAAATGAAGGAAACAATGTGGAGGATAGTAACATACTTCAGTTTGACATGGAGAGACTCGTGAAATGGGTCGATACAAGTCAGATAAAATTATCGCAGAGAAGTGTGAAGTGATACATTATGGTAGGAAGAATGAGGAGAGGCAATATCTATTAAATGGTGCAATTTTAAAGGGGTGCATGAGCAGGGAGACCTCTGGGTACACATAAGCACATTTTTGAAGGTGGCAGAGAAAGTTGAGAAGGATGTTAAAAAGGATATGGGATCCTTGGCTTTATAAATAGAGGCACAGAGTACGAAAGCAAGAAAGTTATGCTCTTAGGATACTGTGAAATCCATTAATACAACCCATATCATGCAGTGCTCATGAGATTGGTACCAATGAATCGCTTTGCTCGCCCACAATTCTTAGCTTCTCGTATCTGCAGTACTATTTTCAGTTCTGGTCTCCGCACCTCACAAAGGATATATAGGCCTTGGAGGAGGTGCAGAACAGATTAATTAGAATGATACCAGGGTTAAATTATGAGGATATGTTGCATAGACTAGGCTTGTATTTCCCCGGGAATAGAAGATTAAGGACAGATTTGGTTGAGGTGTTTAAGATGATTAGAGCATTTGATAGGGACAACAAAAAACTCATTCCTCTGATTAGATAGTCCAGAACAAGGGGGCATAACCTTGAATTTATGCTCGACTGTTCAGGGGTGATATCAGGTCGCACTTCTGCACATAATGGATAGCGGAAATCTGGAACTCTGTCCCCTAAAAAGTTGTTCAGGTTCGGGGTCAATTGAAAATTTCAAAACTGCCATTGATAGATTTTTGTTCGGTAATTATATTAAGGGTTACTTAAAGCTCGTAGATGGATGTGAGATACAGGTCAGCCAATGATCTAATTGAATGGCAGAGCAGGCTCGTGTGGCAGGAAGGCCTCCTCCTGTTCCAATGCTCCTACTTTCACAACATTTCGAAAATACGCCGATTTACCTTTCTTGGTTCCAAAGTGGATGGCTTCACACTGCCCACAATTCACTCCATTTGTCATAGTTTTGCCCATTCACTTAATCTGCTTACGTCCCCTTGTAACTTTCTGCTCCTATTTGCACTACTTACTGTCCTTCCCAAATGTGTGTCACCTTGAAACTTGGATATACAACTCTCTCTTGCTTGATCCAAATTATTAATTGTTACAGTGAAAAGTTAAGGCTCCACTACAGATCAATGGGGATCATCACTTATCACATCTGACGCCAATGTAAAAGAGCGTGTCGTATGTGGGATGGTGAGTATTTGTGAAGTGCACCCTGTGGGAGGCAGTCAGTCTGGGTATGCGAGAGAAATGCGCTGTCCAGGAGGGATCACTGCAGTCGGAAATGCAAAATATGGCGGGCTGGGCATGTAACCTTGCAGTGAAGGTCGCTGTGTGCACAGCCAACGTAACAGCCCGAATAGCTCAGTAGATAAAAAACAGATTTATTTGTACCTGAGAATCCAAGGAGCCCCAGTGGACGTATTCAAAATAATGAGGGGTTTTGGTAGAGCAAATGGGGAGAAACATTCCTCTGACAAGTGGGTCGGTAAACAAAGGTCACAGATTTAAAATAATTGGCCACAGAACTAGAACGGAAGTGCGTGGACATTTTTTCAGACGGAGGGTTGTTGAGATCTGGAACGCACTCCCTGAATGAGTGGTGGAAGCAGATTCCACAGGAACTTCAAGAGGGAATTGGACATGGACTTGAAGAGGACTAATTTGCAGCATTATGGGAAAAAGCTGGGGCGTGGGATTGAATTGGACAGCTCTTTCTAAGAGCCAGCACAGGAACGACTTGCTGATCGGCCTCCTTCTGTGCTCTAAGGTTCATTGATTCTATGATCACTGCCCTGATGGGTATGAGAATGTCAGCATTTCTCAACAGCTCTATCCCTTCCGGTTCGCACAATCTTTGATTCACATGAAGTGTCAAATGAGAGCTTTCTCTTCCGACAGCCTAACCCCTTCTCCTTATTGTAAAACCTTATCGTGCAGCTCATGCTCTGGTGCAGCTGGTCCGCCATCTCTCGCTGGGAACTCTGCAGCTCTGAGGTGTCTTCCTAAACTCTGTCTCCCCTTCCACATCAGCGTGTCTGTTATTAGCTCTCTGTCCAACTTAATGTTCTCACACCGGGTGTGCCCAATTTAAGGCAATAAACGGACGCGCTTGCCTCCTTCTTTCATCTCTCCTCTTGAATGAGAAACGTAGAAACATAGAAAATTGGAACAGGAGCAGGCCATTTGGCCCTTCGAACCTGCTCCGCCATTCAATATGATCGTGGGTGACTCTCTATCTCAATGCCATACTCCCGCTCTCTCCCCATACCCCTTGATGCATTTTGTGTCCAGAAAAATTACTAGCTCCTTCTTAAATATATTCAGTGACTTGGCCTCCACAGCCTTCTATGTTAGATAATTCCACAGCTTCACCGCCCTGTGAGTGAAGACATTTCTCCTAATCTCAGTCCTAAATGAGTTAACCCGTACCAGGAGACTGTGATCAATGGTTCTGGACCCCCACCCCCAGCCAGGGGATACATCCTCTCTGAATCAAGTCGGTCTAGACCTATCAGAATTTAATATACTTCAATGAGATCCCCTCTCATTCTTCTCACCTCGAGTGAATACAGGCCGAATCGACCCAATCTTTCCTCATAAGACATTCCTGCCATCCCAAGAATCATTCTGGTGAACCTTCGCTGTACTCCCTCTATGGCAAGTTTATCCTTTCCTCGGTAAGGAGACCAAAACTTCACACAATACACCAGGTGCGGTCTCACCAAGGCCCTGTGTAACTGCAGTAAGACATCCTTGCTCCTGTACTCAAACCCTCTTGCAACCAAGGCCAACATACCATTTGCCTTACGAACTTCTTGCTACACCTGCATGTTTGCTTTCAGTGACTGGTGTACAAGGATACCTAAGCCCCTTTGTAAATCAACATTCCCCAATCTATCATCATTTAAATAATGCTCTCCCTTTCCGTTTTTCCTTCCGAAGTGGATAACTTCACATTTATCCACATTATAATGCATCTGCCATGAATTTGTCCACTCACTCAACTTGTGTAAATCGCCTGGAAGGATCTTTGCATCCTCCTCACAATTCACGATCCCACGTAGTTTTGTGTCGTCAGCAAACTTGGAAACAATACATTTGGTTCCCTCATCCAAATTATTGATATATATTGTGAATAGCTGGGGCCCAAGCACTGATCCCCGTGGTATCCCACGAGTCACTGCCTGCCACACCGAAAATACCCATTTATTCCTACTCTCTGTTTCCTGTCTGTTAACCAATTTTCAATCCATGCCAGTACATTACCACCAATCACATGTGCTTCAATTTTGCACACTAACCTCTTATATGGGAATTTATCAAAGGCAATCTGAAAATCCAAATAAACCACATCCACTGGTTCTTCCTTCTCTATTCTACCAGTTACAACCTCAATAAACTACAATAGTTTTGCATACACGATTTCCCTTTCATAAATACACGTTGACTTTGTCGAATTCTGTTGATATTTTCTAAGTGTCCTGTTATCATATCCTTTACAATAGAATTTGGCATTTTCCCTACGACTGATGTTGGACTAACCTTTCTGTAGTTCCCAGTTTTCTCTCTCCCTCCCTTTTCAATAGTTGCCACCCTCCAATATGCAGAAACCGTTGCATAATCAATAGTATTTTGGGAGATGACAACTAATGCATCCTCTATTTCCATGGCTACGCCTTTCAGTCGTCTCGGATGCAGATTGTCAGTACCTGGGGATTTATCGGCTTTCATTCCCATTATTTCCTCGAGCACTATATTTTTTAATAATACTAATTTCCTTTAACTGCTCCTTCTCACTAGTCCCTTGGTTGCCGAGCATTTCTGAGAAGTTATTTGTTTCCTCTTCCGTGAAGACAGAACCAAAGTATTTGTTTAATTGCTCTGCCATTTCCGTGTTCCCCATTATAAATTCTCCCGTTTCTGTCAGTAAGGGACCTTCACTAATCTTTTCATTTTTTCGTACTTGTAGAAGCTTCTACAGTCCACTTATATGTTCCCTGGAAGTTACCTTTTATATTCTATTTTCCCCTCTTAATCAATCTCTGGGTACTCTGTTGCTGAATTCTAAACTGCTGCCAATCCTCAGGCTCACTACTTTTTACGGCAACTTTATATGACTCCTCTTTGGATCGAATACTGTCATGAATTTATTTTCATAGCTATGGTTGGGCCGCATTCCCTTTTGTGTTTTTGCACCAGAAAGGAACGTATAATTGCTGCAATTCATGTATTCGTTCCTTAAACGTTAGCCATTGTCTATCCACCGTCAGGCCTTTTAATGAAGCTCCCCAATCTCTCGCAGCCAACTCACTCCTCATACCTTCGTAGTTTCATTTGTTTACATTTTGGACTCGAGTTTCGGATTGAACAACTTCACTTACAATCTTAAGGGATAATTCTATCATGTTATGGTCACTCTTCACCAAAGGACCCCGCACAACAATATAATTAATTCACCACTTCTCATTGCACAATACCCAATCTAGGATACCCTTTTCCCTGTTTGGCTCCTCAATGTACTGGTCTAAAAAAAAATCTCTTGCACAATCCAGGAATTCATCCTCCACAGCATTATTGCTAATTTTCTTTGTACAGTCTATATGTAGATTAAAGTTTCCCATGATTACTATAGTACCCTTGTTACATGCATCTCTAATTTCCTCTTTGATCCCATCCTCAACATAACCACTATTGTTTGGAGGCCTATAGAGAACTCCCAACTGTGTTTTCCTCCCCCTGGTGCTTCTTAACTCCACTCAGACTGATCTACACCTTGATTTTCTCAGCCAATAACCTTTCCCACGATTGGTCTGATTTCATCCTTTACTAACAACGCCACTCCATCTCCTTTTCATTTTTGCCTATCCTTCCAAAATATCGAATACCCTTGGATATTCAGTTGCCAGCCTTGTTTATGCTGCAGCCACGTCTCTGTAATTGCAATTATATCATAAACGTTTACATCTATTTGCGCTGTTAATTCATCTACCCTAACACGATTGCTTCGTGCATTCAGATACATTGCCATTAGATTTGTCCTTTTAACATTTTTAGACATCTTAACATGTTTCTGTACGATGGCCCTATTTGTCTTAATACAATTTTCTCTTACCCAGACCCTATTTGTCAGTGCACTCTCAGGAACATATGAACAGAGGAACAGCAGCAGGCCATTCAGCCCTTGGTGCCTGCTCCGCCATTTGATAAGATCATGGCTGATCTGTGATCTAACTCCATATACCCGCCTTTAGCAAATATCCCTTAATACCTTTGATTGCCAAAATACTATCTATCTCAGATTTAAATTTAGCAATTGAGCTCGTATCATTTGCCGTTTGCGGAAGAGAGTTCCCAACTTCTACCACCCTTTGTGTGCAGAAATGTTTTCTAATCTCTCTCCTGAAAGATCTGGCTCTAATTTTTAGACTGTGCCCCCTCCTCCACGAATCCCCAACCAGCGGACATCGTTTCTCTCGATCCACCCTATCCGTTCCCCTTAATATCTTGTAAACTCGATCAGATCACCCCTCTTCCTTCGAAACTCCAGAGAATACAACCCCAATTTGAGTAATCTCTCCTCGTAACTTAACCCTTGAAGTCCGGGTATCATTCTAGTAAACCTACGCTGCACTCCCTCCAAGGCCAATATGTCCTTCCGAAGGTGCGGTGCCCAGAACTGTTCACAGTACTCCAGGTGCGGTCAAACCAGGGTTTTGTATAGCTGCAGCATTACTTCTGCTCCCTTGTACTCTGGTCCTCTCGATATAAATGCCAGCATTCCATTAGCCTTATTGATAATTTTCTGCACTTGTTCATCACACTTCAATGATCTCTGTACCTGAAACCCTTGGTCCCTTTGCACATGTACTGTTTTTAACTTTTTACCATTTAGAAAGGACCCTTTTCTATCCTTTTTTGATCCAAAGTAGATGACCTCACATTTTTCGACATTGAATTCCATTTGCCACAGTTTTGCCCATTCACCTAATCTATCAATATCCCTTTGTAATTTTATGTTTTCATCGACACAGCTTACAATATCACCAATCTTTGTGTCATCGGCCAACTTAGATATGAGACATTCTATGTCTTCATCTAAGTCGTTAATAAATATTGTGAATAATTGAGGACCCAAGACGGATCCCTGCGGGACTCCACTCGTCACATCCAACCAATGTGAGCACCTACCCATTATCCCGACTCCCTGTCGCCTTTCGCTCAGCCAACTTCCGAACCAAGTCCGTACTTTTCCATCGATTCCATGGGCGTCGATCTTAGCTAACAGTCTCTTACGTGGGCCCTTATTAAATGCCCTCTGGAAGTCCATATAAATAACAGGTATGTGTTTGTGTGATCTGTACTTTCCTGACACAATTTGGTTATCCTTACTCCTATCATTTCCTGCACTGCTCCTTGTCTGTCCTATTTAGCATTCTAGATTTCTCTCCAGCGGGAACCTTCCCCACTTATTTAGTTTAAAGCACCGTCTACCTCCCTCGTTATTCGATTCGCAAGAGCTCTGGCCCCAACATGGTTCAGGTGTCGTCTGTCCCAAAAGAACAGCTCTCTCTTTCCCCAGTACTGTTGCCAGTCCCCCTCGAATCGAAACCCCTTTCTCCCACATCAATATTTGAGACACGCATTCATCTCCCTGATCATATTGAACCGATGCCAATTTGCTCGTCGCTCAGGTACTAGTCCAGAGATTATTACCTTTGTGGTTCTGCTTTTTAATTTATTCCCTAGCTGCTCAAACTCTCTGAGCAGAACCTTTTTCTTAGTCCTGCCTATGTCGTTGATACCTCCGTTCACCACGACAACTGGATCCTCCACCTCCCACTCCAATTTCTTCTCCAGCCCGGAGGAGATGTCCTTAACCCTGGCACCGGCTAGGTAACACAGGTTTCGGGACTCATGCTCCTGGCTGCTGAGAACAGTGTCCATCCCCCGAACTATAATGTCGCCTACTACAACCACCTTCATTTTTGCTCCCCCAACTTGAACGACTTTCCTTACCACGGTGCCATTGTCAGTTTGCTCATCCTCCACACAGTCCCCGCCCTTGTCCACAAGAGTTGGAAGAACCTCAAATCTATTGGGCAAGCCCAGGGACTGACGCTCCTGCTATACTACCTCCTGGATCCGCGGACCTGCCTCACTCCCGGTCACACCCTCCTTTCCATGACCACGTGTCAATTCTAAAGTATTTAATCTCAGTGGTGTGGCTGCCTCTTGGAGCGAAAGGTCCGGGTAGCTTCCTCCCTCCTTGTTATATCGCAATGTCCACTGCTCGGACTCCAGCTCCTCAACTCGGACCCGAAGTTCCTCGAGCCGCAGACACTGACCGCAGATGTCGTCGCCCTGGACAAAACTCCGACATTTTTGCTGCAGCAACACATCTCCTGTTCTCCCATTGTTTTACTTATATAATTAATTAAGTTAGTGTTAATCAAATTATTTACCTCTTTTAATTTATCAGACCAATTAAATTAAGTTGAGTTTTCAAAATTTAGTTCTCTGCTATTTGTTAACTTAAAACTTAGCCCACAGTCACCACCAATCACTGACCTGCCTCACCAGTGAAGTCACACTGCAGTTTTCTCTTGATGCTGGTCTGCTGCTTTTATCCCCGCTCTCGGGCCTCGGTCTGCTGCTGCTTTTATCCCCGCTCTCGGGCCTCGGTCTGCTGCTACTTTTATCCCCGCTCTCGGGCCTCGGTCTGCTGCTGCTTTTCATAAGGAAGTTAAACGTCATGGTAACAGACAAGAGCTGAGAATGAGCATTACTTCACTCTCGCAGCTAATTGTTAATGAACTTTCAGGAACCTGCTCTAATTCCGCTACAGGATCCCTGCTGATGCTACTGTTGCTCCGGTGAACCCCACAAGTAATACTGCAGTTACCTTCAACAGGTTTTATTTTCCTTCATTTTATTTTATTTCATATCATTGCCCAACATCTCCAATTTTTCAGATTAACAGAAAGAAGGACTTTCTAATACAGAGAATGATTTGAAATTTCGATTTAGTTATGAGAAGAATCTTTGGTTTGATTTAATTTTATCTAATTTGTAACCAATCTGCGAATCAGTGACCAGGGAGATTTCAGTCGAGTTTTCAGTTCTTCTCTGAATTTCCTCTGGGTAACTGCATAAATACACGTATTTGTGCAGCAACTCAAAAACTCGAGCAGATATCCGCTTTCAGTGGCGATATATCCAGTGTTTGAATAATCACCTTGGAGATAAACGGTGCTCGAAAGCCTGGTGACAGAAAAACTCACGGCAGCTGTTATCCACAACAGTATAAAACTGCCCGATATAGTGAAGAGTAAAATGATGGATCTCCTTCGGTTCTCCACCTCTGGGTCACTCTGATTGTTAGTGCTGTGATCGCGGAGTTCTCTGCGGACTCTATTGGCCACTAAAATTCTTCTTACGGTCAAAGAATTAAACAGTGCTATGAAAGCAAAGGGAATCAATGGGGCTGACAGAGTCTGAATCCAGCTGTATGCTTCCCATGCAGGTAATGTAAAAACTTCCATCTTTGGCCAGCATCCCCACTGCACATTGTTAATTATTCGTTCAGGTCCATATGAAAACAACATAGGAATGCCATTTAAATAAGCCAGGACAGTGATCGTTACTGTAACCACGATTGCCGTTCTCTTGGTCCAATACTTCCTTTTAAACTCTTGAAAGCAAATCGACACAAATCGGTCAAATGAAAACGAAACTGTAAACCACACCGACATATCAACTACGGCACAATTATTGTACAGAATGAACTTACAAACCACAGTGTAGGACAGGAATGAATACGGAAAGTGATAATTGAATATCTGATTGACTATTACATTGAAGATAATGACCAGTAGATCTGCTGTTGCCATGACCACCATGTAGACAGAGACACATTTGGAAAGGCCGCAATTTCCTCTGGAGAGAATCACAATTGTCACTACATTTGCTGTAAGAAAGAGGGAGAAGAGGAAAGTTACTGGGGACACTCAGGTGGAATCTCACTGTATATATTTGAAATGTTCAGCAGTGATGCTCCTTACGGTGATGTGCACGGGCTCCTTTTTAACGGAGAGCATTAGCGAGAATGTTAAAAATAAGGAATACATTACACAGAAAAATTAAAGGGATAAAAATAGCTGGTCCGAGATTTCCAAGAACTGCCTGGAAACGGGGCGCACCTGGAGAATGAGGATTGGGGGAGGGAAGCGAGTGACCTTGTTGATTTTTGAAAGTCAATAAGTAACCAGATTCTCTGTCTCCATCCAGATATATATTTCGGTGCAGAGTTGAGCGCTGAGCTCACACCGCCATGAAGGTTTCACCACGGATTCCACCCACTCAAATTTATCAGTTATCCCCTGAATTGGTGCTACTGATTTGCCCACGCATTCCGCCCAGGCGATGGCAAACCTTCGATGGTAAAGTCCAAAATCAACCCCGGAATATCCCAGACGGCCCTGCAGGATAGCAGAGTGGCAACTGGAGAAACGCGCAAAGGTTCTTTGCAGCAAGATGCAATTCCCTGGACCGCGTTAGCTGTGGTTTGAACAAATGCTGCACACATTATCTTTCAAAGTCACCTGTTAGAGGGAAATGTCTTAATCCAAGTAATTACCCATATTAAGCAGAGTGATCATAGAATCACAGAGCCACATACGGATACAGCTTATAAGAAGGCCATTCGGCCCATCGTGCCTGTTAGCAATTCAATCGGTGCAATGCAGTCAGGCAACACAATCTTTCGTGAGCTGCCTACTGTGCAATAGAATGGCGTAACCCGCCCTCCTGCAGTCAAGCGAGAAAATACGTGCACCCATTGTCTCCGAATTATCGACCAGAATAGCGTCTTGCCTGCAGCCCGGACTCGTTGGCTGTGAACTGATATTTATCATTTTTTCCAATCGACTCTGTGATTTTACAATGAGGTTATTATCGGGAATCTGTAACATGATCAAACAAGCACCAAAGCGGTCACATAGTCAACAGCTATTAAACATTAGGATATAATGTCTTACCCGGAACACCAACGAATGCCAGAATAGGGTAGTAAATATCTTTTATCAGGAGAATTGCTGCCCGTCCCATTTTTGGAAGAGCAGGTGAATTCCGTCCAGCTTTTTGGTTCAGACTGACGAATATCCGAGATCCATAAATGCTCCCCCTTTATATATCAATCAGTGCCCCGGTGAGAAAAAACGGGTTACATAAACTTGACGTTAGTTACAGTCACTTAACAAATAAGGGGAGATCTTATTTTTAAGCGCACCCGGGAGTGCCAATCGGGAAATAATGTACTTCCATCCTTGAATTTCCCTCCAAAAAAGGAATGAAGTGAATGAAACCCCAAAAGGAATGTGCTCGTTCTGAGATCCCTGTGGGTCCTTATAATAATTCGGCGAAAAACTTCCCTCTTCTATAATAAGATTAAAATTGTTTTGTAATGTGATGGTGACCGGTGATGATTCGTCTCCAACACTACTGGTGATGACACGATCCTAACGTTACTGGTGGTGACCCAACACCAACATTAATGGTGGAGAATCTACTCTGATATTACTGGTGGTGACCCTACTCCAACATTACTGACGGTGACAGTTATGAAAAATGTGTGGTAGTGATTTTAGTCTAACATTACTGGTGGTGATTTTACTCTTACATTGCTGGTGGTGACTCTACTCTAACATTACTGATGGTGACACGAATCTATCATTAATGATGGTGATCGTACTCTAACATTAGTGTTGGTGACTCTAATCCAAAATTAATGATGGTGACTCTACTCTAACATTACTGGTGGTGACTCTCCTCTAACATGACTGGTGGTGTCACTACTCCAACATTAATGATGATGACCCTATTGTAACATGAATGATGGTGATCCTACTCTAACATTACTGGTGGTGACCCGACTCTAACATTAATGATGGTGAACCTATTCTAACATTACTGGTGGTGACCCCACTTTAATATTATTGGTGTTGACCCATCTCTAACATTACTCGTGGTGACCCTACTCCAACATTACTGGTGGTGACCCTACTCTAACATTCATGATGTTGACCCTCTTCTAACGTTACTTCTGGTGACCCCGCTCTAATATTACTGGTGGTGATTCTACTCTAACATTAATGATGGTGACCCTATTCTAACATTACTGATGGTGATCCTACTCCAACATTAATGATGTTGACCCTATTCTAACATTACTGGTAGTGACACTACTCTAACATTACTTCTGGTGACACCACTCTAATATTAATTTTGGTGAATCTGCTCTAACACTACCAATGGTGACCCTCTTCCAACATTACTGATGGTGACCCTAATCAAACATTACTGATGGCGATCCTACTCAAACATTACTGGTGGTGACACTAATCTAACGTTACTGATGGTTACTCTACTCCAACATTACTGTTGGTGACCCTACTCTAACATTACTGATCGTAAAACTTCTCTAACATTACAAGCGGTGACCCTGCTCTAACAATACTGGTGGTGAGTCTCCTCTATCATTACTCGTGTTGATTCTACTCTAATATCACTGGTGTTGACCCTCCTCTAACATTAATGTTGGTGACCCTCCTCGAATACTACTTGTGATGACTCTGCTCTATCATTACTGGTGGTGAACCTTCTCTAACATTAATGTTCTTGACCCTCATCTCATATTATTTGTGGTGACTCTACTCTAACATTACTGATGGTGACTCTATTCTAACATTACTGAAGGTGACCCTAATCTAACATTACTGATGGTGACTCTATTCTAACATTACTGAAGGTGACCCTAATCTAACATTACTGATGGTGATCTTACTCTCACATTACTGGTGGTGACACTATTCTAACATTACTGGTGGTGACGCATCTCTAACATTAGTGATGGATGATCCTACTCTAACATTACTGATAATAACCCTTCTCGAACATTACTGTTGGAGACCCTACTCTAACATTACTGGTGATGACTCCACTCTAACATTAATGGTGGTGACACTACTGTAACAATACTGGTGGTGAATCTACCAAATGTTTCTGGTGGTGACCCCACTCTATCATTCCAGGTGGTGACCTTGCTCTATCATTACTGGTGGTGACCCCACTCTATCATTCCAGGTGGTGGCCCTGCTCTAACATTACTGCCGGTGACCCTTCTCTGACATTACTGCTGGTGACTGTACTCTAACTTTAATGGTGGTGATTCTACTCAAACATCACTCGTAGTCAACCGACTCTAACATCATTGGTGGTGATCCTACTCTAACATTACTGGTGTTGACCATACTCTGACATTACTGATGGTGACCCTACTCTAACATTACTGATGGCGACACTACTCTAACTTTTCTGTTGGTGACCCTGCTCCAGCATTACTGGTGGTGACCCGACTCTAAGATCGCAGATGGTGATTTTATTCTAACATTACTGTTGGCGTCGCTACTGTAACATTACTGGTGGTGACCCTCTCTAACAGTACTGGTTGTAGATCAACACTAACATTATTGATGGTGATTCTATACTTACTTTATTTGTGGTGATTCTACTCCAACATTACTGGTGGTGACCCTTCTCTACCATTACTGCTGATGATCCTATCCAACATTACTTGTGTTGATTCTGCTCTAATATTAATGATGGTGACCCTACTCTAACATTACTGCTGGTGACCCTACTGTAACATTACTGATGGTGTCTCTACTCTTAGATTACTGGTGGTAACCCTACTCTAACATTACTGTGGTAACTCTAATCTACCAGTAATGGTGGTGACCCTTCTCTAATATTACTTGTGGTGACTCTACTCTAACATTACTGATGGTGACTCTACTCTAACATTACTGGTGGTGACTCTACACTAACATTACTGGTGTTGATTCGACTATAACATTACTGGTGGTGACTCTACTCTAATATCACCAGTGATGACCCTTCTCTAACTTTAATGTTGTTGACCCTCCTCTCATACTACTTGTGGTGACTCTACTATAACATTACTGGTGGCGACACTACCCGAACATTACCCGTGTTGACCCTTCTCTAATAGAGTAAGATCACCGCCAGTAATGTTCCAGTCGAGTCACCACCAGTAAAGTTGGAGTGCAGTCACCATGAGTAATGTTAGAGTCGGGTTACAACCAGTCATGGTACCGTTGGGTCACCACCATTAATGTGAGAGTGGGACCACTGCCAGTAATCTTAGAGTAGAGTCACCACGAGAAATTTTAGAGTACAGTCACCATAAGTAATATTAGAGGAGGGTCAACAACTTACTTTATTTGTGGTGATTCTACTTCAACATTACTGGTGGTGACCCTTCTCTACCATTACTGCTGATGAACCTATCCAACATTACTTGTGTTGATTCTACTCTAATATTAATGATGGTGATCCGACTCTAACATTACTGGTGGTGATCCTACTCTAACATTACTGGTGGTGATCCTACTCTAACATTACTGGTGGTGACCCAAATCAAACATTAATGGTGGTCAATCTTCTATCACATTATTGATGGGGACTCTACTCTAACATTACTGGTGGTGATTCGACTCTAACATTACTTATGGTGAATCTGCTCTATCATTATTCGTGGTGACTCGACTCTAACATAACTGGCGATGATCCTACTCTAAAATTACTGGTGGTTACCCAACTCTAACATTATTGGTGGTGACCATATTCTAATATATATTTTTTTATTCGTTTATTAGATGTGGGCGTCGCTGGCAAGGTCAGAATTTTTTGCCCATCCCTGACTCCCGTTGATAAGGTCGTGGTAAGCCACCGTTTTGAAGCACTGCAGTCGGTGTGGTGAAGGTTCACCCACAGTACTGTTTGGAAAGGAGTTCAAGGATTTTGACCCAGCGACGATGAAGGAACGGCGTTATATTTCCAAGTCGTGTTGGTGTGTGACTTGGAGGGGAACGTGGATGTGGTTTTGTCCTTCTCGGTGGTCGAGGTCGTGGGCTAGTGAGGGGCTGTCGAAGTATCCTTGATGAGTTGCTACAGTGCATCCTGTGGATGGTACACACTGCAGCCACATTGCGCCGGTGGTGAAGGGAGTGAATGTATAGGGTGGTGGATGGGGTGCCAATCAAGCGGGCTGGATGGTGTCGAGCTTCTTGAGTGTTGTTGGAGCTGCGCTCATCCAGGCCAGCGGAGAGTATTCTATCACACTTCTGACTTGTACCTTGTAGATGGTGGAAAGGATTTGGGGGGTGAGGAGGTGAGTCACTCGCCAAAGAACACCCAGCCTCTGACCTGCTCTGGTACTGAATTTGTTTATATTGCTGGTCCAGTTAATTTTCTGTTCAATGTTGACACCAGGATGTCGATGATGGGGGATTCGGCGATGGTAATGCCGTTCAATGTCAAGGGGAGATGGTTAGACTCTCTCTTGTTGGATAAGGTCATTGTCTGGCACTTGTATGGCGCGAATATTACTTGCCACTTATCAGCCCAAGCCTGGATGTTGTCTATGTCTTGCTGCATGCCTGCACGGACGGGTCATTATCTGAGGGGTTGCGAATGGAACTGAAAACCGTGCAATCATCAGCGAACATACCCATTTCTGACCTCATGATGGAGGGAATGTAATTGCTGAAGCAGCTGAAGATGGTTGCGCCGAGTACACTGCCCTGAGGAACACCTGCAGCAATGTCCCGGGGCTGAGATGATTGGCCTCCAACAACCACTACCGTCTTCCTTTATGCTCAGTGCAACTCCGGCCATTGGAGAGTTATCCCCTGATTCCTTTTGACTTCAATTTTACTAGGGCTCTTTGAGGTCACATTCGGTCAAAAGCTGCCTTGATGTCAAGGGCAGTCACTCTCACCTCACCTCGGAAATTCAGCTCTTTTGTCCATGTTTGGACCAAGGCTGTAATGAGGTCTGGAGCCGAGTGGTCCTGGTGGAACCGAAACTGAGCATCGATGAGCAGGTTATTTGTGAGTAAGTGCCGATTGATAGCACTGTCGACGACACCTTCCATTACTTTGCCGTTGATTGAGAGTGGACTGATGAGGAAGTAATTGGGCGCATTGGATTTGTCCTGCTTTTTGTGGACAGTACATACCTGGGCTATTGTCCGCATTTTCGGGTAGATGCCAGTGCTGAAGCTGTACTGGAACAGTTTGGCGAGAGGCGCGGCTAGTTCTGGAGCACAAGTCTTGAGCACCACCGCCGATGGTGAACTGAACCTAACATTACTGGTGGTGACCCATCTCTAACATTACCAATGGTTACCAACATTAACATTTCTGGTGGTCACCCTGCTCTAACATTTTTGATGGTGATCTTACTCCAACATTACTGATGGTGACCTTATTCCAATATTATTGCTCGTGACCCTACTCTATCTTTACTGGTCGTTCCCTTACTCTAACATTAACGACAACTGAAATTTGCGCTCAAGCTGATTTCCTGTTGGTGGACAACGGCGGCGTTCAAGTTGCCAACTCTCTGATGCTGACTCCATGTGAGGTGGTGCTTTTTGGCAGGAAGAATAAGGAGGTCGCATATTGCTTAATTAATTAGATTCTAAATGGGTTGGATAAGCAAAGGGATCTCGGTGTACCGATATATAAATCACCAAATGTAGCGACGCAAGATAACAAGGCCATAAAAAAGGCAGACCAAGCACTGGGGCTCATTTCTTGCCGGATAGAATTGAAAAGCAGAGAGGTAATGTTCAACTTGTGCAGAACCTTTTTTAGACTACATTTGGAATATTCCATACGGTTCTGGTATCTACCCTATAAAATGGTTATCGAGGCATTGAATAAGGTGCTGATAAGATTCAGATGGATGATACCAGAACTGAGAGGATGCAATTATTATGAGATGCTGAGCGGGCCGGGGCTCTTTTCGCTCGAGAAGAGAAGGCTGATAGGTCAACTGATAGAGGTCTTTAAGATAATGAAAGGGATTGATAGGTTAGATGGAGGGAAAACGTTCCCAACTTGTGGGGCAGTCCAAAACTAGGGGCCATAAATATCAGATGCTCAACAATAAATAAAATAAGGAATTCAGGAGAAACCACTTTCCCCAGAGAGTGGTGAGAATGTGGAACTCGCAGTGACAAGAAGTAGTTGAAGCGATTAGAATAGATGTCTTTAAGAGGAAGCTGGATAAACAAATGAGGGGAAATGGAACAGAAGGATTTGCTGATAGAGTGAGATGAAGTCAGGTGGAAGGAGGCTCGTGTGGAGCATTGCGTTTTGCCAAGTGGAAATAAAAATCGCGAGAGATATGGTACCTTATCGAAGACCTTTTAAAAATACAAGTGTATTAAGTCCAATGTTATAGCCTTCCCTATTATTTCTGTTACTTTTTCAAATAATTTAACACCGTTGTTCTATCGTGACCGCCCCTTTTGAAATCCGTGCTGACTACTCGTTATTTTTATTTTCGGTTTCTGGATGTTTTTCTCTTTCATCCTTGAGTAAAAATCCTATTATCTTTCCCACCACCGATGATACGCTAACTGCTCTCTGGTTCCTGGTATCACCAATTACGGACATCTCAATAAACTATTGCTTATTCTTTCGAAGTTGGCGGGGTATCTGATGATGAATATGATCAGTGCCCTTATTGCCGTTACCAAGCTGATCCTGCTTTCCATTCATTGCGGAATTGGAGCACGCACATTCTCTGCCCTTCTTGAGGTGTCTGCGATTCTTGTCCCATTACTGTGGCTGGAAGCACAGAATTGAAATCTTAGTACATGACTAACAGATGCAAATCCGGAAAATAAATCCATCAGCACCTGTTCCAGTTTATTTTAACATAGAATATACAGCACAGCAACCGGCCATTCGGTCTAACAGGTCTGTGTTGGTGTTTATGTTCCACACCAGCCTTCTCCCACCGCTCTTCATCAAAATCTATCGGCATATCGTTCTCTTCCTTTCTCCCTCGTGTTTTTACACAGCTTCCTCTTGAATGCATCTCTGATAATCGCCCCAACCATCCCATATGCTGGCGAATTCCACATTCTCACCACTCTCTGGGTGAAGGAGTTTCTCCTGATTATTTTATTGCATTTATTTGTGACCATCTTCTATTTACGGCCACTAATTTGTAACTATTACCCAATCAATGCATTTTGATGGAGAAATAATCCATTTGTATTATGTAACGATCCTCCACTCACTGCTAATTTGCTGGAGAAATGACCTTGCTTTTATCGGGAGATTCTAGTTTCGGTCATGAGTTCTGTTTGCTGAAGTTTGTCGTGATTCTTTTAAAATAGACTCTGTTGACTGTTTGCTGTAGTGCACTATTTAAACAGGCTTTGTTTGCTCAGTAAATAGATATTGTTTGCTGTAAAATACACACTTTGCCGTGAGTCCTGCCGGAAATCCCGCATGCCTCCAACTCATTGGCTGAAACGATGATGTGAATAGACACTCTGGCTACTCTTTGATATGCCCTGCAACTTCCCCAGTATTGGTCAGGTCTGGAGCTCAGAAACGCCGCCTTGGATGTTCAAAGATGGAAGAAAGCGAGTAACCTCGCCAGCTTGCTAAACCTGACAACACGCCCCACTCCTACCTACCGCCAGCCTGAAGAGGCAAATGGCTCTCAGCCAGAAACAATAAGAGAAGTGCGGAGCAACCTGATCTGGGTCAGGTAGAGATCAGATTGTGGATAATGGGTCAGATAGAGAAGAAGGTGATAGATTGTGAAGAACGGGTCAGATTGAGGAAAAGAGATCAGACTGCGGAGAAGTGGTCAGATTGGGGAGAAGGGATCAGATAGAGGAGAAGGTGCCAGATTGAGGAGAAGTGGTCAGATTGAGGTGAAGGGATCAGATTGAGGAGACGGGGACAGATTGGGAAGAACGGGTCAGATTGAGGAAGAGAGATCAGATTGCGGAGAAGTGGTCAGATTGGGGAGAAGGCGTCAAATAGAGGAGAAGGTGCCAGATTGAGGAGAAGGGTTCAGATTGGGGAGAAGTGGGCAGATAGAGGGGAAGGGTTCAGATAGAGGAGAAGGGGCCAGATTGAGGAGAAGGTGTCAGATTGAGGGGAAGGGATCAGATTGAGGAGAAGGGGGCAGATTGTGAAGGACTGGACAGATTGAGGAAACGAGATCAGATTGCGGAGAAGGGGTCAGATTGTGGAGAAGGGGTCTGATTGAGGTGAAGGTATCAGATTGAGGAGAAGGGGACAGATTGGGAAGAACGGGTCAGCTTGAGGAAAAGAGATCAGATTCCTGAGAAGTGATCAGATTGGGGAGAAGGTGTCAGATTGGGGAGAATGTGTCAGATTGAGGAGAAGGGGTCAGATTGGGGAGAATGTGTCAGATTGAGGTGAAGGTGTCAGATTGGGGAGAAGGGGCTAGATTGAGGAGTCGGGATCAGATTGAGGAGAAGGGACAGATTGAGGTTGGAGGAGGCTCGTTGCAGGTTGTTGACGGTTGGAGTGTCGTATGTTTATTATGGAATGGCCTGAGAAGTGGCGTTGGAGATGAGGCAATTTTGTGACAGGGCAGCTGTAAGGAGAAAGAGAGGGGACTGTAAGCTGTGAGCGTGAAGTTAACGGAATGTAATTCCCTATCACAGCAATTCAGGGTCGCTGTGATTCATTAGCTTCAAAAAATGGCCGTGTGGGTGATAGTGAAGTGGGAAGCTGTAGACTGCAGGAAGATATCAATGGACTGGTCAGGTGGGCAGAAAAGCGGCAAATGGAATTCACCCAGAGCAGTGTGAGGGAATGTAATTGGGGAGGGTAAACAAGGCAAGGGAGTACACAATAAATGGAGGGATACTGATGAGGTGTAGAGGAACAAAGGGAGCTTGGAGTGCATGTCCACAGATCCCTGAAGGTAGCAGGACACGTCGATAAAGTGATTTAAAAGGCATACGGGAAACTTTCCTTTATTAGACGAGGCGTAGAATATAAGATGAGGGAGGTTATGCTAGAACTGTATTAAATAATGCTTAGGCAAATGAGTCCTGCGTACAGTTCTGGTCACCACAGGAAATATGTGTTTGCAATAGAGAGGGTACAGAGGAGATTGACGAGGATGTTGCCAGGACAGGAGAATTTTAGCTATGGGAAAAGATTGGATAGGCTGGGTTGTTTTATTTGGAACAAATGAGGCTGATGGGAGATTTATTTGAGGGATATAAAATAATGATGGGTCCAGACAGAGTGGATCGGAAGGACCTATTTCCCATAGTAGACGGGTCAGTGACCAGAGGGCAAAGATTTAAAATAAATGGTAGAAGGATTTGACGGGAGTTGAGGAGAATCTTTTCACTCAGAGCGTGGTGGGGGTCTGGAACTCACTGCCTGAAAGGATGGGAGAGGCAGGAACTCTCAAGTCATTAAAAAAGTCCTTGGATGTGCACTTGACGTGCCGGAACCGACAGGGGGACAGAGCAAGTGCTGGAGAGTGGGATGAAGCTGGATCACTCTTTTGCGGCCGGCACAGACGCGATGGGCAGAATGGCTTCCTTCTCTGCAGTCTCTTTCTATGATTGTATGATTAAACTGCCACTCAATTTACACATTAAAGCATCATTAAACGCCAGGCAGCTAAAGTCTACCGCCTAAGAATATAAATATCACTCAGCTGTATAATCATTCATTGAACAGCAGCTGCTTAAGGGAGTCAGGGATGAGTCAAAAGAATCACACAGGCCCAAACAAAGCTTCTTTACCAGTTTCAAAATGCTGGAAATATTACCCGAACCCGAAACATGACCCCTGCTCATTCGGCTTTCATTCTCTGCATTTCTCATTCTATCAGCGATTCATGATTATTTCTGCTGGAGATCGAACAGATGATGTTATAACTGGCCAGGCAAAAAGGTGAATTTACAGGACAACAACTAGAATTTAAAGATTAAATGAAAAGGTGAATTTACAGGACAACAACTGGAATTTAAAGATTAAATGAAAAGGTGAATTTACAGGACAACATCTGAAGATTAATGATTAAATGAAAAGGTGAATTTACAGGACAACATCTAAAGATTAATGATTAAATCAAAAGGTGAATTTACAGGACAACATCTGAAGATTAATGATTAAATGAAAAGGTGAATTTACAGGACAACATCTAAAGATTAATGATTAAATCAAAAGGTGAATTTACAGGACAACATCTAAAGATTAATGATTAAATGAAAATGTGAATTTACAGGACAACATCTAAAAATTAATGATTCAATGAAAAGGTGAATTTACAGGATAACATCTCGAGTTTAAAAAGTAAACGAAAAGTTGAATGACAGGCGAACAACTAGAATTTAAAGATTGAATGAAAAGTTGAATATACAGGACAACATTTAGAATTGAAAGATCCAATGAAAAGGTGTATTTACAGGACAACATCAAGAATTTAAGGATTAATTGAACAGGTGAATTTACAGGACAAGGACTAGAATTGAAAGATTAAATGAAAAGGTGAATTCACAGCACAACAACCAGAATTTAACGTTTGGATTAAAAGGTTAATTTGTAGTAGAACTTGAATCTAAAGTTTAAATGAAAAGCTGAATTTGCAGGACAACAGTTAGAATCTAAAGATTAAATGATAAGGTGAATTTGCAGGACAACGGATAGAATCTAAAGATTAATTGAAAAGGTGAATTTACAGGAAAACTACTAGAATCTAAAGATTAAATGAAAAGGTGAGTTTACAGGACAACAACTCGAATTCAAAAAGGCCAATGAAGCAGAAATATCTCTTGTTTGCCACAAACATTTGTTGTTTCATTTCTTGGAAGTGAATCCTGGAGCCAGATACCAATTTGTGTGAACATTCTGATCAAAAGGCCGAAACTGTGACTCATTAACTGGAGACTGTCTGACGGATATTACAATCATTCCTCTGTTGCAATTGTATAAATTCAGGGCAATAAGGAATAGATTGGCGTCACAAAAGGCCTGATACTGAGGTTATTAGAGCCGGGATCAGAATGCAGTTAATTTATACGGAGTTAGAATCGGGATAAACAAACAGCCAATGTTCGAAAGGGAAGATAATTCCAAACATTTAAAATTTCAACTCAGTGAGTTCACTGTGTCCTTCCGTCTGCTCTTTGATCCCAATAAACTCACAACAATCTATGAGCGTTCACTGTGTCCTTCCCTCTGCTGTTTGATGCAAATAAACTCTCATCAATCTGTGAGAGTTCACTGTGTCCTTCCCGCTGCTGTTTGGTCCCAATAAACTCACAGCATGCGGTGAGAGTTCACTGTGCCCTTCCCTTTGCTTTTTGAACCCAATAAACATACAGCTATCTATGCCCCTTGCTATCTTTACGTTCCGATAATAAAGAAATATTATGGTGATCAATAAAATCAAAATGAGTGCACGGAACTGATGTCGTCAACAAAACGCAGGTTCTCTCCGTGGTCTTCTGAACCAGAGATGGAAGAGCTGGGGGAAATGTAATGACTGTTACCACACAGCGAATTAATGACCTTTGTTAAAAGATCAATAATTCATCAGAACAATTCGGATTAAATGCGACTGTGTGTGATTCAGATCGAGGTCTGCTCTGGAGAACAGGGCAGTGAGGGATTGTACTCATCAATCGTGTTTATGCCTGTGATGAGGAAATGATGTTTACCCAAGGTGAGTTCATTGATGTGCACAACTCATAATACTAACTTACCCTGGAACTTGAACTGGTATCAAGATCCACAGCACAAGGTAAGGACCTGGAATACAGAAAGCTCTATTATTATCTTTTATTTTACCGGAATGGACGCATCGCCGTTTATTTGTGCAGTAATTCGATGTTATTGAAAAGTTGTTGTGTCCAAGTTGGATCAGGTAAGAAAGGATTGCTTTTTAAACAAAATAACTTCCTGGAAGCAGCGCCATTTCACAGAATAAAACTTCCAAATGCAAACTCAAACGCTAAAATTCTACTGTTGTACATCGTATTCAAATGTAATTCTTGTTTGTGACACGGTTGTGAACAAAAAGCTAGAGGTCGAGACTTTTCAACATAATGCAGAGCCCGTCATCATCACCGAAATCCAACGTTTCCAGCTCCGGGAGGTTTACCCTTTGACCCGCAGTGACCTCAGGATGCGAGGGCGACTTGGTACCAAACCGAGGCAAATGCCTACGTTTTGCCAAGAGGGGTAACCGCTATCACTTTGGCATTTAACTCTTGTAATTGTGTAAAGTCGGACGAGGATTGAAACACCACCCGAACTGAGTGTGGGTGAGGAGGTTATTGCTGAGTGAATGTTGCTTGATGGCGCTATTGATGGGTCCATCCATCACTTTGCAAATCACTTTGTGAGGTGACTGGTGGGGCGGTAATTTGTTGGATTCAGTCCGTCCATAATATTGTGGCCAGGACATAGCTGATCATAACAAAAACATGTCCCTAGAGAGCAAAAATTCCACGTGTACTGTCAAGCAACCATAGTCAACACGCGAGGTAAGACTCAATATAACGCTAAGGGAAGTAATTTACACAAATGTCAAAAAGCGGTAATTTAGGGGACTGGGAAAAATATAGAAAATAACCAAGGGGCACAAAGAAAATATTAAGAGCCGCAGAAAGGAAATACGAAACAAAACATGCAAGTAATCTAACGGCTGGTCGTAAAAAAAATATTCGGAGCAAGAAAGTGGCTGAGAAGAGGTGGGTCTATTAAAAGCAGACACACGTGATTCGGTAAAAGCTTACAAGGTAATAGCGGATTTATTCAAGGAACACATTGCATCAAATTTCGCAGTAGAGGAAGAGGACAAAATACCAATGATATGAGGGAAACTAAAAACGGAGCACTTGAGCAGATATGAACTGAACAGAGAGAACCAGCATGACTTTTTTAAAGGTAACCCAGGTCGGACTAATATAATTGAATTGTTTGAGGAGCTCACTTATAAGATAGACAAAATGATATCCATTGAAGTTGTGAATGTGGAGATGCAGAAAACATTTGATAAGGTTCCGAACAAAATTAATTGGCAAAAATTAGAGTGCATGGAATTGGAGGCATCCTTTGGACTTAGGTTGGAAATTGTTCCGGCGGTCGGTTGCATAATTTGGCTTTTATTCCCTTCAGTATAGAAGTTTGAGGGGAGATCAAATCGAGGTGTTCGAAAGGTTAAAGGGAATGGATAGGGCGGGTGGAGAGAAACTGTTTCCAATAATGGGGAAATGTCCTTCAGAGGTACGATGGGCCGAATGTCTTCCTTCTGGGCAGTAAAAGTCTGTGATTTTTCAATTAATTAATCTGTATAGTGCAGACTTTCACTGCAACAAGTGATTCACCTCCACAGCTGCTTCAACACACAGGCAAAGCTACATCCACGCAGCCCCATATTACAGTCCTATTCATGGCAATGTTTCAGTTTGAACGATTGATGCAGCCACGATTGCAGTCCTATTGGTTACAACTTACCAGTTTAAACGATTGATGCAGCCATTATTACAGTCCTATTTCTTACTATGCTCCAGTTCGAATTAATTATGCATTCGCTGTCATGGTCATATTGATTACAATGATCCTCTTTGAGCAAACGACAGCTCATCTGTTATTTATTTTTGTTTATGTGAGACAGATACCCCCATTATTATTCAGCACATTGCTTCATCAGAAATACTTATCGATTCGCTGTTAAAGCCCTGCCTTCTGCCTGGGGCCGATATCTCCCCATTCACTGATAACTTCCTGTTCCGTGAATCGCTCTATGTCGGACATATTCCTCCATACATTGCTCAGCTGTATTGTTCACTTCAGGATCAAACTTGTTGGCGAACAAGGGTTTCTGTTGGAAGATCCAGTGCAGATCTGCAGAAGCATAAACACAGAATTGATGGTGGTACCTTCCTGTTCAAGGCGGATATAAGGCACCTTTCTCAACATCACCAGCCTCAAAAGACCACTTCACTGCTCGAGTAAGGATTGGTGGGTCACCCCTGCGGCGCATGGGATTGTCTAGAATGGAGCCGCGAACCTCGGGCATTCTCTGCAGGTTCCCCCAGATGCGTTCCTCGGGGCTGTAGGTGTCCTCCGACCACTTGAAAAACGCCTGGATTTCCGAGTTCATAAATAAATTATTCACAAATTCTCTGGTGACCATAATGTATGCGGCCCGCACAAACATGGGGCTGCGTATGGATGGGGGGCTCTTCTCTCGATCTGTTAACACCACAGTTCCACGGAAATCATAATGAAACCTCCATCGTCTCTGAAAGTCAAGAAAAGAGCAATCATTTCTCATTTTCCAACGTCATTCTATTTGTTTCGACTGCACCACAACCAACAGCAGTATCGATTAATAATAAATTTTGACTTTAGCTAATGTATTTTTGCTTGTTTAAATTTTGCCTATAAAATTCTGATGCATAGAGAAGCTCAAAAGAGGAAATCTAGCAGAAATGATAAGGTGGAGTCTCACTGCACAGGTACTAATGGCCTATTGAAGGGAAATGATGTGGGAGATGTCAGCAGATTTGGTCATATTGGTTATTTAGAATTGCTCTGGTCACCCACAAGTATGGAATTTAGACAGGTGAATTAAAATAAGCCAATTTCAATCGCATCTGAACGAAAAGTGTGTCAAGGCTTTGAAAACAATGTATTAAACAGCAAATGATCATCTGCCAGTTACCTGGAAAGAAGGCCCAATATGGTAAATAGGAAGTTATTCTTCTATTGTTCTACATCTTCCTATGTTGCTATGTTCCTATGAAGTTATCCTTCGATTCTCGTGCCCAAACTGAGTGATTTCAAACATACGATGTGGGGCATGAGGCCGCCGAACTCAAGGTTCAAGTCAGCACTTGACTCTGCAATACAGTGAAGCGGGAGATGTGAGACCACCGGCAGGAGGTAATGTAACACCCCTTGTGCTTCAGGTGACATGTGGTGTCACTGCAATTTGATGATGCGCACGTTCCAATCATCCACTCCTTCAAATATCCATTCAGTTCCTTTTGATTACATATAACCGCTTCCATTGTCCCCTTTGGCGGCTGGGCAGACATGAAGCTGGCGCATTTACCTGTTTATATCCCGGTGGACGGTCCGAATCTATCAAATTTGAACAGTTCATGGCCATGAGTCTGTTGACCATCTCTCGGTTGGTTTTCGTTGGAAAGTCTTGTCCACACACATTGATGAGATATCGACACGGGACTGAGCTCCTCAGCAGCTCTTCCATATATTCAGATCAGCCTGAACCCTGGACCATGAGGCCTACGTCACCGTCTCTAATTTACTGACAACGAAGACATTACTGAAACAAGAGGCGATGGCCTGGACGGCCGCGTGAAACTGTTTTGGAGACTTCCTGTCCACGTGGACGCAGTACACATTCTGAGGAGCGTAAATGCTTCATAGGAGCCTCTCAAACATCTCGATCTTATCATAGATCACCATAGAATAGGCCAGAGGGAAATCGCGTTCCTCGGTGCTTAAGGAGAAAGTTATGTATTTGCGGTTTTGAACAAAAGAATCGCAGTCTCGGGTCATTGTTTAGTAATCGATTTCAGTGAAGACTTTGTGTTTGTTTGCGATTGTAATCGAATTGATAAGAGCTTTTTCAACGGATTCCGGGTCACGGCTAATTATCTTCCAGCAACTCGAGTTCATTTCTGACAGATCGAGAGATGCATTTCGCTCATCATAACGTGGTTTTGGTTTAACTGGTTTCCAATAGTTTACCAACAGATTTCCTCTCCGGGAAAAATATCCACCAAGAAAAGTCACAGCGAGTCCGCACAGGGTTGACATCAGCACCGCCCGCCTGTAAGAACCCCATGCTAATATCATTATTGCCCTTTCACGAGTATTTAAAATGTAAATCTGTGATCCGATTTCCAGATATAATTCTTATGCAAATATAAACTTTGAGGAATTGTGCTCTTGACAAGTCAGCACTTTGTTCAAGGAATTTGGATAAATTTGGCACCGAATTTTCAGGCACCAATGAATTCAAATCGGATGCTCGGGGATGACAACAGCAATTGTGGCTTCATTGGGTTTCAGCTGTCAGCTCTGTTGGACAGGTCGCACCTGCTCCTGGTGTCTTGTCCCCCGTTCCAGTGTGCCTTTGTGATCGGTCAGACCTTGCACCTTCCCTCACTCTCTGCGCTCTTTGCGCTTTGGTGGCACTTAGTTTCTTGTCGCAGAAATTATGCTTTTCCATAAACTTTTACTTGAAGAATGGAGGAGAAGGCTCGGGCGTGTCTCATGAATGATTCAAGACCCTAAACAAAAAGGACAAGAACAAGAGAGCATAGCGTCAAACATGGACGAGAAAAGAAAAGAAAGACTTACATTCACACAGCGCCTTTCATCAACTCAGGATGTCCCAAGAGGCTTTACGGCCAATGACGTATTTTGAAGTGTGGCCACAGTTGTCATGTTGGAAACGCGGCAGTTGATTTGTGTGCAGCAAGATCCCACTAACACCAATAAGATAATGACCGGATAGCTTGTTTCAGTGATGTTGATTGAGGCACAAATATTGGCCCGTACACCGGGGCAGCGGAATAACAAACTTCGACCTGAGAGGGAAGACTCTCATTTGAAAGACGGCATCACGCATCGTGCAGCGCTCCCTCAGCATTGCCCGTCCGACAGTGCAGGGCTACATCAGTACCGTACGGAGTTATAAGGACAGGGTTCCAATGCCTGTCTGTTTGAACTGCAAAATCTAAAGTCGGGAGGAGGCGTCACTGGACCAGAACTGGGTAAATCCCAAAGCTCCATGTTCCTGCTTTCTGTCCCTCTGCCGCTCTTAAAATGTGTCCGTGGGGAGACTGGTGGGGACCAGTATTGGGTTTATCCCTGAAATGTCCGCTGTAAAATGGACTCCCCCCTGAGATCGCACACTCACAGAATAGTCGCGTCCCCGGCGCTGGAGAACATATCAGACAGCGGGAAATAGGCGACAGAGAGAAAGATGACTGGGAGGAATGAAAGAATAAAACACGGAACTGAAGCTGAGAAACTACATCAACCTTGTCTCGATCCGGCAATGATTGTCAGTTTTTTTAATACCCTCTGGATTTTGCAGGTTATTTCATGTTATTCCCTTACAACCAGTCAGGCAGAATTTCCTTGTTTATTTTGGCAAGTCCCAAGTTTGGAATTTGACCTGAGCCTTGTTTTATTAGATTCAGAGCTCCCTGTCTGTGTGAAAGCAGCTGCCGCACCTCAGGATGGATTTCAACTAAAACATTCCTCAGTTGTTTCAGGACAGGGAGCGGCCTCTCTGACGAAATCACATCGAACCGATTTGATAATTCGCTGCTGCTTCTACTGTGAACAATGTTTATTCAAAATTTTAATTTCTCTCTTCTTGTTCCAGGGAAGTTCAGTAAAACAGACACATGAAATTGTTACATTTCCATCTGGGACATTGTTCACTAAAATTCCAAGCGATTTCCTGATGTTTGCACTTTCAACACAGGGCCCAAGAGCCGGTGTCTTGTCAGTGAGCTGAGCTGTTTCTGTCGGTGAGGACATTCACCATTTAACCGGTGAATTAAACTATCCCTGAGCATCAATCGCCTCAGCCACTGGGGGAAAGATTACTGACATTGCATAGTTACATTTATCGCTGTAAATCTGCATTAGATACACCCGTCACATTGTTAAATACAGAAAAGATCATTCCTGTTCTATAGTCGGTATAAAGATTGGATTTTCCTCTTTTTCAGCTTGGTTATCAGACAGGAATCAAAATCACCTCCACAGGATGGAAGTGCCCGAAAAGAGACAATGTTTGAGGAAAGATTGTGGTGGTATTTCCGAGGGATGTATTGCGATATTTCATTTCACTCTCTCATTTCTGTTCTGTTTTTTTTTACCCGGATTAAGGATTTACTCGGGCCGGAGACACAGCTTCAAGCGTCGGCCTCAAACTCTCCCGCCACAGATCTTCTCTTTCCTGCTCGAACACTCCCGTGACAGACAAAGGAACATAGGAACAGGAGTAGGCCATTCAGCCCCTCGAGCCCACTCCGCCATTTGATAAGATCATGGCTGTTCCGTGAACTAACTCCATATACCTGCCTTTGGCCCATATCCCTTAATATCTTTGCTTGCCAAAAAGCTATCTATCTCAGATTTAAAATTAGTAATTGAGCCAGCATCAATTGCCGTTTGCGGAAGAGAGTTCCAAACTTCGACCACCATTTGTGTGTAGAAATGTTTTCTAATCTCACTCCTGAAAGCTTTAATTTTTAGACTGCGCACCCTATTACTAGAATCCCCAAGCAGCAGAAAAAGTTTATCACTATCCAGCCTATCTGTTCCCCTCAATATCTTATAAACTTCGATCCGATCATCCCATAACCTTCTAAACTCTGGAGAATACAACTCCAATTTGTGTAATCTCTCCTCGTAACTTAACCCTTGAAGTCCGGGTATCATTCTAGTAAACCTGCACAGCACTCCCTCCAAGGCCAATATGTCCTTCCGAAAGTGCGGTGCCCAGAACTGCTCACAGTACTCCAGGTGCGGTCTAACCAGGGTTTTGTATATCTGCAGCATAACTTCTGCCCGCTTGTACTCCAGTCCTCTAGATATAAAGGGCAGCATTCCATTAGCCTTATCAACTATTTTCTGCATATTTTCATGACAACTAATGATCGATGTACCTGAACCCCGAAGTCCCTTTGAACAGCTACTGTTTTTAACTTTTTTGCCATTTAGAAAGTACCCTGTTCTTCTCTTTCCTACTAGAGCTCTCCCGCCACAAACCTTCTTCTTCTTGCTTGTTTTCATCGAGCGATGATTTAAGCTGAGAGTTTTCTATTCAACCCAACAAGCCGATCGCCGATCGCGGACCCCCGAACCCAATCTCCCCCCGCCTGCAACGTTCGCGGACCCCCGACCCCAATCGCGGACCCCGACACTGATCCACCATTTCGCCCCCGGCCCCCACAACGATCGCGGAAACCCGCGATATTTCCCGATCCAGACCCCACCCCCCCCCCCGCCGCTTGTTTGACGCCAGATCCCTCCCCCCATTACTGACGACCCCCGTACCAACATATGCCCCGTGCCAACCCATGCCAACCTGTGCCCCGTGCCAACACATGCCAACATATGTCACCGTGCTCCCCATGCCCCCCATCCATACAAAATACTGTGGATGCTGGAAATCTGAAATAAAACCAGATAATGCTGGATAAGCTCAGCAAGTCAGGCACTGTCTGTGGTGAACGTTTCAGATCGAAGACCTTTCGTCAGAACAAGAAGATGTGAAAAGAGTTCAAGATTTTCAGCAAGTCCAGAGCCAGGGAACGGTTGGGGAGGAGAGTAAAGAACAAAAGGGAAGGTCTGTGGCAGGAGAGTTCACTTCAAAATAAATACTGGGGGAAGTTTGGCGCCGCCGCATGAGGCTCTGTCTCCGGCGCGAGTAAATCCTTAATCCTGGTCACAAAACAAAGGGGAAATGAGAGAGAAAAAGGAAATATCGCTCTGAATCTCAAATAACAAGGATCAGAACAAATATCGCTCTGAATCTCAAATAACAATGGTCAGATCAAATATCGCTCTGAATCTCAAATAACAAGGGTCAGATCAAATATCGCTCTGAATCTCAAATAAGAAGGGTCAGATCAAATATCGCTCTGAATCTCAAAGAACAAGGATCAGATCAAATATCGCTCTGAATCTCACAACAAGGGTCAGATCAAATATCGCTCTGAATATCACAACAAGGATCAGATCAAATATCGCTCTGAAATTCACAATAAGGGTCAGATCAAATTCCTAATTTGTGACTTGCCAAATTGAAGAAAAGGAACGTGTATCTGATTGGTTGTGATGAAATAACAAGGTTATAACCTTCAAAATCTACACGGAAATAAAGAGGCAGCAAATCATGGTGGGGTGAAGGTAAGTTCATGTAGATTCTCAGCTTCAGTTCCATGTTGTATTCTTTCATTCCTCCCGTTCACCTCCCTCTCTGAAGCCTATTTCCCGCGGTCTGATGTGTTCTCTAGAGCCAGGGATGCGACTATTCTGTGAGTGTGCGATCTCAGGGGGAGTCCATTTTACACCGGACATTTCAGGGCTAAACCCAATCCTGGTCCCCACCAGTCTCCACACGGACACATTTTAAGAGCGGCTGTGGGAAAGAAAGCAGGAACACGGTCTTTGGGGATTTTCCCCATCCTGCCCCAGTTTCGCCTCCTTCCTTCTTTAAAAATTGCAATTCAGAAAGACAGGGATTGGAATCTGTCCTTGTAACTTCTTGCGGATTTTTACTGTAACACTCAATCAACCTTTTTGTGCCCAGTGATTTTTTATTGAACGAATCAAAGGCGGGACCAGCAGTTCACACTGAACACGTAGCTCAGCTTAGTAAAGGGTTTATACATTCGCACTGGTGGATCATCGCTCTCTGCCGAGCACTTGGACAATCAGCCTCTGGTTACATGAGGCCCGCCCGAACGCGATCCAGTGACAGGATCGGAGAAAGATCCGACAAAAATGTTTACCCCGATTAATTAAAATAATTAATTCCTGATTTACACCACGATGTCAGTTTCAGTCAGTTGGAAAAGGATGTCAATTAGCTGGGAGAATCGAGCAGGAGCTTCTGTTTTTGGTGAAATAAGTTCATGTTAATGAGGCGTTTATCTATCAAAATCACTCAACTAATAAAACAAGGAGGGGTTGTTGCCTTTTGAGATAAATTGACCTCAGAAATGTGTTAGTTGCAGACCGACCACCGGATAGAAGCGATCTCCTTCACAGATAAGAGGATCCTGGTCACAGGTCTTATGTAATTAACTATTTAAATTTCTAACAGGTAGAAGGGCCCATCATTAATCTTTATATTAAAAAGTACTAATTAAATTAGCAAAGGTTAGGAGGGCCCATCACTAATCTTTATATAAAAAAGTAATTCTTAATTTAGCAGAAGGTAGGAGGGCCCATCACTAATCTTTATATCAAAAGTAATTCTTAAATTAGCAAAAGGTAGAAGGGCCCATCACTGATCTTTGTATAAAAAGTTACCTCTGAAATAATCAACAGGTCGGATGGTCCATTACTAAGCTTTAAATAAAAAGTAACTACTCGAATTATAAACTGGTGGGAGGCTCCATCATTAATCTTTAGATATAAAGTATCGATTCAAATTACAAACAGGTGGGAGAGTCCATCACTAATATTTATATAAATTTAAGCATTCGAGTAACTTACGGTTTGGAGGGCCCATCACTAACATCTATACAAAATGTAAGTGTTCAAATTACTTCCACTTAGGAGGGTCCATCACTAATCCTTATATAAAATGTAAGCGTTTGAATTACCTCCAAGTAAGAGGGTCCATCACGAATCTTTAGACAAAATGTAAGTGTTTGAATGAATTTCAGGTAAGACGGACCATCACTAATCTTTATATAAACAGTAACTATTTCAATTACTTACGGGTAGGAGGGCCCATCACTAATCATTACAGAAAAATATTTACTCCGATGAGAAAAATGGGAAAAAAGGGAAACATTCTTAAAACAAAAAGTAAGTACTCAAATTACCAACAGGTGGGAGGGTCCATCACTAATCTATATATAAGAAACAGCTCAAAATGTCAAGTTTGGATTGCACATCTCTAATCCATACATAAAAAGTAACCACTTAAATTATAAACAGGTACGAGGGCCCATTGCTAAGCTTTATATAAAAAGTAACTACTCGAATTATAAGCTGGTAGGAGGGTCGATCACTAATCTTTCGAAAAAAATGTAACTACTCGAATTACCAACAGGTAGGAGGGCCCATCACGAATCTTTATTTTTAATATAACTACTCGAATTTTAACCTGGTAGGAGGGACATCACGAATCGTTATACAAAAAGTAACGACTCGAATTATAGGAACAGAGGAACATAGGAACAGGAGTGGGACAATCAGCTGCTCGAGCCGCTCCGCCATTTTTTAAGATCATGGTTGATCTGTGATCGAACTCCATCTACCTGCCTTTGGCCCATGTCTCTTAATAATTATGGTTGGCAAAAAGCTATCTATCTGATTTAAAATTAGCAATTGAGCGAGTATCAATTTTTAGACAGTGCCCCTGAGTCTAAGAATCACCAACCAGCGGAAATAGTTTCTCTCTATCCACCTTATTTGTTCGACTTAATATCTTATAAACTTCGATCATATTAACCATTAACCTTCTAAACTCGAGAGAATACAACCCCAATTTGTATAATCTCTCCTCGTAAATCAACCCTTGAAGAACAGGTATCATTCCAGTGAACCTACGCTGCATTCCCTCAAAGGCCAATGTGTCTTTCCGAAGGTGCGTTGCCCAGAACTGCTCACAGTACTCCAGGTGGGGTCGAACCAGGGTTTTGCATAGCTGCAGCATAGTAATATAAGAACATAAGAAATAGGAGCAGGAGTAGGCCAATCGGCCCCTCTGAGTGAAGAAGTTTCTCCTCATCTCAGTTTTGAATGAGCAGCCCCTTATTCTAAGATTATGCCCCCTAGTTCTAGTTTCACCCATTCTTGGGAACATCCTTACCGCATCCACCCGATCAAGCCCCTTCACAATCTTATATATTTCAATAAGATCGCCTCTCATTCTTCTGAACTCCAACGAGTAGAGTCACAATCGACTCAACCTCTCCTCTTATGTCCGCCCCCTCATCCCCGGGATTAACCGAGTGAACCTTCTTTGCACTGCCTCGAGAACAAGTATGTCTTTTCTTAAGTATGGAGACCAAAACTGTATGCAGTATTCCAGGTCTGGTCTCACCAATACCTAACACAACTGCAGCAATACCTCCCTGTTTTTATATTCTATCCCCCTAGCAATAAAAGCCAACATTCCGTTGGCCGTCTTGATCACCTGCTGCACCTGCATACTAACTTTTTGATCTTCTTGCACTAGGACCCCCAGATCCCTTTGTACTGCAGTACTTTCGAGTTTCTCGCCATTAAGATAATAACCTGCTCTCTGATTGTTCCTGCCAAATTGCATAACTTCACATTTTCCAATATTGTATTGCATCTGCCAAATCTCCGCCCACTGACCCAGCCTGTCTATATCCGCCTGTAGGTTTTTTATGTCCTCCTCACTCTCCACTTTCCCTCCCATCTTTGTATCATCTGCAAACTTTGATATGTTACACTCGGTCCCCTCTTTCAAATCGTTAATATAGATTGTAAAGAGTTGGGGACCCAGCACCGACCCCTGCGGAACACCACTGGCTACTGGTTGCCAGTCCGAGAATGAACCATTTATCCGAACTCTCTGCTTCCTGTCACATAACCAATCCTCCACCCATGCCAGAATATTACCCCCAATCCAGTGATTCTTTATCTTGAGCAATAATCTTTTATGTGGCACCTTGTCGAATGCCTTCTGGAAGTCTAAATACACTACGTCCACTGGTTCCCCTTTATCCACGCTGTACGTTATGTCCTCAAAGAACTCAAGCAAATTTGTCAGACATGACTTCCCCTTCGTAAAGCCATGCTGACTATGTCCTATTAAATTATGTTTATCCAAATGATCCGCTACTGTCTCCTTAATAATAGATTCCAAAATTTTACCCACCACAGATGTTAGGCTAACTGGTCTTTAATTTCCAGCCTTCTGCCTGCTACCCTTTTTAAATAAGGGTGTTATATTAGCAGTTTTCCAATCTGCCGGGACCTTTGCCGAGTCCATTACTTCTGCCCCCTTGCACTCCAGTCCTCTAGATATAAAGACCAGCATTCCATTAGCCTTATTAATTATTTTCTGCACCTGTTCATGACACTTCAATGATCTGTGTACCTGAACCCGAAGTCCCTTTGGGCACCCACTGTTTTTAACTTTTTACCATTTACAAAGTACTCTGTTCTATCTTTTTATATTGGTCCAAAGTGGATGACCTCACATTTGTGTACATTGAATTCCATTTGCCACAGTTTTTCCCATTCACCTAATCTATCAATATCCTTTTTTTAATTTTATTTTTTCATCTACACTGCTTACAATACCGCCAATCTTTGTTTCATCAGCAAACTCAGTTATTAGATTTGCTATGCCTTCATCTAACTCGTTCATAAGTATTGAGAATAATTGAGGCCCCAATACAGATCCCTGCGGGACTCCACTAGTCACATCCTGCCAATTTGAGTACCTACCCATTATCCCTACTCACTGTCACCATTCGCTGAGCCAACTTCCCAACCAAGTCCGTGCTATTCCCTCGATTCCATAGGCTTCTATCTTCGCTAACAGTCTCTTATGTGAGACTTTATCAAATGCCTTCTGGATGTCCATATAAATAATATCCATTGACATTCCCTTGTCCACTACTTTAGTCATCTCTTCAAAAAATTCAATCAGATTTATCAAGCACGACCTGGCTCTCTCTGATTAACTGAAAATTCTGGAGGTTTTCAGTCATCCCATCCTTAATTATAGATGCCAGCATTTTCCCCACAACAGATGTTAGGCTAACTGACCTATTATTCACTGAATTCCCTCTCTCTCCTTTCTTAAAAAGCGGAGTGACACGTGCAATTTTCCAATCTAGAGAGACGGTTCCTTTAAAATCCTGGGATGTTAATTATCTTGTCTTAGGGATTTGTTACTGTTTAGTGCTATTATTTTCTTCATTCATATTGTTTTACTCATGTTAATTATATTGAGTCCCTTTCCCCGATTCAATATTAGTTTCCTTGGTTTTCCGGTATGCTATCCTCTTTATCTACAGTAAATGCTGACGCAAAGTAATTATTCAACATGTTCGCCATTTCACCATTTCAGTTTTTAAGGGGCCAACACTGCTCCTGACCATCCTCTTTTTCCAATATAACTATAATAGTTCCTCGTATTGGTTTTGATATATCTTGCAAGTTTCTTTTCATACTCTCTTTCTTTGCTCTTACTGTCTGTTTTGTGACCCTTTTAAAACCTTTGTATCTTGCCATTCACCAGGACCTGTGCCATTTTTTGCCTTTTTGTATGCCCTTTCCTTATGTCTTATACTGTCTTTAATTGTCCATGGCTGTTTTTTTTTTGACAAGTCGAGTTCTTGCCCCTCAAGGGCATAAACCGGTTCTGTATCTCGTTGAATGTTTCTTTAAACATTCCCCACTGATCATCAGTCGTTTTACACATTAACAGATTTGCCCAGTTCACTGTGGACAGTCTCTTTGAAGTCGGCCTTACCAAAGTCTAGGATCTTAGCAGCTGATTCAATTTTTTCCCATTCAAACACTGCCTTGAACTCGATCATTTTATGATCGCTATTGGTTTGATATTCACGCACAGTTCAGCCGTTAACTAAATCTGGTTCATTACTCATTACGAAATCTAGTATGGCTTGCCCCCTTGTTGCCTGTAGGATATCCTGCTGTGGAAAACTTTCCCGGACACACTCAAGAAAATCACTAACTTTCTGAGAGTTGCGAGTCTGCTTTTCCCAATCGATGTGAAGGTTGAAGTCCCCCATTAACACCACGCTGCTTTTGTTACACGCTTGCCTAATCTCTGCATTTATACAATCTAGCTCTTCAGAGCTGCTGCCAGAGGTCCTATGCACAATACCCACTTTCGTCTGAGATCCTTTCCTATTTCTCAAGTCAACCTATAATGTCTCTGCTGGCTGCTTATCTCTCGGTATATCCTCCTTTATCACTAAGGTTACTCATCCCCCTCTTCCATTTTCCCTATCTCTCCTGTAGACCTTATAACGCGGTATATATTGTTCCCAATCCTGACCATCCTGCAGCCATGTCTCAGTAATAGCTATCATGTCACACCCTCCAATTTGAATTTGAACCTGCAGTTCATTTAATTTATTCCTTATACTCCGTGCATTTGTATATAGAACTCTTAGTTGAACCACACACCCTAGCCTGACCTGCAGCTTTGATGCTGGATTAATCGCTTTCCGCCTTCTAGTTTTCACATTATCTGTCGTGTCGAAAGTATACTTTCTTTCTCCTGCTCTACGCTTTTCCCTTTCACTTGTTCTTGAACAACTGTTTCTACAATTTGTATTGTAATTTCCACTGGGTCTTCCCCTCTCTTGTTGCTCTCAACTTGACTCGCTTCTGACACCCGCTCAGTTGCCCAACCCCCTGCCACTCTAGTTTAAACCTTCCCCAACAACACGAGCAAATACCCCCGCGAGGACATTTGTCCCGGTCCTGCTCGGGTGTAACCCGTCCCGCTTATACAGGTCCCACCTTCCCCAGAACCAGTCCCAATGTTGCAGGAATCTAAATCCCTCCCTCCTGCACCATTCCCACAGCCACGCATTCATCCGATCTGTTCTCCTGTTCCGATGTTCACTAGCACGTGACACTGGTAGTAATCCTGAGATCACTACCTTTGAGGTCCTGCTTTTTAATTTATCTCTTAACTCCTTCAATTCATCTTGCAGGAACTCATCCCTGAGGCACAAGGCAGAATGGTCAAAAAAGTGCAAGCCCATGGGATGCAAGCGAAAGTGGCCAGTTGGATCCAAAATTAGTTCAGTGGCAGGAAGCAAAGGCCAATGATCGACGGGTGTTTTTTGTTACCAGAAGGCTGTTTCCAGTGGGGTTCCACGGGGCTCTGTACCAGGACCCTTGCTTTTTGTGTTATGTATTAAAGATTTAGACTGAAATGTAAGGGGTATGATTAAGAAATTTGCAGATGACACAACAGTTGCCCATGTGGTTGATAGTGCCAGACTCTCAGTAAAGGAAGATGGAGTTGACATACAGGTTGGCTTAAAATGATAAAGAAGTGGTATTTGAATGGCTGATTGTACTTAAAGTGGATAATTCACCCGGTCCGGATGGGATGCATCCTAGATTGCTGATGGAAGTAAGGGTGGAAATTGCGGAGCTGCAGGCCATAATCTCCCAAACATCCATAGATATGGGAATGGTGTCAGAGGATCGGAGAATTGCAAATGCTACGCCCTTCTTCAAAAAAGTGCACAAGGATGCACCCAGCAAATGTAGGCCAGTCAGTTCAATCTCAGTGGCGGGGAAACTTTTAGAAACGATAATCCGGTGCAGAATTAACAGTCACTTGGACGAGGTGGATTGATTAGGGAAAGCCAGCACGGATTGTAAAAAAAAATCGTGTTTAGCTAACGTGACAGAGTTTTTTGATGATTTACAAGAGAGGTAGAGGAGGGCAATGCAGTTGATGTGGTGTATATGGACTTCCAAAAGGATTTTGATAAAGTGTCGCATGGTAAGCTTAGCATCAAGATTGCGGCCCATCGAATAAAGGGGGCAGTAGCAACATGGTACAGTATTGGCGAAGTGACAGGAAACAGAGTAGTGGTGAACGGTTGTTTTTCGGATCGGAGGGAAGTGTACTGTGGTGTTCACCAGGGGTCGGTGCTGGGACCACAGCTTATCTTGATAAAAATAAATGAGTTGGACTTTGCGAGTACATGGCATAAACTCAAAATGTGCAGATGACACAAAACTTGGAAGGGTATAAACAGTGAGGAGGACAGTGATAGATTTCAAGAGGACATAAACAGGCTGTTGGCATAGGCAGACACGTGGTTGGTGAAATTTAATGCAGAAAAATGCGAAGTGATGCATTTCAGTAGGAAGAACGAGGAGAGGCAGTATAAACTAAAGGGCACAACTCTAAAAAGGGGTATCGGAACATCGAGATCGAGGTGTATATGTAGACAAATTGTTGAAGGTGGCAGGGCAGGTTGAGAAAGAGGATAAAAAGCATACGGGATCTTGGGCTTTATAAATAGAGGCATAGAGGGCAAAAGTATGGAAGTCATGATGAACCTTTATTAAACACTGGGTCTGCCACAACTGGAATATTGTGTCCAGTTCTGGGCACGACACTTTATGAAAGACGTGAAGGCCTCAGAGATGAAATGATATTAAGGCAGAAGAGATTGACTAGAATGTTTCAAGGGAAGTGGGACTTTTGTCATGGGGATAGACTGGAGAACCTCGGGTTGTTCTCCTTGCGACGAGATTTGATAGAGGTATTCGAAATCATGAAGGGTGTCGACAGTCTTGGGAGAATGAAACTCTTCCCAATGACGGAAGGGTCAACGACCAGATGAGATAAATTTAAGGTGATTGGCAAAAGAACCAAAGGTGACATGAGGAATAACTTTTTACACAGTGAGTGGTTAGGATCTGGAATTCATTGCCCGCGGGGGTGGTGGAGGCAGATTCAATGATGGCCTTTAAGAGGGAACTGGGTAAGTACATGAAAGGAAAATAAAATGCAGGGCTATGGGGATAGAGCGGGCGAGTGTGACAAACTGGATTACACTTGCATAGAGCCGGCGCTGACTCGATGGGCTGAATGGCCTCCTTCCATGCTGTAACGTTTCTATGATTCTAGTGAGGAGGAAAGCTGTAGGCTGCAGGAAGATATCAAAGGACTAGTCAGGTGGGCAGAAAAGTGGCAAATAGAATTTTATCTGGAGAAGTGTGAGGTGATGCATTTGGGCAGGGCAATCAAGGCAACAGAGTACACAATAAACGGGAGAACACGGAGAGGGGCAGAGGAACAGAGGGGCCTTGGAGCGCATGCCTACAGATCACTGAAGGTAGCAGGACAGTTAGGTGAAGTGGTTAAGAAGGCATACTGAATACGTTACTTTATTAGCCGAGGCATAGAATATAACAGCAGGGAGGTTGTGCTAGCACTGTATAAAGCAGTAGTTAGGTCACAGCTTCAGTACTGCTTACAGTTCTGGTCACCACATAACAGGAAATATCTACTAGAGAGCGTACAGAGGGGATTTCCCAGGATGTTGCCAGGACTGAAGAGTTTTAGCTATGAGGAAAGATTGGATAGGCTGGGGTTGTTCACTTTGCATCAGTGGAGGCTGAGGGGTGATTTAAGTGAGGTGTGTAAAATTATGAAGGGCCGAGATAGAGTGGATAAGGAGGAGGTATTTCCTTTAGCAGGGTTGCCAGGGATGAGAGGGCATAGATTCAACGTAATTGGTAAAAGGATTAGATGGGAGCTAAGGAGAAATTTTATCACCCAGTGGGTGGTCGGGATGTGGAACTCACTGCCTAAAAGGGTGGTCGAGGTAGAAAACCTGAACTCATTTAAAAAGTACTTGGATATGCACTTGAAGTGCCATAACCGACAGGGTAATGGACCAAGTGCTGGAAATTGGGATTAGGCTCGATAGCTCTTTCGCGGCCGTCACAGACAAAAAGCAGGACAAAATCAAATCCAGCCAATTACCGCCCCATCAGTCTACTCTCAATCATGTGCAAAGTGATGGAAGGCGTCGTCGACAGTGCGATCAAGTGGCACTTACTCACCAAGAACCTGCTCACTGACGTTCAGTTTGTGTTCCGCCAGGACCACTCGGCTCCAGGACGCATTACAGCCTTAGTCCAAACCTGCATAAAAGAGCTGAGGTGAGGTGAGAGTGACTGCCCTTCACATCAAGGCAACATTTGACCGAGTGTGGCACGAAGGAGCCCTGGTAAAATTGAAGTCAATGAGAATCAGGGGGAAAACTCTAAATTAGCTGGAGTCATACCTAGCACAAAGAAAGATGGTAGAGCTTGTTGGAGACCAATAATCTCAACCCCAGAACATTGCTGCAGTAGTTTCTCAGGGCAGTGTCCGAGGCCCAACCGTCTTCAGTTGATTCATCGATGACCTTCCCTCCATCATAACGTCAGAAATGGGGATGTTCGCCAATGATTGCACAGTGTTCAGTTCCATTCGCAACCCTTCAGTTAATGAAGCAGTCCGTGCCCATATGCAGCAAGACCTGGACAAGATCCAGGCTTGGGCCGATAAGTGGCAAGTAACATTCGCGCAAAACAAGTGCCAGAAAATGACCATCTCTAACAAGAGAGAGTCTAACCAACCCCCCTTCACATTCAACGGCATTACCATCGCCGAATCCCCCACCATCATCATCTTGAGAGTCACCATTGACCAGATGCATAATACTGTGGCTACAAGAGCAGGTTAGAGACAGTGTATTCTGCGCCGTGTGATTCACCATCTGACTCCCCGAAGCCTTTCCACCATCTATAAGGCACAATTCAGGATTGTGATGCAATACTCTCCATTTGCCTGGATAAGTGCAGCTCCAACAACACTCAAGAAGCTCGACACCATTCAGGAAAAGAATCCTGCTTGATTGGCGCCCCATCCACTAACTTAAACATTCTCTCCCTCCACCATCAGCGCACCGTGGCTGCAATGTGTACCATCTACAAGACGCACTGCAGCAACTGGACAAGGCTTCTTCGACAGCACCTCCCAAACCCGCGATCTCCACCACCTAGAAGGACAAGGACATCAGGCACTTGGGAACAACACCACCTGCACGTTTCTCTTCAAGTCACACACTATCCTGACATGGAAATATATCGTCGCAGGGTCAAAATCCTGGAACTCCCTACCTAACAGCACTGTGGGAGAACCGTCATCACACGGACCGCAGCGGCCATTACGAATCGACAATAAATGTTGGCCTTGCCAGCGAAGCCCAAATCCCATGAATGAATTTTTAAAAATACACCATGGGAGACCTCACAGTGTTGGATACGGAGTAAAACATACTGAATTGTTTATAAACACAGAAAGCTGACACACCAGCGGAGATGTCACTCTGTTGGAAACGGAGTGAAATACACTGAAGTGTTTAAAGACACTGAAAGCTGACACATTAGGGGAGACATCACAGTGTTAGACACGCAGTGAAATACACTGAAGTGTTTAAAAGACCTGAAAGCCGACACGCGAGGGGAGACCTCACCTTGTTGGACATGGAGTGAAATGCACTGAAGTGTTTATAAACACAGAAAGCTGTCAGCAGGGGAGACCTCACAATGTTGGACACAGAGTAAAATATATAGAAGTATTTTTAAAAGCAGAAAGCTGAAACATCAGGGGAGACCTCACAGTGTTGGACAAGGAGTGAAATATACTGAAGTATTTATAATCACTGGAAGATGACACTTAGGTACACAGGAACAGGAGTTGCCAGTGCTGCTGAGAACCTAACGTGTGCTTCTGCTATATCAAGCCTTCATTTCACCAACTCTCTCGCCACCTCACATATTAAATTAACCGAGTGAGGAAACCCCACATGGAATCATAAAATCATGAAGCAGAGAAGGAGGCCATTCGGCCCATCGAGCCTGTGCCGGCTCTTTGAAAGAGCTCTCCAATTAGTCCACTCCCCCCGCTCATTCCCCACAGGTCTGGAAATTCTCCTTTACAAGTATACATCCAATTCCTTTCTGAAAGTTACCACCTGGGCAAGTGTCAGGTGCGGTGGGGCAGGTCCCAAGCTCCGTCAACGCAGCTCCAGGGGGATTACTGCCAAGTAGGAACACCAGCCCCAAGTTTCCACTTGGGGGCACCATGAATATCAATAACTGCGCTCCAGGCCACGGCCGACCTGTGCGTTATGTCACAAGAGATCTCGCAGTGACAACAAATGAACCACTCGACCCTGCTGTGCCCTCAGTGTTCCGGGATCTGTTCAAATGTTCACACGGTGGAATCCGCTCTATTTAACCGCTTGGCCAAATGATAACTGTAGCCCGCTGTCCATTCCAGCCCAATCCCCATCTACTGCTGCTCAATTGTAGCACAGGAGAAACTTTGGATTGTTCACTTGTGCCCAGTGCCATCTCACGGTGTGACGTGTCTTGTTGAAGGAGCCTCGAAATGTGATCTCCCGGTGTGACCCGTCCAGTTAAAGGGGCCTCACCCTGTGATCTCCCGGTGTGACCCGTCCAGTGAAAAGGTCCTCACCCTTAGATCTCCCGGTGTAACCCGTCGAATTAAACGGGCCTCATCTTTATTTACTCTGTCAAAACCGTTCATGATTTTGAACGCATCGATCAAATCTCCACTGAATCTTCTCTGTTCTACAGAGAGCAACTCCTGCTTCTCCACTCTCTCCACATAACACTCATCCCTGGGAACATTCTAGTTAATCTCTTCTGGGCAGCCTCAAAGACCTTGACATCGTTCCTAAACTGCGGTGCACAGAATTGGACACAATACTCCAGCTGAGTCCTAACCAGTCGTTTATAAAGGTTTTGCATTACTTCCTTGCTTTTGTACCTTGTGCCACTATTATTAAAGTAAAATTTGAAATTGTACTTTGCAGACCCAAATCTAGGTCATTAATAAAGATCAAAAAGAGCAGTCGTCCTAATATTGTCCACTTGGGAACACCACTGTTTACTTCCCTCCAGTCTGAAAAAATAACCGTTCACCACTACCCTACACTTTTTGTCTCTGATTGTATTTTGGATCCACGCTGCGACTGTCCATTTAATCCACTGGGCTATAATTTTGCTGAGAAGTTTACTATGTGGTACTTTATCAAATGCCTTTTGAAAGTCCATGTGCACAACATCAATCGCACTACCCTCATTAACACTCTCCATTACTTCATCAAAGAACTCAATCAGGTTAGTCAAATATGATTTTCCTTCAACATATCCGTGCTTTCATTTATTATCCCATATTTTTCCAAGTGCCAATTGATTTTGTCCTTGATTATTGTCTCTAAAAGTTACCCCACCAACAATGTAATGACCAACTGGACTGTACTTGCCAGGTTCATCACTCAGAACTTTTTTGAACAGATTTGTGATATTTGCAACCCCCCAGTCCTCTGGTACAAGTCCCATATCTAGGAGAATTGGAGGATTGTGGCCAGAGCCTCTGCAATTTCCATCTTTAGTTCCCTCAGTAAACCAAGATGCATCCCATCTGGACCGCGTGACTTTTATACTTTAAGAACTGCCACTCTTTTAAGTACCTCCTATTTATCTATTTTTATCCAATCCAATCACGCTACTACATCCTCCCTTACTGCTGCAATGGCAGCATCCTCTTCTCCAGTCAAGACCAATGTGAATTATTCATTTCGGACCTCAGTCATTCACTCTGCCTTCACAAGAAGATCTCTTCTTTTGTACCCAATTGGTCACACCCTTCCTTTGACTACCCCTTTAGTATTTATATATTTATAAAAGACTTTGGTGTTCCCTTTTATGTTTGCCACAAATCTATTCTCATGCAATCTCTTTGCCCCTCTTCCTCCCTTTTATAAATGTCCTCTGAACTCTTATATTTAGGCTCGTTTTCTCCTGCATTATGTACCTAAAATTTGTCATAAGGGTACATTTTCTGTTACTTTGTAATCTCTATATCTTTAATCATCCAGAGAGCTATAACTTTGGTTGTCCTTCCTTTCCCCCTCGTGGGAATGTGTCTACTCTGTATCCGAGCCATCTCCTACTTGAAAACCTCCCATTGTTCAGTTATTGTTTTACTACCGATGTTTGATTCCAGTCCACCCGGAAAATACACTTAGTATTCGTAAAAATCTTCCCTCTGCTTCCCAGATAACAAGACGGAGCTTTATTATAACAACGTGAAATCATCTCTCTTAGTAGAATATCTGTGGTGTAGCCATGTGCAATTAGCATAAATCCCTGAAATCGTCTCTTACGAGAATATCTGTGGTGTAACTCGATGCTTGTGTTATCAAAAGAGTGTGGGTTGATTATGAGATGCTGGTATGCGAACGGCTCCATGACTCGGAATTACCCAATCGGTCTATTAAGCGTTCGAGTGCCCAAATGTTACCATTAATTGTGATTTATTTCTATCTTTTCGTTCATGGGATGTGGGCGTCGCTGGTGAGGCCAGAATTTATTGCCCATGCCTAATTGCCCCTGAGAAGTTGGCGGTGAGCCACCTTCTGGAACCGCGTGTGGTGAAGGATCTCCCACAGTGCTGTGAGGAAGGGAATTCCAGGATTTTTAACCAGCGACGATGAAGGAACGGCGATATATTTCCAAGTCGGGATGGTGTGCGACTTGGAGTGACAGGTGGTGTTGTTCCCATTAGCCTGATGCTCTTGTCCTTCTCGGTGGTAGAGCTCGCAGGTTTTTGGCTGTTCTGTGGAAGAAGCCTTGGCAAGTTTCTGCAGTGCATCCTGTGGATGGTACACACTGCAGCCACAGTGCGGCGGTGCTGAAGGGAGTGAATGATTAGGGTGTTGGATGGGGTGCCAAACATCCGTCTGCTTTGTCCTGGATACTGTCGATCTTCTTGAGTGTTGTTGGAGCTGCACTCACCCAGTCAAGTGGAGAGAGTTCCATCTAACTCCTGACTGGTGCCTTTGCAGATGGTGGAAAGGCTCTGCGGAGTCAGGAGGTGAGTCGCTCGCCGCAGAATACCCAGCCTCTGAGCTGCTCTTGTTGACAAATATTTATGTGGCTGGCACAGTTAAATTTCTGGTCATTGTTGACCACCAGGATTTTGATGGTGGGGGATTCGGCAATGGTAATGCCGTTCTCTGTCAAGGGGATGTGTTTGGACTCTCTCGATTTGGAGATTTTCATTGCATGACACTTGTCTGGGGCGAATGTTAAGTGACACTTATCAGCCCAAGCCTGGACAATTGATACTAGCTCAATTGATAAATTTAAATCTGAGATAGATCGCTTTTTGGCAACCAAAGGTATTAAGGGATAATTGCCAAAGGCAGGTGCAAGGAGTTAGATCACAGATCAGCCATGATCTTATCAAATGGTGGAGCAGGCACGAGGGGCTGAATGGCCTACTCCTATTCCTATTTTCCTATGTTCCTATGTTATGACCCATCCCGAATTGCATTGAGGAGATGGAAGTGAGCCGCCTTCTTGAACCGCTGCAGTCCGTGTGGTGAAGGTTCTCCCACATTGCTGGTCGGAAAGGAGTTCCAGGCTTTTGAGCAAGCAACGATGAAGGAACGGCAATATTTTCCCAAGTACAGATAGCGTATGACTTGGAGGGGAACGTGCAGGTGGTGTTGTTCCAATGTGCCTGCTGCACTTGTCCTTCCACGTGGTAGAGGTTGCGGGTTTGGGCGATGCTGTGGAAGAAGCCTTGGCGAGTTGCTGCATTGCATCCTGTGGATGGTACACACTGAAGCCACAATGCGCCTGTGGTGAAGGGAGTGAATGTTGAGGATGGTGGATGGGGTGCCAATAAAGCGGGTTGCTTTGTTATGTATTGTGTCGAGCTTCTTGAGTGTTGTTGGAACTGCACTATTCCAGGCAAGTGGAGAATATTCAATCACACTCCTGAATTGTGCCTTGTAGATGATGGAAAGGCTTTGGGGAGTCAGCTGGTGAGTCAGTCGCCGCTAAATAGCTGGCCTCTGACATGCTCTTGCAGACACAGTATTTATGTGGTTGGTCCAGTTAAGTTTCTGGTCAATGGAGACCACCAGGATGTTGATTGTGGGGGCTTCGTCGATGGTAATGTAGTTGAATGTCAATGGGAGGTGATTGGACTCTTTGTTTTTGGAGATGGTCATTGCCTGGCACTTGTCTGACGCGAATGTTACTTTGCTGATGATTGGGACGAGACTGATGGGGCGGTAATTGGCCGGATTGGATTTGGCCTGCTTTTTCTGGACAGGGCATACCTGGGCAATTTTCCACATTGTCGGGTAAATGCCAGTGTTGCAGCTGTAATGGAACAGTTTGGCTGGAGGCAGAGCTTGTTCTGGAGCACAATACTTCAGCACTACAGCCGGGATGTTGTCGGGGCCCACAACCTTTGCTGTATCCACTGCACTCAGTCCTTTCTTGATATCACGTGGAGTGAATCGAATTAGTTGAAGACTGGCTTCTGTGATGGTGGGCATATCGGGAGGAGGCCGAGATTGATCATCCATTCGGCACTTCTGGATGGAAATGGTTGCAAACGCTTCAGCCTTTCATTTGCACTCACGTGCTGGCCATCATTGTGGATGGGGATGTTTGCAGAGCCACCTCCTCCCGTTGGTTGTTTAATTGTCCACCACCATTCACGATTGGATGTGGCAGGCCTGCGGAGCTTTGATCTGATCCGTTGGTTGTGGAATCGCTTAGGTCTGTCTTTTGCATATTGCTTCCGCTGTTTATCATGCATGTAGTCGTGAGCTGTAGCATCACCAGGTTATAACTGTTAAACAATATTTAGTGCATGACTTTGACTTGGTTTCTTCCTCGACTGTTTGGAAGAAACAGTTTTAGGATAACCTAATCGAGGGTGAATAAATTAAATTCGTTTTGATCCGACCTGGGTTGAATGTAAGACAGATCGGGAACCGAATCAGGCAACATTCACCCCTTCAGATAACTGGGATGGAAAACCCCAGACAATTCCTTCGTGAGCGGTTAAAGGAGGAAACCAAGGACTTGCCTGGTTCCTCGATATACATCTGTCAGGGTATCAAATCCAGCTTTCCTAGAACAGGACCTCCAAGACTTTGGAAAATAAATGAAATCACAGCACAGAAGATTCTGTGCGTCTGTTGCCGTGTATGGGCCGCTTCAACACAAGAATGGACAGGAACAATTCATGGATTGGGAAAGTGAATGGACGCATACCTTTAATGGATTGGGAAAGTGAATGGACGGATACCATCAATGGATTGTGTAAGTCAATGGACGAGAATCCTCATCGGATTGGAAAGTGAGTGGATGGACACCAATAAAGGATTGGGAGAGTTAATGGATGTTAGAGTAGGGCCTCCACCATTAATGTTAGTGCAGGGTCACGCCTGTAACGTTAGAGTAGAATCACCGCCGATAATGTTAGCGTAGTGTCACCACCATGAATGTTAGCGTCGAGTCAACACCATTAATGTTACAGTAGGGTCTCCAGCAGTAATGTTACAGTAGGATCACCAACAATAATGTTACAGTAGAATCGCCACCAGTAATGTTAGAAATGGATCACCACCAGAAGTTGGAAACCATTTTACAACACCAAGTTGTAGTCCAGCAATTTTATTTTAAATTCACAAGCTTTCGGAGGCTTCCTCCTTCGTCAAGTGAACGAAGGAGGAAGCCTCCGAAAGCTTGTGAATTTAAAATAAAATTGCTGCACCAGAAGTTAGAGTAGTGTCAGAGTAAGGTCACCACAAGTAATGTTTGAGTCGAGACACCAAATGTCAGAGCCGAGTCATCACCAGTGACCATCAAAGTATAAAACACATTTTAATTATGTAAAGGATGTGTGAAGTCTTTACTGAATTCATGAGGCATCAAGAACCTAACGCCGTGTCCAGGATGGATGTTCCCTTCCCGGTTCACGAGGCGTGCACAGAGCACATTCCCTCAGGGATTACTTTCCGTTCATTGATGTGAATGGACGGAGTTTCGTGGACTGAGCTGTACAATTTCCCCATTGGCACCCCCTGCCCACTGAAGAGGAAAATCGCGCCTTGTTTGTTAAGTGACTGTAACTAACGCCAATTATTGTGTAACCTGATTTTCTCACCGGGACACCGATTGTTCTATAAAAGGGGAGTATTTACAAATCTCAGTTACACTCCAATCGGGACCGTAAAGTGTGAGAGAATTCACACATTCTTCTAAAAAATGGAAAAGCCAACAATTCATCACATGAAGGAGATTTACTTCCCTGTTCTCGCAGCCTTTGGTTTTCCCGGTAAGTCAATATAACCTGTTGTTTCACAGCTATTCACTATCTCACTGTAAATGATTATGTGAGAAATTCCGAGAATGTCCTCATTTCAGAGTCACTTCTCCACAGGGAGAAAGTAGGGAATATCAGCGGGAATCCTCGCAGTCCGCGCTGCCGGTGAGGCGATGCTCTGATCGGTAGATCGTGGGGACCGGGCGATCAACTTTCGTCCCAATAGGAGGGAGGACGAGGCTGATCCCCCGGTCCCTCCAACAATAATAGATCAGTAAAGGATGTGTTGCCTGTTGCCCCTGGTCATCATTCCCCCTGGTAATCATTTTACTTGCACCGTTGTACCTGTCCACTTTCAGTTTATAACTCCTCGATCTGCAGCCACCTCCACCCAACAGGACACAAATCGAGTCCGGCCAATTAACGCCCCTTCAGTCTCGTCTCAATCATCAGCAAAGTGATGGACGGTGTCGTCGACAGTGCAATCAAGCGGCACTTACTAACCAATAACCTGCTCACCGACGTTTCGTTTGGATTCCGCCATGACCACTCGGCTCCAGACCTCATTACAGCCTTGGTCCAAACATGGTCAAATATGCTGAATTGCAGAGGTGAGGTGAGAGTGATTGCCATTGCCATCAATGCAGCATTTGACCGACTGTGGCATCAAGGAGACCAAGTAAAATTGAAGTCAATGGGAATCAGGGGTAATTCACTCTCGTGGCAGGAGTCGCACCTAACAAAAGGAAGATGATTGTGGTTGTTGGAAGTCAATCATCTCAGCCCCAGGACATTGCTGCAGGAGTTCCTCAGGGCAGTGTCCTCGACCGAGATAGGCCTGAAGCTGCTTCATCAAAGACGTTCTCTCCATCATAGGGTCAGAAATGGGCATGTTCGCTGAAGATTGCACAGTGTTCAGTTCCATTCACAACCCTCAGATAATGAAGCAGTCCGTGCCCCCATGCAGCAAGACCTGGACAACATCCAAGCTTGGGCACATAAGTGGCAGGTAACAATTCGCCCGAGACAAGTGTCAAGAAATGACCATCTCCAACAAGAGAGAGTCTCACTACCTCCCATTGATATTCACGGCATTGCCATCGCCGTATCCCCAACGATCAACATCCTGGGGGCAATATTGACCAGACACTTAACTGGACCAGCTAAATAAATACTGTGGCTATAAGGGCATGTCAGAGGCTAGGTATTCTGCAGTGAATTATTCAACTCCTGACCCTCCAAAGCCTTTCCACCATCGACAATGCACAAGTCAGGAGTGTGATGGAATACTCTCCACTTGCCTGGATGAAAACTGCTCCAACAACACTCAAGAAGCTCTACATCATCCAGGACAAAACTACATTCACTTCCATCACCAATGGCGCACCGTGGCTGCAGTGTGTACCATCTATAGGGTGCAATGCATCAACTCGCCAAGGCTTCGTCGACAGCACCTCCCAAACCCTCAACCTCTACCACCTAGAAGGACAAGGGCAGCAGGCACATGAGGACAACACCACCTGCACGTTCCCTTCCAAGTCACATACCATCCAGACTTTGAAATATATCACCGTTCCTTCAACGTCGCTGTGTCAAAACCCGGGAACTCCCAACCTAACAGGACTGTGGGAGAACCTTCACCACACGGAATGCAGCGGTTCAAAACGGCGCCTCATCATCACCTTTTCAAGGGCAATTAGGAATGGGCAATAAATGCTGGCCTATCCAGCGATGCCCACATTCCTTGAATGAATAAAAACGATGAGAATTAATTGCCGCTCAGGGAGCTGCTCCTCTCCCCTCAGCTGCAAAGAACTTTCGCTGTTCCATCAGTTCCCGCTTTGTTACCGAGCGGCTCCCTCGGGGCGATTATAAATAGAAAAAGCCCAGCGTTTCGATCGAAATTGAAGCTTTTGTCCATGCTGAATGTTTTACTTGAATTCATATCTTTCCAGTAACTGTTGTGAAATTAGTTTTAAAACTGCTGACACCTGATGCAGCTCCCGAGACCCTGCTCGCCAAAGCAACTGAAGGAGTGAATGTAAATTTCAATCTATTGTCCGACGGGGCCGCAACAGTAAATTATAAAATTGGGTGGGTTCATCACGTGGGTTTCAGCCTCATGGCGGGATAGTGTTAGCGCTCAACACTGCATTGAAATGTGTGTTTGAACTTATGGAAGGAAATCCGTTTACTTATTGACTGCCGAAAATTAATAACTTATGGGACCAACCAAAGTTTCCCTTTAAGGCGCTTTTATATGCATCTGTACCGTCCCTGAGACAGACTGCAGCTTAGCCTGGACTGTACATTTACAGTGCGAGTGGAACCTCAATCTCGTGTTCGTGGCCATAGCGATGGAAATGAAATTCGGGACAGATGTCTGACGGACGGATGATCCGATGTCGCCTGTTTTACACTATCGCCAAATGTCCAAATCTCCCCGTTGACTCATCAGGTCCTGGGTGTCGGTCGTAGTGGGGACGCTCTCCGTCACCATTCCACAGACTGATTCCGAGTGACCATCCCCCCGCTGCCTTGATAACGTCCGACTGAAGTAAGCCGGAAGGACGACGGATTGTCAGTCCCTCGATATTGAGTGTTTAATGTTTTCTTTCGTTGAAATAAAGTTTCGTCATCGCTCGCCTATATTTAAAAAAAGAACCCGCGTGCATTACGCTAATTAGGAAATCATCCGAACATTTCCCCACAATATGCTGAGAGATTTATCTGAGTATCCCTGTAACTTACCTCTTGTCCCTCTTTCTTACAGCGAACCTCGTGACAATCGTGATTCTCTCCAGAGGAAATTGCGGCCTTTCCAAATGTATCTCGATCTATATGGTGGCCATGGCAACAGCAGATCTACTGGTCATCATCTTCAATGTAATAGAGTATCAAATTTTCACAAAAATATTTCCCCTTCAATTCCTGTCCTACACTTCCATTCGTAAGTTCATGATCTACATTAATTGTACCAACCTGGATCTGTCGGTGTGGTTCACAGTCTCGTTCACATTTGACCGATTTGTATCGATATGTTGTCAGAAGTTAAAAACAAAATATTGCACAGTGAGAACTGCGGCTGCGGTTATAACAACGGTCTCTTTCCTGATCTGTTCAGAAAACATCCCCTATTGGTTTACATTTGAACATACACAAATAATCAACAATGTTCAGTGGGGTCTCCGCCCCAGTTTGGCCTTTTATTCATCGCCTGCAGGTGTAGTGTACACATGGTTAGAAAGCACTTTAATTCTATGGATTCCTTTTGCTTTAATATTTCTGTTTAATTGTTTGACAGTCAGACGCATTTTAGTGGCCAGCAGAGCCCGCAGGGGCCTCCGGGGTCACAGCAGTGAGAATAAGAGCGATCCGGAGCTGGCGAACCGAAGGAAATCTATTATTTTACTGTTCACTGTATCAGGTAGTTTTATACTGTTGTGGCTGACAGCTGCCGCGAACTCTTTAGCGATCGGTCTGGCAGAGCAGTTCCGATCCGATTATACAGCGCCTGCTTATATCGCCACTCAAACCGGATATATGCTCATGTATTTGAGTTCCTGCACAAACACGTGTATTTATGCAGCTACCCAAACGAAATTCAGGGAAGAGCTGAAGAAAGTGGTGAAATCACCTTGGACATTTATTCTGGTTTTGTTTAAGGAAATGAAAAGTCAAACCAAAGCTTCCTGTCCTAACGAGAGTTCAATTACAGTCCGTGTTCCATTTTAGAATGACCGTCTTTCTTTCTTCGAAAATGAACAGGGATCAGAAAACATTGCTTCTATTTCCTGCCGTTAGTTTGATGTCTGCTTCCCTAGGGTGAACAGAACAGATTCCTCCTAAAATAGCGCACATCCTGCTCAAGATTCAAAGAGAACAGTCATGATTGGGCTTCAGCATTTGGGTAGAACATGTGGGCGGGAGCGTTAACTGTCTTACACTCTTGGTACTGGAATCGGACGCGCCAGTTTAATTAATCGTTCAAGTTTTCCTTAGTGTAGAAAAAATGAAGTGTGTTAAAATCATGGTTATTTGAAATTATTCTGTAATCTTGGTGTGAATGTTGCAGGCGCTGGTCTCCCCATCAGACACCGCTCCCCATTGTCTCCAAATGGAACGGGACCCCTGTCTCCTGATACGTGACTAAGGAAATTGGCTCGTCAACATGACGTTAGGCATCTCTGTTAACAGATGTTTATTGAAATATCAGTTGATCATTAAAACGTTGTAATGTTATAACAGACCATTTGGCCCAACCAGTCGTTGTCGGCGTTTTCCGCCCAATCCCAAAATCCTTTCAAACTATTTATATTCACAAATCTGTAGAATTTCGTCTTGAATATTGACATGATTTCTGCCTTGTAATTTCCACATTTTCGTAACTCTCCATGCAAAGAGGTTTCTCCAACCCTCAGTCCGAAATCTCTTATATTTATTTTGTAATCTTTGGCCGTTGGTTCTTGATCCCTCAATTAATGGAAGCTTTCTGCTTCTATCCATCCTGTCCCGTCCAATCTTATCTTAAATCACCTGGACACGTCTTGCCACAAGATATCAATCTGGTATCAATACACAATCCAATGACAGTCAGGAACGCGTAGTTAAGATGGTTAATGGATATCTTTCTCTTGGGGATTGTGGTGTCCTTTCTTATACTGAACAATGAGAAGAATGTATTTGATGGCTTGGCCACTGCCCGAAACATTGGGACCACGCAGGGAGAGATTCTAATCAAACACCTCCAGACGCCCCAATCTCTTGAGAGGGAGCCAGAAAGGCCAGGAATAGCTTCTACCGGAAGTCTCGTGCTACCTGATCTTGGGATATCGCTGTGTTGACAGAAATGAAGCAACCAGCATGCGATATATGTGGTTGCATGGGAGGGGAAGCGAGATAAACGCATGAAAGTGGAAAGTATAGAAGGTTGTGCTGATATGGTGAGATGAAGACGGCTGGAAGGAGATTCGTGTGAGGCATAAAGACCGGCATGTGCCAATTGCCACGAATGGTCTTTTTCTGTGCTTTATATTATATATAGTTCTATGTAATTCTCTGATGAAGCTGCACTGAAGAACGCGTCCAAGACATGGTCAGTCACGCTGACACCACCTCTACATAAAATAGTTAATGCGGCAATGGAGAGTATGTCAAACCAATGGGTAGAGATCTGTGCAATAGAATAGATCGAGACAGATACATAATGCTGATAAGAGATTCTACAATGCTGGCCTTTAACACCGTGACGCCAGCAAAGGGTGCACCGAAAGGAAATGGTAATTCACACTGTCCCGGAGTGTGCAAATGTGAAACTGCATTGGTTTCCCCTTATATTGTAGTAATGTTAACCTTTAGCCTTTGCCCATGAAGCAGGGAAGTATACTTCAATTTAAAGTCACACTGGGCTGTTGGGCCAGGGCTGACCCTGCAGCAATTGTCAGTTTCAGCATGAAATAATAAGAGACTTCTTTGAAGAGATGTCATTACATACTGATTCATAAATTTCAGAGAACTTTGATCATTTGATAACAGTGTGGGAAAGCAGATAGTTCTTCAAACGAAAACATCTGGGCATACATTACCAATTGAATTGGTGCGAGTGATACAGAAACATGAATGGACTTATTAATAGATGTAGAATTACATGTGCATGGATCAAGGGAGAAACTATCGATGATATAACGAAGTAAGGGACTTATACTTGTTTGCCAAATAGAAAAAGAGCTCGGTTTGTCAAGAAAACTATCGTTATTGATAAAGGATAAGTCAATTCCATTCTCCTTATATGGAGTTGTATTTTAACTTCCATATAATTATGTGATCCGTAATTGTGTGTATTTCCAGTTACAGGGAGTGAGAAAATGTATAAAAACTGTCTGTTTGTAATGAGTATTCGGATTGGTAAAGGTCGAAGATACTGAGCTCAGAGCTGTAAAACTGTTGAATCCCCAACTAACCATCAGCAGGTGTGGTTGTAAGTACAACCTTTTAAGTGTATGTTGAAGTACTATTGTATGCACTGTGGGCTTAATATACTCATTGCACCTCACTTCAATGTTCAAGAACCTTACTGTAAAACTTTCGCTGACAATGTCCTTAGTACTCTAATTGTGAATGGCCTTCATTTATTAATTGTGATTCAGTGTCCCCTTTAAACTTCACTCTTCAACGTTCCAGTTGATGCTGGGATTCTTCAAAATCCAAACTCCACATGATTGCAGATCCCGTAGATCCCAGTCTGTGCCTATCCGGCTGGATTCGATCTCGTGGGGGAACGGTGGTGGGTTATGGGCAATTCCGTATGATAGTCAAATTTCCATTTAACCGGATACAGACGACCAACAGTATTTAAGGCACGTGTCCGGCAACAGGCAGATGTTTTAACTCCATCAGTCAGCGACGAATCTGCTCCCAGCCACGGTCATGGAAGCCGATGTGTAATCAACCACATCATCCAAAATCAACAGGTAAAATAGAAAGCAAAGTCATGATCAAATAAACCAATGCGTTACCGTGTCAAATTCAATCACATAAGGTGGTGATTCTCCTCGCGCTTTTTCCAATCAAAGTGCTGTTCTTTTCACTTGAGTTTCTCTATTTCTAATTGAACAGTTACTGTATTTCCCTGACATTCCTGTCCCCTCTATTTCTAATTAAACAGTTACAGTCTTCTCCTGTCGCCTACTTCAAAATAAATGGTTGTTGTGTTCCGCTGATCCCCATTACTAATTTACTGATTTGCTGTATTCTCCTAATTTTCCCGGTTCTCGATCGTTTATTGAACAGTAAATGTCTACCCCCGATGTTCCACTTTATACTTCATTCTATTTCTAATTGAACATTTACTGTGTTCCTCCATGTTCCTCTTTCTTCTTTTTCTAATTGAACACTTGCCATTGTCATTTATATTGCTCTGACCTCTATTACCAATTAAATGGGTACTGTGTTCCCCTAAATTCCCCTGTTTGCTATTTCTATCTAAACCTTTACTCTGCCTCCCTGAATTCCCATTCATTGTTTTTATAATTAAGCAGTTACTGTGTTCCTCTAAATTCCCATGTCCTCTAATTTTAATTGTATCGATTGGGAAAGGAGCCTGTTCTAAAGATCGACAACTCGCTCACTAACATAATGTTTCCGCAGACTAGTTCAGAATTTAACCTCTCCAAGCGCAGGCTGTGTCCTCTGGTTCTACTGTTCTCGACAAGGTGAAACAGCTTGTCATTTCTTACATTATCAAATGGAGTAACTGTACTGTCTCGCACACAGGTCCTGGATGTTCCTGGGGCCTCTGAATGTTTGTCAGAGGATTGTTAACACGAAAAGTGTAAATACACACATGGTGCAAAGCTCAGCTACAATTCAACAGTTTCGTTAATTTAGATGACATTTTAATTCAGAATCTTTCAGTTACGATTTGAACCCTGTATATAGTTAAAAGCAGATTTGTCCTGTTGGTGAAATCTCACCACGGAAATCTCACTTACGAACACACTCTACTTCACTACAAGTCGCTAAAAAGAAACGCCGTGAGTGGCCTGCAGGATCCCATTCGATTTAATGTTTGTTGAGTAACTTGCGAGAGGCCCAGTCAAAAAGACTAATGGAATTTCGGCCTTTTTCTCAACCGGTCTGGAACACAATAGGGAACAAGTCATGCCTGAGTTTTCTAGATCCTTGGTCAGACCCCATCAAGAACACTTCATTTGGTTTGGGAACTGCACCTCAAGAAGGATATATTGGTCTTGGAGCGGGTACAATACCTGAGGTATTGTGTGCAGTTTTGGTCTTACCGAAGAAAGGATATACTTGCCACAGAGCGAATGCAGCGAAGGTTCACCAGACTGATTCCTGGGATGGCAGGACTGTCTTATGAGTAGAGATTGGATTTACTCGGCCTGTATTCAGTCGAGTTCAGAAGAATGAGAGGGGATCTCATTCAATCATATAAAATTCTGACAGGGCGAGACAGACTGGATGCAGGAAGGATGTTTCCACTGGCTGGGAGGTCCAGAACGAAGTGTCGTCGTCTTAGGATACGGAGTAGAACATTTCGGACTGCGAAGAGGTGAAATGTCTTCACTCAGAGGGTGGTGAACCTGTGGAATTCTCTACCACAAAAGGCTGTGGAAGCCTAGTCACTGAATATATTTAAGAAGGAGCTGGATAGATTTCTAGGCACACAAGGCATCAATGGTTATGGGGAGATAACGTGTGTATGGTATGGAGATAAACGATCAGCCATGATCATATTAAATGGCGGAGCTGCCTCGAGTGGATGAATTGCCTCGTCCTGCTCATATTTTCTATGTTTCTATGTCAGTGTTGGGACGACTGCTTTTCTTGATATGTACGAATCACTTGGAATTGGGTGTACAGTGCACAATTTCAAAATTTGCAGATGACACAAAATTTGGAAGGGCAGCAAACAGTGAGAAGGATAGTGATAGACTTCAAGAGGATATTGACAGGCTGGTGGCATGGGCGTACTCGTGGCAGGGGAAATTTAACGCAGAAAAATGCGAAGTGATACATTTCGGTAGGAAGAACGAGGAGAGGGAACTTTCCACGCTAAAGGAACGGTTCCTGAATTAACAGAAGTTTGAAAGATTATAGTTAGGGCATCTGCAATGTTCTCACCTACGGACTTTACAACCCTGGGATGGATACCATCTGGCCCTGGGGATTTGTCACTCTTCAGTGCCATTACTTTCGACATTACTGTTAATTTGCTTATGTTAATTACGATGAGTCCCAGTCCCTCATTCAAAATTATTTTCCTTGGGGTGTCCGGCATGCTCTTCCTCTACTGTAAATACAGATTCTGTACATTCACAGTAGCCAGTCTCCCCTTTATTTATCTCCCTCTGTTGGTGTCTCTCTGTGTCACTGTACTCTGTCTCGTCTTTATCTCTCTCCCTCGGCTGTTGTCATTCTGTATCATAGTACACAATCACACTTTCATCTATCTCGCACTGTTGGTGTCTCTCTGCCTTACTCACTATACTCAATCTCATCTTTATCCATCTCCCTCTGTTGGTATCTCTCTGTACCACTGTGCTCAGTCTCACCATCATCTGTCTCTGTCTGTTGGTTTCTCTCTGTATCACTCACTATAATCAGTCTCACCTTCATCCACCTCGCTTTTTTTGTTTCTGTCTGTATAAACTGTGCTCAGTCACATGTTTATCTGTCTCCTTCTGCTGGTGTCTCTCTGTCTCACTGTACTCACTCACATTTTCATCTATCTCCCACTGTTTTTCTCTCTCTGTATCAAACACTGTACTTTGTCACACCTTTATCTATCTCCCTCTGGAGGAGCGATATGACAGCGGAAACGTAGAGAAGATGTTTCCACTTGTTTGCAAATCCAAAACTTCTGGCCATAAATAAAATCACTAAAAGATCCTATAAGGAATTTAGGAGAAACTTCCTTACCCAGAGAGTGGTGAGAATGTGGAACTTGCTGCCACGTGGAGTAGTTGAGGCGAATAACAGAGATGCATTTAAGGGGAAGCTGGATAACGACATGAGGGAGAAAGGAATAGAGGGCTATATCGTTAGGGTGAGATTAAGAGAGTTGGGAGGAGGCTCGAGTGGAATATAAATACCAGCATAGACAAGATGAGCCGAATGGCCTGTTTCTGTGTTGTAAATTCGATGTAATTGTGTGTATTTTTTTGGTATCTCTCTCTATCACTGTCCTCAGTCACATCTTTACCGATCGCCCTATGTTGCTGTCCCTCTATCGCTGTACTCAGTCACACATTTATCATAGAATCATAGAATAATACAGCACAGAAGGAGGCCATTCGGCATATCGTTCCAGTAACGTCTCTTGTAAAGACGTATCCAATTAGTCCCACTCACCTCCCCTTTCCCCAAACCCTGCATTTTTCCCTTTCAGGTATTTTGCCAATTCCCTTTTGAAAGTTATTATTGAATTTGCTTCCACCGCCATTCCAGGCAGTGGATTCCAGATAATAACAACTCGCTGTGTAAAAAAAAACTCCTCATCGCACCTGTGGTTCTTTTGTCAATTATCTTAAATCTGTGTCCTCTGGTGACCGGCACTGTTGCCAGTGGAAACAGTTTCTCCTTATTTACTCGATCAAAACCCCTCATAATTTTAACTTTTTTTGTTCTAAAGAGTACATACCCAGCTTCTTTAGTTTCTCCACGCCACTGAAGTTCCTCATCCCTGGTGTCATTCCAGTAAATCTCCTCTGCACGCTATCCACGGCCTAGAACTCCTTCCTAATATATGGTGCTTAGAATTGTACACATTTAAAAAATGCACCTTACAAGCTATCACATTCACTTTGTTAGGTGTGGCACAGTTGGAAGCACTCTCGACTCTGAGTCAAGTCCCACCCTAAAGATTTGAGCTGATAATCTAAGCTGACACTTCAGTGCACTACTAAGGGAGTGCTGCATGGTCGGAGGTGCCGTCTTTTGGACGAGAGCTTAATCTGCCCTCTTACGTGGACAGAAAAATTCCCATGACAACATTTCGAAGAATAGCAGAAGAGTTCTCCCGTTATCCTGGCCAATATTTATCCCGAAACGAACATCACTTAAACAGATGATCTGGCAATTTAGCACATTGCTGTTTGTGGGATCTTGCTGTGCGAAAATTGATTCAGACGTTTCCTACATTACAACCGTGACTGCACTTCAATTATTACACAATTGGCTGTAAAGTGCTTTGGGGCGTCCTGAGGTGGTGCAAGGCGCCATATAATTGCAAGTAATTGGTCAAACAGCCAGTGTCGACATGAGGGGAAAAATTACGCATCCAGTTGTTATGATCCGGAATGCGCTGTCTGAAAGGGCGGTGGGAGCAGATTCAATAATAACTTTCAAAAGTGAATTGGATAAATGTTTGAAGTGAAACGAGCAGGTTACTATTTGGATAGATCTTACAAAATGCCCGCATAGGCGCAATGGGCCGAATGGCTTCCCTCTGTGTGATAGGATTCCACGATTCCACGATTCTAATCCTTTCTTTCTCCCTTTCTTTTCTTGATTTCCTTCTTGTCTCTCTTTGCTTCTTTCTTTCTTTCATCGGTGGCATTGTTGAGTGGGGCCCTCCTGCTTCCATTGTTGCTGATTTCTAAATGGGATTCTGTTGACATGTTCCCGTGAATCGGTGGAGAAGGATCAGTTCCATCCCGTGAATCACTGGAGAAGGATCAGTTCCATTCCATGAATCACGGGAGAGAGATCAGTTCCATTTGACGTTATGAATTTTACCTTTGATTATTTGATAATGGTGATTAAGGTTGAGCCATTGTTAAGGCGCCTCTCCCCTACATCGGCTGGGCAAACTGCGGTGTCCCAATGGGCATATGGCAATGAAGATCCGTGTCTGGTTCCTTGAACAGGATATGGCAGGGACGAGGCTGTCGATTACAGAGCGTGGGTTGGGAAACCTCTAAATATTCTGCGAGGGGAATCCAGGGCTAACTCCCTGTTACATTTCAACATCTCATTATTCCACCGACATCAATAAGCACTGAGGACTTCTTCTGACGATAAAGTTCAGAACAAAGCCCAGAAAGTGCCTCTTTGCACAGAGGGGATATTGACAAATTGAATGGGAATTTCAGGAAGTTTGGCGGGGGGTGGGGTCAGGACAATAACCTTCGTTACAAACCCGTTGGATGTTATAATTAGGAGTAGGCAGAGTCGGAATGAAGAACAAGGAGGCCAAGTGAGTCAAGGCTTTCCTGGTCCAAAAGTATCTTGTGTAAGTCAAACTGAGAGGGAGGAAAACATTTGATTTGCCCGGTGCAATAGTAGGATACAGATCTGGAGTGAAACTGTACAGTGCTTTGCTCATTCCACACCATGAGTTTGAATATTTGGAATTCTCTACCCCAGAGGGCTGTGGATGCTGAGTCATGGAGCATATTCAAGGCTGAGGTCGATAGATTTTAGGACTCTAAGGGGCTCAAGGGTCATGTGGATCGGGCGGGAAAGTGGAGTTGAGGTCGAAGATCAGCCATGATCTGATTGAATGGCGGAGCACGATCGAGGGGCCGTATGCCCCAAATCCTGCTCCTATTTCTTATGCTCTTATATGTCCCGTCGCCAGTAGCGCAAAACGAGCGGTATCATATCGACCGCCACTTGTAATCCCCACCCAATATTTAGCACCATTGGCTTTAATAGAACAGAATATCAAGGAGGGCCTGTAACAGGCGTAAGGCCCGTTCAGCACTCTCATCCAAGAGGAATTTTAACTTCGGGCGATGATGTACAGCGGGTGATAATGAATTAGCCGCCCATGGCACGCCACGTTCGATTTTCCTTTCCAAACCCCGTCTAATTCAATTTGGCGCCCTGCTCTATCGAAACAGTGGTCGTAGGATCTTAACGTCCACCTGAAAGGGCAGAAGGGGCCGTGGTTTAACGTCTCATCCGACTTTTAATCTAAGGGTCCAGGGTAGAAAGGGAGAAACTATTTCCTCTCGTAAGGGAGTCCAGAACAGGGGAGAATAACCTTAGAATTAGAGCTCGGCCGTTCAGGAGTGAAATCAGGGAGCACTTTTTCGCAGAAAGGGTGCTGGAAATCTGGAATTGTCTCCCACAAAATGTTGTGGATTCTGGAGGTCAATTGGAACTTTCAAGGCTGAGATCGATAGGTTTTTGTTGGTTCCAGGTATCAAGGCAGATGGAGGAAAGGTGATTAAATGGAGGTGAGGTCCAGATCGACCATGATCTGATTGAATGACGGAGCAGGCTCGAGGGGTGGAATCGCCTCGTCCAGTTCCTTTACAAAAGGCTCGAGGGGCTGAATGGCCTCCTCTTGTTCCCAGTGTTCCTAAACACACTTTCTACACTGTTGTTCCTCAAATCGGCGCAGAAAAAACAAGTTAAATATTCGGTAGCTTCATGTGAGAAACCGTGACAGTGAGCGAGCGGGCTGTAACCTGCTGGGTGCACGAAAGAAAATTAATTACTTTTCATTGTTTCACCAAAGACTGCTTCACTCCATCACATTTAAAACCCGCCTCCGACTGTCACGTTAAAAGGTGAACCAGCCCACTGATCCAAACCATTCAGTTTACAAGTTCCAGTCCAGCCCACGCCGCTCCGTCTCCCTCGCCTCCTCCGCTCAGGAGGGTCTGACACAGGGCCCGCGGCTCCAGGTCAACAATGTCCTCGGCGATCATCCTTTCCCTCCTACTCTTCACTGCCTCGTACCCGGCAGCACCCGAACACTGCAGTAAGTGCGATTTGTTCTTCCATTTTCTCCTGCTTAATCTAAATCTGCTGCTTTATTCTTCATAGAATCGCAGAGGGATTACTGCACAGACCGAGGAAATTCGGCCCATTGTGGAGGTGCTGACTCTTTGGAAGCGTTACCGAATTCGTCCCACTGACCCTGCTCTTTGCCCCATAACCGTGCAATATTCTCCCCTTCAGTTATTTATTAAATTCCCCAGTTGCATTCCAGATCTCAACAACTCGCTGCTTAAATAAAAATTCTCCTCTTCTCGCCTCTGGTTCTCTGCATTAAATTTCATGTGCTATGTGTCGGCCCTTTCCACCAGTTTGTCTATATCCTCCTGTAGTCTGTTGTTATCCTCCTCGCTGTTTACTACAATGAATGAACCTACTGTATGTTCGTGTACTGTGTGCACCTTCCACGGATTCCTTCTGATTTTCGACAAGCTCTTTATAAATTAGTTTCTATTTTAATGCTCATTACTCCAAAGTGGATCAATAATTGGGTTGTGGGTTCCAGCAGCTCCCGTGGATCAGCAGAAATCACTTCTCCAGAATATACAAAGGAAACTGAGTGATCTGTCCGTGGACCCAGACCCGGAGGCTTTCATTGCCCTGCGCTTGGGGAGAGACCATGATCTGCAGAGTGAAGGAGACATTCTCCGGAGGCTGAGCGAGGCGGCTGTCAGAAAGGTGGGGGCAGGTAAGGAATCATTTAATAGGCAAGGTGGATATATCCGGTTTAAATGTTTGTTTTTATTGAGAGGAGGAGTTGTTGCTAAACTATTGGTAATGAAGGATCTTGGAACCGAGGAATGGCCCCGTGATGCCAGTGAAACAACTTATAGCCTATTCATATCAAATTCTCTGTCTGAAATCAGAAAATAACATTTTTGGCATCCAGTATATCAGCAATTTGAGACAAATACAGAAAGTTAACATGCAGGTACAGCAAGCAATGAGGACGGTAATTGGCATATTGGCTTTAATTGCAAGAGGACTGGAGTTCAAAAATAAGGAAGTCTTGCTGCAATTGTGCAGGGCTTTGGTGAGGCCACACCTGGGTTATGGCATACGTTTTCCGTCTCCTTATCTAACGAAGGATATACTTGCCTTGGATGCGGTACAACGAAGGTTCACCAGAATGATTTCTGGGTTGAGAGGGTAGTCATATTAAAAGAGATTGAGTAGAATGGGTATTTACTCTCTGGAGTTTAAAAGAATCAGAGGCGATCTCATTGAAACATAAAATAATCTGAGAGGGCTTGACAGGGTAGATGCTGAGGGGCTGTTTCCCCTGGGTGGCGAGTCTAGAACTAGGGGCATAGTCTCAGGATACGTGGTCGGCCATTTACGACTGAGATGAGGCGGAATTTCTTCACTCAGAGGATTGTGAATCTTTGGAATTCTCTACCCCAGAGGGCTGTCGATGGTCAGTCGTTGAGTATATTTACGGCTGAAATCGCCAGATTTTTGCACTCCAGGGGAATCAAGGGACATGTGGTTCGGGCTGGAAAGTGGGGTTCAGGTTGAAAATCAGCCATGATCTGTTTGAATGGTGGAGCAGTTTCGAGGGACAGTATGACCTACTCCTGCTCCTACTTCTTATATTCTTATGTTCTTATGACATGCGGTAAGTGTAACAGGCTTGTTAGGAACAGGTGACTTTGGGCCAATCGTTCCCAAAGTTCTCCACGACTGGAGGTTTTCCTCGCCTCATATCTGGGTTTGTTGTAGACTAATTGATAGAGATTGATTGCCAGGATTATTCAACAACTTCATTGTCGTTGGATTATGCGACTACCGGGATGGTCGAATGAGAATTGGATGGACCCTGGTCTTCTATCGTCTAATAATTCCTATGATCCTATTGGAGGCCCTCATCCTTTTGAAACAAACAGGCTAATGTTAAAATTGCAGCTCCATGACCGGAGGTGGCGCCCATTCGGGAAGCAGCAATGTTGAAAGCTCTCACACCTCATAAAACACTCCTTGTTTCCCCGGTGTAATTCGTCATATTACCGTCTACAATTTCTCAACCAAATATTCTGCATGTCAATAAAGGTCCCTGTGATTCACTCGCAGCAAAGTGCCATTTATAGTTGCATGTGTATGTGTGTGTATATGTGTGTGTTTATATGTGTGTGTGTGTGAGTGTTTGTATGGATGTGGGTGTGTGTGTATCTATATTTATGTATATGCATGTGTTTATGTATGTGTATGTATTTCTGTTTGTGGTTCTGTGTGTATGTGTGCAGGTTGTATGGTTGCGGGAGTGCATGTATCTGAATTTACATGTGTGTATGTGTATGTGCATGTGCTTTTGTGTGCATGTGTCTATGTGTGCTTGTTTATGCATGTGTATATGTACGTGAGTATGTGTATGTGTCTCTGTGTGTTTCTGTGTAACTGTGTGTAGTTCTGTTTGTGTGTGTGCACTGGTGTATGTGTATGTTTGTGTTTGAGAAACAGAAACAGACACATACAAATGAAGGGAGAGGGAGAGTGAGACGCCTGGCTGATTTCTGCCCTCAGGTGAATGGATGAATGGACAGGCCTCCCATTAATAACACGACCTTTGTTCATGGTGATATTATGGATATTATTCCATCGTGTCCAAACTTCCCTCTGCTCTTCCACCTAAACTCTAAATCCCCCAAACTGCACTTGGTACTGCTCATTGCCATCTCATTGTTTTGAAATCTGAATTCTTCATACTGACGAACTCGACAGCCAATTGCACACAAGATGCCACAAAGAGAAATGAGATAAGTTACCAATTAATCAAATTACCTTGTCGCTGATTGAGGAATAATTACCGGTTAACTGGCTATTCACTTCATTGTTGTTTGTGGGATATTGCTGTGCACATAATGGATGCCGATTGGGATATATAACAAGGGCGCATGCACTTCCAAAAAGTTATTGCACCTCGAAGCACTTTGATTCGATTCCGAGAGACAAGATAAGTCGGAATATCGAAACAAGCCTTCAGGGGTGTAGAGGCCGTATTTATAACCACTTAGCAGTTAGGTTGTGATGGAACCAGTCAAAACAAATTAAGACTCTTTCGTTCTTCTGCCGCAGGTGAGAACTTCCCCATCGACCTGCTGGCTTTCTACATTTTAGCCTTCAGATCCTCGTGTCGGAACTCAGCCGAGATATCAGCAGGGAACAAATAAGTGAATTTGGTGGCGATGCTTCGAGAAAGGCTGGACAGAGAACTGCATGAAGTATCTAAGATAACATCTTCTAACGGTAACAGTGCGGGTTACAGTCATGTTAGTTGCATAGAGATTGACATGCACCTTTCAGCAAACACAATGCAGCAATCCAATTGAAGCTCTTCCAAGCAGCTTGGTTTCCTCATGTGTGCTAAATTCTCCTCCTTGTGAACAGCTGTTAACTCATCATGAAGTCCAAGTCTGTCATAGGAACATCAGAATGAACATAGGAATGTGATTAGTCCATTCAGACCTCGAACCTGTTGCATCATTCAATTAGATCATTGCTGATCTGTATCTTAGCTCTACCTAAGTTGGAGTTCAGTAAATTACCAAACCGTGGTTCCGTAACCCTTAATACACTTGCTGAAGAAAAACCTGTCAATCACAGTTTTGAAATGTTCAATTGACCCCCAGCATCAACATTGAGTGTGTGGGTGGGAGAAAAGTTCCAGATTTCCACCACACTTTGTGTTAGGAAATGCTTCCTGACATCACCCCTGAACGGCCTAGCCCTAATTTTAAGGTTCTGCCCTCTTGTTCTGGACTCCTCATCAGAGGAAATAGTTTCTCTCGATCGATCCTAACAACTCATTTAATCATCTTAAACACTTCAATTAGATTAACCTCTAATCTTCTACACTTGAGGGAACACAAGCTCAATCCATGCAAACCTGTTCTCATAATTTAACCCTTTGTGCCCTGGGATCATGCTGTCCAAGACTTGAAGCTGCTCCCATATTTGAGGGGCTGTTGTCGCACCTCCCTCAAACTGCTGGAAAACAGATAAGCAAACCTCATCAGAAAGGTTCTCTCCTTCTCCCTCCACGTCATCACCCTCTCTCCCCAGGACAATCGTGAGGATTCTGGGTTGATGAGGAGTTTTTTTTATTTTCCTCTATCTTATTACTATTACTATAGACAGTGTTCCGCCGAAGTTTCCTCTCTCGGTCGTTCTCCAATTGCACATCCCTACGCACTCTTCGTCAAACCTGAATCCTCACTGTGTTGAAATGAATTACCATTGCATCACGTACTTCTAGGTCGATTTAAAACTCGTTATATTCCTTCGCCTTGATTTTCCTTCCAATGCATTCCCCTCAATGGCACCATTTTTACATTGAGTAAAATCGAGTCTGCAGCACAGAAACAGGCCATTCGGCCCAACTGGTCTGTGCCGACGTTTATGCTCCCCGTGAGCCACCTGTCACCTAACTTCCTATAACTCTATCAGCATATCCTTCTATCCCTTTCTCGCTCATGTGCTTAGCGAGATTCTCCTTAAATGCATCGACGTTATTTGCATCAACTATTCTACGTGGTTGTAACTTCTACATTTTAACCAATGTCTAGGTGAAGAAGTATCTCGTGAGTTCCCGATGGATTAATTCGTGACTGTCTTCTGCCGTCCAGTTCTGACCTCCCCCACAAATGGAAACATTTTCCCGACGCCTACCCTATCAAACCGTTTCATAATATTAAAGACCACGATCCGGTCACCACTCAGCCTTCCCTTTTCTACAGAAAGGAGCTCCAGCCTGTTCAGGTATTCCTGACAAGTATAGCCTCTCAGTTTCTGCTACCCTCTCAACAGCTGCATTATTTATCCTGTTCTTCCTCCTTCGCCTCTGCAACAAGGGATTCCATCGTTGGTGCCTTCAACCTAAACTTTACTTTGGCAAGTAGTACAAGACTATACGTCAATCCTGACAAAAACTAATTAATACCTAACGAGGCCTCCTTCTGCTTCAGTAGCGCAAGATAATTACGTCACACGGCATGTCACCATTTCAGTCTGTACCTGTCCTCATAGCCTCCAATCACACTCACATCAGTCTGTACCTTTCCTTTTAGCATCCAATCACACTAACATCTCAGTCTGAATCTGTCCCCATAACAAATGAGTGGTAAAATTTTCGTCAATGAAGGGTGGGATGGATTTGGGCCAAACAAGATCTTCTTGTGGAGGCAGAGGACATGGCTGAGGTACTAAATGAATACTTTGCATCGGGATTCACTGGAGAAAAGGATGTTGCCATTGTAGTCGTAAAGGAGGAGGTAGTGGCGATATTGGATAGCATAAAAAGCGATTAAGATGAAGTACCTATAAGATTGGCAAAGCTCCAAATAGAAAAGTCACCAGGTATAGAGGAGATGCATCCTGGATTACGGTGGGAAGTAAAGGTTGAATTTGCGGAGGCTGTGGCCACAATCTTCCAATCCTCCTTCGAAATGGGGACGGTGCCAGAAGCCTGTAGGATTGCAAATGACGCATCCCTGTTCAAAAAAGAGGACAGTGAGGTAAACCCGGCAATTACAAGGCAGGCAAGCTAACGGCGGTGCTGGAGAATCGATTAGAGACATTAAATCTGGGACAAAATTAATAGGCACTTGGAAAAGTATGGGCTGATAAATGAAAGTCAGCACGGATTTGTTGAAGGAAAATCGTGTTATACGAACCTGATTGAGTTCTTTGATGAACTAACGGAAAGGGTTGATACGGGCTTTGCGGTTGATGTTGTGTACATGCATTTGATAAAGGAGCACAAAATAGACTTGTGAGCCCATAGAATTAAAGGGAAAGAGCCAGCGTGGATACAAAATTGGCGAAGGGACAGACAGCAGAGTGAAGTGGTGAACGGTTGTTTTTTCAGACTGGAGGGAAGTATACGGTAGTGTTCCCCAGGGGCCAGTATTAGGACCACTACTCTTTTTGATATATTTTAATGAGCTGAACGTGTGTACAGAGGGTATAATTTCAAATTTTCCGATCATAGGAAACTTGGAAATGTAGTAAACAGTGTGAAGGATAGTAACAGACTTCAGGAGGACACAGAAAAACTGTTGAAATCTGTAGACATATGGCAGATATAGTTTAACACAGAGACGTGTGAAGTGATACATTTTTGAAGGAAGAATGTGGAGAGGCAATATAAACTGGATGGTACAATTTTAAAGGGGGTGCAGGAACAGAGAGACCTGGGGATGCATATGAACAAATCGTTGAAGGTGGTAGGACCAAGTTGAGAAGGCTGTGAAAAAGCATATGAGATTCTGGGCTTTATTAATAGAGGCATCGAGTACAAAAGCAAGGAAGTTATGCTGAACTTTTATAAAACACTGGTTCGGCCTCGGCTTAAGTATTATGTACAATTCTCGGCACCACGCTTCAGAAAGAATGTCAAGGCCTTACAGAGGGTGCAGAATAGAATTATTAGAACGGTACCAGGGATGAAGGGCTTTAGTTATGCGGAGAGACTGGTGGGGTTGTTCTCCTTCGAGCAGAGAAGGTTGAGGGGAGATTTGATAGAGGTGTTCAAAATCATGAACGGTTCTAATGGAGTAAATATGGATAAACTGTTTCCAGTGGCAGGAGGGTCGGTAACCAGAGGACACAGATTTAAGGTGATCTACAAAAGAGCCAGAGGCGACATGAGGAAACATTTTTTTACACAGCAAATTGTAATCTGGAATGCACAGCCTGAAAGCGTGGTGGAAGCAGGTTCAGTAGTAAGTTTAAAAGGAATTGCATAAATACTTGAAGGGGAATAAAATGACAGGTCTGTGGTGAAAGAGCTGGAGAATGGAAATAATTGGCGTGCTCTTTCAAAGAGTCGGCACAGGCATGATAGGGCGGCAGGTCTCCCCCTGTGCTGTACCATACCTTGATACAATGATACCAGGAAATCCTACAATGGCACACACATCTCAGTTTGTATCTGTCCTCATATCGTCAAACACATTCACATATCTGTCTGTACCTCTGTACCTATCCCCATGAACTCCAAAAATACTCTCATCTCCAACTGTACCTTTCCTAATAAACTCCAAACAAACTCACATCTCTGTCTGTACATGTCCCCATATCCTCCAATCACACGCACATCTCTGTTTGTATCCATCCTCATAACCTCCAAAAAACCTCACATCTCTGTTTGTGCCTGTCCTCATAAACTCCAATGACCCTCACTCTCACTCTCTGTTTGCATCCATCCTAATAACCTCCAATCAAACTCACACCCCTGTCTACAACTGTCGCCATAACCTCCAATCACACTCGCATCTCTGTCAGTAACCGTCCTCATAATCTCCAATCACACTCGCATCTCTGTCTGTACCTGTCCTCATAATCTCCAATCACACTCACATCTCTGTCTGTATCTGTCCTCATAACAACAATTTGCATTTATATCGCGCGTTTAACATGGTTCCAAGTCCCAAGGTGCTTCACATGAGAGATTTCCAAAACAAAATTTCATACCGAGCCACATAAAGAGATATTAGGATATGTGAGATCTTGTCAAAGGTGTTGAATTTAAGGAGTATCTTAAAGGAGGAGAGAGAGCTACAGAGGTGGAGTGGTTTACGGAAGGAATTCCAGAGCTTGAAGCTTAGGTAGGTGAAGGCATGGCCGCCAAGGTTGGAGCGATTAAAATCGGGGATGCGCAAGAGATAAGATTTGGAGGAGCACAGAGATCTCGGAGGGTTGTTAGGCTGGAGGAGGTTACAGGGATAGAGAGGGGCGAGGCATGAAGGGATTTGAATAAAAAGGATGAGAAATTTAAAATCGAGGTGTTCCCGGACCTGGAGCCAATGTAGGTCAGCGAGCACAGGGCGTGATGGGTGAACGGGATTTGGTGTGATTTATGATAAGGGCAGAAGGGTTTTGGATGTTCTCCTGACTCTGTAACCTCTATTCCCTTTGCCAGGTCAGTCTGAATATATTCCTAAAACATCCACTCTAATTTCCCCCTCAGTATGAACATTTCCCATTATCTCCAATGCCATTTCTGTCTCGACGTATCTCCATAATATCCAATACATTCTTATCTCAAACTGCAACTCCCCCCTATAACTTCCAGCCCCATTCCCACCTCAGTCTGTAATAATCCGCATAATTTCTAATCCTATTCCCATCTCAGACTGGCTCTGTCTCCATCACCGACAATTCCCATAACCTACTTTGCCACAATTCAGTTTGACCTGTCCCCGGAAACTCCAATAAAATCCCCATTCCCAATACCTCCAAACCCATTCGCATCCAGATATTTATCCAATGCTTTTCAAAGGACCCACCAGGCCTGAAGCGAATTTGAACTATGTCCTCTGGTTTACAAAGCCAGTGATTTAAGACTTCGCCAATGAAGTCAAACTCAATTATTTACCGTTCTATTCTTATCTATTACAATTATCAGGGAAGGCGTAACAGGCTGTGGCTCCTTTCTCTGGAAAAGTGGAGGCTGAGAGATGACCCAATAGATGTCTTTAAAATGATGAAAGCGTTCGATAGGATAAACAATTAGGGATGGACAATAAATGCCGGCCTTACCAGCGACGACCATATCACAAGAACGAAGAAAAAAAAACGTACAGAAGATGTTTCCACTCGTGGGTTAGTCCAAAACTAGGAGGCCATAAATAAAAGTGGTCACTGATGAATTAATTTGGGAATTCAGGAGAGACTTCTTTACCCAGAGAGTGGTTAGAATGTGGAACTCGATACCACAAGGAGTAGTTGAGGCGAAAAGCATGGATGCATTTAAAGGGAACTAAATACACACATGAGGGGAAAATGAATGGAAGGGTAAGCTGATAGAATGAGATGAAAAGGGTGGGAGCAGGCTCGTGTGGAGCATAAACGCCGTCATCGGCCTGTTGGGGGGAAAGGCCTGATTCGGTGCTGTAAATTTAATGTCATTCTATAATTCCTTTAATTACTTGACCTGATTTCTGACACACAGAGAACGTAAGCATTATGTTTAAGGAGATCTGGAACGAAATACTGAAGGATTCTTACAGCTGTAGTTCCAGAAGTAGAGCGCAAATCTAACACCGGAGACCATCACTGTATTTTTCAGAAAGCGCTGGATATTCTCAAAAGACCTTCACTGAAGCCAGTCTGGCAATCCTGGCTCTGTGTCAGGAGGAGCGACTTGTCCATTGCTTTATCATTCATAATTTCGCCCTGGCTCATCTCAGGAAGATCTCACAACATGGGAAATAATTTACTGTCGGTATGTATGTGCAGATTCCAAATTTCATTTTATTGTTTCAAAAATATCAATTTGATGGTATTTTTGGTTGTAGAAATAGGGTACTGAGTTCACAGGTCATGGTCAGATAAAGAGTGCGAGGGTGAAATTGCAGATGGGATAGGCGGAATCGCATTTTGCGACCTTTATACGACACACCTGATACAACGGGCGAATTTTGCGATTCCACCGGATTTTTGCGTCCCCGTTCATGTCCATTTTCACCCCATACATGTTGTATGGAAATAGCACATCACCGCCTCAGTCTTGTCCCCTAACCCCAGTCCCATTCCCATCTGAACCCTGTACAGTTCTATCGTCATGACAAGGCCGCTGCTTGTCAGGGATTGGGAAACTTGCGGTGGGGAGAAACTTTATTGGACACTGGACTGAGGTTAAAATGAGCGGGAATTTGGGAAGCGTCCCTTCAGCTATTGGGTCCTTGGGTCGCTCGTGCCTCGGGGGCTTCGAATATGATCGAATGTTAAAGCACGGAAAGAGGCCGTTTCGCCCGTCGTGCCTGTGCCGCCCCTTTGAAAGAGTTGTCCAATTAGTCCCAATGCCCCCTCTTCTTCCCCATGGACCTGTGTTTCATTTGCTTTTCAAGTATATACCCACTTCCCTTTAAAAATTACGATTGAATCTGCTTCCACCACCATTTCAGGCAGTGCATTCCAGATCATTACAACTCGCTGCATAAAACATTCTCCTCATTTCCCACCTGGATATTTTGCCAATTATCTTAAATCGGACCCTCTGGTTACCGACCCTCCTGCCAGTGGAAACCATTTCTCCGGATCTACTGTATCAAAGACTTTCATTATTTTGAAGACCACTATTAAATCTCCCATTATCCTTCTCTGCTCGAAGGAGATCAACCCCAGCTTCTCCAGCGTCTGCACAGAACTGAAGTCCCTCATTCCTGGTACGATTCCAGTAAATCTCCTTTGCGTCCTAACAAAGGCTTTGGCACCGTTCCTGAAGAGTGGTGCCCAGCATTGGACACAATACTCCAGCTGGGGCTTCATCAGTGATTTATAAATTTATAACGTCTTTGTTTTTGAACTGTATGCCTCTAGTTATAAAACCAACGATCCCGTCTGACATTTTCACAGCCTCCTCAACTTGTCCTGCCATCTTCAAAGATTGGTGTATGTGAACCCCCAGGTCACTCTGTTCCTGGAAACCTTTAAAATTGTGCTTTCACCGATATTTATCATTTTCAAATGCTACAGCTGCTGAGTGATTTGCAGCTCTGAGTGGATTATCAGTCGCCAATTAACTGTAAAGTATTCCACGAAAGGATCGGACACGTTTCCTGTGTTGTAGATACGATGGCCACCGCTAAACTTAGTCTCACATGTTTGCTACGCTCGCAACAACCAAGAGGTAGATCTCGGCTTGACATTGCGAGGGCCTTAATGTGGATGACGAGGCGGATCCTCAGTGAAGTGAGAGAGGACGGGACCATTGGGAGCCTGAGTAGTACAGGGCTGGCCATGCAGGTAAGATGATGTGAAAGCGGCAAATGGGCTATTAGTTTAATGGGAACTGAGGACCATACGTTAGTAACTGCCTTGTCACACCATATTGAGTCATAAACCTACCACAATTAGAGTTTAGAAATGATACAGTGATATCGGTGTATGGAAGCTTAATGTGATCAACTGACGTTCGGTGTTAACAAATGGAAAGTGCAGTGAATTGGAAGAATCGGAGACTCCTCCATACCACTGATGTGATGGAATTTGAAAATGGGGTGCCATGTGCAATGGACGGTTTATTCGATATCACACATTTTACACCATTACCTAACGTAAAAATGAAAAGAATGATAATCGACTTAATGCCAATCAAGTTAAACACTATGAAGTGGCAGGAAGCAATATTAACAGGATGCCAGGTTATGTGGAGAAACTAGTTGACTTCAAATTCCAGGAGGTCAATCTTCGCATGGAATTACATGGAATTTACACCACAGAAACAGGCCAATCGGCCCAACTGGTCTATGCCGGTCTTTATGCTCCACTCGAGCCTCCTCCCATCCGAATTCATCTAACCCTATCAACATATCCTTCTACTCCTTTCTCCTTAATGAATATACCTAGCTTGCCCTTAAATGCACCGATTCTCGCCGCCTCAACTGCTTCTTGTGTTAACATTTTCCACATTCTAACGACTCTTTTGGCAAAGACATATCTCCTGAATTCCTTACTGGATTTATTGTTATTTATCTTATGTTTATGACCCGTACTTTAGGATTCCCCTACAAGTCGAAATTTATTCTCTATGTGGAGCCTATCGCAACCCTTCATAATTTTAAAGACCTCTGTCAGGTCATCCCTCAATCTTTTCTGTTCTGGACAAAAGAACCCAAGCCTGTTCAATCTTTTCCTTGTAAATCTTTCTTTGCACCTTCTCCAGTGTCTCTATATCCTTTTTGTAATATGGAAACTAGAACTGTGCCCACTAATCCAACAGTTGTCTCACCAGACCAGAACTGTACACAGTACTCCAAGTGTGGTCTCACCAGACCAGAACTGTACACAATACTCCAAGTGTGGTGTAACCGGACCAGAACTGTACACAGTACTCCAAGTGTGGTGTAACCGGACCAGAACTGTACACAGTACTCCAAGTGTGGTGTAACCGGACCAGAACTGTACACATTACTCCAAGTGTGGTGTCACCAGACCAGAACTGTACACATTACTCCAAGTGTGGTGTCACCAGACCAGAACTGTAAACATTACTCCAAGTGTGGTGTAACCGGACCAGAACTGTACACATTACTCCAAGTGTGGTCTCACCAGACCAGAACTGTACACATTACTCAAAGTCTGGTCTCACCACACAGTAATCTAATATAAACTGTACCCTAGTCAGAACGCACCGAGGAATTGATCTTGACTTTGTGCGATAATATAAAACGGGTGATAGCGAATCTGAAGGCCGTTTTACGTCTCTCGCCATTTTTATTTCCATTGATTTCCACTTTATGCGGCAGTGCTTTCAGAAAGAGTTGATAGGTGCTCAGATTAAATTATTTCTGAATCATTTTTTGCAGGAATGTTAAATTTACTGTTCCCCTCTTTACACCACAGGCCCTGGCCGAACACATCAACGAGTACACATCACGTGTCTATAATTGCACCAAATCGGCGCTGAAAATGATGCATGAAATTTCTGAGGGAAGCATTAAGGACCTTGCAACGATCTCACAGGTGGCGATAGCCCTGGGAGGAAAGAGTTACCTGGACGTGAACAAGATAGCCTGTCCTGCTTACGAAGGTAAGAGCACAGAAACAGAACGGAGTCAATATGGATGATGAAATTGGACATTGGCGGGGATGCAAAACGAGCGGTATCAGGATTGTTGTATAACGGTCAGCAAAAGCGAATCCCTTTTGTGTTCCCGAACATGTCTAATTTCACCCACCGCTGCATCTTTAAGCATTGCCTGGGCGGGTTTTATGAGGGAAAATTAGGCGGGAAGATTACGCGGCCTTAACACAACCCGCCATTGAAAAAAAAATGTGAGGAAAACCTGTCAGATTTCGCTCCCAGCATGCAACCCTCACCTCCAGAATCTCCTTTAAAACCTGACAGATTCCGCTCCCAGCATGCAATCCTCACCTCCAGAATCTCCTTTGAAACCTGACAGATTCCGCTCCCAGCATGCAACCCTCACCTCCAGAATCTCCTTCAAAACCTGACAGATTCCGCTCCCAGCATGCAATCCTCACCTCCAGAATCTCCTTCAAAACCTGGCAGGTTGCGCTCCCAGCATGCAATCCTCACCTCCAGGATTTCCTTTAAAACCTGACAGATTCCGCTCCCAGCATGCTATCCTCACTTCCAGACTTTCCATTTGTAAATTTTGGAGGTGTCAGCGTCGTTCAGTGGGTTGCATTCTTGCCTCTGATTCAACAGGCGCAGGTTCATAGGCCCACTCCGGAGAATTGAGCAAAAAATCTCGGTTGCCCCCCCCCCCCCCCCCCAGTGCGGTGCTGAGGGAGCGCTGCACTGTTGGAGGTGCCATCTTTTGGATGAGATGTTAAACCGAGGTCCTGTCTGCCATCTCAGGTGGACGTAAACGATCCCATTGCATTATTTCGGAAAAGGGCATGGGAGTTCTGCCGGGCCTCCTGGCCAATAATTATCCCTCATGCAACATCACGAAAACAGATTATCTGGTCAGTATCACAATGCCATTTTGTGGGATCTGCCTGTGCTCAAAGTGGCTGCCGTGTTTCTTACATTAAAACAGTGACTACACTTCAAAAGTGCTTCATCAGTTGTAAAGCAATTTAGGTTGCCTGAGGTCATGAAATGCGCTAATAAATGCAAGTAATATCCTTTTTTCTCACCTTTGTGCGCTCCCACCAGAAAAGAGATGCTGAAAGCTGCGCCCATGGGGTTAGGAAACTGAACAATAAAGAGCCAATTGTTCCAGAGAGTAGAATGAAAATTAGCTTTTTGGACTCCAAAATACCAGCAAAGAGTTGGATTTTCGTTCTTGTCGCCCTCTGTGCTTAACCTGGGTGGAAGAAAGTTGAGTTGGGCGAGTGGAAGGACCCTTTCAGAACCCGCCAGATATTCCCTTTCTTAAAATACATTCTCAGGATATGGGCATCTTTGGCAAGGACGGCATTTATTGTCCGTCCGCGAGATGCCGTTCAGAAGTTGGTGATGGGACTTCTTCTTGAACCGCTGGTATTTGGTTCATGTCACTAAATGACTTCCGAGCCCAGTTCAGAGAGCAGTTAAGAGTCAACCACATTGGTGTCGGACTGGAGTCACAGATAGGATCAAACCTTGTTGCCCCGATCTGTGGTTTGCTCGCCCACTTCAGAGAGCAGTTAAGTGTCGACCACCATCCCCCGCCCAGAGGATTGTGAACATCCAGCGGTAAAGATTAAGTTCTACCCTCATAATTTTAAAATCATAGTTTTAATCACTGGCCAGTTTCCCGATATGTTCTCGGGTGTATTTTCAAGACCACTGAAGTGGGCATTCTCCCCATTCACGTCCTGGCATTGCTGAATCCTCCACATTCGAAGAGTTTTTCGGGCGCAATTCTCCAAAGCCCTGAGTCGTCTGTGAGGGCTGGCACCCAGCAAGCGGTTTCCCACTGTGGTTATCTACAGGGAGTTTCAAATCTGACCATGGACACACTAACTTTAATTCAGAGTTTGTTTGCACCGGAGCTGCACTTTTTACAAGTGCTGATTTCGAGCTCAGCTACAGAAGTTGGAAGATGAAATTGACGGTGGCACAAAACAGGCGGTAATTAAACGCCCCGCAATGACTTCAATAGAAGTGAATATCAGGTGCGTTGGACAACGGGCGGAAAATGTGATTCTGCCTGTTTTAAATCCCCCGCCCATGTCCAATTTGACACCCCGTTGACTCCAATAATCTCTTTACATTATGTCTCCAACTCTGACGAGGGCACCTTCCATGGTCAAAGTGCTCCCGGCGCTCAGTGAATCTCAATCTCCGCTTTCTGCCAATTCCAGGATTGTGAGTCAACGCACCAAAAGTACAGCCACGTCCACGAGGAGACAAACTGCGGCTTTATTGCCCACTCACCCTGTGTCAATACAAACCACTTCATCACTCGGTACAGCACGTCTAGCCCTTAATTCAACAGCCCAGTCTCCAACATCCACAGCATCGTTAGTGACTTCCTTGTTTACAAGTACGACTGTGCACATTGTGACCAGTGCGACTGTGCCCGCTGTGACCAGTGCGACTGTGCCCTTCGTGACCAGTGCGACTGTGCACGTTGTGACCAATGCGACCGTGCCTATTGTGACCAGTGCGACTGTGCCCGTTGTAACCAATGTGATTCTGCCCATTGTGACCAATGCGACTGTGCACATTGTGACCAATGTGACTATGCCCATTGTGACCAATGCGACTGTGCCCATTGTGACCAGTGCATCTGTGCCCGTTGTGACCATTGCGACTGTGCCCGTTGTGACCAGTGTGACTGTGCCCGTTGTGGCCAGTGCGACTGTGCCCATTGTGACCAGTGCGAATGTGCTCATTGTGAACAGAGCGACTGTGCCCATTGTGACTAGTAGGATTGTACCCGTTGCGACCAATGCGAATGTGCCCGTTTTGACCAGTGTGGCGGTGCCCATTGTGACCAGTGCGACAATACCCATTGTAACCAGTACGACTGCGCCCGTTGTGACCAGTGCGACTGCACCCGCTGTGACCAGTACGACTGTGCCCATTGTGACGAGTGCAACTTTGCCCGCTGTGAGTGGTGCGACTGTGCCCATTGTGACGAGTGCAACTTTGCCCGCTGTGAGTGGTGCGACTGTGCCCGTTGTGACCAATGCGACTGTGCCCATTGTGAATAGTGCGACAATGCCCGTTGGGACCAGTGCGCCTGTGCCTGTTGTGACCAGTGCGACTGTTCCCATTGTGACCATTGCGACTGTGCCCATTGTGACCAGTGCGACTGTGCCCATTGTGACCAGTGCGATCTTTCCCGTTGTGACCAGTGCGACCGTGCCCGTTGTGGCCAGTGCGACTGTGCCCATTGTGACCAGTGCGGCTGTGCCCAGTTTGACCAATGCGACTGTGCCCATTGTGACAAGCGCAACTGTGCCCATCTGGACCAATGCAACTGTGCCCATTGTGACCAATGCGACTGTGCCCATTCTGAATAGTGCGACAATGCCCGTTGGGACCAGTGCGCCTACGCCTGTTGTGACCAGTGCGAATGTGCCCATTGTGACCAGTGCAAATGTGCCCATTGTGACCAGTGCGACTGGACCCTTTGTGACCAGTGCGACTGTGCCCGTTGTGGCCAGTGCGACTGTGCCCATTGTGTCCAGTGCGGCTGTGCCCAATTTGACCAATGCGACTGTGTCCATTGTGACAAGCGCAACTGTGCCTATTTTGACCAATGCGACTGTGCCCATTGTGACCAGAGCGACTTTGCCCGTTGTGACCAGTGCGACTGTGCCCAATTTGACCAATGGGACTGTGTCCATTGTGACCAGTGAGACTGTGCCCATTGTGACCAGTGAGACTGTGCCCATTGTGACCAATGCGATGGTGCCCATTCTGACCAGTAAGAATGTGCCCATTGTGACCAATGCGACTGCCCATTGAAAATAGTGCGACTGTGTCCATTGGGACCAGTGCGCCTGTGCCTGTTGTGACCAGTGCGACTGTGCCCATTGTGACCAGTGCGACTGTGCCCGTTGTGACCAGTGCGACTGTGCCCGTGGTGACCAGTGCGACTGTGCCCGTTGTGGCCAGTGCGACTGTGCCCATTGTGACCAGTGCGGCTGTGCCTATTTTGACCAATGCGACTGTGCCCATTGTGACAAGCGCGACTGTGCACATCTGGACTAATGCGACTATGCCCATTGTGACCAGTGCGAATGTGCCCATTGTGACCAGTGCGACTGGACCCGTTGTGACCAGTGCGACTGTGCCCGTTGTGGCCAGTGCGACTGTGCCCATTGTGTCCAGTGCGGCTGTGCCCAATTGGACCAATGCAACTGTGTCCATTGTGACAAGCGCAACTGTGCCTATTTTGACCAATGCGACTGTGCCCATTGTGACCAGAGCGACTTTGCCCGTTGTGACCAGTGCGACTGTGCCCAATTTGACCAATGGGACTGTGTCCATTGTGAGCAGTGAGACTGTGCCCATTGTGACCAGTGAGACTGTGCCCATTGTGACCAATGCGATGGTGCCCATTGTGACCAGTAAGACTGTGCCCATTGTGACCAATGCGACTGTGCCCATTGTGAATAGTGCGACTGTGTCCATTGGGACCAGTGCGCCTGTGCCTGTTGTGACCAGTGCGACTGTGCCCATTGTGACCAGTGCGACTGTGCCCGTTGTGACCAGTGCGACTGTGCCCGTGGTGACCAGTGCGACTGTGCCCGTTGTGGCCAGTGCGACTGTGCCCATTGTGACCAGTGCGGCTGTGCCTATTTTGACCAATGCGACTGTGCCCATTGTGACAAGCGCGACTGTGCACATCTGGACTAATGCGACTATGCCCATTGTGACCAGTGCGAATGTGCCCATTGTGACCAGTGCGACTGGACCCGTTGTGACCAGTGCGACTGTGCCCGTTGTGGCCAGTGCGACTGTGCCCATTGTGTCCAGTGCGGCTGTGCCCAATTGGACCAATGCAACTGTGTCCATTGTGACAAGCGCAACTGTGCCTATTTTGACCAATGCGACTGTGCCCATTGTGACCAGAGCGACTTTGCCCGTTGTGACCAGTGCGACTGTGCCCAATTTGACCAATGGGACTGTGTCCATTGTGAGCAGTGAGACTGTGCCAATTGTGACCAGTGAGACTGTGCCCATTGTGACCAATGCGATGGTGCCCATTGTGACCAGTAAGACTGTGCCCATTGTGACCAATGCGACTGTGCCCATTGTGAATAGTGCGACTGTGTCCATTGGGACCAGTGCGCGTGTGCCTGTTGTGACCAGTGCGACTGTGCCCATTGTGACCAGTGCGACTGTGCCCGTTGTGGCCAGTGCGACTGTGCCCATTGTGACCAGTGCGACTGTGCACATCTGGACTAATGCGACTATGCCCATTGTGACCAGTGCGACTGTGTCCGTTGTGACCAGTGCGGCTGTGCCCAGTTTGACCAATGCGACTGTGCCCATTGTGACAAGCGCAACTGTGCCCATCTGGACCAATGCAACTGTGCCCATTGTGACCAGTGCGACTGTGCCCATTTTGACCAATGCGACTTTGACCGGTGTGACCAATGCGGCTGTGCCCATTGTGAATAGTGCGACAATGCCCGTTGGGACCAGTGCGCCTACGCCTGTTGTGACCAGTGCGAATGTGCCCATTGTGACCAGTGCGAATGTGCCCATTGTGACCAGTGCGACTGGACCCGTTGTGACCAGTGCGACTGTGCCCGTTGTGGCCAGTGCGACTGTGCTCATTGTGTCCAGTGCGGCTGTGCCCAATTTGACCAATGCGACTGTGTCCATTGTGACAAGCGCAACTGTGCCTATTTTGACCAATGCGACTGTGCCCATTGTGACCAGAGCGACTTTGCCCGTTGTGACCAGTGCGACTGTGCCCAATTTGACCAATGGGACTGTGTCCATTGTGACCAGTGGGACTGTGCCCATTGTGACCAATGCGACTGTGCCCATTGTGAATAGTGCGACTGTGTCCATTGGGACCAGTGCGCCTGTGCCTGTTGTGACCAGTGCGACTGTGCCCATTGTGACCAGTGCGACTGTGCCCGTTGTGGCCAGTGCGACTGTGCCCATTGTGACCAGTGCGACTGTGCACATCTGGACTAATGCGACTATGCCCATTGTGACCAGTGCGACTGTGTCCGTTGTGACCAGTGCGGCTGTGCCCAGTTTGACCAATGCGACTGTGCCCATTGTGACAAGCGCAACTGTGCCCATCTGGACCAATGCAACTGTGCCCATTGTGACCAGTGCGACTGTGCCCATTTTGACCAATGCGACTTTGACCGGTGTGACCAATGCGGCTGTGCCCATTGTGAATAGTGCGACAATGCCCGTTGGGACCAGTGCGCCTACGCCTGTTGTGACCAGTGCGAATGTGCCCATTGTGACCAGTGCGAATGTGCCCATTGTGACCAGTGCGACTGGACCCGTTGTGACCAGTGCGACTGTGCCCGTTGTGGCCAGTGCGACTGTGCTCATTGTGTCCAGTGCGGCTGTGCCCAATTTGACCAATGCGACTGTGTCCATTGTGACAAGCGCAACTGTGCCTATTTTGACCAATGCGACTGTGCCCATTGTGACCAGAGCGACTTTGCCCGTTGTGACCAGTGCGACTGTGCCCAATTTGACCAATGGGACTGTGTCCATTGTGACCAGTGGGACTGTGCCCATTGTGACCAGTGAGACTGTGCCCATTGTGACCAATGCGATGGTGCCCATTCTGACCAGTAAGAATGTGCCCATTGTGACCAATGCGACTGTGCCCATTGTGAATAGTGCGACTGTGTCCATTGGGACCAGTGCGCCTGTGCCTGATGTGACCAGTGCGACTGTGCCCATTGTGACCAGTGCGACTGTGCCCGTTGTGACCAGTGCGACTATGCCCGTTGTGACCAGTGCGACTGTGCCCGTTGTGGCCAGTGCGACTGTGCCCATTGTGACCAGTGCGGCTGTGCCCATTTTGACCAATGCGACTGTGCCCATTGTGACAAGCGCGACTGTGCACATCTGGACTAATGCGACTATGCCCATTGTGACCAGTGCGAATGTGCCCATTGTGACCAGTGCGACTGGACCCGTTGTGACCAGTGCGACTGTGCCCGTTGTGGCCAGTGCGACTGTGCCCATTGTGTCCAGTGCGGCTGTGCCCAATTTGACCAATGCGACTGTGTCCATTGTGACAAGCGCAACTGTGCCTATTTTGACCAATGCGACTGTGCCCATTGTGACCAGAGCGACTTTGCCCGTTGTGACCAGTGCGACTGTGCCCAATTTGACCAATGGGACTGTGTCCATTGTGACCAGTGAGACTGTGCCCATTGTGACCAGTGAGACTGTGCCCATTGTGACCAATGCGATGGTGCCCATTGTGACCAGTAAGACTGTGCCCATTGTGACCAATGCGACTGTGCCCATTGTGAATAGTGCGACTGTGTCCATTGGGACCAGTGCGCCTGTGCCTGTTGTGACCAGTGCGACTGTGCCCATTGTGACCAGTGCGACTGTGCCCGTTGTGACCAGTGCGACTGTGCCCGTTGTGACCAGTGCGACTGTGCTCGTTGTGGCCAGTGCGACTGTGCCCATTGTGACCAGTGCGACTGTGCACATCTGGACTAATGCGACTATGCCCATTGTGACAAGCGCGACTGTGCACATCTGGACTAATGCGACTATGCCCATTGTGACCAGTGCGACTGTGTCCGTTGTGACCAGTGCGACTGTGCCCAATTTTGACCAATGCGACTGTTTCCGTTGTGACCAGTGAGACTGTGCCCATTGTGACCAGTGAGACTGTGCCCATTGTGACGAGTGAGACTGTGCCCATTGTGACCAATGCGACGGTGCCCATTGTGACCAGTGCGATTTTTCCCCTTTTGAGCAATGCGACTGTGCCTATTTTGTCCAGTGGGACTTTGCCTCCATCTTCCAACAGGGTGAAGGCCCCATAGACGACTGAACCAAATATTCTGCTTTCTCCCTCTCTGGCGAGTAAAAGCTTGCAACCATCATCGGCCGTCACGGTGAGACCAGTGCTTCTTCAGTCTTTACATTCAGCATTGCCATTACCTTCTGTGGTTTATATCTCTCCACAGGACATTACTACAGCATTTCCAACATCTATAAATCAGGCCAAATCTTCCAAGATCCATATAGCACCATCATCATCAATAAATCAGACTACACCATCCAAGGGCAATACAGTCCCATCACCATCAATAAATCAGTTCAAAACCTTACAGGTCCATACGGTACCATCATCAGCAATAAATCAGGCCACATCATCCCAGGTCAATACGGTAAGTTCATCATCTGTAATTCAGACTGAACCATTACAGATCAATATAGTACCATCATCGACGATAAATCAAACCACACCTTCCCAGGTCAATACAGCACCGAAATCATCTGTGAACCGGGCGACACAATCCCGGGTCAATACAGTGAAAAAATCATCTTTAAATCAGGCAAGACCAACCCTTGTCAACACAGTCCCTTCATCGTCTATAAATCAGACCAAAACATCCCAGATCAATACAGTAACATCATCAACTAAAAATCAGGCCAAATCATTCCACGTCAGGACAACACCATCATAGTCTCTAAATCAGACCAAAACATCCCAGGTCAATAGAGTACCATCATCAACTATAAATCAGATCAAATCATCCCAGGTCAATACAATAAAATCATCATCTTTAAATCAGACAAAACCATCCCAGGTCAATACAGTACACTCATCGTCTATAAATCAGGCTACACCATCCGAGGTCAATTCAGGATCATCGTCATCTGTACATCAGACCAACCCATCCGAGGTCAATACAGTACCATCGTCATCTATTAATCAGGCTGCACCTTCCCAGATCAATTCAGTACCTTCGTCATCTATGAATCAGACGACACCTTCCCAGGTTCAAAAAGTACCATCATCATCTGCTAATCAAACTACACCATCCCAGGCCAGTACAGTATAACTTTCGTCATATACTAACATTGATAAGCCTTCTCTCATCGCTTCAATAGCACCTTCACTATCTGCAGGCCAATACCGTAGCAAGTTAATCATCTGCTAATTCGGATATAGCTTCTATCATCAGTTCTATAGCACCTTCATTATTTGTAATTGTTGATTCACCTTCCCTGATGCGAACAGTAGCATCTTCACCATCCACTAACTTTGCGACATCTTCTCTGGTCAGTATATCACCGTCACTAACTGTAAATGTGGATTCATCTTCCTGGATGAGAACAATAACACCCTCACCATCGACTAAATCGGATGCATTTTCTCTTCTCATCACAATAGCCCCTGGACTATCTATAAATGTTGATTAACCATCCCCTGTCAGTATAAAAGCGCCTATACCATTTTAAATCTTGATATATCCTCCCTGGTCAGTAAAAGACAATAGCCAAACATCGATAAATATGAATCAATTTCCCTGGTCAGAATTGAACCATTTGTAAATGTGGATCCTTAGTGCCAAGTGGGCAGAATCACATCGGGCAACTGCTCAACAACAGCCCGCTGTTCATAAAAATGGAAATGAAAATTAGGAGAGGTGTACAACGAGCTGCCCATCTGACATCATCAGTTTTACATTATCGAAAAAAGTTTAAATTCCTTCCACCTTTCCACACGGTTTAATCGAAGTAAATTTTGTTTTGTTTGACTGTCTGAGTGCTAACATCGCTTGAATCTGGGGTAGGGAAGAGATTTGGCCGAGACGGATAGTGCACCTGTTCCAGAACTCGCCCATTTTATTGTCCCCATAATTCAAATTGAAAGTTAAATCAGGCGGGCTCTGTTCTGGGCGTCCAATCCTCGCAGAACGCCTCCTCTGGTCAGTGCTGAGACCAGGATTAACATCTTGACAGAAATCGCCTTCATCCGCCCCATCATTAACAGTCAACACAAAAGCACTTGAGAAATTCATAAATGGGGATACATCGGGAGAGATTTTTCACTCATCGCCCGGGCCTTTAACAAGTCTTGTGGATTGGTCGTCCCTTGAAGCTGTTGAGATTGGGGGTCAATCGAAACTTTTTAAAGTGACATTGATAGATTTTTGTTGAGCAAGGTTACGAAGGGATGTTGAACATAGGCGGGTAAATGGAGTTGAGGTACAGATCAACCATGATCTGATTGAATGGTGGAACAGCTCGAGGGGGCTGTGCCTGTCCAATGCTCCCATATTCTGAATATATCTTATCATCCCTGCTCAGCTCAGACTTCAACCATCCATAAATGTGCTATCTGCTCACCATCAGTTATACAAAAATAAATTAATTGTCCACAGTTCTCTTAAATAAATGCTCCATATCATCCTACTGAACTCCAGGATTTTCACTTCCATCATCATTTGTAAAAGAAAAAGGCAAATATTATTTCGTATGTGAGCAATAACTTTATCCTCCTTTATTATATCACCGTACCTTTATCCTCCTCAATTACATAACCAGACCTTTATCACCCTAAATTATATCACCATAACTTTATATTCCTCAATTATATAACCATATCTTTATACGCCTCAATTATATCACCATACCTTTCTCCTCCTCTATTTTATCACCATTCCTTTATCCTCCTCTATTATATCACTATCCCTTTATCCCCCTCAATTATAACACAATACCATTATCCCCCTCAATTATTTCAACATACCTTTATCCCCTTCAATTGAATCAACATAACTTCATGCTCCTAAATTCGAACACCATGCCTTTATCCCTTAATAATATCACCATAACTTTATCCCATTATTCACCTCGCCCGATTTTTACAAATTTTCAGCTGCTGCCCGTTTCATGTCCTTCAGAAGTTGAAAGATATCAATGCACTCACTGTGGATAACTTTTACTTTTGACGATTGTTGAAAATGGTCGATATCGATATGTCCGATCATTATTTTCCTTGTCCAATCTGTCATCCATTGACTTCAAAGGAAAGGAAACTTGGTCCAGTTGTACAACGAATGGCCAATTCGATATCGGCCATTTAACACAATCGTCGGAAGATAAAATGACCCCAACTATTAACATCAAACAATGGCGCCAGTGATGCCAATGAATATTGCAGGTGAATCAGTGTCCCAAGTATTCGTACATCTTTACCTTATGGAAGTGGACATCGCCCGAAAATCAGAGCCAGGCCATTCATGAGAGAAGTTAGAAATTTGCACTTCAAACAAAAGATGGCAGAAATGTGGAACTCACTCCCACAAAAAGCAGGAGATGCGAGCTCAATTAATAATGTGAAATCTGAGATTGATAGATTTTGTGCTCGCTCAGTGTATTAAGGGATATGGAACCAAGGCTGGTGGATGGAGGTGAGGCACAGATCAGCCATGATCTCATTGAGTGGCGGAACAGACTCGAGCGGCTGAATGGCCTCATCTTGCTCCTCGTTCCTTCGTTTAGCAAGTGCATCGTTGCTACCAAATTGTCACACTCCCTGCCTGGATAGGGCGTTTCTCGGATTTTAAGAGGCTGATTTATGGATCGATCGGTATTGCAAACAAACTATTTGCTTTTATTTGTGCAATCAATTTTACGCTTTGAAATCCAACATGATTAATTATAATAAACCAATGGATCACTGTTCAAAAGATTGTGTGCATTGTCTGCTTTGCAGAAAAAAAAAATACATTTATTGGATTATTCACTTTTTATCCATAACGGGTTTTTGAAAAATTGCAAAGCTTGAGAGTTGCAACAGGAACAAAATAAGCCACAGAAAAAAACCCAATTGCAGTAGCTGGAAACCAAAACCAGTAAATGCTACAAAAATTCAACAGGTCAGGCACGATCCACGGAGACCACAGATACAACAAGTTGCATTTATATAACGCCTTTAACGTAGTAAAACATCCCAAGGCGCTTCACAGGACCGTAAATCAGACAAAATTTAACACTGAGACACATAAGGAGATATTAGGACACGTGTCAAAAAGCTTGGTTAAAGAGGTACATTTTGAGAAGCGTCTTCATGGGAAGAGTGAGTTCGGAAGGGAATTCCAGACTTTAGGACCGAGACAGAGATGAAAATCAGAGGATGCAAAGGAGGCTAGAATTGGAGGAACGCAGTGATCTCAGTGGGTTGTAGGGCTGGAGGAGGTGATAGAGATAGGGAGGGGGCGAGGGCCATGGAGGGATTTGAAAACAAGGATGAGAATTTTAAAATCGAGGCGCCGCGGAATCGGAGCCAATGTGGGTCAGCGAACACAGCGGGGCGGTCGGTGAACGGGACTTGGTGCGAGTTAGAATACTGGGAGCAGCCTTTTGAATGAGCTGAAATTTACAGAGGGTGCAAGGTGGGAGGCCGGCCAGGTAACATTGGGAAAGTCATGTTCATATTTCGGGTGCAGACCAGATTATCAACATTTCAATTTGCTTTCAGGAGCGGAGCATGGGGGGTGATGGGGCCGGGGGCGGGGTCGCGGTGGGGAGAGTTTGAACAGCGGACTGTGGCTATTGAACAGTTTGCTGTTCATCTGTTGGGCGATTACAGTCAACGGCCTGTGTGAATGTCTAGAGAGTAGTGGGACTGACCGCCCATGTTGGTGCTGAGCTCCACGCTCAACCAGTCAATGTAACAATCGGAGCAAATCCAAGGTGCAAAGATAGTAGGGGGAGGGGGGGGGGTTGGGGGAGGCGGTTAAAATCAACTCCGTCGGGCCGCAAAACGTGCGGGTTATAGATCAGCCGTCCTTTTATAATCCTCACCCAATTTTAAATTCCATTGACTTCAATCGACGCTAATCGCACTCGGAATCGAAAATGGGGCGTGTGAATGGCGATCAAAGTTGAATAGTCCCACTACTGTAACAAAACGTTTAGCTGCTCAAAGTTCGAAGTAATTCCAGCTGTGGGTGATTTTAACTTATGGGCGATGGGTTAAAACGGGCGAGATAGAATCAGTCGCTTGTTTTACACCATAACCGACTATGGTTTCCCATTGGAAGGGAATATCTGACTGGCCTAGAATAGGCGGTCAATTCGAGTTCGCCCGTTTTACACTATCGGGTGAGCAGGTTCCCAGCTGGTATTTTTCCATCGTGCAAACTTCCCGCCTGTCTTCAAAAACTGCTTAACATGATCTTAACAAGCAAAACAGCTTTTTCAGAAAGCAAACTGCGACGTCACGAATTTCGCTTCACTTTGTTAAGTGGAAAACAAGGTGAAATTATAAAATAAAAGTTAAAACAGCATGTGTCTGAACATGCTCGAAGGGCTGAATGGACTATTCCTGTTCCTATGTCCCTTCCTAAGTTTGTGAAAAAACCTATTGACGCTCAACCATTCAAGTATGTATTTTTTATTCATTCTTGGCATGTGGATGTCGCTGGCAAGACCGGCAATTATTGCACATCTCTTGTTGCCCTGATGGCTGATTGGCTTGCTGAACCCACTTCAATTATAGGCAGAGTCTCCTTCAGCAACTTTTGTTGTTATTCATTCTGGGGTATGGGCATCGCTGGCAAGGCCGGCATTTATTCCCCATTCCTTGGTTGCCCTGAGAAGCTGGTGGTGTTGGAAGCGGTTTTGATGCAACTGAATGGCTCGCTCGGGCCACTTGACAGAGCGCTTCATAGCGGACCACGTTGGTGTGGGCTTGGTGTCACGTAGGAGGACAGACTGGGTAAAGACGGCAAGTTTCCTCCCCTGACCGACATTATTTAACTAATAGGGCATTTACAAATATCCGACCGCTTCACGATCACTTTTACTGATACCAGAATTTTATTTCCAGTTTTTGTGGAACTGCATTCAAATTCTCGAACTGTCATGGTGGGATTTGAGCTAATGGGTTATCAGTCTCAGCCTCAGAATGGCTGGTCCAGTAAAATATCCAATACATACAGTCACCTAATAAAGTCAATTTTCATACATCGGAGAAATAAGCGGGATATTTATTTCGTTCTGAATACGAAACTGCTTGATATATTTCACAAACACACACACAGACCACAGAGAGACAGACACACACACACACACGCACACACACACTCAGGCACACAAACACACACACACACACACCGAATGCTGATTAACTGCTGGGGTAGCAAATGCCTCTCAATCCTACTTTATAGAATTACACCAGGTAATTTTCCTTTACCACCACAAGAGAATAACTTGCAACCTTAGGTGAATGTTGTTCTACAATTGTTGTTACATTGCATCTTGAGTAATATAAATATTGTTAGGTATCCATAACCATGACTCTCTATTTACAATTTGGCTTAAGAATATAATGGACGGGGGTGGGGGGGGGAGGCGGATTTTCACTGGTCGTTCTGAATTAAGAACGTTGTAAATGTAAATGTAAATGTTTATGAACATAGAAAACATGCAGATCCCCCGTGATCTTATTGAATGATCAGGTCCGAAGGGTTGAATGGCCTCCATAGTCCTATGCTTCTATGTACCTCGGTCAACACGGCATGCGAATGTCGAAATTCACTAATTCTGGCAAAAACAATAAACATGTTTTGAAAGCACAGTTTCATGATTTTATTAGATATAGCAATCAGACGAAAATATCCTCCCGGGTGTACAATGTTGCTAACATGTAACGCTAAAGGAAATCTCAGCTAGTTATTCTGCCGTTGTGCTTTAGAAAAGTAATGTGGAAAACATAACCTATTTCTGTCCATTGATGGATTATTTCCATTGTGTAGTTATGCCCCGATTGTTCTTAACAGGACATTTTGGACCTGGTTGCTAAGGTCCAGTCAACTGGAGAGGGTGTTGACTCATTAATATCTGACTACTGAATGGGAGAAGGGGGAGTTATCATCCACCATTGTTCAAACTCATTGGGGTGTGAATCGAATCAATGCCGCTCGATGTTTTCTGATAATAATTATATATCGAGGCCAAGGAAGTACTCGAGTGGTTAGCGTTGAACAGGATGCCTGCATTTTTCAAACGTCGACTTAAAAGTGAAAACTATGGAACATTTGAATTTTGAGCCCATGCATTTGACGCCCTCGGCCTCAACATTAGCAATCACAGTGACATGTCACGGAAAGAAGTGATCAGAGTCAAGTTAAAACTATCGCCACTCCACCTGAACTTTGTATATAAAACCGCAACTCCAGGATAGGATCCCTGTTACTGCCAAGGTGATTAAGGAGAACACTTTAGTAGCAGAGGAATTGCTAGATGAGAAAAGACCACCCTCTACTTTAGTGAAGACAGATGCGAAGTATTGATTTAGTCTTTCAGACTGTTCAGCCCCTGCCTTCAAAGGAAGATCGATTTTGTTGGTCCATAATCGCCCCCTCCTTCCTTTGACTCCCTTTTATTATTTACATGTTTATAAAAGACTTTTGGGCTCCCTTTTATATTAGCCTATATAAAATTACCCTTCTGTGTCCATTCTCATTCTCTTTTTTGCCCCTCTTATTGCATTTTTTTCAGTTCTCCCCGGTACTATTTGTATTCAGCTTGGTTCTCTATTGAATTACGAACCCAGCATTTATCATAAGCCTCCTTTCTCTGTTTCATTTTAATCTTTATATCATTAATCGTCCAGGGAGCTCTAGTTTTGGATGCCTTTCCATTCCCTCTCATGGGAATGTGTCTTCTCTTGACTGGAACTATCTCCCCTTGAAGGTCTCCCATTGCTCATTTATTGTTTTACCCGCCAATCTTTGATTCCAATCCACCTGGGCCAGATCCATTTTCAACTCACTGAAATTAGCCCTCCTCCAGTTGAATATTTTCACATTTGATTTCTACTCTGTCCTTTTCCATAACTATTGTAAACCTAATGATATTGTGATCATTGTTCCCCACATGCTCTCCCACTGAAACATGCTCCACTTGCACCACTAAATTCGCGAGACCTAGGTCCAGCATTGATTCGTCCCTCGTTGCGCTGGAAACATATTGATCACAAAGTTCTCTTGTACACATTTCAGAAATCCACCCTCCCTTTGCTCTTTAATCTGTTATTTTCCCAGCATATATTAGGATAATTGAAGTCCCCAATTATAACTGCACTAAAGTTCTTCCATTTTTCTGCAATTTTCAATGTAACAAAGAGCATCACCTCACACTTACTGACATTAATTTCCATCTGCCTCTTTTGAGCCCTTTCTCCCATCTTATCAACATCCGTTTGCAGTTTCCTTTGGTCTTCTAAGGAATAACCTGTACCGCCTAATTCACTATCATCTCCAAATTTCGATAGCACTACCTCTAGGTCTAATTCCAAATCATTGATCTACACAGTGAACAGAAGTGGTCCTCAAATCACCTTACGTCAAACACCACTACCCGCTTGCAAGCAGTTTGAAAAATTGCAATTACCTGCTATGTTCTATTATTTTATTTTCTGACCATTTTTTAACCAAGTTTTTCATCGTCCCTCTAATCTTTTGCGCTATTCTCCTTTATTCGTCCAGAAATTGTAACAGGACGATAATGAATGGGCCACATCGGCAATCAGATGAGGCTTATAATGGGCGGTAATTCGATTGCGCCCATTTTATCCGATCGCCCAAAGTTAACCTTAACCATTTCAGTTCTCAGCTTCTGAGAATTGCTAAACAACAGGCTTCAATTTCACCCCAGGTTCTAAAAAGGACACGTAGTGACACCGGTCACTCCTCCAGCCTCTGCCTGGCTTGAATTTGCAAGTCTACTTATCGGGGAGGCTTGTCCTATTTTAACTCTTTTCTTGGTGTCTGGTGCTGTTCGCGGCCTTTAATATTTTCCACCAGTTATTACCGCTTGGTCGGGATGTAGTTTGTTATTGAGTTTCCCTCGGAATCACAGGATATCTTTTACACCACTTCACAATGATGAAGACCCCTTGTTCCAATAAGGTGACCGGCGACAATTCGGGTTATAAGCTCACTCTCGAAGTCTAAGTGTAAGGGCATTTTATGGCTAATAAGTGGAAAGGGAGGGCTCTGGTTGTCACTCGTCCGGACCCATCCGCTCCATTAGAGTCAGGAACTCTGTCACAGAACAGGTCATAAAGGGATGACCTCACGGACATAACAGGTCCAATATCCTGCTGCAACTTCAGCAGAAGATCCACGGAATTCTTGGGGGAGAAATGGCGTAAACTTTTATGGTGGACAATCGGAAAAACCTCCAGAGAACTTCTCCTCGAGGTGTTCGAATTCGGAAATGAGGGCAGCAAGGAAGTTATTTCAAATCGTTAAAAAAAACACTGGTTCGGCCTCAGCTGGAGTATTGTGTCCAATTCTGGGCACTGCATTTTCGGTAGCTGTGAAGGCCTTAGAAAGGGTGCCGAGGAGATTCATTCGAATGGTACCAGGGGTGAGGGACTTCAGTTACTTGGAGAGAGTGGAGAAGCTGGGGCTGTTCTCCTTCGAGTAGAGAAGGTAAAGGGGAGATTTAATAGAGGTGTTCAAAAACATGAAGCGTTTTGACAGAGTAAATAAGTATAAACTGTTTCCAGTGGCAGAAAGGTCGGTAACCAGAGGACATAGATTAATGGTAATTGGCAAAAGAATCAGAGGGGACATGAGCAGATCATTTTTACTGAGCAGGTGGTTCTGGTCTGGAATTCAGTGCATGGAAGTGTAGTGGAAGCACATTCAATAATAACTTTTAAATTAGACAAATGCGTTAAGGGGGACATTTTCAGGGCTATGCGGAAATGGCTGATTAAATGGATAACTCTTTTAAAAACACGGCACAGACACGATGGGCCGAATGACCCCCTTCAGTGCTGTATGATTGTATGAAGTCACTACAACTTAAAATTATGGCGATGCTAATGAATGAACACAAGACTAACATTCGCTTCCCCTTTTTTTATAATAATCGATGTCATCCCATTTAATATCAGCAATATTAACAATTGGCGATCTCACTCATCGAAGGTGATCAAGGTGGGCATGTCCTCACTGGACAAACGAAGTTGGACAGATGATATGATTGCTGGTTTTACTTTCTAAAGGGACGAGATGATGTACAACATGACAAGCTGTTTCAACTTGCCCAGCGCCCAGTCGAACCAGAGGACACGGCCTGCATTTGGAAGATGGTAATTTCAAAACTAAACTGAGGAAACAAAGTTTCAGTGAGTGAATGATCAATCTATGGAACAAGCTCCCTCGGGAGACGGTGGGAGCAGTTAGTATTGATTCATTTCAATGAAAATTAGGTACATTTCTTTCAGAAAATAACATTTTGGGATATGCTGTATGGGTAATTTGAGACTTGACATGTGGTAAGTGTTCGGGAGGAAAAGGATGGATTTGGACCTCTGGTCCCCAACGCTCTGGAACATTGGGGTTTTCCTCGCCTCATGTCTGGTTCTGTCTTAGACTAATTGATAGAGGTTGATTGCTGTAATTAGTCAATAACTAGAGAGCCAGGCTGAATATGGTTCTGTCTTAGACTAATTGATAGAGGTTGATTGCTATGATTAGTCAATAACTAGAGAGCCAGGCTGAATACAGAAAGTACAGATGAGATCTAAAGAAAAGGGAACAGGAGGGGCAAAGAGAGAGTATGAGAATAGATTAGTGGCTAACATACAGAGGAACCCAAAAGTCTTTTAAAAACATACAAATATTAAATGGGTAGTCAAAGGAAGGGTGGGACCAATTATGGACAGAAAATAGATGTGCCTGTGAAGGCAGAGGGCATGGCTGAGGAATTAAATGAATACTTTGCATCCGTCTTCACTTGTGGATGCTGCCACTGTAGAAAAAATGGAGGAGGTAGTACCGATATTGGATAGAATAAAAAATGGACAACAAGGAGCTCCTGAAAGGATTGGCAGTACCCAAATTAGAAAAGTCACCAGGTCCAGATGGGATGCATCCTTGGTTACTGAGGGAAGTGAGGGTGGAAATTGCAGAGGCTCTGGCCACAATCTCCCAATCCACCTTAGATATGGGGATGGTGCTGGAGGATTGCAAATGGTACATCCCTATTCAAGAAAAGGGAGGGGGATAAAGCAGGTAATTACATTCCAGTTCGCTTAACGTCGGTGGTGGGAAATATTATAAGCAATAATCTGGTGCAAAATAATTTGTTACTTCGAAAAGCATGGGCTAATAAATGAAAGTCAACATCGTTTCTTGAAGGAAACTCGTGTTTGACTAACTTGATTGAGTTCCTTGATGAAGTAACAGAAACGGTTGTTGAGGGTAGTGTGGTTGATGTTGATGTTAATCTTCTGCCAATGGCAACAGTTTCTCTCTATCTACTCTGTCTAGACCCCTCATGATTTTGAACGCCTCGATCAAATCTCATCGCAACCTTCTCTGTTCAATGGAGAACAATCCCAGCTTCTCCAGTCTATCGACATAACTGAAGTCCCTCATGCGTGGATCCATTTAAATAAATATTTTCTGCACTCTCTTGAAAGCCCTTCACATCGTTCCTGAAGTGTGGTGCCCAGAACCTGACACAATAGTCCAGTTGTGGCCGAATCAATGTTAAAACAGTTTCATCATAACTTCTTTGCTTTTGCACTCAATGCCTCTATTTATAAAGCCAAAGGATACAGTGTGCTTTTTTAACCACTTTCTCAAACTGACCTGCTGTCTTCAATGACTTTTGCACATATGTCCCTAGGTCTCTCTGTTCCTACATCCCCTTTTGAATTGTACCATATTGTTTATTTTTCCTCTCTTCGTTCTTCCTACCAAAATATATCACTTCACACTTCTCTGCGTTAAATTTCATGTGCCACGTGTCGGCCCATGCCACCAGCCTGTCTATATCCTCTTGAAGTCTATTACTGTCCTCCTCACTGTTCACTCCCGTTCCAAGTTTGGTGCCAACTGCAAATTTTGAAATTGTGCCCCGTACACCCAAGTCCAAGTCATTCAGAAAGATCAAGGAAAGCAATGGTCCGAGTACCGACCCCTGGGGAACACCAGTGTAAACCTCCCTACAGTCCGAGAAACAACCGTTCACCACTCCTCTCTGTTTCCTGTAACTTCGCCAATTCTGCATTCATGCTGCTACTGCCCCCTTTATTCCATGGGCTTTAATCTTGATAACAAGCCTTATGCGGCACTTTATCAAACGTCTTTTGAAAGTCCATATGCACCTCATCAACTGCATTGCCGTCAGATATCCTCTCTGTTACCTCATCAAGTTAGTTGGACACGATTTGCCTTTAAAAAAATCGTTGCTGGCTTTCCCTATTCAACCCACAATCGTCCAAATGACTGTTAATTCTGTCCCGGGTTTACATTTCTAAAAGTTTCCCCAGCACTAAGGTTAAACTGACTGGCCTGTAATTGCTGGATTTATCCTTACATCCTTCTTTAAACAAATGCGTCACAATTGCGATTCTGCAGTCCTCTGGCACCACATCCGTATCTAAGGATATCTGGAAGATTATGGACAGTACTTCCGCAATTTCCACCCTGACTTCCCTCAGCAACCTAGTATGCATCCCATCCAGGCCGGGTGACCTTATCTACTTTACGTTCTGCCAGCCTTTCCAGCACCTCTTCTTTATCAGTTTTTAGCTCATCCAGTATCTCAACTGCATCTTCCTTTACTGAGACCCTGGCAGTATCTTCTTCCTTGGTAATGACAGATGCAAAGTACTTATTTAGTACCTTCCACGTGCCCTCTGCCTCCATGATCAGATCTCCCATTTGGTAACTCATCGGCCTCATCCCAACACTTACTATCCATTGACTGTTTACATACCTATAGAAGTCTTTTGGATTCGCTTTTATGTTTGCCACCAATGTATTCCAACACTCTTTCTTTGCCCCATTATTTCCTTTTTCACTTCCCATCTGAACATGCTATATTCAGCCTGGTTCTCACATGTTACCAACCTAACAGTTGTCATACGCCCCTTTTTCTGCTTCATCTCACGCTCCATCTCTTTCGTCATCCATGGAACTCTGGCTTTACTGGCCCTGCCTTTCCCCCTTGTGGGAGTTCCACAAAATGTCTTAAATGCATTCCATGATGAAGTCCTCCAAACCAATTTTGCCAATTTGGCTTGCCCAGTCTCTTAGAATATTAATGTCTCCCTGCAGTCAGTACATTACACTTGTTACCTGTTCCTCCGATTTCCGGATTAATACTCTGTCCCTCACTGTATCCACTGATAGAGGTGTTAAAATCTATTCCCAGCGGGGGTTAGATCGAGAGTGAATCTCACTATACATTGTCCCATCAAACACTCCCAGGGCAGGTACAGCAGGGGTTAGATGCACAGGAAAGCTCCCTCCAGACTATACCAACAAAGACTCCCAGAACAGGTACAGCATGGGGTTAGATACAGAGTAACGCTCCCGCTACACTGTCCCGTCAAACTGAGCAAGCAGAGGTACGGTGATGGTTATATACAGAGTAAAGCTCCCTCTGCACTGTCCAACCAAACACTCCAAAGTTTGACACAGCAAGGGTTAACCACAATGTAATGCTCACTCTACATTCGAACACTCCCAGGGACAGGTAAATCATGAGTTAGATACTGAGTAAAGCATCATCTATACTGTCCCGTCAAGCACTCCCAAGGCAGGTACAGCAAGTGTTCGACACAAAGTTCCCCGCTACACATCCCCAGCAATCATTCACAGGCGTTTCCAGCGGGGTCCCGCAAGGCTGAGTACTATGTCCCTTGCTTCTTGTGCTCTATATTAACGGTTTGGACTTGAATGTTGGGGGCTTGAAGTTTGCAGTTGATACAAAAAAATTCCGTCTGTTTGATAGTGAGGAGGAAAGCTGCAGACTGTAGGGAGATATCAATGGACTGGTGAGGTGGACAGAAAAGTGGCAAATGGAATTCAATCCGGAGAAGTGTGAGTTAAAGCATTTGGGGAGGGCAAAAAAGGGAAGGGAGTACAAAATAAATGGGAGGATACTGAGATGTGTAGAAGAACAAATGGACCTTGGAGTGCACGTCCACGTGTCCCTGAAGATAGCAGGGCAGGTAGATAAGGTGGCTAAAAAGGCATATGGGACACTTTCCTTTCTTAGCCGAGGCATAGAATATAAGAGCAGTGAGGTTATGGTAGAACTTTATAAACATTGTTTAAGCCACAGCTTGAGTACTGCGTGCAGTTCTGGTCACCACGTTACAGGAAAGATGTGATTGCACTAGAGAGAGTAGCGAGATAATTTACGACGATATTGCCAAGGCTGCAGAATTTTAGCTCCGAAAATAGATTGGATAGGCTGGGGTTATTTTCTTTGGAACAAAGGAGGCTGAGGGGAGATTTAATTGAGGTTTCAAAAATTATGAACGGGACTAGGTAGAGTGTACAGGGAGCACCAATTTCACTTAGCAGTGTGGTCAGTGACGAGGGGGCATAGATTTAAAGTAATACGTAGAATGATTAGACGGGAGCTGAGAAGAATTGATTTCACACAGAGAGTGGTGGGGGTCTGGAACTCACTGCCTGAAAGTGTGGTAGAGGCAGAAACCCTCAACTCATTTTAAAAAGGTCCTTGGATGTGCTCTTGAAGTGCCGTTACCCACAGTGCTACGGACCAATTGCTGGAAAGTGGAGTTAAGCTGGATAGTTCCTTTTCGGTCGGCACGGACACGATGGGCAGAATGGCCTCATTCTGTACCGTAACTTTCTATGATTTTATCTGTAAACCTGAATCGCAGCATCAAGCTGGGAAGTAACGAGAAGTCAGGAAGATTCCAGGTGAGGTGCTACTGCCAGGAAGCGAAAGGTAAGGTTGCAGCAGTCCTGGTGGATCTGTGTCTCTCCCCACTCAACTTCTGCCCAGCTTTTAAAGACCTTTTTAAGACAGAATCACACCACTGGGGCGGTGGATTGTGAACAATAGATTCCCACAAATACAACCCACGATTGATTGACACTTCACTTGTTCTCTCTCAGTGTCCACAACGTAAGCAAGTTCAGTCGGCAGGTGTTCAAACGACCTCGAGCCCTCCTGGAATCGTTCTTGTTGCTATGGTGATCAATCCTCTGCTGTGTGACCTTATACTTTTTGTCATTAACAATCCTTTTAAGAGTCCTTTTCCTTTAGACGTGCTGAAGCCGATTTATCCTCAGGCTTGCGCTTAGAATCATAGAATCATTGAAATGTTACAGCACGGAAGGAGAATGAGAGTCAGAGAGAGAGGGAGACGAGAGAATCTGCGCCAACTCTATGCAAGACCAATCCAGCTAGTCGCACTCCTACGCCCTTTCTCCGCAGCCCTGCAAGTGTTTTCCTTTGAAATACTTATCCAGTTCCATTTTAAGGCCATGATTGAATCTACCTCCACCATCCCCTCGGACAGTGCATTCCAGATGCTCACCAAACGCTGTGTAAAAAGTTTTTCCTCATGTCGCCTTTGGTTCTTTTGCCAATCACCTTAAATCTACGTGCTTTGGTGCTTGACCCTACCGCCAATGGGAACAGTTTCTCTCTATCTACTCTGTATAGACCCTTCATGATTTTGAATACCACTATCAAATCTCCTCGCAATGGTCTCTGTTCCAAGGAGAATAGCCCTAGCTTCTCCAATTGATCCACATAACTAAAGTCCCTCATCCCTGGAATCATTTTGGTAAATCTCTTCTTCACCCTTTCTAAGGCCTTCACATCTTTTATGAAGTGCAGTGCCCAGAACTGGACATAAAAGCCAGTTGTGGCCGAGCCAGTGTTTTGTAAAGATCCATCATGTCTTCCCTACTTTTGTACTTTATGCCTCTATTTATAAAGCCCAGGATCCCGTTTGCCTTTTTAACCGCTGACTCAACCTGCCCTGCCACCTTTGACGATTTGTACACATATACCCCAAAATCTCTCTGTTCCTGTACTCCTTTTAGAGTTCTGCCCTCTCGTTTATCATGCATCTCCTCATTCTTCCTCCCGAAATGTATCTCTTCTGCGTTAAATTTCATCTGTCACTTGTCCGCCCATGCCACCAGCTTGTCTATATCCTCTTGAAGTCTATCAATATCCTCCTCACTGTTTACTACCCTTCAAACTTTTGTGTCATCTGCAAATTTTGAAGTTGTTCCCTGTCCACCGAAGTCCAAGCCATTAATATATATCAAGAAAAGCAGTGGTGCCAACATTGATCCCTGGGGAACACCACTGTACACCTCTCTCCGTGCCAAAAACAACCGTTCACAACTACTCTCTCTTTCCTGTCCCTGAGCCAATTCTGTATCCATGTTGCTACTGCCTTATTGATTATTGAGGCCGTAATCTGACAGAGCGCAATCACTGGCTCAGGGGAAGATTCCAGGATACAAAGCCCGAATACGCAGACAATTAGGCGCATGTTCTGCAGCCCCCTGTTCTATATCGATAGTAAGGGGTAATGTACGTGGAGCAGAAGAGGGAGATATTCGGCCCGACAGGGGACTTTTGGAATGGGTGCAGGGCCAGTGTGGCTGTGCAGGGGTTGGGGAACCGAGGGCAAAATTACGTTGATGGCCTTGGAGGTGAACTCTGTGGTGGAATTCCCTCCCCTCTGAGTTAGAAGGTCGCGGTTTCAAATCCGACTGCAGTGACGGAGCACACAATCCAGGCTGACTCTCTCAATGCTGCGCTGTCAGAGATGCTGTTTTTCGGATGTGTAGTTGTTGTTGATATCAAGTAAGGAATTCAAGGGAAACTTCTTCACTTCGATGGTACGAATGGCATACAGTGCAGTGCCGCACTGTATTCTATAAAGTGTGTATATATATATACACACTTTATAGAATACAGTGCGGCACTGCACTGTATATATATACAGAATGAAATATTATATATTCAAGAAGTTGTTGTTATAAAATAGAAATAGCAGTTGGGCCGTTTGGCCTCTTTGCTGTTTTGTACATTCGTTGCAAATTATACATAATTATTTCATTATTTTATATATTTAAGAAGTTGTTCTTGTCAAACAAGGAATTCAGAGGTAACGTCTTTACGCAGTTGGGCCGAACGGTCTATGATAAAGGGGGGAGGTTTAAATTAATTTGGCATGGGGATGGGCACCACGAAAGGCTAAACAAGGTGCACAAAAGTTTAGGAGATACAGATAGCACTAGAGTAAGAAATAGTCCGGTATTAGATGGGATCAGACGAAGGGAGAATACAAGAAAGTCTAAGATAGGTTTACGGTGCATGTGTGTAAACACACGAAGCGTGGTAAATAAGGTTGCTGAGCTGCAGGCGCAAATAGCCACATGGGAATCCGATCCGTTTCCATCTCTGACCCTGTGATCCTGAAAATGTGATAGTAGGATTAGAGAGAAAGGGAGAGAGTGTGTCGAGCTTACTCGGGACCCCGTGTCTCTTGGCCCCCAACCGATAGTCTCACTTCCTGTAACAGAGCAACATAAAAAGGGGACAAAGGAACCCGGACATCAAAACAGACAAAGAGACTGAGACAGGTGGAGATAGATGACGGCAGAGATAGTGACGGACTGACTGACAGAGGCAGAGTCAGATATAAAAGCAGCGATCGGTTCACCGGACTATTGATAAATCGCCACCATCCTATTATATATCTCCATCAATTACTTTCCCAATCCGCTGCTGTTTATGAAACCATTGATGTTTGCAATCCCTAACTTTACAAATACATTTATATATCCTATTCCACTGGATTTCCCGATCCATTGATATATCCCAGTCAACTGTGTTTCCCAATCCATTGATATATCCCAGTCCATTGACTTTCCCAATCCACTGACATATCCCTCTCCATTTTGTTCCAACTCATTGAAAAATCCCAGTCTATTGAGTTTCCCAATCGATTGATATATCCCAGTCCATTGAGTTTCTCAATCCATTGATATATTCCAATCCAGTGACTTTCCCAATCCATGGATATATCCCAGATCATTATCTTCCCCAATCCATTGATATATCGCAGTCCATTGACTTTCCCAATCCATTGAAATGAAGCAGGACATTTTGTTTCCCAATCCATTGATATATCCAGGTAAAGTGACTTTCCCATTCCAGTGATCTATCCCAGTCCAATTTGAATTAGAGGAACTCAAGGGAAAAGTACAACAGTTTGATTAAAAACAGGTGGAGGGGAATGTGATTGAATTTGACAGCATGCTTTTATATATCTCCATTAATTGATAATGCAATGGTTAACCTGATCATGATTTGCTTTCTATTTTAACTGTTGATTTTGGATGATGTGGTTGAATGCACATCGGCTGCTCATGATCGTAGCTGGGAGCAGATTGGTCGCTGACTGATGGAATTAGAACCTCTGCCTGCTGCTGGACACGTGACTTAAATACTGTTGGACGTCTGTATCCGGTTAAAGGAAATGTGACTATTATAAGGAATTGCCCATAACCCACCATCATTTCCCCACGAGATCGATGCCAGCCGGATAGGCACAGACTGGGATCCACGGGGACCTGCAACCATGTGGAGTTTGGATTTTGAAGAATCCCAGGATCAATTGTAACGTTGAAGAGTGAAGGGGAAAGAGGGCACTGAATCACAATTAATAAATGAAATCCATTCACAATTAAAGTAGGAAGGCTTTTGTTAGCGAAAGGTTTACAATAACGTTCTTGAACATTGAAGTGAGGTGTCAATCCTTTATTAAGCTCACAGTGCCTGTAATACTACTTAAACATAACTTAAAAGGTTGTACTTCCAACCACACCTGAAGATCGTTAGTTGGGGACTCACCCGTTTTACAGTTCTGAGCTCAGTATCTTCGACCTTTACAAATCCGAATACTCATTACAAACAGAGAGTTTTTATACATTTTCTCACTCCCTGTAGCTGGAAATAAACACAATTTTTGATCACATAATTATATGGATGTTGAAATACAACTCCATATAAGGAGAATTGAATTGACTTATCCTTTATCAATAACGATAGTTTTCTAAACAAACCCAGCTCTTCTTCGATTGGGCTAAAAAGTATAATTCCCTGACTTCGTTATGTCATCGATAGTTTCTCCCTTGATCCATGCACATTCAATTCTACCTCTTTAATAAGTCCATTCTTGTTTCTGTATCACTCGCACCAATTCAATTGGTTATGTATGCCCAGATATTTTCGTTTGAAGAACCAACTGCTTTCCCACACTGTTATCAAATGATTAAATTTTCCTGAAATTAATGAATAAGTATGTAATGATCCCAACAGCCCAGTGAGACTTTAAATTGACGTAATCTTCCCTGCTTCATAGGCAAAGGCGAAAGGTTAACATCACTATAATATAAGGAGAAACCAATACAGTATCACATTGGCACTTTACAGGAAAGTATGAATTACCATTTCCTTGCAGTGCCCCCTTTGTTGGCGATACCGTATTTGAGGCCAACACTGAACAATATCTCATCAGCATTTCGTATCTGTCTCCATCTATTCTATTGCACAGATCTCTGCCCATTGGTTTTACATACTGTCCAGTGCCACATTAACCATTTCATGAAATGGTGGTGTCAGCGGGACTGACCATGTCTTGGATCCGTTCTTCAGTGCAGCTTCATCAGAAGATTACATAGAATTATAGAGAATGTAAACACTGAAACAGGCCATTCAGCTCAACTGGCACAGACCGGTCTTTATGTCTCACACGATTCTCCTTCCAGCCATCTTCACCTAACCCTATCAGCATTACCTTCTACTATTTTCTCCCTCATGTGTTTATCTAGCTTCCCCTTCCATGCATCTATCGATATCGCATGCTTGTGGCTTCACGAGCAACACGTCACTTCTGTAAACACAGCGATATCCCAAGATCAGGCAGCACAAGAAATCCGATAGAAACCATTCCTGCTCTTTCTGGCTCTTTCTCAACATTTCGGGGCGTCTGGAGGTGTTAGATTAGAATCTCTCCCTGCACGGTCCCAATGTTTCGGGTATTGGCCAAGCTGTTAAATACATTCTTCCCATTGTTCAGTACAAGCAAGGACACCGCCATCTCCAAGAGAAATGAATCAATAAAACATCATGACCGCACGTTCCTGACTTTCACTAGATTGTGTATTGATACCAGATTGATATCTTGTGACGAGTCGTGTCCAGCTGATTTAAGATAAGAATGGACGGAGAGGATAGATTGAAGCAGAAAACTTCCATTAGTTGATGGATCTAGAACTAACCGCCATAGATTATTGAATACATGTTAGAGGTTTGTGACTGAGGGTGGGAGAAACCTCCTGACATGGAGAGTTGCGAAGATGCGGAAATTACAGAGGCAGAAATCATGTCCTTATTGAAGATGAATTTGTACAGTTGTGTGAATAAAAATAGCTTGAAGGGACTTTGAGATTGGGCGGATAAAGTGATTGGAACTATTTTCTCGAGTGGACGGAAAACGCCGACAACGACTGGTGGGGCCAATTGGTCTTTTATAACATTCAGACATTTTGATGATCAATTGATATTTGAATAAAAATATTTTTTAACAGAGATACCTAACGTCACATTGACGAGTCAATTCCCTACTGTCTCCAACATTAGTCACTTATCAGGAGACAGGGATCCGGTTCTATTGGGACAGGAGACAATGGGGAGCGGTTTCTGATGGGGAGACCTGGGCCTGCAACATTCACACCAAGATTACAGAATAATTACAAATAACCATGATTGTAACACCCTTCGTTTTATCTGCACTAAAGAAAACTTATACAATTAATTAAACAGTTAACGCTGCAGCCCATATGTTCGACCCAACTGCTGATGCTCAATCATCATTGAATCTTGAGCAGGAAGTTCGCTGCTTTGTCAGGAAAAATTATGTACACCCTCGGAAAGCAGCGGACTTCAAACTCAGGGCACAACATTCAAGAAATCTTTTCAAATCCCTGTTCATTTTCACAACAAAGACCGCAATTCTAAAATGAACACGGGCTGTAATTGAGCTCTAGTTAGGACAGGAAGCTTTGGTTTGACTTTTGATTTCTTTAACCAAAACCAGAATAAATGTCCAAGGAGATTTCACCACGTTCTTCAGCTCTTCCCTGAATTTAGTTTGGGTAGCGGCATAAATACACGTGTTTGTACAGGAACTCAAATACATGAGCATATTTCCGATTTCAGAGGCGATATAAGCAGGAGCTGTATAATTGGGTCTGTAATGCACGGCCAGACCGACAGCTAAAACATTCACGGCAGCTGTCAGCCACAACAGTATAAAACTGCCAGATACAGTGAACAGTAAAATAATAGATTTCCTTCGCTTCTCCAATTCTGGATCGCTCTTATTCTCACTGCTGTGACTCCGGAGGCCCCTGCGGGCTCTGCTGGCCACTGAAATACGTGTGACTGTCAAACAATTAAACAGGGACATTAAAGCAAAAGGAATCCATGGAATTAAAATACTTTCTAACCATGTGTACATTACACCTGCAGGCGATTTAAAAAAGTCCAATCTGGGGCGGAAACCCCACTGAACATTGTTAATTATTTGTGTATGTTCAAACGCAAACCAATAGGGGATGTTTTCTAAACAGATCAGGACAGAGAGCGTTGTTATAACCGCAGCCGCAGTTCTCACTGTGCAATATTTTGTTTGAAACTTCTGACAACATATAGATACAAATCGGTCAAATGTGAACGAGACTGTGAACCACACAGACAGATCCAGGTTGGTGCAATTAATATAGATCATTAACTTACGAATGACAGTGTAGGACAGGAATGAAAGTGGAAAGTGTTTACTGACAATTTGAAACTCCATTACATTGAAGATGATGACTAGTAGATCTGCTGTTGCCATGGCCACCATATAGATAGAGATACATTTGGAAAGGCCGCAATTTCCTCTGGAGAGAATCACGATTGTCATTAGGTTCGCTGCAGGAAAGAGGGACAAGAGGTAAGTAACGGGGATACTCAGATAAATCTCACAGCATATTGTAGGGAAATGTTCCGATGATTTCCGACTTAGGGTAATGCACGCGGGTTCTTTTTTTAATATCGGCGAGCGATGACGACACTTTATTTAAAAGAAAGAAAACATTAAACACTCAATATCGAGGGACTGAAAATTCGCCGTCCTTCCGGCTTACTTCAGTCAGATGTTGTCAAGGTAGCGGGGGAAGAGTCACTTATAATCAGTCTGGGGATTGGTAACGGAGAGCATACCCACCACTACCGACACCCAGGCTCTGATTAGTCAACGGGGAGGTTTGGAATTTGGGAGATAGTGTAAAACAGGCGACTTTCGGATCATCCGTTCATCATATATCTGTCCCGAATTTCATTTCCATCGCTGTCGCCACTAACGCTTGATTGAGGTTCCACTCACACCATAACTGTACGGTCCAGGCTAAACTGGAGCACCTCGCAGGGACGGTACAGGTGCAAAGAAAAGCGCCTTGATGGGAAACTTTGGATGGTTCTATAAGTTGTTGATTTTCGGCAATCAATAATTAAACGGATTTCCTTACATGTGTTCAAACACACATTTCAATACAGTGTTGAGCGCTAAAACCATCCCGCCATGAGGCTTATACCCATGTGATGCACCGACCCAATTTTATAATTTACTGCTGCGGCCCCATCGGACAATTGATTGAAATTTACATTTAGTTCCTTCAGTTTCTTTGGCGAGCGGGGTCTCGGGAGCTGTATCAGGTGTCAGCAGTTTCAAATATAATTTCACAGCAATCACTGGAAAGATATGAATTCAAGTAAAACATTCAGACGAGACAATAGCTTTAATTTAGTTCGAAACTCTGGCCTTTTTCTATTTATAATCGCCATGAGGGAGCTGCTCGGTAACAAAGCGGGAACTGATGGAAACGCGAAAGTTCTTTGCAGCTGAGGGGAGGGGAGCAGCTTCCTGAGCGGCAATTAATTCTCATTTCTTTCATTCATTCATGGGAAGTGGGCGTCGCTGGCTATTTATTGCCCATCGCTAATGGTCCTTGAAAAGGTGGTGATGAGGCGCCTTCTTGAACCGCTGCAGACCGTGTGGTGAAGGTTCTCCCATAGTCCTGTAAGGAAGGGAATACCAGGATTTTGACCCAGCGACGATGAAGGAACGGCGATATATATTTTCAAGTCGAACGGCGTGTGACTTGAAGGGGAACGTACAGGTGTTGTTGTTCCCATGTGCCTGCTGCCGTTGCCCTTCCAGGTGGTTGAGGTCGAGGTTTTGGGAGGTGCTGTGGAAGAAGCCTTGGCGAGTTGCTCCAGTGTATCCTGTGGATGGCACACACTGCAGCCACGGTGCGCCAGTGGAGAGAATTCCATCACCCTCCTGACTTATGCCTTTTAGATTGTGGAAAGGATTTGGGGAGTTAGGAGATGAGTCACTGGCCGCAGGATACCCAGTGTCTGACCTGCTCTTGTAGCCGCAGTATTTATATGGCTGGTCCAGTTAAGTTTCTGGTCAATGGTGGCCCGAGGATGTTGATGGTGGGGGATTCGGCGATGGTGATGCCGTTGAATATCAAGCGGAGGTGGTTAGACTCTCTCTTGTTGGAGATGGTCATTGCCTGACACTTGTCTGGGGCGCATGTTACTTGCCACTTATCAGCCCAAGCCTGGATGTTGTCCAGGTCTTGCTGCATGCCGGCACGGAGTGCTTCATTATCTGAAGGGTTGTGAATGGAACTGAACATGTGCAATCATCAGCGAACATCCCCTTATCTGACCGTATGATGGAGAGAATTTCATTGATGAAGCAGCTGAAGGTAGTTGGGCCAAGAACATTGCCCCGAGGAACTCTTACAGCAATGTCCGGGTCCTGAGATGATTGAACTCCAACAACCAACACTGCAGCAACTCGCCAAGGCCTCTTCCACAGCACCTCCCAAACTATCGACCTCTACCACCTGGAAGGGCAACGGCAGCAGGCACATGGGAACAACAACACCTGTACGTTCCCCTCCAAGTCACACACCGTTCGACTTGAAAATATATATCTCCGTTCCTTCATCGTCGCTGGGTCAAAATCCTGGTATTCCCTTCCTTACAGGACCATGGGAGAACCTTCACCACACGGTCTGCAGCGGTTCAAGAAGGCGCCTCACCACCACCTTTTCAAGGGCAATTAGCGATGGGCAATAAATGCCGGCCTCGCCAGCGACGCCCACTTCCCATGAATGAATAAAAGAAATGAGAATTAATTGCCGCTCAGGAAGCTGCTCCCCTCCCCTCAGCTGCAAAGACCTTTCGCGGTTCCATCAGTTCCCGCTTTGTTACCGAGCAGCTCCCTCGTGGCGATTATAAATAGAAAAGGCCCAGAATTTCGACATAAATTAAAGCTTTTGTGAGAGGCATGACTCCAGCCACTCGAGAGCTTTCTCCCTGACTCCCATTGTCTTCAATTTTACTCGCGCTCCTTGGTGCCACTCTCGGTCCAATGCTGCCTTGATGTCAATGGCAGTCACTCTCACCTCACCTCTGGAATTCAGCACTTTTGTCCATGTTTGGACCAAGGCTGTTATGAGGTTTGGAGCCGAGTGGTCATGGCAGAACACAAACTGAATGTCGGTGTGCAGGTTATTGGTGAGTAACTGCCGCATGAAAGCACTGTCGATGACAACTTGTATCATTTTGCTGATGATTGAGACTGGACTGATCGGGCGTTAATTGGCCGTACTGGATTTGTCTTCTGTTGGGTGGAGGTTGCTGCAGACCAGAGGAGTTATCAACTGAAAGTAGACAAAGAACAACGGTACAAATAAAATGATTACCGGGGGCAAGAGGCAACACATCCTTTTGTGAACTATTACTGTTGGAGGGACCGGGGAATCAGCCTCGCCCTCCCTCGTATTGGGAAGAAAGTTGATCAACCAGTCCGCAAGATCTAACGATCAAAGCAGCGCCTCACCGGCGGCGCGGACTGCCAGGATTCCCGCTGATATTCACCAATTTATCCCGGTGGATAAGTGACTCTGAAATGAGGACATTCTAGGAATGTGTTACATAATCATTAACAGTGAGATAGTGAACAGCTATGAAACAAAAGGTTATATTGACTTACCTGGAAAACCAAAGGCTGCGAGAATATGGAAGTAAATCTCCTTTATTTGAAGAATTATTGGCTTTTCCATATTTAGAAGCATTGTGAATTCTCTCCCACTTTACGGTCCCGAATGGAGTGTATCTGAGATCTGTAAATACTCCCCTTTTATAGAACAATCGGTGTCCCGGTGAGAAAATCAGGTTACACAATAATTGGCGTTCGTTACAGTCACTTAACAAACAAGGCGCGATTTTCCTCTTCAGTGGGCAGGGGACGCCAATGGGGAAATTATGCAGCTCAGTCCACGAAAATCCGTCCATTCACATCAATGAACGGAAAGTAATCCCTGAGAGAATGTGCTCTGTGCACGCCCCGTGAACCGTGAAGCGAACATCCATCCTGGACACTGCGTTCGTTTCTTGATGCCTCAAGAATTCAGTAAAGACTTCACACATCCATTACATAATTAAAATGTGTTTTCTAATGTGATGATCACTGGTGATGACTCGGCTCTAACATTATGTGAACCTGCTCTCGAATTACAATTTGAGACTCTGCTCTAACATTATTGTTCTCGACGCTTCTTTAACATTACTGGAGGTGATCCTACTCTAACATTACTGGTGGTGACCCGACTCAAATATTATTGGTGGTGATCCTACTCTCACATTAAGGGTGGTGATTCTACTCTAACATTACTGGTGGTGACACGACTCAAACATTTATGGTGGTGATTTAATCAAACATTATTGATGGTGATCCTACTCTAACATTACAGGTGGTGATCCTAGTCTTACATTACTGGTGGAGACCCTACTGAACATTTCTGGTTATGATCCTACTCTAACATTACTGGTGGTGACCATACTTTAACATTCCATGTGATGACCCCACTCTAACATTAATGGTGGTGATCCTACTCTAACATTACTGGTGGAGACCCTACTGTAACATTACTTGAGGAGACTCTACTGTAACATTACTGGTGTTGATCCTACTGTAATATTACTGGTGTTGATCCTACTGTAATATTACTGGTGGTGACCGTACTCTAACGTTACAGGTGATGACCCTGCTCTAACGTTACTGGTGGAGACCGTGCTCCAACATTATTCGTGGTGACCCGACTCCAACATTAATGGTGGTGTACCTACGCTAACATTACTGCTGGTTACCCTATTCAAACATCACTGGTGGAGACTCTACTCTAACATTGTTGATGGAGACCCTACTGTAACATTACTGGGGGAGACCCGACTCGAAAATTACTGGTGGTGACCCTACTCTAACATTACTGGTCGAGAGCCCACACTAACATCCATTCACTCTCCCAATCCATTAATCGGATCCATCCATTCACTTTCCCAATCCATTAACGGTATGCGTCCAATCACTTTCCCAATTCATTAATGGCTCCTGTCTATTCTTCTGTTGAAGCGGCCCGTACACGGCAACAAACGCAAATAATCTCATGTGCTGTGAATTCATGTATTTTCCAAAGTCGTGGAGGTCCTGATCTGGGAAAGTTTGTTTTGATACCCTGACAGATACATGCTCAGAAAACAGGCGAGTCCTTGGTTTCCTCCTTTAAGCGCTCACTAAGGAATTGTCTGGGATTTTCTCTCCGTTATCTGGAGGGGTGAATGTTGCCTGATTCGGTTGCCGAACTGTCCTACATTTAACCCAATTCGGATCAAAACGAATTTAATTTACTCTCCCTCGATTAGGTTATCCTAAAACACTTTCTTGCCAAACAGACAAGGATGAAGCCAAGTCAAAGTCATGCACTAAATATTGTTTAAAAGTTATAACCTGGTGAAGCTCCAGCTCAGGACAACATGCATGTTAAACAGAGGAAGGAACATGCTATGGACAGAGGTAAGCGATTCCACAACCAACGGATCAGATCAAAGCTCTGCAATCCTGCCACATCCAGTTGTGAATGGTGGTGGACAATTAAACAACAAACGGGAAGAGAAGTCTCTTCAAACATGCACATCCTCAATGATGATGGAGTCCAGCATGTGAGTGCATAGGACAAGGCTGAAGCGTTTGCAACCATCTTCAGCCAGAAGTGCACAGTGGATGATCGATCTCGGCCTCCTCCCGATAACCCCACCATCACAGAAGCCAGTCTTCAGCCAATTCGATTCACTCCACGTGAGATCAAGAAACGGCTGAGTGCACTGGATACAACAAAGGCTAAGGGCCCCGACAACATCCCCGCTGTAGTGCTGGAGACTTATGCTCCAGAACAAGCTGCGTCTCCAGCCAAACTGTTCCAGTACAGCTACAACACTAGCACCACCGGACAATGTGGAAAATTGCCCAGCTATTTCCTGTCTAACAAAAAGCAAGATAAATCCAGTCTGGCCGATTACTGTCCCATCAATCTCCTCTCCATCATCAGCAAAGTAGCATTTGCGCCAACCAAGTGCCAGGCAATGATCTTCTCCAACAAGAGAGAGTCTAACAACCTCCCCTTGACATTCATCGGCATTACCATCGCTGAATGCTCCACCATCAACATCCTGGGGGTCACCATTGACCAGTCGTTCAAGAAGGCGGCTCACCAACACTTCTCAAGGGCAATTAGGGAATTGCAATAAATTGTGGCTTCGCCAGCGACGCCCACATCCCATGAAGGAATAAAAAATGTGATAGATCGTGTCGTCGACAGTGCTATCAAGCGGCACTTACTCACCAATAACCTGCTCTCCGATGCTTAGTTTGGGTTCCGCCAGGACCAATTAGGCTTCAGACCTCATTACAGCCTGGGTCCAAACATGGACAAAAGAACTGAAATCCAGAGGTGAGGTCATGGAGTCATAGAGTTATACAGCACGGATAGAGGCCCTTCGGCCCATCGTGTCCGCGCCGGCCATCAAACCCTCTCTAATCTAATCCCATATTCCAGCATTTGGTCCGTAGCCTTGTATGCTATGGCATTTCAAGTGCTCATCCAAATGCTTCTTGAATGTTGTGAGGGTTCCTGCCTCCACAACCCTCTCAGGCAGTGAGTTCCAGACTCCAACCACCCTCTGCGTGAAAAAGTTCTTTCTCAAATCCCCTCTGAACCTCCCGCCTTTTACCTTGAATCTATGCCCCCTTGTTATGGAACCCTCAACGAAGGGAAAAAGCTCCTTAGTATCCATCCTATCTATAACCCTCATAATTTTGTACACCACAATCATGTCCCCTCTCAGCCTCCTCTGCTCCAAGGAAAACAAACCCAATCTTCCCAGTCTCTCTTCATAGCTGAAGCGCTCCAGCCCTGGTAACATCCTGGTGAATCTCCTCTGCACCCTCTCCAAAGCGATCACATCCTTCCTGTAGTGTGGCGACCAGAACTGCACACAGTACTCCAGCTGTGGCCTAACCAGTGTTTTATACAGCTCCATCATAACCTCCTTGCTCTTAAATTCTATGCCTCGGCTAATAAAGGCAAGTATCCCATATGCCTTCATTAACAACTTATCTACGTGTTCCGCCGCCTTCAGGGATCTGTGAACTTGCAGACCAAGATCCCTCTGACCCTCTGTCTTGCCGTGGGTCTTCCCATTCATTGTGTATTCCCTTCCCTTGTTAGTCGCTCCAAAGTGCATCACCTCGCACTTTTCCGGGTTAAATTCCATTTGTCACTGTTCCGCCCATCTGACCAACCCATCTATATCGTCCTGCAGACTGAGGCTATCGTCCTCGCTATTTACCATCCTACCAATTTTTGCATCATCAGCGAACTTACTGATCATACCTTTTACATTCATATCCAAGTCGTTAATGTAGACCACAAGCAGCAAGGGCCCCAGCACAGATCCCTGTGGTACCCCACTGGCCACAGGCTTCCAGTCACAAAAACAACCTTCGACCATCACCCTCTGCCTTCTGCCACTAAGCCAGTTTTGTATCCAAAGTGCCAAGGCAACCTAGACTCTATGGGCTCGTACCTTCTTGACCAGTCTCCTGTGCGGGACTTTATCGAAGGCCTTACTGAAATCCATGTATACCACATCCACTGCGTTACCCTCATCCACACGCCTAGTCACCCCCTCAAAAAAATTCAATCACATTAGTCAGACATGATCTTCACTTGACAAAGCCATGTTGACTATCCCTGATTAATACTCGCTTCTCCAAGTGGAGACTAATTTTGTCCTCCAGAATGTTTTCCAATAATTTTCCTACCACTGATGTTAGGCTCACTGGCCTGTAGTTCCCCGGTTTTTCGCTACATCCCCTGTGGCCAGAGAGGTTCTGAATATATGTGATAGAGCCCCCGCAATCTCCTCCTTTGCCTCACACAGTAGCCTGGGATACATTTCGTCCGGGCCTTGGGATTTATCCATTTTTAGGCCTGCAAAAACCGCCAATACCTCCTCCCGCTCGATGTTAATATGTTCGAGTATATCACAGTCCCCCTGTCGTATTTCTCTGTCTACGTCGTCCTTCTCCATCGTGAAAACAGATGCAAAAAATTCATTTAGAACCCCTCCTACATCTGCCGGCTCCACACACAGATTGCCATTTTTGTCCCGAATGGGCCCTATTTTTTTCCCTAGTCATCCTCTTACCCTTAATATACTTATAAAACATCTTAGGATTTTCCTTTATTTTGCTCGCCAGTGTTTTTTCATGGCCCCTCCTTGATCTCCTAATTTCCTTTTTAAGTATCCCCCTGCACTTTTTGTACTCCTCAAGGGCTTCCTCCGTCCTCAGCCTTTTGTATCTGCCAAAACCCTCCTTTTTTTCCTAATCCATTCTCGTATATCCCCTGACATCCAAGGTTCCCTGGAGCTCTTGGAACCACCCTTGACTTTTACGGGAACATGTTGCCATTGTATGGTCTCAATCTCCCTTCTGAAAGACTCCCATTGCTCCGATGCGGATTTTCCTACAAACAGCTGATCCCAGTCCATTTTGGCCAGATCCTGCCTTATCCTATTAAAATCGGCTTTCCCCCAATTTAGAACCTTTATTTCCGGCCCCTCCCTGTCCTTTTCCATGACCACCTTAAATCTCACTGAATTATCGTCACTGTCACCAAAGTGCTCAGCTACGAGCACTTCTTCCACTTGGCCGGCCACATTCCCTAGAATTAGGTCCAGTACCGCCCCCTCTCTTGTAGGACTTTCTACATGCTGGCTCAAAAAGCTCTCCTGGATGCACGTTAAGAATTTTGTACCCTCTAAGCATTTTACACTCTGAGCATCCCAGTTAATATTGGGGAAGTTGAAATCCCCCACTATTATTACCCTATTATTTGCACAATTTTCAGAGATTTGCCTACATTTCTGTTCCTCTATCTCCCCCTGACTGTTTGGGGATCTATAGTACACTCCCATCAAAGTGCTTGCCCCCTTTTTGTTTTTAAGCTCCACCCATATGGCCTCATTTGAGGAACCTGCAAATACATCATCCCTCCTTCCCTCCTTCTGGCAGTTATTGATTCTTTAATTAATATTGCGACACCACCCCCCCCCCCTCTTATACCTCCCCCTCTGTCTCGCCTGAAGATTCTGTACCCCGGAATATTGAGCTGCCAGTCTTGCCCCTCCCTCAACCATGCCTCTGTGACAGCAACAATATCGTACTCCCATGTGTTTATCAACACCTTCAGTTCATCCACCTTATTTGCAAGACGCCTTGCATTAAAATAGATGCCATCCAGCCTTGCTCTTACATATTTGCCCGATATAGTCACAGTGGATACACTTGACATGAAGGCAGCATTTGACCGAATGTGGCACCAAGGAGCCCTGTTAATATTGAAGTTAACGTGAATCAGGGCGATAACTGTCCGATGGCTCGAGTCATACCGAGCTGAAAGAAAGATGGTAGTGTTTATTGGAGGCCAATCATCTCAGCCCCAGGACATTGCTACCGGAGTTCCTCAGGCCAGTGTCCTCGGCCCAACCATCTTCAGCTGCTTAATCAAAGATATTCCCTCCTTCATAGGATCAGAAATGGAGATGTTCTCTGAAGATTCCTCAGTTTCCAGTTCCATTCGCAACCTCTCAAATAATGAAGCAGTCCGTGCCCGCATGCAGCAAGACCTGGAGAACATCCAGGCTTGGGCTGATAAGTGTCAAGTAACTTTCGTGCCAGACAAGTGCCATAAAATGACCATCTCCAACAAGAGGGAGTTTAACAACCTCCCGTTGACATTCAACGGCATTACCATCGCCTAATCCCCCACCATCAACATTCTTGGGGCTCACCATTGACCAGGAACTTAACTGGACCAGCCATGTAAATAATGTGGCTACAACAGCAGCTCAGAGGCTGGGTATTCAGGGCGAGTGACTCACCTCCTGACTCCCCAAAACTTGGCCACTATCTGCAAGGCACAAGTCAGGAGTGTGCTGGAATACTCTCCACTTGCCAGGATGAGTGCAGCTTCAACAACAATCAAGAAGCTCCACACCATCGAGGACAAAGCAGCCTGTTTGATTGGCACCCCATCCACCAACCGAAACATTCACACCCTTCACCATCGGCGCACTGTGGCTGCAGTATGTGCAATCTACAGGATGATCTGCAGCAACGCGCCAAGGCTTCATCGACAGCACCTCACAACCTACGAGCTCAACATCCTAGATGGACAAGAGCAGCAGACACATGGGAACAACCCCACCTGTACGTTCCCCTCCAAGTCACACACCATCCTGACTTGGAGATATATCGCCGTTCCTTCATCGTCGCTGGGTCAAAATCCTGGAACTTCCTTCCTAATAGCACTGTGGGAGATCCTTCACCACACGAACAGCAGCGGTTCCAGAAGGCGGCTCACCACGATCTTCGCCACGGCAATTAGAGATGGGCAATAAATGCTGGCATTGTCACGACGCCCACATCCCATGAAGCAACAAAAATAATCAAAATGTATGGTTAAATTTGGGCATACGGACGCATAATAGACCGATTGGGTAAATCCGAGTCATGGAGCCGTTCACATACCAGCATCTGATAATCAACCTACACTCCTTTGGTGACACAAGCATAGAGTTACACCACAGATATTCCAGTAGGAGAGATTATTTCAGGGGGCTATAATAATTGTACATGGTTACACCACAGATATTCTACTAAGGGAGATGATTTCAGGGAGTTATAATAATTGCGCATAGCTACACGACAGATATTACAGAAGTTTACAACATGGAAACAGGCCCTTCGGTCCAAAATATCCATGCCGCCCATTTTATACCACTAAGCTAGTCCCAATTGCCGGCACATGGCCCATATCCCTCTATACCCATCTTACCCATGTAACTATCCAAATGATTTTTAAAAGACAAAATTGTACCCGCCTCTACTACTGCCTCCGGCAGTTCGTTCCTGACACTCACCACCCTTTGAGTGAAAAAATTGCCCCTCTGGACCCTTTTGTATCTCTCCTCACTCACCTTAAATCTATGTCCCCTCGTTATAGACTCCCCTACCTTTGGGAAAAGATTTTGACTCTCGACCTTATCTATTCCCCTCATTATTTTATAGACTTCTATAAGATCACCACGAAACCTCCTACTCTTCAGGGAAAAAAGTCTCAAACTATCCAAAATCTCCCGATAAGTCAAACCTTCAAGTCCCTGTAGCATCCCATTAAATCTTTTCTGCACTCTTTCTAGTTTAATAATATCCTTTCTATAATAGGGTGACCAGAACTGTACACAGTATTCCAAGTGTGGCCTTACTAATGTCTTGTACAACTTCAAGAAGACATCCCAACTCCTGCATTCAATGTTCTGACCAATGAAACCAAGCATGCTGAATGCCATCTTCACCACCCTATCCACCTGTGACTCCACTTTCAAGGAGCTATGAACCTGTACTCCTAGATCACTTTGTTCTATAACTCTCCCCAACGCCCTACCATTAACGGAGTAGGTCCTGGCCCGATTCGATCCACCAAAATGCATCAACGCACATTTGTCTAAATTGAACTCCATCTGCCATTCGTCGGCCCACTGGCCCAATTTATCAAGATCCCGTTGCAATCCTAGATAACCTTCTTCACTGTCCACAATGCCACCAATCTTGGTGTCATCTGCAAACTTACTAACCATGCCTCCTAAATTCTAATTCAAATCATTAATATAAATAACAAATAACAGCGGACCCACCACCGATCCCTGAGGCACACCGCTGGTCACAGGCCTCCAGTTTGAAAAACAACCCTCGACAACCACCCTCTGTCTTCTGTCGTCAATTCAATTTTGTATCCAATTGGCTACCTCATCTTTGATCCCGTGAGATCGAACCTTATGTAACAACCTACCATGCGGTACATTGTCAAAGGCTTTGCTAAAGTCCATGTAGACCATTCTACTAAGAGAGATGATTTCAGGCAGTTATGAGTTGCACATGGCTACACCACAGATATTCCAGTGAGAGATGATTTCAGGGAGTTATAATAATTGCACATGGCTACATCACAGATAATCTACTGAGAGAGATGATTTCATGTAATGGAAATAATTGCTCTGTACTGTTGTCTGGAAAAGAGAGGGTAGTTTTTTTACGAATAATAAGTGTAGTTTCCGGATGGAATCAAAAATCGGTAGCAAAATATTAACTGAACAATGGGAGGCCTTCAAGGAGGAGATGGCTCCGGTACAGAGTAAACACATTCGCACGGTTGGGGAAAGGAAGTACATCAAAAATTAGAGCACTCTGTATGACAAAAGATATATAGATTACAATGCAACAGAAAAATGTGGCTTGTGACAAATTTAAGGTACACAATACAGTAGAAAACGAGGCAAAATACAGAGAGTTCAGACGAGATTTATAAACGGGAGGAAGAGGGGCCAAGAGAGAGCACGAGAATAGATTGAGGCCTAACATAGAAGGGAACGCAAAAGTCTTTTATAAACATATAAATACTAAAGGAGTCGTCAAAGGAGGGGTGGGACCAATTGGAGACAAATAAAGAGATCTTCTTGTGAAGGCAGAGGGAATGGCCGAGGTACGAAATGAATATTTCACATTGGTCTTGACGAGAGAAGAGGATGCTGCTATTGGAGCATTAAAGAAGGATGTAGTAGCGATATTGGATAGGATAAAAGTAGATAAATAGGAGGTACTTAAAAGAGTGGCAGATCTCAAAGTATAAAACTCTCCGGCCCAGATTGGATGCATCCTGTGTTACTGAGGGAAGTAAGGTTCGAAATTACAGAGTCTCTGGCCACAATCCTCCAATTCTCCTGAGATAAGGACTTGTGCAAGAGGGCTGGAGGGTTGCAATGTCACACACCTGTTCAAAAAAGGTCTGAGTGACGAATCTGGCAATTAAAGGCCAGTCGGCCATTACGTTGTTGATGGGGTAAATTTTAGAATCAATAATCAGGGACAAAATTAATTGGGACTTGGAAAAATATGTGATAATAAATGAAAGCACGGATATGTTGAAGGAAAATCGTGTTTGACGAAACTGATTGAGTTCTTTGATGAAGTAATGGAGAGGGTCAATGAGGTTGTGTACATGGGCTTTCAAAAGGCATTTGATAAAATACCACATAATAGACTTCTCAGCAAAATTAAAGCACAGGGGATTAAATGGACAGTCGCAGCGTGGGTATAAAATTAGCTCAGAGACAAAACGTGTGGAGAAGTGGTGAACGGTTGTTTTGCAGACTGGAGGGAAGTAAACAGTGGTGTTCCCAAGTGGACAATATTGGGACGACTGCGATTTTTGACCTTTATTAATGATCTAGATTTGGGTATGCAGAGCACAGTTTCAAAATTTGCTTTATTAATGGGGGAATAAAGTACAAAACCAAGGATGAAATGCAAAACCTTTATAAACAATTGTTTCGGCCTCAGCTGGAGTATTTTTTCCAATTCTGGGCACCACAGTTTAGGAACGATGTCAAGGTCTTAGAGGCTTCCCCAGAAGAGATTAACTAGAATGTTACCAGCGATGAGTGTTATGTGGGGAGACTGGAGAAGCTGGGTTTGCTCTCTGTAGAACAGAGAAGATTAAGAGGAGATTTGATGGACGCATTCAAAATCGTGAACGGTTTTGATGGAGTAAATAAGGATGAGGCCCATTTAATTCGACGAGTCACACCGTGACATCTCAGGTTGACGCTCCTTTAACTGGACGGGTCACACCTTGAGATCACAGTTTGAGGCGCCTTTAACTGGACGGGTCATTACGTGAGATCACAGGATGAGACTCCTTTTTTTTCTGGACGGGGCACAAAGTGAGATCACAGGGTGAGGTCCCTTCAACTGTACGGATCAAACCGTGAGATGTCACTGGGCATAGGTGGAAAATCCAAGGGTTCTTCTCTGCTGTAATTGAGCAGCAGTTGATGGGGAATGGGCTGGAATGGACAGCGGGCTCCAGTCATCATTTGGCCTACCGGGTAAATAAAGCGGATTCCACCGTGTGAACATGTGAACAGATCCGGGAACACTGACGGCAGAGCAGGATTGAGTGATTCGTTGTTGTCACTGCGAGATCTCCTGCGACACATCGCACAGGTAGGCCGAGGCCTGGAGTGCGGTTATTGATATTCACGGTGCCCCCAAGTGGAACAATGGGGCCGGATTTTCCTTCTCGGCAGTAATCCCCCTGGAGCTGCATTGACTGAGCTTGGGACCTGCCCCACCGCTCCTGGCACTGGCCCAGGAGGTAACTTTCAGAAAGGAATTGGATGTATACTTGTAAAGGAGAATTTCCAGACCTGTGGGGAAAGAGCGGGGTCGTGTACTAATTGGAGAACTCTTTCAAAGAGCCGGCACAGGCATGATGGGCCGAATGGCCTCCTTCTGTGCTTTATGATTTTATGATTCTAGTTGGGATTTCCTCGCTCGGCTAATTTAAATATGTGAGGTGGCGAGAGAGTTGGAGAAATGAAGGCTTGAGATGGCAGAAGCACTGATCAGGGTCTCAGCGGCAGTGGCAACTCCTGTTCCTATGTACGTATTTGTCATCTTCCAGTGATTATAAATATTTCAGGATATTTCACTCCTTGTCCAACACTGTGAGGTCTCCCCTGATGTTTCAGCTTTCCGTGTTTAAAAACACTTCAATATATTTAACGCTGTGTCAAACACATGCGGTCTCACCTGCTGATAGATTTCAGTGTCTTTAAACACTTCATTGTATTTCACTTCGTGTCCAACACTGTGAGATCTCCCCTGCTGAAAGCTTTCTGTGTTTAGAAATACTTCAGTGTATTTTACTCCATATCCAACACCGTGAGGTCTCCCGTGGTGCTTTTTAAAAGTTCATTCATGGGATGTGGGCGTCGCTGGCAAAGCCAGCATTTATTGCCCATCCCTAATTGCCCTTGAGAAGGTGATGTTGAGCCGCCTTCTTGAACCGCTGCTGTCCGTGTGGTGAAGGTTCTCCCACATTGCTGTTAGGAAGGGAGTTCCAGGACTTTTACCCAGCGACGATGAAGGAACGGCTATATATTTCCATGTCAGGATAGTGCGCCTGATGCCCTCGTCCTTCTTGGTGCTGAAGATCAGGGATTTGGGAAGTGCTGTCGAAAAAGACTTGGCGATTTGCTGCAGTGGATGGTACACACTGCAGCAACAGTGCGCCGGTGGTTCAGGGAGTGAATGTTTAGGGTGGTGGATGGGGTGCCAATCAAGCCGGCTGCTTTTCCTGGATGGTGTCGAGCTTCCTGAGTGTCGTTGGTGTTGCACTCATCCAGACAAGTGAAGAGTATTCCATCACACTCCTGACTTGTGCTTTGGAGATGGTGGAAAGGCTTTTGCTAGTCAGGAGGTCAGTAACTTGCCGCAGAATACCCAGCCTCTGACCTGCTCTTGCAGCCACAGTATTGATATGGCTGGTCCAGTTAAGTTTCTGGTCAATGGTGACCGCCAAGATGTAAATGGTGGGCGATTCGGGGATGGTAATGCCGTTTAATATTAAGAGGAGGTGGTTAGACATTCTCTTGTTGGAGATGGTCATTGCCTGGCACATATCTGGCGCGATTGTTACTTGCCACTTATCGGTCCAAGCCTGGATCTTGTCCAGGTCTTGCTGCATGCGGGCACGGACTGCTTCATTATCTGAAGGGTTGCGAATGGAACTGAACACTGTGCAATCATCAGCGAACATCCCCATTTCCGACCTTATATTGGAGGGAAGTTCATTGATGAAGCAGCTGAAGGTGGTTGGGCCCAGGACACTGCCCTGAGGAACTCATTCAGCAATGTCCTGGGGCTGAGATGATTAACCTCCAACAAAAACTATCACCTTCCTTTGTGCGAGGTATGACTCCAGCCACTGGAGAGTTTTCCCCTTGATTCCCATTGACTTCAATTTTTCCAGGGCCCCCTGGAGCCACAATCGGTCAAATGTTGCTTTGATGTCAAAGGCAGACAGTCTCACCTCAGCTCCTTTGTCCACGTTTGTACCAAGGCTGGAATGAGGCATGGAGCCGAGTGGCCCGAGCGGAACCCAAACTGAGCATCGGAAAGCAGTTTATTGGTGAGCAACTGCAGCTTGATGGCACTGTCCTCGACACATTCCATCACTTTGCTGATGATTGAGAGTAGACTGATGGGGCGGTAATTGGCTGGATTGGCATTTGTCCTGCCTCTTGTCTGTGCCGGCCGAGAAAGATCTATCCAGCCTAATCCCACTTTCCAGCACTTGGTCCATAGTCCTGTAGGTTATGGCACTTCAAGTTCATATCCAAGCAGTTTTTAAATGATTTGAAGGTTTCTGCCTCTACCACCCTTTTAGGCAGAGAGTTCCAGACCCCACTCCCTCTGGGTGAAAAAAAATATCCTCAGCTCCACTCCAATCCTTCTACCAATTACGGTGAATCAGTGCCCTCTAGTCGCTGAGCACCCTGCGAAGGGAAATATTTCCTTAATCTCCACTGTATCTCGGCACCTCATTATTTTGCACACCTCAATTAAATCTCCCCTCAGCTCCACTGTTCCAAAGTGAACAACCACAGCCGAACCAATCTTTCCTCATAGCTAAAATTCTTCAGACCTGGCAACGTCCTGGTAATCGCCCGTGTTACCTCTCGAGTGAAATCACATCTTTCCGCTAATGTGGTGACCAGAACTGAAGCTGTGTGAGAGTGACTGCCCTTGATGTTAAGGCAGCATTTGAACAAGTGTGGCACCAAGGAGCCCATGTAAAATTGAAGTCAATGGGAATCAGGGGGAAAACTCTCCAGGGGCTGGAGTCATACCGAGCACAAAGGTAGATGCTGGTGGTTGTTGGCGGCCAATCATCTCAGCCCCAGGGCATTGCTGCAGGAGTTCCTCAGGGCAGTGAACTACGCCCAACCATTTTCAGCTGTTTCATCAATGACCTTCCTTTCATCATAAGGTCAGAAATGGGGATGTTCGCTGACGATTGCACAGTGTTCAGTTCCATTCGCAACCCCTCAAATAATGAAGTAGTCCGAGCCCGCATGCAGCAAGACCTGGACAACATCAAGGCTTGGGCAGATAAGTGGCAAGTAACATTCGCGCCAGACAAGTGCCAGGCAATGACCATCTCCAACAAGAGAGAATCGAACCACCTCCCGTTGACATTCCTCGGCATTACCATCGCCGAATCCCCCACCATCAACATCGTCGGGGTCACCATTGGCCAGAAACTTAACTGGACCAGCCACATAAATACTGTGACTACAAGGGTAGGTCAGAGGCTGGGTATTCTGTGGCGAGTGACTCACCTCCTGACTCCCCAAAGCCTTTTCACCATCCGCAAGGCATAAGTCAGAAGTGTGATGGAATACTCTCCACTTGCCAGGATGAGTGCAGATCCAACAACACTCAAGAAGCTTGACACCATCCAGGACAAAGCAGCCCGCTTGATTGGCACCCCATCCACCACCCTAAACATTCACTCCCTTCACCACCGGCGCACTGTAGCTGCAGTGTGCACCATCCACAGGATGCACTGCAGCAACTCCCCAAGGCTTCTTCGACAGCACCTCCCAAACCCGCGACTTCCACCACCTAGAAGGACAAGAGCAGCAGGCACACGGGAACAACACCACCTGCACGTTCCCTTCCAAGTCACACAGCATCCCGACTTGGAAATATATCGCCGTTCCTTCATGTCGCTGTGTCAAAATCCTGGAACTCCCTTCCTAACAGCACTGTGGGAGAACCTTCACCACACCGACTGCAGTGTTTTTAGATGGTGGCTCACCACCACCTTCTCAAGGGCAAAAGGGATGGGCAATAAATGCCTGCTTCGCCAGAGCCGCCCACATCCCATGAACGAATAAAAAAAAACAATGCTTTATACAGTTCTATCACAACCTACCTGCTATTATATTCTATGCCTCGGCTCTAAAGGAACGTATCCAGTCTACTTTCTTAATCACTTTATCTACATGTCCTGATACCTTCAGGGATCTGTAGGGCCCGTATGTTCCTCGACATCTCTCAGTGTTCTCCAAGTTATTGTATATTCCCTTGCCTTGTTTGCCCTCCCCAAATGCATGACCTCACACTTCTCCGGATTGAACACCATTTGCCCCTTTTCTGCCCACCTGACCAGCCCATTCATATCTTCCTGCAGTGTACAGCTTTACTCCTCACGAGAAGCATAGAATCAAAGAAAGGTTACAGCACGGAGGGAGGCCATTCGGCCCAAGGACTCCACGCCGGCTCGATGCATTACAATCCAGCTGGTCCCACTCGACCGCTCTATCCCCGTAGACCTGCATTTGTTTTCTTTGAAGTACATATCCAGTTCCCTTTTGAAGGCCATGATTGAACCTGCCTCCACCATCCCCTCACTCACTGTGTTAAAAAGTTTCTCCTCATGTCACTTTTGGTTCTTTTGCCAATCACCTTAAATCTATGCCCCCTGGTCCATGACCCTTCCGCCATATGGAACCGTTTCTCTTTATCTACTCTGTCTGCACCCTTCAGGATTTTGAATACTTCGATCAAACCTTGTCGCAACCGTCTCTGTTCCAAGGAGAACAACACCAGCTTCTCCAGTCTATCCACATAACTAATGTCCCTCTTGCCTGGAATCATTCTAATAAATCTATTCTGCACCCTCTCTAAGGCCTTCACCACTTTCCTAAATTGCGGTGCCCAGAACGAGACACAATATTCCAATGGCTGAACCAGTGATTTATAAAGGTTAATCAACTTATCTGAGGAAGGATGTCCTTGCCATGGAGGGAGTGTAACGAAGGTTTGCTAGAATGATTCCTGGGATGGCAGGACTGACGTATGAGGAGAGATTGGGTCAACTAGGTCTATATTCAATAGAGTTTACAGGAATTAGAGGTGATCTCATCGAAACATTTAAATTCTAACAGGACTAGACAGACTAGATGCAGCGAGGATGTTCCCGATGGCTGTGGAGTCCAGAACCAGGGGTCACAGTCTCAGGATACGGGGCATGCCATTTCGAACCAAGATGACGAAACATTTCTTCACTCCGAGGGTGGTGAACCTGTGGAATTCTCTACCGCAGAAGGCAGTGGAGGCCAAGTCATTCGATGTATTCAACAAGGAGACAGATATATTTCGTAATGCTAAAGGGATCAAGGGATAGGGGGAAAAGCGGGATCGGGGTACTGAGTTACAGGATCAGCCATGATTATTTTGAATGGCGGGGCAGGCCCGAAGGGCCGAATGGCCTACTCTTCTTCCTATTTTCTATGTTTCTATGTTTCTATCATGACTTCTATACTTTTGTACTCGATGCCTCCATTTATAAAGCCCAGGATCCCATATGATTTTTAACCGCATTCTCAACCTGCCCTGCCACATTGAACGATTTGTGTACATATACCCCCAGATCTTTCTGTTCTTATACCCCTTTTAGAATTGTGCCCTCTAGTTTATATTGCCTCTCCTCGTTCTTCTTACCGAAATGTATCAATTTGCATTTTTCTGCGTAAAATTTCATCTGCCACGTGTCGGCCCACGCCACCAGCCTGTCTATATGTTCTTGAAGTCGATCACTATCCTCCTCATTGTTTACTGCACTTCCAAGTTTTGTTTCATCTGTAAATTTTGAAATTGTGCCCTGTACACCCAAGTCCAAGTCATTAATATATATCAAGGAGATCAGTGGTTCCAGCACAGACCCCTCATGAACCCCACTGTGCACTTCCCTCCAGTCTGAAAAACAACCGTTCACCACTACTCTCTGTTTCCTGTCACTTAGCCAATACTGTATCCAAGTTGCTATTGCCCCCTTTATTCCATGGGCCGCAATCTTGTTGATAAGCCTACCATTGGACACTTTATCGAACGCCTTTTAAAAGTCCATATTCACCACATCAACTGCACTGCCGTCATCTACACCCTCTTGTAACTCATCAAAAATCTCTGTCAGGTTAGTTAAACACGATTTGTCTTCAACAAATCCGTGCTGGCTTTCCCTAATCAATCCACCCTGGTCCAAGTCACTGTTAATTCTGTCCAGGATTATCGTTTCTAAAAGTTTCCCCGCCACTGAGGTTAAACCGATTGGCCAACATTTGCTGGGTTCATCCCTACACACTTTTTTGAAGAAGGGCGTAGCATTTGCAATTCTCCGATCCTCTGACACCACCCCCGTATCGATGGATGTTTGGAAGATTATGGCCAGCAGCTCTGCAATTTCCACCCTTACTTCCCTCAGCAACCTAGGATGCATCCCACCCGGACCGAGTGAATTATCGACTTTAAGTACAATCAGCCTTTTAAGTACCACTTCTTTATCATTTTCAGCCATCCTGTATCTCAACTCTATCTTCCTTTACTGAGAGTCTGGCACTATCAACCACATGGGCATTTTTTGTATCATCTGCAAACTTCTTAATCATGCCCCTTACATTTAAGTCTAAATTTTTAATTTTAACACAAAAAGCAAGGGTCCTGGTACTGAGTCCCGTGGAACCCCACTGGAAACAGCCTTCCGGTCACAATAACACCCGTCGACCATTAGCTTTTGCTTCCTGCCACTGAACCAATTTTGGATCCAACTAGTCACTTTCCTTGGATCCCATGGGCTTGTACTTTTTTGACCATTCTGGCTTGTGCCTCAGGGATAAGCTGCTGCAAGGTGAATTTAAGAAGTTAAGAGATAAATTAAACAGCAGGACCTCAAAGGTAGTGATCTCAGAATTACGACCAGTGACACGTGTTAGTGAACATCGGAACAGGAGAATCGATCGGATGAATGCGTGGCTGCAGGGATGGTGTAGGAGGGAATGATTTAGATTCCTGCGAAATTGGGACCGGTTCTGGGGAAGGTGGGACCTGTACAAGCGTGACGGGTTACACCCGAGCAGGACCACGACCAATGTCCTCGCGGGGGTATTTGCTCGTGTTGTTGGGAAAGCTTAAACCAGAGTGGCAGGGGACTGGGCACCTGAGCGGTGAATCAGAAGGGGAGTAAAGTTGAGAGCAGCAAGGGAGGGGAAGACCCAGGGGAAATTTACAATGCAAATTGTAGAAACAGTTGTTGAACTAAGAGTTCTATATGCAAATGCACGGAAAATAAGGAATAAATTAAATGAAGTACAGGCACAAATTCAAATTGGAGGCTATGCCATGATAGCTATTAAAGAGACATGGCTGCAGGCTGGTCCGGATTGAGAACTAAATATACCGGGTGAAATGGTCAACGGGAGAGATAGGGAAAATGGAAGAAGGGGAGGTGTAGCCTTAGTGGTAAAGGAGGTTATACCGAGAGGTAAGCAGCCAACAGAGATATTATTGATTAAATTGAGAAATAGGAAAGGATCTAAGACTTCAGTGCGTGTGGTGCATTGAACCTCTGGCAGCAGCTCTGATATGCTAGATTGTATAAATGCAGAGATTAGGCAAGCGTGCAACAAAGGCATAGTGGTGTTAATGGGGGACTTTAACCTTCACAAAGATTGGGAAAAGCAGACTAGCAACTGTCAGAAAGGTAGTGAATTTCTTGAGTGTGTCCGGGATAGTTTTCGACAGCCGCATGTCCTGGAGGCAACAAGGGGGCAAGCCATACTAGATTTAGTAATGATTAATGAACCAGATTTAGTCAACGGCTTAACTGTGCGTGAACATCAATCCAATAGCGATCATAACATGATGGAGTTCAAGGCAGTGTTTGAAAGGGAAAAAAGTGAATCAGCTTTTAAGACCCTAGACTTGGGTAAGGCCGACTTCAATGGGATGAGACAGAGACTGTCCATAGTAAACTGGGCAAACCTGTTAATGGGTAAAACGACTGATGATCATTGGGGAATGTTTAAGGAAATATTTAACGAGATACAGAGCCGGTTTTTACCCCTGAGGGGCAAGAACGCGATTTGTCAAAAAAAAACAGCCATGGACAACTAAGGAGGTAAGGGACAGTATAATTCATAAAGAAAGGGCATACAAAAAGGCAAACAATGGCGCAAGTCCTGGAGAATGAGCAAGATGCAACGATTAACAAAGGGTCACAAAACAGATAGTAGGAACTGCAAAAAGAGACTATGAAAAGAAACTTGCAAGTGATATCAAAACCAATCCGAAGAACTTTTATCGTTATATTAGAAAAAGAGGGTGGTCAGGAGCAGTGTTGGCCCCTTCCGAACTGAAATGGTGAAATGGCGGACATGTTAAATAATTACTTTGCGTCAGTATTTACAGTAGAAAATGAGGATAGCAGACCGGAAATCCCAAAAAAATAATATTGAATCGGGGAAAGGAACTCAATAAAATTAACATGAGTAAAACAATATTAATGAAGAAAATAATAGCACTGAACAGTAACAAATCCCCAGGACCAGATGTTTTTCATCCCAGGGTTTTAAAGGAAGTAGGTGTGTACATTGCAGATGCCCTAACTATAATCCTTTAAAGTTATCCAGATTTAGGAACCGTCCCTCTGGATTGGAAAATTGCACATGTCACTCCGCTTTTTAAGAAAGGAGAGAGAGGGAATTCAGTGAATAGTAGGTCAGTGAGCCTAACATCTGTTGTGGGGAAAATGCTGGTGTCTATAATTAAGGATAGGGTGGCTGAACACCTCGAGAATTTTCAGTTAATCCGAGAAAGCCAGGTCGTGCCTGACAAATCTGATTGAATTTTTTGAAGAGGTGACTAATGTGGCGGACAAGGGAATGTCAATGGATGTTATTTATATGGACTCCCAGAAGGCATTTGAGAAAGTCTCACAAAAGAGACTGTTAGCTAAGATCGAAGCCGATGGAATCGAGGGAATAGCACGGACGTGGTTCGGAAGTTGGCTGAGCGAAAAGCGACAGAGAGTGGGGATAATAGGTAGGTGATCAAATTGGCAGGATGTGACAAGTGGTGTCCGGCAGGGTTCTGTCACGGGGCCTCAATTATTCAAAATATTTATTAACGACTTAGATGAAGGCATAGAAAGTCTCATAACTAAGTTTGCCGATGACACAAAGATTGGTGGTATTGTAAGCAGTGTAGATGAAAACATAAAATTACAAAGGGATATTGATAGATTAGGTGAATGGGCAAAACTGTGGCAAATGGAATTCAATGTGCACACATGTGAGGTCATCCACTTTGGACCATAAAATATAGATCAGGATACTTTGTAAATGGTAAAAAGTTAAAAACAGTGGAAGTCCAAAGGGACGTAGGGGTTCATGTACATAGATCATTGAAGTGCATTAACAGGTGCAGAAAATAATTAATAAGGCTAATGGAATGCTGGTCTTTATATCTAGAGGACTAGAGTACAAGGGGGCAGAAATTATGCTGCAGCCAGACAAATCCCTTGATAGACCGCACCTGGAGGACTGTGAGCATTTCTGGGCACCGTTCCTTCGGAACGAGTGCAGCGTAGGTTTACTGGAATGAAACCTGTTCTTTACGGGTTAAGTTACGAGGAGAGATTATTCAAATTGGGGTTGTATTCTCTAGAATTTAGAAGGTTAAGGGGTGATCTGATCGACGTTTGTAAGATGTTAAGTCGAACAGATAGGGTGGATAGATAGAAACTATTTCCGCTGTTTGGGGGTTCTCGGACTGGGGGCACTGTCGAAAAATTGATGCTCGCTCAATTGCTCATTTTAAACCTGATAGATAGCTTTATGCCAAACAAAGTCATTAAGGGACATGGGCCAAAGGCAGGTATAAGGAGTTAGATCACAGATCAGCCATGATCTTATCAAATGGAGGAGCGGCTCCAGGAGCTGAATGGCCGACTCCTGTTCCTATGTTCCTATAATTCGAGTTGTTAGTTTTTGTATAACAATTTGTGATGTCGCTCCTACGAGATTAAAATTCGAGTTGTTTTTTTTAAAATAATGATTCGTGATGGGCCCTCCTTCCTGTTGGTAATTCGAGTAGTTACTTTTTAGATAAAGATTAGTGATGGACCCGCCTACCAGTTTATATTTCGAGTTGTTACTTTTTTATATAACGCTCAGCAATGGACCCTCGTACGTGTTTATAATTTAAGCAGTTACTGTTTATGTATGGATCAGAGATGTGCAATCCTAACTTGATATTTTGAGCAGTTTCTGATATATAGATTCGTGATGGACCCTCCTCCCTGTTGGTTATTCGAATAGATACTTTTCATATAAAGTTTAGTGATGGGCCCTCCTACCTGTTGGTAATTTGAGTAGATACTTTTTATTTCATGAATGTTTTCCCTTCATCCCATTTTTCTCATCGGAGTAGATATTTTTTCCATAAAGATGAGTGATGGGCCCTCCTGCCTATAGTTAATTCAAACACTTACTTTGTATATAATGATTAGTGATGGGCCCTCATACCTGTAAGTAATTGAAATAGTTACTGTTGATATAAAAAATAGTGATGGACCTTCTTACCTGAAATTCATTCAAACACTTGAAATTTGGCTAAAGATTAGTGATGGACCCTCCTACGTGCAAGTAATTCGAACACTTACATTTTGTATAAATATTAGTGATGGGCCCTCCTAACCGTAGGTAACTCGAATGCTTAATTTTATATAAATATTAGTGATGGACTCTCCCACCTGTTTGTAATTTGAATAGATAATTTATATATCAAGATTAATGATGAAGCCTCCCACCAATTTATAATTCGAGTAGTTACATTTTATGTAAAACCTAGTAATGGACCCTCCGACCTGTTGGTTATTTGAGAGGTTACGTTTTATATAAAGATCAGTGATGGGCCCTTCTACCTTTTGCTAATTTAAGAATTACTTTTTATATGAAGATTAGTGATTGGCCCTCCTACATTTTGCTATTTTAAGAATTACTTTTTCATATAAAGATTAATGATGGGCCCTTCTACCTGTTAGAAATTTAAATAGCTAATTCCATAAGACCAGTGACCAGGATCCTTTTATCTGTGAAGAAGATCGCTTCTATCCGGTGGTCGGTTTGCAACTGACACATTTCTGAGGTCAATGTATCTCTAAAGGCAACAACCTCTCTTTGTTTGATTAGTTGAGTGAGTTTGATAGATAAACGCCTCATTGACATGAACTTATTTCACCAAAAACAGAAACTCCCGCTCGATTCTCCCAACGAATTCACGTCCTTTTCCAACTGACCGAAACTGACATCGTGGTGTAAATCAGCAATTAATTATTTTAATAAATCGGGGTGAACATTTTTGTCGGATCTTTCTCCGATCCTGTGACTGGATCGCGTTCGGGCGGGCCTCATGGAACCAGAGGCTGTTTGTCCAGGTGCTCGACAGAGAGCGATGATCCACCAGTGCGAATGTATTAACCCTTTACTAAGCTGAGCTACGTGTTCAGTGTGAACTGCTGGTCCCGCCTTTGATGAGTTCAATAAAAAAAACTCTGGGCACAAAAATGTTGATTGAGTGTTACAGTAAAAATCCGCAAGAAGTTACAAGGACAGGTTCCAATCCCTGTCTTTCTGAACTGCAATTTCTAAAGTAGGAAGGAGGCGCAACTGGGGCAGGATGGGGAAAATCCCCAAAGTCCGTGTTCCTGCTTTCTGTCCCACAGCCTCTCTTAAAATGTGTCCGTATGGAGACTGGTGGGGACCAGGAGTGGGTTTAGCCCTGAAATGTCCGGTGCAAAACGGACTCCCCCTGAGATCGCACACTCACAGAATAGTCGCATCCCCGGCTCTAGAGAACACATCAGACCGCGGGAAATAGGCTTCAGAGAGAAAGGTGAACGGGAGGAATGAAAGAATAAAACACGGAACTGAAGCTGAGAATCCACACGAACTTACCTTAACCCCGCAATGATTTTCTGCCTCTTTATTTCCGTGTAGATTTTGAAGGTTATATCCTTGTTATTTCATCACAACCGATTAGATACACGTTCTTTTTTTACAATTTGGCAAGTCACAAATTAGGAATTTGATCTGACCCTTGTTGTGAGATTCAGAGCGATATTTGATCTGATCCTTGTTGTGAGATTCAGAGCGATATTTGATCTGACCCTTGTTGTGAGATTCAGAGCGATATTTGATCTGACCCTTGTTGTGAGATTCAGAGCGATATTTGATCTGACCCTCGATGTGAGATTCAGAGCGATATTTGATCTGACCCTTGTTGTGAGATTCAGAGCGATATTTGATCTGATCCTTGTTGTGAGATTCAGAGCGATATCTGATTTGACCCTCGTTATTGGAGATTCAGAGGGATATTTATTTTCTCTCTCTCATTTCCCCTTTGTTTTTTGACCAGGATTATGGATTTACTCGGGCCGGAGACAGATCCTCATGCGGCGGCCCCAAGAAGGTTCACTCGGTTAATCCCGGGGATGAAGGTGTGGATATCTGAGGAGAGGTTGAGTAGATTGGGACTCTACTCATTGGAGTTCAGAAGAATGAGAGGCGATCTTATTGAAACATATAAGATTGTGAAGGGTCTTGATCGGGTGGATGCGGTAAGGATGTTCCCAAGGATGGGTGAAACGAGAACTAGGGGGCATAATCTTAGAATAAGGGGCTGCTCTTTCAAAACTGAGATGAGGTGAAACTTCTTCACTCAGAGGGTAGCAGGTCTGTGGAAGCTACATCATTAAATACATTTAAAACAGAAAAGGACAGTTTCCTAGAAGTAAAGGGAATTAGGGGTTACGGGGAGCGGGCAGGAAATTGGACATGAATTTAGATTTGAGGTTAGGATCATTTTAGCCATGATCTTATTGAATGGCGGAGCAGGCTCGAGGGGCCGATTGGCCTACTCCTGCTCTTATTTCTTATGTTCTTATGTTCTTATGCCCCAATATTTATTTTGAAGTGAACTCTCCTGCCACAGACCTTCCCTTTTGTTCTTTACTCTCCTTCCCAACATTTCCCTGGCTCTGGACTTGCTGAAAATCTTCAAATCTTTTCACATCTTCCAGTTCTGACGAAAGGTCTTCGACCTGAAACGTTAACCACAGAGGCTGCCTGACTTGCTGAGCTTCTCCAGCATTTTCTCGTTTTATTTCAGATTACCAACATCCACAGCATGTTGCTATTGAGCACGGGTTCAGATAAGTCTTCAGATATGTCTTAGTTTGTATGGATGGGGGGCGTGGGGAGCACGGTGACATAGGTTGGCATGTATTGGCACGGGGCATCGGTTGGCATGGGTTGGCACGGGGAATAGATTGGCACGGGGCATAGGTTGGTACGGGGGTCGTCAGAAATGGGGGGAGGGATCTGGCGTCAGATCGGCGGGAGGGGCGGTAGGGATCGGGGACATCGCGGATGTCCCGGATCGTTGGTGGGGGGGCGGTGGCGTAATCGTGAATCAGTGTCGGGGTCCGCGATTGGGGTCGGGGGTCCGCGATCGTTGCAGGCGGGGGGGTCATTGGGTTCGGGGGTCCGCGATCGGCGATCGGCGATCGGCTTGTTGGGTTGAATAGAAAACTCTCAGCTGAAATCATCGATGGATGGAAACAAGGAAGAAGGAGAAGGTCTGTGGCGGGAGAGTTCTGCTCAGAAAGAGAAGGTCTGTGGCGGGAGAGTTTTGGTCGGGAAGAGAAGGTCTGTGGCGGGAGAGTTCAAGCAGGAAAGAGAAGAACAGGGTACTTTCTAAATGGCAAAAAGTTGAAAACAGTGGATGTTCAAAGGGATTTAGGGGTTCAGGTACATCGATCATTGATTGTCATGAACATGTGCAGAAAATAGTTAATAAGGCTAATGAAATGCTGACATTTATATCTAGAGGACCCTAGGCAAGACAGAGGGTCAGTGGGATCTTGGTGTGCAAGTTCACAGATCCCTGAAGGCGGCGGAACAGGTAGATAAGGTGGTAAAGAAGGCATATGGGATACTTGCCTTTATTAGCCGAGGCATAGAATATAAGAGCAAGGAGGTTATGATGGAGCTGTATAAAACACTGGTTAGGCCACAGCTGGAGTACTGTGTGCAGTTCTGGTCGCCACACTACAGGAAGGATGTGATCGCTTTGGAGAGGGTGCAGAGGAGATTCACCAGGATGTTACCAGGGCTGGAGCGCTTCAGCTATGAAGAGAGATTGGGAAGATTGGGTTTGTTTTCCTTGGAGCAGAGGAGGCTGAGGGGGGACATGATTGAGTTGTACAAAATTATGAGGGGCACAGATAGGATGGATACGAAGGAGCTTTTTCCCTTCGTTGTGGGTTCTATAACAAGGGGACATAGATTCAAGGTAAAAGGCGGGAGGTTTAGAGGGGATTTGAGAAAGAACTTTTTCACCCAGAGGGTGGTTGGAGTCTGGTACTCACTGCCTGAAAGGGTTGTGGAGGCAGGAACCCTCACAACATTCAAGAAGCATTTGGATGAGCACTTGAAATGCCATAGCATACAAGGCTACGGACCAAATGCTGGAATATGGGATTAGATTAGACAGGGCTTGATGGCCGGCGCGGACATGATGGGCCGAAGGGCCTCTATCCGTGCTGTATAACTCTATGACTCTATGACTCTATGACTGTCGTACAAGGGGGCAGAAGTTATGCTGCAGCGATACAAAACCCTGCTTAAACCGCATCTGGAGTACTGTGAGCAGTTCTGGGCACCGCACCTTCGGAAGGACATATTGGCCTTGGAGGGAGTGTTGTGCAGGTTTACAAGAATGATACCCGGACTTCAAGGGTTAAGTTACGAGGAGAGATTACACAAATTGGAGTTGTTTTATCTAGAGTTTGGAAGGTTAAGGGATGATCGGATCGAAGTTTATAAGATATTGAGGGGAACAGATCGGCTGGATAGTGAGAAACTATTTCTGCTGGTTGGGGATTCTGTGGGGCGCAGTCTAAAAATTAGAGTCAGACCTTTCAGGAGTGAGATTGGAAAACACTTCGACACACAAAAGGTGGTTGAAGTTTGGAACTCTCTTCCTCAAACGGCAATTGATACTAGCTCAATTACTAATTCTAAATCTGAGATAGATAGCTTTTTGGCAACCAAAGGTATAAAGGGATATGGGCCAAAGGCAGGTATATGGAGTGAGATCAGGGAACAGCCATGATCTTATCAAATGGCGGAGTGGGCTCGAGGGGCTGAATGGCCTAGTCCTGTCCCTGTGTCTGTCACGGGAGTGTGAGAGCAGGAAAGAGAAGGTCTGTGGCGGGAGAGTTCACTCGAAGACAAATATTGGGGAAGTTTGGGGCCGACGCTTGAACCTCTGTCTCCGGCCCGAGTAAATACTTAATCCGAGTCAAAAAACAGAGCAGAAATGAGAGAGTGAAATGAAATATCGCAATACATCCCTCGGAATTACCACCACAATCTGTCCTCAAACATTGTCTCTTTTCGGGCACTTCCATCCTGTGGAGGGGATTTTGATTCCTGTCTGATAACCAAGCTGAAAAAGAGGAAAATCCAATCTTTATACCGACTATAGAACAGGAATGATCTTTTCTGTATTTAACAATGTGACGGGTGTATCTAATGCAGATTTACAGTGATAAATGTAACTATGGAATGTCAGTGATCTTTCCCCCAGTGGCTGAGGCGATTGATGCTCAGAGATAGTTTAATTCACCGGTTAAATGGTTAATGTCCTCACCGACAGAAACAGCTCCGCTCACGGACAAGACACCGGCTCTTGTGTCCTGTGTTGAAAGTGCAAACATCAGGAAATCGCTTGGATTTTAGTGAACAATGTCCCAGACAGAAATGTAACAATTTCTTTCGAACCATGTGTCTGTTTTACTGAACTTCCCTGGAACAAGAAGAGAGAAATTAAAATTGAGAATAAACTTTGTTCACAGTCGAAGCAGCAGCGAATTGTCAAATCGGTTCGATGTGATTTCGTCAGGGAGGCCGCTCCCTGTCCTGAAACAACTGAGGAATGTTTCAGTTGAAATCCATCCTGAGGTGCGGCAGCTGCTTTCACACAGAGAGTGAGCTCTGAATCTCATAAAACAAGGCTCAGGTCAAATTCCAAACTTGGGACTTGCCAAAATAAACAAGAAAATTGTGCCTGACTGGTTATAAGGAAATAAAATGAAATAACCTGCAAAATCCACAGGGTAATAAAGAAACTGACAATCATTGCCGGATCGAGAAAAGGTTGATGTATTTTCTAAGCTTCAGTTCCGTGTTTTATTCTTTCATTCCTCCCGTTCTCCATTCACTCTAAAGCCTATTTCCCGCGGTCTGATGTGTTCTCCAGCGCCGGGGATGCGACTATTCTGTGAGTGCGTTCTCAGGGGGGAGTCCATTTTACACCGGACATTTCGAGGATAAAACCCACTCCTGGTCCCCACCAGTCTCCCCACGGACACATTTTCAGAGCGGCTGTGGGACAGAAAGCAGGAACACGGAGCTTGTGGATTTACCCTGTTCTGGTCCAGTGACGCCTCCTCCCGACTTTAGAATTTGCAGTTCAGGAAGACAGGGATTGGAACCGTGTCCTTGTAACTCCGTACGCTACTGATGTCGCCCTGCACTGTCGGAGGGGCAGTACTGAGGGAGCGCTGTCCGATGCGTGATGCCGTTTTTCAAATGAGAGACTTCCCTCTCAGGTCGAAGTTTGTTATTCCACTGCCCCGATGCACCAGCCAATATTTGTGCCGCAATTAACATCACTGAAACAGGTTATCCGGTCATCATCACATTGGTGTTAGTGGGATCTTGCTGTACACAAAAGCAACTGCCGCGTTCACAACATGACAACTGTGACGACACGTCAAAATATGTCATTGGCCGGAAAGCCTCTTGGGACATCCTGAGGTTATGAAAGGCGCTGTATGAATGTTAGTCTTTCTTTTTTTTTCTCTTGTTCTGGACTCTGTTATCGCTTTCCTCGTCCTTTTCGTTTATGGTCTTGAATCTTTCATGAGACCCGCCCGAGCCTTCTCCCTTCTTTCAGTGAAAGTTTACGGAAAAGCCGAAGTTACGAAAAAGGCAATAGAGAATGTGGAAAATGTGTACTAACTGACAGCGGTTACACGAGGGAGAAACCGATTACAGGGACCTTTGTGAAGCGAAGATTGAATCTCTGCGACAAGAAATTGAGAGGCTAAGTGCCACCAAAGCGCAAAGAGCGGAGAGAGTGAGCGAGTGACTGATTGAGAGAGTGAGGGAAGGTGCAAGGTCTGACCGATCTCAAAGGCACACTGGAAGGGGGGACAAGACACCAGGAGCAGGTGCGACCTGTCTCACAGAGCTGACAGCTGAAACCCAATGAAGCCACAATTGCTGTTGTCATCCCCGAGCATCCGATTTGAATTCATTGGTGCCTGAAAATTCGGTGCCAAATTTATCCAAATTCCTGGAACAAAGTGCCTCCTTGTCAAGAGCACAATTCCTCAAAGTTTATATTTGCATAAGAAATATATCTGGAAATCGGATCACAGATTTACATTTTAAATACTCGTAAAAGGGCAATGATGATATTGGCATGGTGTTCTTACAGGCGGGCGGTACTGATGTCAACCCTGTGCGGACTCGCTGTGACTTTTCTTGGTGGATATTTTTCCCGGAGAGGAAATCTGTTGGTAAACTATTGGAAACCAGTTAAACTAAAACCAGGTTATGATGAGCGAAATGCATCTCTCGATCTGTCAGAAATGAACTCGAGTTGCTGGAAGATAATTAGCGGTGACCCGGAATCCGTTGAAAAAGCTCTTATCAATTCGATTACAATCGCAAACAAACACAAAGTCTTCACTGAAATCGATTACTTAACAATGACCCGAGACTGCGATTCTTTTGTTAAAAAGCGAAAATACATCAGTTTCTCCTTAAGCACCGAGGAACGCGATTTCCCTCTGGCCTATTCTGTGGTGATCTATGATAAGATCGAGATGTTTGAGAGGCTCTTAAGAAGCATTTACGCTCCTCAGAATGTGTACTGCGTCCACGTGGACAGGAAGTCTCCAAAACAGTTTCACTCGGCCGTCCAGGCCATCGTCACTTGTTTCAGTAATGTCTTCGTTGTCAGTAAATTAGAGACGGTGACGTACGCCTCATGGTCCAGGGTTCAGGCTGATCTGAATTGCATGGAAGAGCTGCTGAGGAGCTCAGTCCCGTGGAGATATCTCATCAATGTGTGTGGACAAGACATTCCAACGAAAACCAACCGAGAGATGGTCAACAGTCTCATGGCCATGAACGGCTCAAATGTGATAGATTCGGACCCTCCACCGGGATATAAACAGGTAAATGCGCCAGCTTCATGTCTGCTCAGCCGCCAAAGGGGGCAGTGGAAGCGGTTATATGTAATCAAAAGGAACTGAATGGATATTTGAAGGAGTGGATGATTGGAACTTGCTCATTATCAAATTGCAGTGATACCACACCTCACCTGAAGCACAAGGGATGTGACATTACCCCCTGCCGGTGGTCTCACATCTCCCGCTTCACTGGATTGGATTGTCAAGCGTTGAATTGAACCTCGAGTTCGGCGGCCTCATGCCCCACATCGTATGTTTGAAATCACTCGGTTTGGGCACGAGAATAGAAGGATAACTTCATAGGAACATAGCGACATAGGAACATGTAGAATAATAGAAGGATAACTTCCTATTTACCATATTTAGCCTTCTTCCCAGGGAACTGGCAGATGATCATTTGCTGTTAAATACATTGTTTTCAAAGCCTTGACACACTTTTCTTTCAAATGCGATTGTTGATTGGCTTATTTTATTTCACGTGTCTAAATTCCATACTTGTGGGTGACCAATCTGGCCTGATCTGCTGACATCTCCCGTATCATTTCCCTTCAATGGGCCATTAGTAGCTGTGCAGCGAGCCTCCACCTTATCGTTTTTTCGTGATTTCCTCTTTTGAGCTGCTCTATGTATCAGAATTTTATAGGCAAAATGTATACAAGCAAAAAAAAACATTAGCTAAAGTCTAAATTTATTATTAATCGATACTGCTGTTACTTGTGTTGCGGTAGAAAAAAAAAATAGGATGACGTTGGAAAATGAGAAATGATTGCTCTTTTCTTGACTTTCAGAGACGATGGAAGTTTCTTTATGATATCCGTGGAACTGTGGTCTTAACAGATCGAGAGAAGAGCCCCCCTCCCATAAACAGCCCCATGTTTGTGGGGGCCGCATACATTATGGTCACCAGAGAATTTGTGAGTAATTTATTTGTGAACTCGGAAATCCAGGCGTTTTTCAAGTGGTCGGAGGACACCTACAGCCCCGATGAACACATCTGGGCGACCCTGCAGAGAATGCCCGAGGTACCAGGCTCCATTCCAGACACTCCCAGGCACCGTCGGGGTGACCCACCAATCCTTACTCGAGCAGTGAAGTGGTCTTTTGAGGCTGGTGATGTTGAGAAAGGTGCCTTATATCCGCCTTGTACAGGAAGGTACCGCCATCAAGTCTGTGTTTATGCTTCTGCAGATCTGCACTGGATCTTCCAACAGAAACCCTTGTTCGCCAACAAGTTTGACCCTGAAGTGGACAACACAGCTGTGCAATGTATGGAGGACTATGTCCGACATAGAGCGATTCACGGAACAGGAAGTTAACAGTGAATGGGGAGATATAGGTCCCAGGCAGAAGGCGGGGCTGTAACTGCGAATCGATAAGTATTTCTGATGAAGCAATGTGCTGAATAATATTGGGGGATCTGTTACACCTAAACAAAAATAAATAACAGGGGATCTATCGTTAGCTCAAAGTGGATCATTGTAATCAATATGACCATGACAGCGGATGCATAATTAATTCCAACGAGAGCATAGCAACTAATAGGACTGTAATAGTGGTTGCATCAATCGTTCAAACTGGAACATTGCAAACTATGTGTTTGTAATCGTGGTTGCATCAATCGCTCAAATTGAAACATTTTAACAAATGGGACTGTAATCGTGGCTGCAACAATCGTTCAAACTGGAACATTGCAACCAATAGAACAACAATAGTGACTGCATCAATCGTTCAAACTGGAACATTGCAACCAATAGAACAACAATAGTGACTGCATCAATCGTTCAAACTGGAACATTGCAACCAATAGAACAACAATAGTGACTGCATCAATCGTTCAAACTGGAACATTGCCATGAATAGGACTGTAATGTGGGGCTGCGTGGATGTGCTTTGCCTGTGTGTCAATGAGGATCAGGCAGAGTTGTTGTGGATTGAAGCAGCTGTGGAGGTGAATCACGTGTTACAGTGAAAGTCTGCAGTCTGCAGATTAATGAATTGAAAAGTCACAGATTTTACTGCCCAGAAGGAAGACATTCGGCCCATCGTTCCTTTGAAGGATATTTGCCCGTTCAAGGAAATAATTTCTCTCTCCCCACCCTACCCACCCCCTTTAACCTTTTGAACACCTCTCCCCTCAATCTTCCATAATCAAGGAAATACAAGACAAATTATGAAACCGACCTCCCTAACAATTTCTAACCCAAGTGCAAAGGCTGCCTCCAATTCCATGCGCTCTAATTGTTGCCAATTATTTTTGTGAGGAACCTTATCAAATGATTTCTGGAACTCCACATCGATAAATTCCATAGATACCCTTCTGTCTACTTGATAAGTGAGCTCCTCAAACAATTAAATTAGATCAGTCAGACCTCTGTTACCTTTAAAAAAGCCATGCTGGTTCTCTCTGTTCAGTTCATATTTGCTCAAATGCTCTCTCACTCTATCCTTAATGACCGATTCTATTAACTCCCCCTCAACCGATGTTAAACTGACAGGCATATAATTACCTGGTTTCACTGTCTCACCCATCTTAATTTTCCCGTCTGTTGGCACAATTCCCAAATGAAGAGAGCTTTGAAAGATTACAACTAACGCAGCTGCAATTCCCACCCCGACTTCTTCTAAATCCCCTTGGTGGAAACTATCAGCTTCTGGAGATTTATCGATCCTGAGTCCCATCATTTTCTCCATTTATTATTATGAATAAAGTAGTTTACTGCCTTTGATTTATTTTTAGTTTCCCTCATATCACTGGTGTTTTGTCCTCTTCCTCTACTGCGAAAATTTATGCAATGTGTTTGTTGAATAAATCCGCCATTCCCTTGTAAGCTTTTACCGAATCACGTGTGTCTGCCTTTAATGGACCCACCTCTTTTTCAGCTCCTTTCTTGCTCCTATTATATTTTTACTACTAGCCGTTAGATTACTTGCATGTTTTGTTTCGTATTCCCTTTCTGCGGCTCTTAATATTTTCTTTGTGCCCCTTGGTTGTTTTCTATTTTTTACCAGTGCCCTGAATTACCGTTTTTTTTGGCATTTGTGTGAGTCACTTCCTTCAGCGTTACATTGAGTCTTACCTCACGTGTTGACTATGGTTGTTTGACAGTACAAGTGGAATTTTTGCTCTTTAGAGATATGTTTTTTTTATGATCAGCTATGTCCTAGCCACAAAATTATGGACAGACTGAATCCAACAAATTACCTCCCCAACAGCCACCTCACAATGATTAGCAAAGTGATGGATGGACTCATCAATAGCGCCATCAAGCAACATTCACTCAGCAATAACCTCCTCACCCACACTCAGTTCGGGTGGTGTTTCAATCCTCGTCCGACTTTGCACAAATACAAGAGTTCAATGCCAAAGTGATAGCGGAAACTCCTCTTGGCAACACGGAGGCATTTGCCTCGGTTTGGCACCAAGGAGCCCTCGCAACCTGAGGTCACTGCGGGTCAAAGCGTGAACCTCCCGGAGCTGGAAACATTGGATTTCGGTGATGATGACGGATTCTGTATTTTGTTGAAAAATCTCGACCTCTAACTTTTTGATCATAACCGTGTCACAAACAAGAATTACATTTGAATACGATGTACAACAGTAGAATTTTAGCGTTTGAGTAGCATCGAATTACTGCACAAATAAACGGCGATGCGTCCATTCCGGTAAATTAAAAGACAATAATAGAGCTTACTATATTCCAGGTCCTTACCTTGTGCTGTGGATCTTAATTCTAGTTCTAGTTCCAGGGTAAGTTAGTGTTGTGAGTTCTGCACATGAATGAACACACCTTGGGTAAATATCAGTTACTCATCACAAGCGGAGAGAACCTGCTTTCTATTGCCGATATCAGTTCCGTGTCTTCGTTTTGATTTTATTGATCACCATAAAGTATCTTCATTATCGGAGTATAAAAGTTGGCAAGAGGCATAGATAGCTGCGAGTTTATTGGGATGAAAAAGCAGATGGAAGGCGACAGTGAACTCTCATCGATTGATGTGAGTATATTTGGATCAAACAGCATCGGGAAGGACACAGTGAACCCTCGTAGATTGATGTGAGCTTATTTGGATCAAACAACAGAGGGAAGGACAGAGTGATCTCACACAGATTGCTGTGAGTTTATTGTGTTCACACACCAGAGGGAACGACACAACGAACTCTCATGGATTGCTGTGAGTTTTTTGGGATCAAACACCAGAGAGAAGTACACAGTGAACTCTCATAGATTGCTGTGAGTTTATATGTATCAAAACAGCAGAGGGGAGGACAGAATGAAGTCTCATAGTTTGCTCTGAGTTTATTTGGATCAAACTGCAGAGGGAAGGACACAGTGATCTCTCACAGATTGATGTGAGCTTTTATGGATCTAACAGATTAGGGGAGGACACACTGAACTCTTATAGATTGATATGAGTTTATGTGGATCAAACAGTAGATCGAAGGACGCAGTTAACTGTCATAGATTGATGTGAGTTTATATGGATCAAACAGCACAGGGAAGGATATAGTGTACTCGCATAGTTTGCTCTGAGTTTATTGGGATCAAACAGCAAATGGAACGAAGCAATAAACTCTCATAGATTGATGTGAGTTCAATAGAATCAAACAGCAGAGGTGAGGACTCAATGATCTCTCATAGATTGATGCGAGTTTATTGGGTTCAAACGGCAGAGGGAAGGTCACAGCGAACGCTCACAGATTGAAGTGAGTTCATTTGGATCAAACAGCAGCGGGAAGGACTCAGTGAACTCTCATAGATTGCTGTGAGTTTATTTGGATCAAACAGCCGAGCGAAGACACAGTAAATTCTCATACATTGCTGTCAGTTTATTTGGATCAAACAGTAGATCGAAGGACACAGTGAACTCTCATCGATTGATGTGAGTTCATCTGGATCAAATATCAGGTGGAAGGACACAGTGAACTCTCATAGATTGATGTGATTTTATTTGGATCAAACTGCAGAGCGAAGGACTCAATGAACTCTCATAGATTGATGTGATTTTATTTGGATCAAAAAGCAGAGGGAACGACATAGTGAACTCTCAAAGATTGTTGTGAGTTTATTGGATCAACGGCAGACGGTAGGTCACAGTGAACTCTCACAGATTGCTGTAAGTTTATTGGGAGCAAACAGCAGAGAGAAGGATACAATAAACTCTCATAGATTGCTCTGAGTTTATTGGGATCAAACAGCAAATGGAACGAAATAGTAAACTCTCATAGATTGACGTGAGTTCATTGGAATCAAACATCAGAGGGGATGTCACAGTGAACTCACATCGATTGCTGTCAGTTTATTGGGATCAAGCAGCAGTGGGAAGTTCACAGTGAACGAATAAAAAAAATCGCAGAGATTGCTGTCAGTTTATTTGGATCAAACAGTAGATCGAAGGACACAGTGAACTGTCATAGATTGATGTGAGTTTTCCTGGATCAAACAGCAGAGGGAAGGACACAGTGAACTCTCATAGATTTCTGTGAGTTGATTGAGATCAAAAAACAGAGGGAAGGGCGCAGTGAACTCTCCTGGATTGATGTGAGTTGATTGGGATCAAACAACAGAGGGAAGGGCACAGTGAACTCTCACAGATTGATGTGAATTTATTTGGATCAATCAGCAGAAGGAAGGGCACAGTGAACTCTCATAGATTGATGAAAGTTTAAATGGATCAAACAGTACAGGGAAGGATACAGTGAACTCTCATAGTTTGCTCTGAGTTTATCGTGATCAAACGGCAAATGGAACAAAGCAATAAACTCTCATAGATTGATGTGAGTTCAATAGAATTAAAAAGCAGAGGGAAGGACGCAGTGATCAATCATAGATTGATGCAAGTTTATTTGGATCAAACAGCAGAGGGAGGACACAGTGAACTCTCACAGATTGCTGTGAGTTGATTTGGACCAAACAGCAGAGGCAAAGACACAGTGAACTCTCACAAATTGATGTGTGTTTATTTGGATCAAACAGCAGAGGGAAGGACACAGTGAACTCTCATAGATTGATGTGAGTTTATTGGGATCAAACAGCAGAGGGAAGGACACAATGAACTCTCATAGATTGCTGTGAGCTCATTGAGATCAAACAGCAGATTGAAGGACACAGTAAACTCTCGTAGATTGCTGTGAGTTTATTTGGATTTCACAACAGAAAATGATGGTATAAACTCTCATAGATTGATGCGAGTTTATTTGGTTCAAACAGCAGAGAGAAGGACACAGTAAACTCACATAGATTGATGTGAGTTTTTGGGATCAAACGGCAGAGGGAATGCTACAGTGAACTCTCATAGATTGATGTGAGTTTATTTTGGATCAAACAGCAGAGGGAAGGACACAGTGAACTCTCATAGATTGATGTGAGCTTATTGGGATCAAACAGCAGAGGGAAGGACACAGTGAACTCTCATAGATTGATGTGAGTTTATTTGGATCAAACAGCAGAGGGAAGGACACAGTGAACTCTCATAGATTGCTGTGAGCTCATTGGGATCAAACAGCAGATTGAAGGACACAGTAAACTCTCGTAGATTGCTGTGAGTTTATTTGGATCTCACAACAGAAAATGATGGAATAAACTCTCATAGATTGATGCGAGTTTATTTGGTTCAAACAGCAGAGAGAAGGAGACAGTAAACTCGCATAGATTGATGTGAGTTTTTGGGATCAAACGGCAGAGGGAATGCTGCAGTGAACTCTCATTGATTGATGAGTTTATTTGGATCAAACAGCAGAGGGAAGGTCACATAGATTGCTGAACTCTGAACTCTGAACTCTCATAGTTTGGTGTGAGTTTATTTTGATCAAAAGCCAGAGGGAAGGATAGAGTGAGATCTCATAGTTGGTCTGAGTTTATTGGGATCAAACAGCAGAAGGAAGGACACAGTGAACTCACAGATTTGAAAATTTCAATGTTTGGAATTATCATCCCATTCGAACATTGACTGTTTGTTTGTCCCGATTCCAACTCCTTAGAAATTAACTGCATTCTGATCCCGGCTCTATTAACCTTAGTATCAGGTATTTTATGATGCCAATCTATTCCTTATTGCCCTGAATTTATTCAATTGCAACAGAGCAATGATTGTAATCCCCGTCACGCAGTCTCCAGTTAATGAGTCACAGTTTCGGCCGTTTGTTTAATGTTCACATCCATGAGTATCTGGCTCCAGGTTTCACTTCCTCGAAATGAAACAACAAATGTTTGTGGCAAACACGTGACATTTCAGCTTCATTTGCCTTTTAAATTCTCGTTGTTGTCCTGCAAACTCATCTTTTCATTTAATCTTTCAATTCTAATTCTTGCCCTGTAAATTAATTTGTTCAGCAGAGGTAAGGTCACAATGGACTCTGATAGATTGATGTGAGTTTTTTTTAGGATAAAACAGCAAATGGAATGAAACAGTAAAGTCTCATAGACTGATGTGAGTTCATTGGCATGAAACAGCAGAGGGAAGGTCACAGTGAACTCTCATAGTCTGGTGTGAGGTTTTTTTGATCAAAAACCAGAGGAAAGGAGGCAGTGAGCTCTCATAGATTGATTTGAATTTATTTGGATCAAACAGCAGAGGGAAGGACACAGTGCTCTCTCACCGATTGAAGTCAGTTTATTGGGATAAAAAAACAGAGGGTAGGACACAGTGAACTCTCATAGATTGCTGTGAGCTCATTGGGATCAAACAGCAGAGAGAAGGTTACAGTAAACTCCCATAGATTGATGTGAGTTCATTGGGATCAAACAGCCGAGGGAAGGGCACAGTAAGCTCCCATAGATTGCTGCCAGTTTGTTAGGATGAAACAATCGATCGAAGGACACACTGAACTCTCATATATTGATGTGAGTTTATCTGGATCAAACAGCAGAGGGAAGACACAGTAAATCTCACATATTTCTGTGAGATAATTTGGATCAAACAGCAAGGGGAAGGACACAGTGAATTCTATTAGACTGCTGTCAGTTGATTGGGATCAAACAGCAGAGGGAAGGACTCAGTGAACTCTCATAGATTGATGTGAGTTCATTGGGATCAAACAGCAGAGGGAAGCTCACTCTGAACTTTCATAGATTGGTGTGAGTTTATTTTGATCTAAACCCAGAGGGAAGGATAGAGTGAGATCTCATAGTTGGTCTGAGTTTATTGGGATCAAACAGCAGAGGGAAGGACACAGTGAACTCTCATAGATTGCTGTGACATTATTGGGATCAAACAGCAGAAGGAAGGACACAGTGAACTCACTGATGTTTTCCTGTAAACTCAACTTTTCATTTAATCTTTCAATTCTAGTTCTTGCCCTGTAAATTCATTTGTTCAGCAGAGGGAAGGTCACAGTGAACTCTCATTAACTGATGTGAGTTTAATTTGGATAAAACAGTAGAGGGAAGGACACAGTGAACGTTCATAGATTGATGTTAGTTTATTTGATTCAAACAGCAGAGGGTAGGACACAATGAACTCTCATCGATTGATGTGAGTTCATTGGGATCAAACAGCAGAGGGAAGGACTCAGTGAACTCTCATAGATTGCTGTGAGTTTATTGGGATCAAACTGCAGAAGGAAGGACACAGTGAAGTCACTGATTTGAAAATTTCAATGTTTTGAATTATCATCCCTTTCGAACATTGACTGTTTGTTTGTCCCGATTCTAACCCCTTAGAAATTAACTGCATTCTGATCCCGGCTCTATTAACCTTAGTATCAGGCCTTTTGTGATACCAATCTATTCCTTATTGCCCTGAATTTATTCAATTGCAACAGAGCAATGATTATGATCCCCGTCACGCAGTCTCCAGTTAATGAGTCACAGTTTTGACCGTTTGTTTAATGTTCACATCCATGAGTATCTGGCTCCAGGTTTCACTTCCTCGAAATGAAACAACAAATGTTTGTGGCAAACACGTGACATTTCTGCTTCATTTGCCTTTTTCAATTCGAGTTGTTGTCCTGCAAACTCATCGTTTCATTTAATCTTTCAATTCCAGTTCATGCCCTGCAAATTAATTTGTTCAGCAGAGGGAAGGTCACAATGGACTCTGATAGATTGATGTGAGTTTTTTTAGGATAAAACAGCAAATGGAATGAAACAGTAAACTCTCACAGATTGATGTGAGTTCATTGGCATGAAACAGCAGAGGGAAGGTCACAGTGAACTCTCATAGTTTGGTGTGAGGATTTTTTGATCAAAAACCAGAGGAAAGGAGGCAGTGAGCTCTCATAGATTGATTTGAATTTATTTGGATCAAACAGCAGACGGAAGGACACAGTGCCCTCTCACCGATTGAAGTCAGTTTATTGGGAAAAAACAACAGAGGGTAGGACACAGTGAACTCTCATAGATTGCTGTGAGCTCATTGGGATCAAACAGCAGAGGGAAGGACACAGTAAACACTCATAGATTGATGTGAGTGTATTTGGTTCAAACAGCAGAGGGAAGGACACAGTGAACTCTCATAGATGGATGTGAGTTTATTGGGATCAAACAGCAGAGGGAAGGACACAATGAACTCTCATAGATTGCTGTGAGCTCATTGATATCAAACAGCAGATTGAAGGACACAGTAAACTCTCGTAGATTGCTGTGAGTTTATTTGGATTTCACAACAGAAAATGATGGAATAAACTCTCATAGATTGATGCGAGTTTATTTGGTTCAAACAGCAGAGAGAAGGACACAGTAAACTCACATAGATTGATGTGAGTTTTGGGGATCAAACGGCAGAGGGAATGCTACAGTGAACTCTCATAGATTGATGTGAGTTTATTTTGGATCAAACAGCAGAGGGAAGGACACAGTGAACTCTCATAGATTGATGTGAGCTTATTGGGATCAAACAGCAGAGGGAAGGACACAGTGAACTCTCATAGATTGCTGTGAGCTCATTGGGATCAAACAGCAGATTGAAGGACACAGTAAACTCTCGTAGATTGCTGTGAGTTTATTTGGATCTCACAACAGAAAATGATGGAATAAACTCTCATCGATTGATGCGAGTTTATTTGGTTCAAACAGCAGAGAGAAGGACACAGTAAACTCCCATAGATTGATGTGAGTTTTTGGGATCAAACGGCAGAGGGAATGCTGCAGTGAACTCTCATTGATTGATGAGTTTATTTGGATCAAACAGCAGAGGGAAGGTCACATAGATTGCTGAACTCTGAACTCTGAACTCTCATAGTTTGGTGTGAGTTTATTTTGATCAAAAGCCAGAGGGAAGGATAGAGTGAGATCTCATAGTTGGTCTGAGTCTATTGGGATCAAACAGCAGAAGGAAGGACACAGTGAACTCACAGATTTGAAAATTTCAATGTTTGTAATTATCATCCCATTCGAACATTGACTGTTTGTTTGTCCCGATTCCAACTCCTTAGAAATTAACTGCATTCTGATCCCGGCTCTATTAACCTTCGTATCAGGTATTTTATGATGCCAATCTATTCCTTATTGCCCTGAATTTATTCAATTGCAACAGAGCAATGATTGTAATCCCCGTCACGCAGTCTCCAGTTAATGAGTCACAGTTTTGACCGTTTGTTTAATGTTCACATCCATGAGTATCTAGCTCCAGGTTTCACTTCCTCGAAATGAAACAACAAATGTTTGTGGCAAACACGTGACATTTCAGCTTCATTTGCCTTTTAAATTCTAGTTGTTGTCCTGCAAACTCATCTTTTCATTTAATCTTTCAATTCTAGTTCTTGCCCTGTAAATTAATTTGTTCAGCAGAGGGAAGGTCACAATGGACTCTGATAGATTGATGTGAGTTTTTTTAGGATAAAACAGCAAATGGAATGAAACAGTAAAGTCTCTTAGACTGATGTGAGTTCATTGGCATGAAACAGCAGAGGGAAGGTCACAGTGAACTCTCATAGTCTGGTGTGAGGTTTTTTTGATCAAAAACCAGAGGAAAGGAGGCAGTGAGCTCTCATAGATTGATTTGAATTTATTTGGATCAAACAGCAGAGGGAAGGACACAGTGCCCTCTCACCGATTGAAGTCAGTTTATTGGGATCAAACAACAGAGGGTAGGACACAGTGAACTCTCATAGATTGCTGTGAGCTCATTGGGATCAAACAGCAGAGGGAAGGACACAGTAAACACTCATAGATTGATGTGAGTGTATTTGGTTCAAACAGCAGAGAGAAGGTTACAGTAAACTCCCATAGATTGATGTGAGTTCATTGGGATCAAACAGCCGAGGGAAGGGCACAGTGAATTCTCATGGATTGCTGTCAGGTTGTTAGGATGAAACAATCGATCGAAGGACACACTGAACTCTCATATATTGATGTGAGTTTATCTGGATCAAACAGCAGAGGGAAGACACAGTAAATCTCACATATTTCTGTGAGATAATTTGGATCAAACAGCAAGGGGAAGGACACAGTGCATTCTCTTAGACTGCTGTCAGTTGATTGGGATCAAACAGCAGAGGGAATGACTCAGTAAACTCTCATAGATTGATGTGAGTTCATTGGGATCAAACAGCAGAGGGAAGTTCACTCTGAACTCTCATAGTTTTGTGTGAGTTTATTTTGATCGAAACCCAGAGGGAAGGATAGAGTGAGATCTCATAGTTGGTCTGAGTTTATTGGGATCAAACAGCAGAGGGAAGGACACACTGAACTCTCATCGATTGCTGTGAGTTCATTGGGATTAAACAGCAGAGGGAAGGACTCATTGAACTCACATAGATTGATGTGAGTTTATTGGGATCAAACTGCAGAAGGAAGGACACAGTGAACTCACTGATTTGAAAATTTCAATGTTCTGATTTATCATCCCATTCGAACATTGACTGTTTGTTTGTCCCGATTCTAACCCCTTAGAAATTAACTGCATTCTGATCCCGGCTCGATTCACCTTAGTATCAGGCCTTTTGTGATACCAATCTATTCCTCATTGCCCTGAATTTATTCAATTGCAACAGAGCAATGCTTATGATCCCCGTCACGCAGTCTCCAGTTAATGAGTCACAGTTTTGACCGTTTGTTTAATGTTCACATCCATGAGTATCTGGCTCCAGGTTTCACTTCCTCGAAATGAAACAACAAATGTTTGTGGCAAACACGTGACATTTCTGCTTCATTTGCCTTTTTCAATTCTAGTTGTTGTCCTGCAAACTCATCGTTTCATTTAATCTTTCAATTCCAGTTCTTGCCCTGCAAATTAATTTGTTCAGCAGAGGGAAGGTCACAATGGACTCTGATAGATTCATGTGAGTTTTTTTTAGGATAAAACAGCAAATGGAATGAAACAGTAAACTCTCATAGATTGATGTGAGTTCATTGGCATGAAACAGCAGAGGGAAGGTCACAGTGAACTCTCATAGTCTGGTGTGAGTTTTTTTTGATCAAAAACCAGAGGAAAGGAGGCAGTGAGCTCTCATAGATTGATTTGACTTTATTTGGATCAACAGCAGAGAGAAGGACACAGTGCCCTCTCACCGATTGAAGTCAGTTTATTGGGATCAAACAACAGAGGGTAGGACACAGTGAACTCTCATAGATTGCAGTGAGCTCATTGGGATCAAACAGCAGAGGGAAGGACACAGTAAACACTCATAGATTGATGTGAGTGTATTTGGTTCAAACAGCAGAGAGAAGGTTACATTAAACTCCCATAGATTGATGTGAGTTCATTGGGATCAAACAGCCGAGGGAAGGGCACAGTGAATTCTCATAGATTGCTGCCAGTTTGTTAGGATGAAACAGTCGATCGAACGACACAATGAACTCTCATCGATTGATGTGAGTTTATCTGGATCAAACAGCAGACGGAAGACACAGTAAATCTCACATAGTTCTGTGAGATAATTTGGATCAAACAGCAAGGGGAAGGACACATTGAATTCTCGTAGATTGCCGTCAGTTGATTGGGATCAAACAGCAGAGGGAAGGACTCAGTGAACTCTCATAGATTGCTGTTAGTTTATTGGGATGAAACAGCGGACGGAAGGACGCAGTGAACACACTGATTTGAAACTTTCAATGTTTGGAATTATCTTCCCTCTCGAACATTGGCTGTTTGTCTGTCCCGATTCTAACTGCTTATATATTAACTACATTGTGTTCCCCGCTCTATTAACCTCATTATCAGGCCATTTGTGATGCCAATCTCTTCCTTATTGCCCTGAATTTATGCAATTGCAACAATTGTAATCCCCGTCACGCAGTCTCCAGTTAATGAGTCACAGTTTCGGCCGTTTGTTTAATGTTCACATCCATGAGTATCTGGCTCCAGATTTCACTTCCTGGAAATGAAACAACAAATGTTTGTGACAACCAAGTGACATTTCTGCTTCATTGGCCTTTTAAACTCCAGTTGTTGTCCTGTAAACTCATCTTTTCATTTAATGTTTAAATTCTAGTTTCACTGCAAATTCACCTTTTAATCTAAACTTCAAATTCCAGTTGTTGTCCTGTGAATTCACCTTTTCATTTAATCTTTAAATTCTAAATGATGTCCTGTTTATTAAATTTTTCATTTCATCTTTAATTTCCAGTTGGCCTGTAATTCAACTTTTCATTTAATTTTTAAACTCTAGTTGTTGTCCTCTAAATTCATCTTTGATTTAATTTTTAAACTCTAGTTGTTGTCCTGTAAATTAACATTTTCAATTAATCATCAAATTCGAGTTGTTGTTCTGTAAATACACCTTTTCAATTAATCTTTAAATTCTTGATGATATCCTGCAAATTCAACTTTTAATTTCATTTTTAAATTCTAGATGTTGTCCTGTAAATTCGCCTTTTCATTTAATCATTAAATTCTAGATGTTGACCTGTAAATTCAGCTTTTCATTTAATCTTTAAATTCTAGACGTCCTGTAAATTAACCTTTTCATTTAATCTTTAATTTCTAGATGATGTCCTGTAAATTCACCTTTTAATTTAATTTTAAATTCGAGATGTTGTCCTCTAAATTCACCTTTTCATTTAATCTTCTAATTCGAGATGTTGTCCTGAAAATTTACCTTTAAATTTAAGTTGTTGTTCTGTAAATTCACATTTTCATTTAATTTTTAAATTCTATGAGTTGTCCTGTAAATTTACCTATTCATACAATCTTTAACTTCTAGTTGTTGTCCTGTCAATTCACCTTTTCATTCAATACTTCATTTTTTTATTTGTTCATGGGATGTGGGCGTCGCTGGCAAGGCCAGCATTTATTGCCCATCCCTAATTGCCCTTGAGAAGGTGGTGGTGATCCGTCTCCTTGAACTGCTGCAGTCCGTGTGGTGAAGGTTCTCCCACAGTGCTGTAGGTAGGGATTTCCAGAATTTTGACCCAGCGACGATGAAGGAACGGCGATATATTTCCAAGTCGGGATGGTGTGTGACGTGGAGGGGAACGTGCAGGCGGTGTTGTTCCCATGCGCCTGCTGCCCTTCTCCTTCTAGGTGGTAGAGGTCGCGCGTTTGGGAGGCCCTGTCGATGAAGCCTTGGCGAGTTGCTGCAGTGCATCCTGTGGATGATACACACTGCAGTCACAGTGCGCTGGAGGTGGAGGGAGTCAATGTTTAGGATGGTGGATGTAGTATCAATCAAGCGGGCTGCTTTGTCCTGGATGATGTCGAGCTTCTTGAGTGTTGTTGGAGCTGAACTCATCCAGGCAAGTGGAGAGTATTCCATCACACTCCTGACATGTGCCTTGCAGATGGTGGAAAGGCTTTGGGGAGTCAGGAGGTGTGTCACTCGCAGCAGAATAACCAGCCTATGACCTGCTCTTGTAGCCACAGTATTTATGTGGCTGGTCCAGTTAAGTTTCTGATCAATGGTGACCCCCAGGATATTGATGGTGGGGCATTCGGCGATGGTAATGCTGTTGAATGTCAAGAGGACGTGGTTAGATTCTAACTTGTTGGAGATGGTCATTTCCTCGCATTTGTCTGGCGTGAATGTTACTTGCCACTTATGAGCCCAAGCCTGGTTGTTGTCCAGATCTTGCTGCATGCGGGCTTGGACTGCTTCATTATTTGAGTGGCTGCGAATGGCAATCAACATCAGCGTACATCCCCATTTCAGACCTTATGATGGAGGGAATGTCATTGATGAAGCAGCTGAAGATGGCTGGGCCTAGGTCACAGCCGTGAGGTACTCCTGCATCAATGTCCTGTGGCTGAGATGATTGGCCTCCACGAACCACTGCCGTCTTCAATGGAGAGTTCTCCCCGCCCCCACCACCTCACCGCGATATGCATTGACTTCAATTTTACTCGGGCTCCTTGGTGCCACACTCGGTCAAATGCTGCCTTAATGTCAAGGGCAGTCATTCTTACCTCATCTCTGGAATTCAACTCTTTTTTCCATGTTTGGACCAAGGCTGTAATGAGGTCTGGAGCCGAGTGGTCCTGGCGGAAACCATACTGAGCCTCGGTGAACAGTTTATTGGTGAGTAAGTGCCGCTTGATAGCACTGTCGACGACATCTTCCATCACTTTGCTGATGATTGAGAGTAGATTGATGGGGCGGTAATTGGCCGGATTGGATTTGTCCTGCTTTTTGTTGCCAGGACATAGCTGGGCAATTTTCCACATTGTCGGGTAGATGCCAGTGTTGTAGCTGTACTGGAACAGCTTGGCTCAAGGCGCGACTAGTTCTGGAGCACAAGTCTTCAGCACTACAACCGTGATGTTGTCGGGGCACATAGCCTTTGCTGTATCCAGTGCACTCAGCCGTTTCTTGATATCAAGTGGAGTGAATCGAATTGGCTAAAGACTGGCTTCTGTGATGTAAATTCCATTTGTTGTCCTGTAAATTCAACTTTTCAATTAATTTTTATGTTCTAGTTGTTGCCCTGTAAAATCACCTTTTCAATTCATCTTTAAATTCTAGATGTTGTCCTTTGAGGCCCACAGCGTTACTGAACTTGATGGAAACATTCTCTTCCAGGCAGAAGCACTGCGGGCATTTGTAAATTTGGGCCATCCAATTCCTCTCCTTCCTTTCATCCATAAATCTATATTACATCGCTCTAGTTCCTTGCAGTATCACTTAGTACAAGTGCAACAACCAAATCATAACATTGAGCAGTCTATTGCCAGCCTGTGCAACCATCAATGGTGGGAAGTGATATACAGCATCCCCGGGTAAGAACGGCCTCTGCCTTCCTGCTAGTAATACAGCTTGTCGTGCCCATTGCTCTGACAGTAATGATTTGTTTGGTTAAGAAAATCCCGAAACAGATTAAGATAAGACATAATACGGTGGAAATGTTAATTCTGACCAGAAACTAGGCTTCGAGGCCCGAATAAAAGATGGTTCTTTTTGATCCCGGAGGTGGGGAAATGTGTACCAGGTAGAACAGCAATTGTAAGTTTTATAATATATTACATATTAGTACTCATTCTGTAACGCCCCATCAGTCTACTCTCAATCATCAGCAAAGTGATGGAAGGTGTCGTTGACAGTGATATCAAGCGGCACTTACTCACCAATAAACTGCTCACCGATGCTCAGTTTGGGTTCCGCCAGGACCACTCGGTTCCAGACCTCATTACAGCCTTGGTCCAAACATGGACAAAAGAGCTGATTTCCAGAGGTGAGGTGAGAGTGACTGCCCTTGACATCAAGGCAGCATTTGACCGAGTGTGGCACCAAGGAGCCCTACTAAAATTGAAGTCCATGGGAATCAGGGGGAAAACTCTCCAGTGGCTGGAGTCATACCTAGCACAAAGGAAGATGGTAGTGGTTGTTGGAGGCCAATTATCTCAGCCCCAGGGCATTGCTGCAGGAGTTCCTCAGGGCAGTGTCCTAGGCCCAACCATCTTCAGCTGCTTCATCAATGACCTTCCCTCCATCATAAGGTCAGAAATGGGGATGTTCGCTGATGACTGCACAGTGTTCAGTTCCATTCGCAACCCCTCAGATAATGAAGCAGGCCGAGCCCGCATGCAGCAAGTCCTGGACAACATCCAGGCTTGGGCTCATAAGTGGCAAGTAACATTCGCGCCAGATAAGTGCCAGGCAATGACCATCTCCAACAAGAGAGAATCTAACCACCTCCCCCTGACATTCAACGGCATTACCATCGCCGAATCCCCCACCATCAACATCCTGGGGGTCACCATTGACCAGAAACTGAACTGGACCAGCCATATAAATACTGTCGTTACGAGAGCAGGTCAGAGGCTGGATATTCTGCGGAGAGTGACTCACCTCCTGACTCCCCAAAGCCTTTCCCCCATCTACATGGCACAAGTCAGGAGTGTGATGGAATACTCTCCACTTGCCTGGATGAGTGCAGCTCCAACAACACTCAAGAAGCTCGACATCATCCAAGATAAAGCAGCCCGCTTGATTGGCACCCCATCCACCACCCTAAACATTCACTCCCTTCACCACTGGCGCACTGTGGCTGCAGTGTGCACCATCCACAGGATGCACTGCAGCAACTCGCCAAGGCTTCTTCGACAGCACCTCCCAAACCCGCGACCTCTACCACCTAGAAGGACAAGAGCAGCAGGCGCATGGGAACAACACCACCTGCACGTTCCCCTCCAAGTCACACACCATCCCGACTTGGAAATATATCGCCGTTCCTTCATTTTCGCTGGGTCAAAATCCTGGAACTCCCTTCCTAACAGCACTGTGGGAGAACCGTCACCACACGGACTGCAGCGATTCAAGTAGGCGGCTCACCACCACCTTCTCGGGTGCAAATAGGGATGGGCAATAAATGGTGGCCTCGCCAGCGACGCCCACATCCCGTGAACGAATAAAAAAAAAGTTGGGTCACCATTAGTAATGTTGGAGTATGTTCACCAATAATAAGGTTCGAGTATGTTCACCAATAGTAATGTTAGAGTAGAGTCAACTAATGTTTGAGCCGATTCACCATCACGGTATAAAACACATTTTAATTATGTCATGAGTATGTGATGATTTTACTGAATTCTTGAAGTATCGAGAACCCACTGCAGTTTCCAGGAGGGATGTTCCCTTCACGGTTCACATTCCCTCAGAGATTACTTTCCGTTCATTGATGTGAATGGAATGAGTTTCATGGACTGAGCTGTACAATTTCCCCATTGACGTCCCGGGTTCACTGAAGAGGAAAATCGCGCCTTGTTTGTGAAGTGACTGTAACTAACGCCCATTATTGTGCAACCTGATTTTCTCACCGGGGCAATATTTTCCTATAAAGGGGGAGTATTTACGGATCTCAGATAAACTCCATTCGGAACCGTAAAGCCGGACAGAATTCACACATGCTTCTAAAAAATGGAAAAGCCAACAATGCTTCAAATAAAGGAGATTTACTACCCGATTCTCGCATCCTTTGGTTTTCCCGGTAAGTCAAGATAACCTGTTGTTTCATAGCTGTTCACTATTTCACTGTTAATGATTAAGTAACACATTCCGAGAATGTCCTCATTTCAGAGTCACGTATCCACCGCGATAAATTGGTGAATATCAACAGGAATCCGAGCAGTCCGCGCCGCCAGTGAGGCGCTGATCTGCTCGGTAGATCGTGGGCACGGGGCGATTAACTTTCGTCCCGATAGGAGGGAGGACGAAGCTGATTCCCCGGCCCCACAAACAGTACACAGGTGATTAAAGAATGTGTTGCCCAGTGCCCCTGATAATCATTTTATTTGTACCGTTGTTCCTGTATACTTTACGTTGTCAATTCCTCGGTCTGCAGCCACCTCCACCCAACAGGAGACATGGAAATATAATTTGAGAACTAATTGCCGCTCAGGGAACTGCTCCGCTCCCATCGGCTGCAAAGGTCCTTCGCAGTTCCACCAGCTCGCACTTTGTTACCGAGCAGCTCCCTCGGGGCGATTATAAATAGAAAAAGCCCAGGGTGCCGACCTAAATTGAAGCTTTTGTCTCGGCTGAATGTTTTATTTGAATTCATATCTTTCCAGTAATTGCTGTGAAATTATATTTAAAACTACTGACACCTGATGCAGCTCCCGAGACCCCGCTCGTCGAAGAAACTGAAGGAACTAAATGTAAATTTCGATCTATTGTCCCATGGGGCCGCAGCAGTAAATTATAAAATCGGGTCGGTTCATCACATGGGTATAAGCCTCACGGCGGGATGGTTTTAGCGCTCAACACTGTTTTGAAATGTGTGTTTGGACGTATGTAAGGAAATCCGTTCACTTACAGACTGCAGAAAATTAACAACTTACAGAACCATCCAATGTTTCCCTTTAAGGCGCTTTTATTTGTACCTGTACCGTCCCTGCGAGCTGCTCCAGTTTAGCCTGGACCGCACAGTTACAGTGTGAGTGGAACCTCAATCTGGTGTTCGTGACGGCAAAGAATGAAATGAAATTCGGGACAGATGTATGACGGACGGATGATCCGATGTCGCCTGTTTTACACTATCGGGCAAAGTCCAAATCCCCCCGTTGACTCATCAGAGCCTGGGTGTCGGTAGTAGTGGGGATGCTCTCCATTACCATTCCCCAGACTGATTCCGAGTGACCCTCCCCCCACTGCCTTGACAACGCCTGACTGAAGTAAGCTGGAAGGAGGACGGATTGTCAGTCCCTCGATATTGAGTGTTTAATGTTTTCTTACTTTCAAATAAAGAGTCGTCATCGCTCGCCGATATTAAAAAAAGAACCCGTATGAATTAAGCTGAGTAGGAAATCATCGGAACATTTCCCCACAATGTGCTGTGAGATTTATCTGAGTATCCCCGTTAATTACCTCTTGTCCCTCTTTCTTACAGCGAACTTAATGACAATCGTGATTCTCTCCAGAGGAAATTGCGGCCTTTCCAAATGTATCTCTATCTATATGGTGGCCATGGCAACAGCAGATCTACTGGTCATCATCGTCAATATAATAGAGTATCAAATTTTGACCATAATGTTTCCCCTTCCATTCCTGTCCTACACTCCCATTCGTAAGTTCATGTTCTATATTAATTGTACCAACCTGGATCTGTCGGTGTGGTTCACAGTGTCGTTCACATTCGACCGGTTTGTATCTATATGTTGTCAGAAGTTTCAAACAAAATATTGCACAGTGAGAACTGCGGCTGCGGTTATAACAACGCTCTCTGTCCTGATCTGTTTAGAAAACATTCCCTATTGGTTTGCATATGAACATACACAAATAATTAACAATGTTCAGTGGGGTTTCCGCCCCAGATTGGCCTTTTTTTCATCGCCTGCAGGTGTAGTGTACACATGGATAGAAAGTGCTTTGATTCTATGGATTCCTTTTGCTTTCATGTTTCTGTTTAATTGTTTGACAGTCAGACGCATTTTAGTGGCCAGCAGAGCCCGCAGGGGCCTCCGGGGTCACAGCAGTGAGAATAAGAGCGATCCAGAGCTGGCGAAGCGAAGGAAATCTATTATTTTACTGTTCACTGTATCTGGTAGTTTTATACTGTTGTGGCTGACAGCTGCCGTGAATTCTTTAGCGATCGGTCTGGTCAAGCAGTTCCGACCCGATAAAACAGCTCCTGCTTATATCGCCACTGAAACCGGATATATGCTCATGTTTTTGAGTTCCTGCACAAACACCTGTATTTATGCAGCTACCCAAACGAAATTCAGGGAACAACTGAAGAATTTGGTGAAATCTCCTTGGATATTTATCCTGATTTTGGTTAATGACATGAAAAGTCAATCCCAAGCTTCCTGTCCTAACTAGAGCTCAATTGGACCGTGTTCCATTTTAGAATGGCCGTCTTTCTTTGTTGTGAAAATGAACAGGGATCAGAAAACATTTCTTCCAGTTTATGCCCTGACTTTGGTGTCTGCTGCTTTCATAGGGTGGACAGAATTTTCCCTGAAAAAACAGCGCACTTCCTGCTCAAGATTCAAAGAGAACAGTCATGATTGAGCTTCAGCAGTTGGGAAAAGCAAGTGGGCGGCAGCGTTAAATGTCTTACACTCTTGATACTGGAATAGGACGCGCCAGTTTCATTAGTAGTTAAAGTTTCTCTTAGTGTAGAAACAATGAAGGGTGTTACAATCATGGTTATTTGTAATTATTCTGTAATCTTGTGTGAATGTTGCAGGCGCTGGTCTCCCCATCAGAAACCGCTCCCCATTGTCTCCTGGCCCAATAGAACGGGACCCCTGTCTCCTGATAAGTGACTAAGGAAATTGACTCGTCAATGTGACGTTTGGCATCTCTGTTAACAGATATTTATTAAAACATCAATTGGTCATCAAAATGTTGGAATGTTATAACCGACCATTTGGCCCAACTCAGTCATTGTCGGCGTTTTCCGTCCACTCGAGAGAATAGTTCCAATCACTTCTTCCGCCCAATCTCAACATCCCTTCAACCTATTTTTGTTCACACATCTGTACAATTTAATCTTGAATATGGACATTATTTCAGCCTCAATAATTTCCGCATATTCGCATCTCTCCATGTGAATAAGTTTCTCCCACCCTCAGTCCGAAATCTCTCAAATAATTTTGTAAGCTACAGCGGTTGGTTCTTGATCCCTCAACTAATGGAAGCTTTCTGCTTCCATCTATCCTGTCCCGTCCATTCTTATCTCAAATCACGTGGACACGTCTCGCCACAAGATATCAATCAGGTGTCAATACACAATCCAATGAAAGTCAGGAACGTATAGTTCAGATGGTTAATTGATATCTTTCTCTTGGAGGTGATGGTGTCCTTGTTATACTGAACAATGAGAAGAATGTATTTGATGCATTGGCCACTGCCCGAAACATCGGGACAGTGCAGGGAGAGATTCTAATCAAGCACCTCCAGATGCCCCGAACTATTGAGAGAGAGCCAGAAAGGGCAGGAATGGCTCCTATCGGATGTCTCGTGCTGCCTGATCTTGGGAAATCTCTGTGTTTATTGAAGTGACGTGTTGCTCGTGAAGCAACCAGGATGCGATATAGATGGATGCATGGAAGGGGAAGCTGGATAAACACATCAGCGAGAAAAGAATAGAAGGTTGTGCTGATAGCGTTCGATGAAGAGGGCTGGAAGGAGGGTTGTGTGAGGCATAAAGACTGGGATGTGCTAGTTGTTCTGAATGGCCTGTTTCTGTGCTGTACATTCCTAATAATTCTGTGTAATTCTCTGATGAAGCTGCACTGAAAAACGGATCGAAGACATGGTCAGTCAAGCTGACATCACCACGACGTGAAATAGTTAATGTGGCACTGGACAGTATGTAACACCAATGGGTAGAGATCTGTGCAATAGAATAGATCGAGACAGATACATAATGCTGATGAGATATTGTTCACTGTTGGCCTTAAATACGGTAACGCCAACCAAGGGGGCACTGCAAAGAAACGGTAATTCACACAGTCCTGAAGTGTGCAAATGTGATACTGTATTGGTTTGTACTTATGTTATAGTAATGTTAACCTTCAGCCTTTGCCTGTGAAGCAGGGAAATATACGTCAATTTAAAGTCTCACTGGGCTGTTGGGCCAGGGCTGACCCTGCAGCAATGGATAGTTTCAGGATGAAATAATAAGAGACTTCATTAAAGAGGGATCATTACCAATTGAATCATAATTTCAGAGAACGTTAATCATTTGATAACAGTGTCGGAAACCGGTTAGTTCTTTATACGAAATCACCTGGGCATACATAACCAATTGAATTGCTGCGAATGATACAGAAACGTGAATGGACTTATTAACAGAGGTAGAATTTAATATGTATGGATCAAAGGAGAAACTATGGATGATATAACGAAGTACGGGAATTATACTTGTTAGCCCAATAGAAAAAGAGCTCGGTATGTAATGAAAACTATCGCTATTGATAAAGGATAAGTCAATTCCATTCTCCTTATGTGGAGTTGTATTTTAACTTCCATATAATTATGTGATCCATAATTGTGTGTATTTCCAGTTACAGGGAGTGAGAAAATGTATAAAAACTGTCTGTTTGTAATGAGTATTCGATTGGTAAAAGTCTAAGATACTGAGCTCAGAACTGTAAAACGGTTGAATCCCCAACTAACCATCATCAGATACGGTTGTAAGTACAATCTTTTAAGTGTTTGTTTTAGTACTATTGCATGCACCGTGTGCTTAATAAACAATGACATCTCACTTCAATGTTCAAGAACCTTATTGTAAACCTTTCGCTAAGAATAGCCTTAGTACTTTAATTGTGAATGGCCTTCATTTATTAATTGTGATTCAGTGCCCCTTTACCGTTCCAATTGACCCTGGGATTCTCCACAATCCAACCTCCACATGGTTGCAGGTCCCCGTGGATCACAGGCTGTGCCTATCCGACTGGCATCGATCTCGTAGGGAAATGGCGGTGTTTTATGGGCAGTTCAGTGTCATAGGCACCCTTCCATTTAACCGGATACAGACGACCAACAGTATTTAAGGCACGAATCCAGCAGCAGGCAGAGGTTTTAATTCCATCAGTCAGCGGCGTATCTGCACCCAGCCACAATAATGAGAAGCCGATGTGCAATCAATCACATCATCCAATATCAACAGATAAAATAGAAGCAAAGTCATGAGCAAGTAACCATTGCGTTACCATTTCAAATTCAATAACATAAGGTGGTGATTCCCGACCCATTGTTTCGAATCAAACTTTTGTTCTTTTCCCGTGAGTTCCTCTATTTCTAATTGAACAGTTGATTTATTTCCCTGACATTCCTGTCTCCTCTATTTCTAATTAAATAGTTACTGTTTTCCCGTGTTGACTCCTTCCAAATAAATGGTTGTGGTGTTCCGCTGGTCACCGTTACTTATTAAAGATTTGCTGTGTTCTCCTAATTTTTCCTGTCTCAATCCTTAATTGAACAGTTACTGTGTTCCCCATATACCCCTATCCTCTATTGCTAATTAAACAGTTGCCATCGTCACTTATATTCCTCTCAACTCTGTTACCAATTAAATCGTTACAGTGTTCCCCTAAATTCCCTTCTTGTCCATTTCCAATTTAACAGGTATTCTATTACCCTAAATTCACCTGTTCTCCATTTCTAATTAATCAGTTACCGTGTTCCCCTAAATCCCCCTTTTATCTTTTTATAACTAAACCGTTACTCTATCCTCCTGAATTCCCATGTATTGTATTTCTAATTAAGCAGCTCGTGTTCCCCTAAATTACTCTGCCTCTATTTCTAATCAAGGTGTTACTGTGTTCCTCTCAATTCCCCGATCCTCTAACTTTAATTGTATCGATCGGGAAAGGAGCCTGTTCCAAAGATCGACCGCTCGCTCACTGAAATAATGTTTCTGCAGATTAGTTTAGAATTTAACCTCTTCAAGCGCAGCGTGTGTTCTCTGGTTCTCCTGTTCTTGGCAAGGTGAAACAGCTTGTCATTTTTACATTATCTAATGGAGTAACCGTAATGTCCAGCACAAACTCAGGTCCTGGATGTTCCTGGGGCCGCTGTATGTTGGTCAGAGGATTGTTAACACAAAAAGGGTGATTGAAATGCTGGTGCCAACGTCAGCTGCAATTCAACAGTTTCAGTGGTTTAGATGATATTTCAATTCAGAATCTGTCAGTTGCGATCTTAGACCTGCATATAATTAAAAGCAGACTTGTTCTGTTTGTGAAATCTCACCATGGAAACATCACTTACCAACACACTCTACTTCACTACAAGTCGTTAAAAATAAACGCCGTGAGTGGACTGCAGGATCCCATTCGATTTAATGTTTGTTGAGTAACCTGCAAGTTGTCGAGTCAAAAAGGCTAAGGGAATGTTAGCCTTTATCTCAATCGGTCTGGAACACAATGGGGAACAAGTTATGCTTTAGTTGTATCGAGCCTTGGTCAGACCACATCAGAAGCATTGCATTCGGTTTGGGAATTGCACCTCAAGAAGGATATACCTTGGAAGGTGTGCAGCGTAAACATCACCTTAAATATTCAAAGCGAACAGAAGCACGATTAGGGGTCGAACCCACGCTCTTAATGTTTCAATGTTGAGAATGTACCGCTTGGCCACTGCGCTGTCGCCACGGACCTTTGGTGGCCCCGGACATGACCCCAGATGTCAAACATTTTTCAATGTTAATATCTGAATTGACGTCCCCCTCACGGATCAGGGGTCCTGACGGGTAATCGGTACTTACCGAGCGTCTCCTGAAATGTATCTATGTTATTCGCCTCAAGTATTCGATGTGGCGGCAAGTTCCACATTTGATCTTCTCAAGAAGTTTCTCCTCAATTCCATATTGGATTTATTCGTGACTATCTTAAGTTTAGGACCCCTCGTTTTGGATGCCCCAACAAACGGAAACATTTTCTCTTTGTCTACCCGCTCAAACTCATACATTATCCAAAAGACCTCTCTCAGGTCACCCCTCAGCCTTCTCTTTTCGAGAGAAAAGAGCCCCAGCCACTTCAGTCTTTCCTGCTAGTTATAACATTTCAGCCCTGGTATCATCATCCTAAATATTTGTTTGCAACATATCCAGTGTCTCGATATCATTTTTGCAATATGGAGACCAAAACTGTGCACAGTACTCTAAGTGTAGTCTAACTAAGGTTATATACAATTTTAACATAACTTCTCTGTAGGAGTAGGTGGTCTCCTTAGTCATCCTACCAAAACACAATATCGCACACTTATTTATGTTGAAATTCATTGGCCATTTACATTTCCATTCTGCAGGTTTGTTAACGTCCTCTTGCATTGTGTTGCAGTCTTCCTCATTAGTAACTATCCCCCAATCTATCGCCCAACGTGGTGTCAGCCGCAAATTTAACACTCTATTACCGATTATCGTGTCCAAATCCTTTGTGTAAATGGATAACAATTGTGTTCCCAGCACGGATCCTTGTGTAACACCACTTTCCACCTTCCGCCAGTTTGAGTTAATACCTTTAATCCCCACACTCTGTTTTCTGTTTTGTAGCCAGTTTGCTATTCATTTTGCGACTTGTCCCCTGACTCCAAATGCTCCGGCCTGAGTCACGAGACTTCTATTTGGTACCTTATAAAATTCCGTTTGAAAGTTCTCTGAATTAGGAAAGTCATTGGATTGGGACATGTCAATGGATTGGGGAAGTCAATGAACTGGGATATATCAATGGATTGGGAAACACAGTGGACTGGGATGAATCAATGGATCAGGAAAATCAATGTACTGGGATAAATCAATGGATTGGGAAACATATGGACTGGAATTTATCAGTGGATTGGGAAACAGTGTGGACTGGGATATATCAATGAATTTGGAAAGATTCTGGACTGGGATTTATAAATGGATTGGGAAACAGAGCGGAATGGGATATATCACTGGATTGGGAAACACTGTCGACTTGGATATATCAATAGATCGGGAAAGTCAATGGACTGGGATGAATCAATGGATCAGGAAAATCAATGGACTGGGATAAATCATTGGATTGGGAAACATATGGACTGGAATTTATCAGTGGATTGGGAAACAGAGTGGACTGGGATATATCAATGAATTTGGAAAGATTCTTGACTGGGATTTATCAATGGATTTGGAAACAGAGCGGAATGGGATATATCACTGGATTGCGAAACACTGTAGACTGTGATATATCAATGGATTGGGAAACACTGTAGACTGTGATATATCAATGGATTGGGAAACACTGTAGAGTGTGATGTATCAATGGATTGGGAAAGTTAATGGACTGGTATACATCAATTGTTTGGGAAACACAAAGGACTGGAATATATCAATGGATTGTGAAACACTGTAGACTGGGATATATCAATGGATTGGGAAACATTGTGGACTAGGATATATTCATGAATTGGGAAACAAAGCAGACTGGGATATACCAAATGATTGGGAAAAACAATGGTCTGGGATATATCAATGGATTGTGAAAAACTGTGCCCTGGGATGTAGCAATGGATTGGAAAAGTTAATGGACTGGGTTATATCAATGGTTTGGGAAACACAGGGGACTGGATTATATCAATGGATTGGGAAACACTGTAGACTGGGATATATCAATGGATTGGAAAACATAATAGACTGTGTTCTATCAATGGATTGGGAAACACAGTGGACTGGAATATATCAATGTATTGGGAAAGTCAATGGACTGCGATATATCAATGGATTGGGAAACAGTGCACCAGGACATAGTAATGGATGGGAATCACAGTGAACTGGGATATATCAATGGATGGGAATCACAGTGGACTGGGATATATCAATGGATGGGAATCACAGGAGACTGGGGTATATCAATGGATGTTAATCACAGTGGACTGGGATATATCAATGGATGGGAATCACAGTAGACTGGGATATATAAATTGATTGGGAAAGTAAATGGACTGGGATATATGAATGGATTTGGAAAGTCAGCAATTGCAAATATCAATGGCGTCAGAAACAGCAACGGATTGGGAAAGTCAATTGAAGGAGATATATAAAAGGAGGGTGGCAAATTATCAGTTGTCCCGTAAACCGATCGCTGCTTTTATATCGGACTCTGCCTCTGTCTGTCTTCCCGTCACTATCTCTGCCGTCATCTATCTCCACCTGTCTCAGTCTCTTTGTCTGTTTTAATATCTGGGTTCCATTGTCCCCTTTTTATGTTGCTCTGATACAGGAGGTGAGACTATCGTTTGGGGGCCAAGAGACACGGGGTCCCGAGTGAGCTTTACACACTCTCTCCCTTTCTCTCCAATACCACTATCACATTTTGAGGATCACAGGTTCAGAGAAGGAATCGGATGGTATTCCCATGTGGCTATTTGCGCCTGCAGATCTGCAACCTTATTGAACACGATTCGTGTGTTTACACACAAGCACTGTAAACCTATCTTAGACTTTCTTGTATTCTCCCTTTTTCTGATCCATCTAATACCGTACTATTTCTTACTCTAGTGCTATCTGTCTCTCCCAGTGCCCATCCCCATGACAAATTAGTTTAAACCCCCCTCCCCCTTTTGTATAAGCCTTTCGGCCTATCTGCGGAAATAAGTTTCCTTTGAATTCCATATTTTACAACAAGAACAACTTCTTGAATATATAAAATAATGAAATAATTATTTAATAATCTGCAACGAATGCACAATACAGCAGAGGCCATTCTTCCCAACTGCAATTGATATTTCATAACAACAATTTCTTGTATATATAATCTATCTTTCCATATATATTTGATAGAATACAGTGCGGCACTGCAAAATACCATTCGGCCCATCTAAATAAAGAAGTTTCCCCTGAATTCCTTACTTGATATCAAAAATAACTTCTTGAATCGAAAATATAATAAAATATACCATATGATTACATATATTTTACATCAAATGTGCAGTACAGCACGGTAAATCACTGGGGTCGTTCGGCCCAACAGCTATTTCTATTTTACAGGAACAACTTCTTGTATCAATAATAATCTATCATTATATATATATATATATATATATATATATCAATTCCATAGAATACAGCACGGCACAGAAACAGGCCATTAGGCCCACCTGGGTAAAGATGTTTCTCCGGGATTCCCTGATTTACGACAACATAATGATATATATTTGGATATTAGATAGAATTTAAAGGGGACAAACAGGAGCCGTTTGGCCTACCTGGCTCAAGTCTTATCTCACAGTGATCCCACAGTGCATCCAATTATCCCACAGTGATCCCACAGTGACCTAGAGTGTCCCAGTGATCCACAATGCACTCAGTGATCCACAGCGTCCCAGTAATCCCACAGCAATCCCACAGTCTCCCAGTGATCCCACAGTGCACCCAGTAATCCCACACTGCTCCCACAGTGTATTATTGATCACATAGTTCAAAAAAGTGATCCCACAGTGATCCCAGAGTGTCCCCGTGATCCCACAGTGATCCCACAGTATCTCAGTGATCCCGCAGTGATCCCAGTGACCACGTGGTTACCCGAGAGTCTCCCAGTAACCCGACGGTCAACCCAGAGTGTCCCAGTGATCGCACAGTTTTCCCAGTGTTCAAAGAGACCCAGAGTGTAACAGCAATCCCACTGTCCCAGTGATCCCACAGTGTACCAGTAATTACACAGTCACACATTGATCCAGTGATGCCAGTGATCCCATAGTGACCCAGTTATCCCATCGCGACCAATTGATTCCCAAGCGACTCAGTGAGCTCACAGCGACCCAGTGTGCCCACAGTGATCCAGACACAACTCACATGAGCCCCATTGGGTGCAGCCTGTGGTGAATGCCTCAGTCAGTCCCCTCTGGGGACAAGGTTTCTTATCCAAGCGTATCTCCTATTCCTAAATTTCCTTTTTCTACATCTTCATTTTGCAACAACTCCACAAAAGCCTTCCTCTGGAGAGAGAGAGACAGAGACAGAGAGACAGAGAGCGAGAGAGAAAGAGAAGGAACTGATTAAAAGCAAAGCAAGGGATTAAAAAGGGACAGCAAGAGCCCAGAGCTCTCACACACTCACTCACTCATTCCGTTACACAGGCAATCTCTCAGCAAACACCATCGACAAACACAATCCTCAGTTACAAAGCAGGGAATCTAAAGAGAGGAGTGAAAAGTTGAGAGATTGAGAGAGTCAGAAAGATACTCAGGACTGACTGAAGAGCACATGTTGCTTCTCTCTCTCTCTCCAATACAAGTTTTCAGGGTTTTCTATACTGCTTTACACTCCCCCTAAAATCTGCCGTTCAGTCTGCCTGACTATCTATCCTGTTTAGTGTTTGCTGCAGGAACCAAACTGCCCGTGTTTGTTTTCCCTTCTGTACCTGGAAGAAAGGACAAAACTCCTGAGCGATTACTTGCTGCTTCACCCCTGTTGGTTGCAGTTTGCAAAGGTGAGCGAACTTTACTTTTTATCTTTCCTCTTGTTTTAATTAGCAGTGGACAAAAAGCCTGTAGTTTGTGGTCAACTTATAGTTTGTGGCGTTTTCGAATTAGCCAAACAGTTAAAACAAATTCATGATATTTAAAGGAGCCAAAGCAAAGAAGATTTTAAAAGCCTCATTCACAGCAAGATCCCTCACTCAGTTACAGGAACAACCTCTCAGCAACACTCATTTACACTGAAACAAAGCCCAGTTGATAAAGGAGAAGAATCTAAAGTGTAAACGATTAAGAGACAAACTTGATGACAACAATACCTTGTATTTATATATTAGAGCAACTACTACAACAACTTGTGTATATTTATATATTAACATATTACAACCACTACTACAAAGCCCCCTTAAGGGCTGTGGGGAAAGAGCACAGGGGAAGTGAGACTAATTGAATACCCCTTTCATGGTGCCAGCACAGGCACAGTGGGCTGAATGGCCTCCTCTTGCGCCGTACCAACTATGAAGCTCTGAACAACAACTTCAATGCCATGAACCTGAAACAAAATGGCTGCCACTAAGGCAACCAACTTAGTGAGGGGCACGATGGCCATCTTGCTGAGAGGCACGACTGTCATCTAACTGAGGGGCAGGGCGGCCATGAATTTTAATCAAAATGGCCGTTCTGAATCTGAAACAAAATAGCCACCAGTTCGGCAGCCATCATACTGAGAGGTAAGTGGATGCTTTTAATGGTGAAAGACACGGAGAAACATTTGGAAATCTAATGTCTATCTTAGATTAACCAGATAACGAAAGTTATATCCTCCTCGTTGGTACAAGCTTGCCGGGAAAATTCCAGGTATTTTGATGGATACCGTTGTTGGAAAAAGTGGCTTTCGTTTGTAACCAGGTCATCTGCTTCACAGGCAATCTGTAAACCTGCACCGAGGCATCAAGCTTGAGCCGACGAACAGACATGAAGATTCCAGGTAAGGTGGTGCTGTCAGGAAGCGAAAGGTGAGGTTGGAGCAGTCGCGGTGGATCTGTGTCTGTCCGCACTCAACTTCTGCCCAGCTTTTAAAAACCATTTGAGCACAGAACCACTCCTCTGGGGCGTTGACCTGTCATAAATAGATTCCTCAAAATACAACCCACGATTGATTGACACTTCACTTGTTTTCTTCAAGTGTCCACAACATAAGGAATTTAAGTCAGCAGCTGTTCAAACCACTTCTCGCCCTCCTGGAATCGTTCTTGTTGCTGTGGTGAACTGTCCTCTGCTGTGTGATATTTTCCAATGTATCCTTCACAATCCTTCTCACAGTCTTTCCACCTTTTTCTCGTCCTTTTCCTTCAGACATGCTGAAGCCGTTTTTGTCTCAGGCTTCTGTTTATCTGATGAATTTTTACTCCACAGAACAGCTGGGAAACTCCTGCAGTAAGTAATGGTCAGGGTCAGGTACACAAGACTGAGTGACTTTATTGTGCAGCCTCAGGGCATCACCTTTAGAAATGTCAAAATTAAACCCACAGGGGTGTTAACCATGAACTGTCCGGCCTGCTCCATCTTCTGCTGTTCTGCTCGTCAGCACTCTCACACTTTCCAGTCTGGTCACATAGTTTGCTTGGTTATTTAATTCTTTCTGTGTTCTATTCTCATTCCTGTCTCTACCCTCCTCTCACTTTACATCTTTGTCCGTCTTTCATTGTATCTGTTCTCTATGTGTATCGTTTAACTCTTTTTATTTTCTGTGTGTTTTTCTAACTTGATATTTCCACTTCTACTTTAATTTCAGTCTCCCTGTCACTGTTGATGTCTCTATCTTGACCTATCTGTTCCTCTTGGACTTTTTCCTATGCATCAATACCGCTCTTTCTCCCTCTCCCTCTCTGCCTGTATGTCGCTGCCTGTCTTCTCTCTCTGCCTTCTCTGTCTTCTTTTCCATCTGCCTCCCTGTCCCTCTCACTCGTTGTCGATCTCTCCTTTGCATCTGTGTCTGAACGTCATTCCATTTCTCTCAATCTCTCTTTTAATCTTGTATTACTCCCCCTCTCTCCCGTTTGCTGCTTTTCTCCTTTATTTCCATTCCTATGGAGCAACAACTTGCATTTATGTGTTACAACATCCACTATAACAGCAACCTGTACATATATATGATATACTTAGCGCCCCCTAGTTGTCCAGAAGTATACGGGGCAAGATGAAGCAGAAAAAGAAAGCTTGCGAATGTCACAGAAAACTAAATACTGCAGAAAGCCTAGAGGAGTATAAAAAGTACAGGGATGACGTAAAAGGGAAATAAAGAAAACGAAGGGAGGGCATGAAAAATATTAGCCAATAAGATTAAAGAAAGCCCAAAGATGTTTTATCAGTACATTAAGAACAAGGGGATAGTTAAAGAAAAGGTGGAACCTATCAGTGTTGATAAGGGTAAATTTTGTGTAGAAGCAGAGGATGTGGGTCGGGTTTTAAATGAGTATTGTGTCTCCGTATGATTCGGACGTAGTAGTTAAAGAGGAGAGGTGTGAAATATTGGATAAGGTAAACATAACGAGAGAGGAAGTACAAGAGGGACTGGAATCCTTGAAAGTTGATAAGTCGCCATGGTCGGATGGATTGTTTCTTAGGCTATTCAATGAAACCAGGGAGGAAATAACGGATGCTCTGAGGATCATTTTCTAATCCTCACTAGATACAAGGGAGGTACCAGAGGAATAGAAGACTGCAAAAGTAGTACCATTGATTAAGAAAGGTACGAGGGAAAGGCTGAACAATTATTGGCCGGTCAGACTTAACTCGGTGGTGGTCAAATTATTAGAATCAATACTCAGAGATAGGATAAACTGTCACTTGGAAAGGCATGGTTTAATCAGGGATAAACAGCATGGATTTGTTCAGGGAAGGTCATGCCTTACAAATCTGATCGAATTATTTGACGAAGTAACGAGGAAGATTGATGAGGGTAGTGCAGTCGATGTTGTCTACATGGATTTTAGTAAGGCATTTGACAAGGTTCCAAATGCAGATTGGTCAGAAATGTAAAAGCCCATGGAATACAGGGAAATGCAGCGAATTGGATCCAAAATTGGCTCAGTAACAGCAAACAAAGGATAAAAGTCGATGGATGTCTTTGCCAATGGAAATCCGTTTCCAGTGGTGTGCCGCAGTGCTCAGTGTTGAGTCCCTTGCTGTTTGTGGTACATATTAATGATTTGGACTTGAATGTAGGGGGCATGATTGGCAAATTTGCAGACGACACAAAAATTGGCCGTGTAGCTGATGGTGAAGAGGACAGCTGTTGACTCCAAGAAGATATCGATGGGTTGGTAGAGTGGGCGGAAAAGTCGCAAATGGAGTTCAAACCGGAGAAGTGTGAGGTAATGCACTTAGGGAGAGCAAACAGTCAAAGGGAATACGCAGGAAACGGGAATATATTGAGAGGGGGAGAGGAAGTGAGGGACCTTGGAGTGTTTGTGCCCAGGTCCCTGAAGGTGGCAGTACAGGTAGATAAGGTTGCGAAGAAGGCATACGGAAAGCTCTCGATTTTTAGCCGAGGTATACAATACAAAAGCAGGGATATAATGATGGAATTGTATAAACCGCTGTTAAGGCCGCAGCTGGAGCATTGTGCGCACTGCTGGTCACCACATTACAGGAAGGACGTTATTGCTCTGGAGAGAGTGCAGAGAAAATTTGCAAGAATGTTGCCAGGGCTTGAAAATTGCAGCTACGAGGAGAGATTGGAGTGCCTGGGGTTGTTTTCCTTGGAACCGAAGAGGCTGAGGAGAGACCTGATTGAGGTGTACAAAATTATGAGGTTTCCAGATAGAGTAGACAGGAAGTACTTGTTTCTCCTAGCGGAGAGTTCAACAACCAGTGGACATAGATTTAAGCTGATTGCGGAAGGATCAGAGGGGACATGATGAAAAAACATTTTTACTCAGAGGGTGGTGGGTGTATGGAATTCTCTGCCCGAATTGGTGATAGAGGCAGGTACACTCAACTCTTTTATAAAGTACCTGGACCTGCACTTAAAGTGCTGAAAGCTGCAGGGCTATGGACCGGGTGCTGGAAGGTGGGATTAGAATGGGCACCCAGTTGTTCTTCGAGCCGGCGCGGACACGATGGGCCGAATGGCTCCCTTCTGTTCTGTGTCTTTTCTTTGGTTCTATGGTTCTATTTATATATAATTACATAGAATATACAACAGAGAAACAATTCGTCCCATCTGGGAAGAAGTTTCTCCTGAATTCCCAATCCAATTTATCAGCGACTTTTTATGTTTGTATTACAATGACGACGGCGATGACGACGAAGACAGCGACAACAACTGCTACTACAACAAGCCCCATAAGGGCTGTCGGGAAATAGCAGAGGGGAAATGGGATTAATTGGATAGCTCTGTCCAATAGCTGGCAAAGGCACGATGGGCCGAATGACCTCCTCCTGTGCTGTAGCTGCTATGATACGAAAAGCAACATCTTCAACGTCATGAACCTGAAACAAAATGGCCACCAGTAAGGCAGCCACATAACTGAGGGGCAAGGCGAGCATCTAAAGCAAAATGGCCGCCAGTGAATTAGTGATATCACAGTGGTCTCAGTGATCCAGTGATCCTACAGTAACCCAGTGATCCTTCAGTGTCCCAGAGACCCCACAGTGTCTAAGTAATCCTGCAGTGTCCCAGTGATGCCACAGTGTCTCTTTGAGCCTACAGTGATCCAATGATGCCACGGTGACCCAGTGATCCCCAAGTGCTCACAGCGATCCTACAGGGTCCCAGTGATCCCACAGTGTCCCAGTGATCCTACAGGGTGCCAGTGATCGCTCAGCGACCCAGTGGTCCCGCAGTATGCCAGTGATCCAACAGTGATCCAATGAACCCACAGTGATTCAGTGAACCCACAGTAATCCAGACAAAGCTCACATGAGCCCAATTGGGTGCAGCGTATGGTCAAGGCCTCAGCCAGTCCCCTCTGGAGAGAAAGCTTCTTGTCCAAGGATTCCCTCCTCCCAACATCTTCGTGTTAGAGCACTTCCAAAAAAGAATTCCACTGGAAAGAAAGAGAAAAATAATTGACTAAGAACAAAGCAAGGTACCCGAAAGACACAGCAAGAGCCCAAAGTTCACTCACACCAACCCACTCACTCACTCGTTCCGTTGCACAGGCAATCTCTCAGCAAAAACCATTGAAAAATAAACTCTACTTTTAAAAAACAGAGAATCTGAAGAGAAGAGAGAAAAGTTGGGAGAGTGCGAAAGACAGAAAGACACTCAAGACAGACTGAAGAGCACATGTTGCTTCTCTCCCTCTCTAATAAAGGTTTGTAGCGTTTTCTCTCCTGCTTTGCCACTCACTCATTCCCTATAAAAGGTGCCGGTCTCTCTGTCTGACCTGGTCAGTGTTTGCTGCAGCGTTCAAGCTGTCCGTGTATTTGTTTTCCGTTCTGTTCCTGGAGCGGGGACAAAAAGCCTTGTAATTTCTTGTTACTTCCGCCATTTTTGTTGCAGTTTGCAAAGGTGAACGAACTTTACCTTTGCTCTTTTCTCTTGATTTAAATAGCAGTGGACAAAAAAGCCTGTAGTTTGTGCTCAACTTACAGTTTGACTTTCTCCAATTAGCCAGCAAGATCCCTCACTCAGCCACAGGGCCAATCTCTCAGCAACATTCATTGACACAAAAACAAAGTCCAGTTTATAAAGGAGAAGAAATTAAAGAGTAAAATATTGAGGGACAAAATTTATCGATAACAACAACTTGTATTTATATATTAAAGCAACTACTACAACAACAAGTTGAGGTAGAAGATCAGCCATGATCTGATTGAATGGCGGAGCAGGCTCGAGGGGCTGTATGACCTACTCCTGTCCTTATTTCCTGTGTTCTTAACAAGTTATATATAAATACATTTACATATTACAACTACCACAACAAAGTCACCATAATGGATGTGGGGAAAGAGCAGAGGGGAAATTAGGACTGATTGGATGTGCCCGACAAAGAGTCGACAAAGACACAGTGGCTTCCGTTTGTGCCGTATCAACTTTGAAACTACAAAATTATGAACAACCACTTCAATGCCATGATACTGAAACAAAATGGCCACCAGTAAGGCAGCCATTTTACTGAGGTGCAATGTCGCCATTTACTGAGGGGCAAGGCAGCCATTCTGCTGAGGGGCAAGGCGGTCATGTTAAACCAAGTGGCCGCCATGAAGCTTATCCAAGATGTGCACCCTGAACCTGAATCAAAATGGCCACTGGAAAGCGGCCAACTTAACTGAGGGGCAGGGCAGCCAACCTAACGAGGGCCAAGGCCGCCATGACGGTAAACGTTGGTCCATTAGAGGCTGAGACAGGTGAAATCATCGTGGGGAACAAGGGAATGGCAGAGACGTTTAACAAATATTTTGTATCTGGCTTCATAGTACAAGTCAGAAAAAGCATACCAGAAATAAGGGGCAACCAAGGAGCTAATGAGAGTGAGGAACTTAAAATAATTAATATCAGTTGATCAAAAGTAGTGGAGAAACTAATGAGACTTAAAGCCAATAAATCCACTGGACCTGATGGCGACAACGGAGGGTTCCAAAACAGGTGGCTGCAGAGATAGTGGATGCAGTGGTTGTGATTTTCCAAAATTCTCCAGATTCTAGAACGGTCCCAGCGGATTGGAAGGTCGTAAATGTAACCGCACTATTCAAGAAAGGAGGGAGATAGAAAACAGGGAACTACGGTCCAGTTAGCCTGACATCAGTCGTCGGGAAATTGTTGGAATCCATTATAAAGGATGTCGTAACAAGACACTTAGAAAATCATAATATGATTAGGCAGATTCAACATGTTTTTCAGAATGGGAAATCGTGTTTGACAAATTTATTAGGGTTATTTGAGGATGTAACTAGTAGGGTGGATAAAGGGGAAGGGGTAGATGTAGTATATTTGGATTTCCAAAATGTTTTCGATAAAGTGCCACATAAATGATTGTTATGCAGGACGGGGTGGGTCGGTGCTCATTGGGTTGGGTGTGTTATATTCGCATGGATAGAGGATTGGTTAATGGACAGAACCGAGAGAGTAAGAATAAACAGGTTATTTTCAGATTGGCAGGCTTTAACTGGTGGGGTGCCTCAAAGATCAGTTCTTGGGCCTCAGCTGTCTACAATCTATATGACTGAGTTCGATGAAGGGACTGTGTGTAAAGTATCCAAGTTTGCTGATGATACAAAGCTAGGTGGGAAAGTAAGCTGTGAGGAGAACACAAATAGTTTGCAAAGGGATAGAGTCAGGTTAAGTGAGCGGGCAAAAAGTTGGCAGATGGAATATAATGTGGGGAAATATGAAGTTATTCAGTTTGCCAGGAAGAATAGAAAAGCAGAATATTTTTAAATGGTGAGTAACTATTAAAGGTTGGTGTTCAGAGAGATCTGTGTGTTGCATACAAGAAACACATAAATGTAACATGCAGGTACAGCAAACAATTCGGAAGGCAAATTACACGTTGGACTTTGCTGCAAGTGGGTTGGAGTACAAGAGTAAGGAAGTTTTGCTACAGTTATCCATGGCTTTGATGAGACCTCGCCTGGAGTACTGTGTACAGTTTTGGTCTCCCGATCGAAGGAAGGATATACTTGCCTTTGAGGTGTTGCGACGACGGTTCACTAAATTAATTCCAGGGGTGAAAGAGTTGTCCTCTGAAGAGAGATTGATGAGAATGGGCCTAAACTCTCTTGAGTTCAGAAGAAAGACAGGTGATCTCATTGAAACATAAGATTCTGAGGGTGCTGAACAGGGTAGATGCTGAGAGGTTGTTTCCCCTGGCAGGAGAGTCTCGAACTAGAAGGCATTGTCTCAGGATAAGGAGACAGCCATTTAAGATTGGAATGAGGAGGAATTTCTTCACTCACGGGTTTCTCAATCTTCGGAATTCTCTACCCGTGTGGATTGTGGATGCTGAGGCATTGAGTATATTGAAGGCTGTGATATATGGATTTTTAGACTTTGGGGGAATCAAGGGATATGGAGATCGGGCTATGGGGAGTTCGTCTCTTTGGATAACTCTTTCAAAGTGCTGGCGTAGACACGATGGACCGAATCACCTGCATGATGCGATGATACTATGTGTCCTCGGCTGGTGCCGGAAACGGGAGTATCGACATTTTTACCCCTCAACGCAGTGCCATTTATGTAAAGTTTTGTGAGATTACCCCACTGGGCTATAGTGTTACTTTTTTCAAGGAATTAATTAAAAGTTAGTAGTTCGGGAGTTATGAATACATAGAATCTGGAAAGGCAATTGGATTGAATGAGGGGCTTCGAAATGTTACATCCCATAATATCTTTCATACACCTCTTTTAATTTTCCCAATCATTTATCAGTCTTTACGTATAGAAACTTTTTAATTCCTCTTATTGTGTATAAAAACCTACAATGACATTATTCAATCAATGTTAATATCTGAGCTTTCGAATGTAGATCTATGATTCTTTTCATCTCACTTATAATATGTAACAATACGGACATAAATAGGTTTTGTACACAAGAGTTGGAATAACATGATTAATTTGATGCGGGGTATTATACAGTACGCAGGTCCCAGCTTGTAACTCCACTGTTTCTGTAAATAACATATCTTGTTGTGGCACCAGTCGGAGAGTAGCAGTGAACGGTTATTTTTCGGACTGGAGGGAAGAATACATTGGAGTTACGTACCGGCCGGTACGAGGACCACTGCTTTTCTTGACATATATTAATGACTTGGACTTGCATGTACAGGGCACAATTTCCAAATTTGCAGATGACAATAAACTCGGAAGTGTCGTAAACAATGGGGAGGATAGTGAAAGACTTCAAGACGATATGGACACGCTGGTGGAATGGGTGGACACGTGGCAGATGAAATATAACGCAGAAAATTACGAAGTGCGACATTTCGGTGGGAAGAAGGAGAAGAGGCAATCTGAACGAGAGGGCACATCTCTAAAAGGGGGAGAGGAGCAGAGAGATCTGAGGGGAAAATGAGCACAAATCGTTGAAGGTGTCAGGTCAGTTTGAGAAAACTGTTAAGAAAGCTTACGGCATCCTGGGCTTTATAAATAGAGGCACGGAATACAAAGCAAGGCGGTTATGATGAGCCTTTACAAAACGGTGGATTTTTGTGTCCAGTTCTGAGCACTGCACTTTTGGAAGGATGTGAAGGTGTTGGAGAGGGTGCACAAGAGATTTACGAGAATGATTCCAGCGATGAGAGACTTGAGTTACCTGGATAGATTGGAGAAGTTGGGATTGTAAACCTCAGAGCGGAGAAGGTTGAGAGGAGATTTGATAGAGGTGTTCAAAATCATGAAGGGCCCAGACAGAGTAGATAGGGAGAAACTGTTCCCATTCGCCGAAGGGGAAAGAACCAGAGGACATAGATATAAGTTGATTGCCAAAAGAACCAAAGGTGTCATGAGAAAATAACTTTTTTTACACGGCGAGTGGTTAGGATCTGGATAACAATTTGAAGGGAAAAAATGCTGTGCGACAGGAATAGGGCGGCGGAGTGGAACTGGCCGGATTGGTCTTGCAGATAGACAGCATGTACTCGATGGGCCAAAGGGCATCCTTCCGTGCTGTAAGCATTCTATGATTCTATGATTCTATTTGAATGAAATAATTAAAGGGCTATGTTGAAAGAGCAGGGGAAAAGGACTAATTGGGTAGCTCTTTCAAAGAGCCGACATAGGTACGATGGGACAAATGGTCTCCTCCTGTGCTGTATCTTACTTTCATACTATGATACTATGTATCACTAACACAGTGTGGTTAGTAGCTTCAGGTGTGCATTCCTACTATTCTACAGTGCAGTAACGAAAGTATACAGAAAGGCAAGATCTGCAGGTCTTATAGCAAGTAACGTTTTTAAATGAATCAAGTTCCCTAGTGTAGCTAACATTCTGTAAATTAAGAGTAATTTAAAGTAGTAAACTCCTTAAAGGGAGTAACTAACGAGCTTAATTTAAGGCAGGTCATGGCAGCAGAGCTCGCACCCCTGAGATGCTCCTCCTGCGCTATGTGGGAAGTCATGGACACTACCGGTGTCCCTGGCGACCATGTGTGCAGGAAGTGTGTCCAGATGCAACTACTGGCCACCGCGTTTCGGAGCTGGAGCTTAGAGTTGATTCACTCTGGAGCATCCGCGATGTTGAGATTATTGTGGGGGACAGCACGTTCAGTGACGTGGTCATACCGCAGGTAATGATTACACAGGCAGAAAGAAAATGGGTGAACGCCAAATAGAATAAAAGGATTAGGTAGGTAGAGCAGGGGTCTCCTGGGAACATCTCCCTCCCAAACAAATATTCCGCTTTGGATATTGACTCCTGGTGCAAGGGGCAAAGACGTCACGGAGAGGCTGCAGGACATTCTAAAGGGAGAGGGTGAACAGCCAGAGGTCGTGGTCCATTTTGGTACCAACGACATCGGTAAATAAAGGGATGAGGTCCTGCAAGCAGAATATAGGGAGTTAGGAAATAAATTAAAAAGCTGGACCTCTAAGGTAGTAATCTCAGGATTACTCCCAATGCCTCGTTGTAGGGAGAGCAGAAAAAGGAGAATAGACCAGATGAATGCGAGGCTTGAGAGATGGTGTAGGAGGGAGGGGTTTCAATTCCGAGGGCATTTGGACCGATTCTGGGAAAGGCGGGATCTGTACAAGTTGGACGGGTTGCACCCAAGCAGATCCGGGAACAATATCCTCGAGGGGCATTTGCTAGTTCTGTTGGGGAGGGTTTACAGTGGTATGGCAGGGGGATGGAAACCAAAGTACAGGTACAGATAGGACAAATTCAGACCCGGAAACGGGAAGTAGAAAAGCAGTTCGTGATATAGTTAGCGACTCAGAAAGGCAAACGAAACGAAGGTTAAATAGTGTTCAGCACAGGAATCTGACGGGGATAAAGGTTACATGCATCAATGCAAGGAGTATTACAAACAAAGCAGATGAGCAAAGAGGCACAGCAAGACATATGGCAGCATGATATAATTGCTATAACGGAAACCTGGCTCAAAGAGGGGGATAATTGGAAGCTCAATATCCCTGGATATAGAGTTTTCAGGCAGGATAGAGTGGGTGATAAAAAAGAATAGTTGGTAGTATTCATGGTTAAAGAATCAATTACAGTTGAGAGAAGGGATGATAAGCTAAATGGATCATCAATCGAGGCCATATGGATTGAGCTGCTCTCAATCATCAGATTAGTGATGGAAGGTGTCGTCGACAGTGCTATCAAGCGGCACTTCCTCACCAATAACCTGCTCACCGATGCTCAGTTTGGGTTCCGCCAGGACCACTCGGCTCCAGACCTCATTACAGCCTTGGTCCAAACATGGACAAAAGAGCTGAATTCCAGAGGTGAGGTGAGAATGACTGCCCTTGACAACAAGGCAGCATTTGACCAAGTGTAGCACTAAGGAGCCCGAGTAAAATTGAAGTCAGTGGGAATCAGGGGGAAAACTCTCCAGTGGCTGGAGTCATACCTAGCACAAAAGAAGGCGGCAGTGGTTGTTGGAAGCCAATCATCTCAGACCCAGGATATGGCTGCAGGAATTCCTCAGGGCAGTGTCCTTGGCCCAACCATCTTCAGCTGCTTCATCAATGACCTTCCCTCCATCATAAGGTCAGAAATGGGGATGTTCGCTGATGATTGCAGTGTTCAGTTCCATTAGCAACCCATAAGGCAATTAAGCAGTCCGAGCCCGCATGCAGCAAGACCTGGACAACATCCAGGCTTGGGCACATAAGTGGCAAGTAACATTCGCGCCAGACAAGTGTCAGGCAAATACCATCTCCAAAAAGACAGAGTCCAACCACATCCCCTTGACATTCAACGGCATTACCATCACCGAACCCATCAATATCAACATCCTGGGGGTCACCATTGACAATAAATTTTACTGGGCCAGCGATATAAATACTGCGACTACAAGAGCAGGTCAGAGGCTGGGTATTCCCCGGCGAGTGGCTCAACTCCTGATTCTCCAACCGCTTTCCACCATCTACAAGGCACAAGCCAGGAGTGTGATGGAATGCTCTCCACTTGCCTGGATGAGTGCAGCACCAACAACACTCAAGAAGCTCGACACAATCCAGGACAAAGCAGCCCACTTGATTGGCACCCCATCCACCACCCGAAACGTTCACTCCCTTCACCACCGACGCACAGTGGCTGCAGTGTGTCCCATCCACAGGATGCACTGCAGCAACTCGCCAAGGCTTCTTCGACAGCACCTCCCAAACCCGCGACCTCTACTACCTAGAAGGACAAGAGCAGCAGGTACATGGGAACAACACCACCTGCACGTTCCCCTCCAAGACCCGCACCATCCCGACATGGAAATATATCGCCGTTCCTTCATCGTCGCTGGGTCAAAATCCTGGAACTCCCTTCCTAACGGCACTGTGGGAGAACCTTCACCACACGGACTGCAGCGGTTCAAGAAGGCGGCTCACCACCAACTTCTCGATGGCAATTAGGGATGGACAATAAATGCTGGCCTCGCCAGCGACGCCCACATCCCATGAACGAATAAAAAAAAATCATCATTCAATACTGTAGGCTGTAATATTACACGTTTCAATATTCCAGGCTCTAATGTTAAACTATTTAATACTCCAGCCAGTAGTATTACACGATTCCACACTCCTGGGCTAATATTGCAGGGTTCTGAAGCCCAGGCTGCAATATGATATCATTCAATACACAGAGATCACGGAACCATAAAAAATTATTGCACAGATGTCGGCCATTCGTCCCATCGTGCTTGTGACGGCCGAAAAAGAGCCATCCAGCCTATTCGCACTTTCCAGCTCATGGTCTGTCGCCTTGCAGATTACAGCAGTTGAAGTGCACATTCAGGTACTTTGTTAAAGTGATGAGATTTTCTGCCTCTTCCACCCTTTCAGGCAGTGAGTTCCAGACCCCCTCCACCCTGTGGGTGGAAATATTTATCCTCAAGTCCACTCTAATCTTTCCACCAATTACTTTAAAGCTGTGAGCCCCAGTTCTTGAACTCTGTAAAGAAAACAGGTCCTGCCTGTTCACTCTATCTGGGCCCCTCGCTGTCCGAAACCTCAATTAAATCTTCAATCTCCCCTCAACACCCACTGCTCCAAAGAAAACAACGCAAGCCTATTCAACCTTCTCGAATAGCTAAAATTCTCCAGTCTTGGCAACATCTTTCTAAATTTCATCAGCACCCTCTCCAGTGCAATCACATATTTCCTGTAATGTAGGGACCAGGACCGTACGCAGTGCTCTCGCTGTGGTCTAACTAGTGTTTTATACAGTTCCAGCATAACTTCCCTGCTCTTATATTCCATGCCTCGGCTAATAAAGGAAAGCATCCCGTATGCCTTCTTAACCATCTTATCTACCTGTCCTGCTATCTTCAGGGATCAGTTGAGATTCACTCCAAGGTCCATCTGTTCCTCTGCACTTCTCAGTATCCCACCATTTACTGCGAATTCCCATGCCTTGTTTGCCCTCCCCAAATGCATTAGCTCACACTTATTCGTATTGAATTCCATTGACTACTTTTCTGCCAACCTGACAATTCGATTGACCTCTTCCTGCAGTCTGCAGCTTTCTTCCTCACTATCATCCGCACGACCAATTTTGTATAATCTGCAAACTTCTGAATCATGCCCCCTACATTTAAGTCTAAGTCATTGATATATTCCTGTGGAACGCACTGGAAACATGTTTCCAGTCACAAAAGCACCCGTTGACCATCACCCTTCGCTACCTGACACTGAACCAAATCTGAATCCAATAAGTAACTGAAGAATTGATTAAGAAATGGAAGATAGATTATGAAAATAAATTAGCAAAAAATATAAAAATAGATAGCAAGTGTTTCTATAGTTATATGAAAAGAAAAAGTCTGGCTAAGTAAAACGTAGGTCCCTGAGAGGATGAAACCGGGAAATTAATGGTGGGAAACATGGAGATGGCAAAAATGCTGAACAAATAGATGACACTAAGAATATCCCAACATTGGACAAACCGGGGGCTCTCAGGGGGTAGGAGCTAAATATGATTAAAACCACTAAGGAATTGGTACTCAGTAAATTAATGGGACTCAAGGCGGATAAATCCCCTGGACCTGATGGCTTACATCCTATGGCCTTGAGGGAAGTGGCAGTTGGGATTGTGGATGCTTTGGTCATAATTCTCCAAAATTCTCGTGACTCGGGAAAGGTCCCGGCAGATTGGAAAACTGCTAATGTAACACACTTATTTAAAAATGGTAGTAGGCAGAGGCAGGAAATTTTAGACCAGTTAGCCTAACATCTGTGGTGGGTAAGATTTTGGAGTCTTTTATTGAGGAGACAGTAGCGGAACATTTGGATAAACATAATTTAATAGGACAAAGTCAGCATGGCTTTAAGAAGGGGAAGTCATGTCTGACAAATTTGCTTGAGTTCTTTGAGGACATAACGTACAGGGTGGATAAAGGGGAAACAGTGGACGTAGTGTGTTTAGACTTCCAGAAGGCATTCGACAAGGTGCCACATAAAAGATTATTGCTCAAGATAATGAATCACTCGATTGGGGGTAATATTCTGGCATGGGTGGAGGATTGGTTATCGAACAGGAAGCAGAGAGTTGGGATAAATCGTTCATTCTCGGACTGGCAACCAGTAGCCAGTGATGTTCCGCAGGGGTCGGTGCTGGGTCCCCAACTCTTTACAATCTATATTAACGATATGGAGGAGGGGACCGAGTGTAACATATCAAAGTTTGCAAATGATACAAAGATGGGAGGGAAAGTAGAGAGTGAGGAGGACATAAAAAACCGACAAGGGGATATAGACAGGCTGGGTGAGTGGGCGAAGATTTGGCAGATGCAATACAATATTGGAAAATGTGATGTTATGCACTTTGGCGGGAAAAATCAGAGAGCAAGTTATTATCTTACTGGCGAGAAACTGGAAAGTACTGCAGTACAAAGGGATCTGTGGGTCCAAGTGCAAGAAAATCAAAAAGTTAGTATGCAGGTGCAGCAGATGATCAAGAAGGCCAACGGAATGTTGGCATTTATTGCTCGGGGAATAGAATATAAAAACAGGGAGGTATTGCTGCAGTTATATAAGGTATTGGTGAGACTGCACCTGGAATACTGCATACAGTTTTGGTCTCCATACTTAAGAAAAGATACTTGCTCTCGAGGCAGTACAAAGAAGGTTCACTCGGTTAATCCCGGGGATGAGGGGTGGACATATGAGGAGAGGTTGAGTAGATTGGGACTCTACTCATTGGAGTTCAGAAGAATGAAAGGCGATCTTATTGAAACATATAAGATTGTGAAGGGGCTTGATCGGGTGGATGCGGTACGGATGTTCCCAAGGATGGGTGAAACTAGAACTCGGGGGCATAATCTTAGAATAAGTGGCTGCTCTTTCAAAACTGAGATGAGGAGAAACTTCTTCACTCAGAGGGTAGTCGGTCTGTGGAATTTTCTGCCCCAGGAAGCTGTTGAAGCTACATCATTAAATAAATTTAAAAGAGAAATCGACAGTTTCCTATAAGTAAAGGGAATTACCGGTTACGGGGAGCGGGCAGGAAATTGGACATGAATTTATATTTGAGGTTAGGATCAGATCAGCCATCATCTTATTGAATGGCGGAGCAGGCTGGAGGGGCCGATTGGCCCACTCCTGCTCCTATTTCTTATGTTCTTATGTTATGTTCTTATGTGTCACTTTCCCTTGGATCCCATGGGCTTTTACTTTACTGACCAGTCTGCAATTTGTGACCTTTTCAAAAGCCTTGCTAAAATCCACGTCGGCTACATCGAATGCACTACACTGATCGTTCCTCCTTGCTACCGCCTCAAATTCAATTGAATTAGTCAGACACGACCTTCCCTTAACAAATCCACGCTGGCTCTCTTTGATAAATTCTAAATAACGATTAATACTCTTCCTCAGAATTGTTTTCAATAATTTGCCCATCACCGAGGTTGGGCTGACAGGCCTGTAATTACTCGGACTGTCACTTTCCCCCCTTTTAAACAACAGTACAAATTTAGCAGTCCTACAGTCCCCCAGCAACACATCTGCAGCCAGAGGGGATGGTTGGAGCCTCTGCTGCTTCCTGCGTTGCTGCTCTTGACAACATGGGATACATTTCACATGGCCCTTTCGATTTAATTGCTTTTAAAGATGCGAAACCCCTTTATATTTTCTCTCTGGGATGATGGTGACCCTACTGTAATGGAGGTGATCCTACACTAACATTACTGGTTGTGATCCTACTGGTGGAGACCCTACTCAACCATTACAGGTGGTGTTCCTGCACTAACATTACTGGTTGTGATCCCACACTAACATAAATGGTGGAGACCCTGCTCTAACATTCCTGTTGGAGACCCTACCCTAACATTACTGATGCTGACCCTACTCTCACATTACTGCTGGTGACCCGACTCTAACATTACTGCTGGTGACCCGACTCTCACATTACGGGTGGTGACCCTAATCTAACATTACTGGTGGTGGTCCGACTCTCACATTACTGGTGGTGACCCTACTCTCACATTACTGATGGTAAATCCTACTCTAACATTAGTGATGGTGATCTTACACTAACGTTAATGATGTTGTTTCTATTCGAACGTTACTGGTGGTGACCACACTCGAACATTACTATTTGTGGCTGTTACCTATTTCACTGCAAGTGGGTCATTCCCAACCGAACCTGACAGTGCAGAACACAGCTGGCCTGTGAGAGCAAAGTGAACATTCACTTTATCACCCGGAGAAGCAGCTCGCTTGTCTGCTCAGGAATTTACTGATGGGGAAATATTTATCAGTTTGAAATCGAAGTTCAACAATTGTTTCCTTAAAATAGAGTTTGCCGTGTCCTGGTGAATGTGATTAAAATACTTTAGACTACATTTCCACCGAGAGATGGAGAAAGGTACACACAATTAGTTCCTGCTTAGTTTTTTTTTCCAATTCTGTTAGTTTCTTCTATTTTCTGTCTCTCTCTTTTTCTTTATCTTTCTATCTCTGGCTATCGGTCTCTCTAAGTCTCTTTTATGCCTCCTTCTCAGCCTATTTCTTTCTCTCTCTCTCTGCTATTCTTTCTCTTTATGGCTGTTTCTTAATCTGTATGTGTGTGTCCCTCTTCCCCTGTCTCTCTGTCTCTTTCCCACTCTCTGCAATAGAAAAAGAACAGTGGAATTGATACTGAGCCAATTTACCCCATGGGTCACTTCCAATGCAGATTTTCATAGACCTGAATCAACGACTGGTTAAGGCGTTGGGTTAAAATCCAATACACGTGGGTTCCAATCTCATTCGAGGTAACTTTGATCAACAATGAGTTTCATAATTACTTTCACATCTACTGGTCGAATACGTACTGAATCTGCATCAAAATAATCAGAGATTTAAAATCGATGGAACAGAAGGTGTCACATTTATATCTGTCTGTTTCAGTCTCAATTCAACATTCCCTTGTTTACATTTATTTCAGATGGTCAGGAGACTTTCCCAATCAATAAACTTAAAATTATAATTACCCGGAACACGAGCCATTTCCAGTCCCAGTTTCCGATGTGGATGCAAGCACAAATCAGGCCGAGCCCGTCTTTTTCAGATATTCACTCCTGTATTACAGCGAGGCCGGTAGTACAGACACTGAATGCAGACGCAGAACCCAACGCGTGAATCACTCCGGCATTGAGCTAAATGCACCGAAATATCCAACCGCTCATCAAGTGACCGTGAGCAGCCCCAGGCACAGGGGCTGCAGTAAAACCAATGGACACGGGCTCGGGATCTCTCACTTTAAATGAAACATCAACGAACAGAAAACAACAAAGGATTGGGACCAGCGAAAGGATTGGGAATGGTTAATAAATCGATAAACATCAATCGATTACAAACTCTCAATTGTGTTGCAAAGATAATGGTTTGGGGAATTATCAATGGATTGGGAGTCATCGATGGATTCGGAAACATCAATTGTTTGGAGACCACGATGAGGTCGGACAAGTTTGAGAAAAATACTTATTTTCATAACATCGAAGATATCGATCACATCACTTTCTCTAACAGACTCTTTCTGTGCAGAAGAAAAAAGGAAAAGGAAAAGTGCAATGAACACCGAGCCCAAGAATCGCCACTCTCGAGTAAACGGCTCGAGCAGAATTGTTAATTTTTTTAAGTTCACAGGGAGTTTGATATTACAGCTTCGATGGCGAGAGACAATGGCCTCATGATGTGCTGTTTCATTCGATGAATCTATGATTCTATTATTTCGTTAATGAATGGCCTTGTAATTTATAAGATTACTTCTCCAGTTCTTGATTCCCTCACCAGTGTTTCTCAGTATCTGCCCCATCAAATCATTTTTACATTTTAAACACCTCGATCAGGTCACTCCTCAATCGTCTATACTCACGGGAATACTCGCATGGTTTTTGTAAACAGTCCTCATAATTTAACCCGCTAAGCCCCGGAATCATTCTGGTGAATCTGCGCGGCACCCCCATCAAGGCCAGTATATCCTTACTGAGATCTGGTGCCCAGAACTGAACGCAGTACTCCCGATGGGTCTGACCAAGGCTCAATACGACTGAAGCATAAATTCCGCCCCTTTGTATTCCAATCCCCTTGAGATAAAGGGCGATATTCAATTGGACTGTTTGATGGCTATTTGTTCCTATCTATTAGATTTTGATGATTTGTGAACTTGGACTCTTCAATCTCTTTGCTCCTCTACAGTTCCAAACTTCTCACAATTTAGAAAATACTCGGATTCATCTGTCTTGGTTCACATTTATCCACAAGATAAGAACGTCAGAATTCAGTGCAGATGTCGGGCTTCCGGCCCCTCGAGCCTGTTCCGCTATTCAACAAGATCATGGCTGATCTTCTAACTCAACGCCATTTTCCTTCACTATCCCCATATCCCTTTAATAACTAGAAATCTATCGATATCTGTCTTGAATGTCCTCAATGACGGAACATCCACAGTCGTTTGGGGTAGAGAATTCCAAAGATTCACCACCCTCTGAATTAAGAAATTTCTCTTCATCTCAGTCCGAATTAGCCTACCGCTTATTCTGAGACTGTAACCCCTTTTTCTCGATTCCCCAACCAGGGGATACATCGTCACTGCATCTACCCTGTCGGGTCCTGTAAGATTTTGATATGTTTCAAACAGATCACCTCTCATCCTTCTTAACTCAAGAGAATACTGGCCAAGTCGACTCATTCTCTCCTCATACCACAATCCCGCCTTCCCAGGAATCAATCTGGTGAACCTGCTTTGCACTCCCTCTCTGGCAAGTATATCCTTTCTGAGGTAAGGAGAGCAAAATTGTACACAATACTCCAGCTGCAGTCTCACCAAGGCCCAATGTAATTGCAGTAAGACATTTTTACTCTGCACTCAAATCCCCTCTTGTAATAAAGCTCAACGTATCATTTGCCTTCCTAATTGCTTGCTGCATCTGCATGTTAGCTTTCAGTGACTCATGCACAAGGACATCTAGGTCCCTTTGAACATCAACATTTCCCAATTTCTCAGCAATTATAAAAAAACTTTGCTTATCTGTTTTTCCTACCAAAGTGGATAACTTCACATTTATCCACATTATATTTAATCTACCATGTTCTTGCCCACTCACTTAGCCTGTCTATATGGGCACTGCACCTTTGTAAGGACATATTGGCCTTGGAGGGAGTGCAGCGTAGGTTTACTGGAATGATACCCGGACTTCAAGCGTTAAGTTCCGAGGAGAGATTACACAAATTGGGGTTGTATTCTCTGGAGTTTCGAAGGTTAAGGGGTGATCTGATCGAGGTTTATAAGATATTAAGGGGAACTGATCGGGTGGATAGAGAGAAACTATTTCCGCTGGTTGGGGATTCTGGGAGTCGGGGGCACAGTCTAAAAATCAGAGCCAGACTTTTCAGGAGCGAGATTAGAAAACATTTCTACACACAAAGAGTGGTAGAAGTTTGGAACTCTCTTCCGCAAATGGCAATTGATACTAGCTCAATTGCTAAATTTATATCTGAGCTAGATAGCTTTTTAAGTGATTAAGGGATATGGGCCAAAGGCTGGAATATGGAATTAGATCACAGATCAGCCATGATCTTAACAAATGGTGGAGCAGGCAAGAGGGGCTGAATAGCCTACTCCTGTTCCTATCTTCCTATCTCCCATTGAAGCCTCCTTGCGTCCACCGCATAAATAACGCTATTTGCCATTGTTTTGCCCACTCTTTAATCTACCTATGTGCCTATGTAGCTTCCCACTCCCATTTGCACTAAACACTGCCCGTCGTACCTTAGCGTCAGCTTCAAACTTGCATATACACTATCTATTGCTTCATCCAAATCAATATTAAATATGGTGAAAAGTTGAGGCCCCATTACAGATCCGTGGTGAATATCACTTGTCACATTTGAATCCATTGTTAAAGAGCGTCTAGATAGTGAGAGGGAGAGTATCTGTGAAGTGAAGCCTGTGGGAGTCAGTCAGTCTGGATGTGTGAGAGAAATGCTCTGTACTTGTGGGATTAATACAGAATCAAATGCAAAATGTGGATGTTGTAATGTTCTATGCCAGCCAGTGAAGGTCGCTGTGTGAACAAAATTAGCAAGACCCCTGATCGTTCAGTTGGTCAAGCCTCAGACTGATAATTTGAGAGTCGAGGGCTCAAGTCCCTTTTTCGGGAGTTGATTTTCATTCAAGGTTCTCAATTCCAAATCTTCATTAACAGCATAAAATTGAAGCGTTTTTCACTGATCTTTCCTTCTGCCTCACAAAAATTGATGAATGCATGAAGCAACTTTGCAAAAATATTATTCCGCTTTGTATCACAAACGCCTTGAGATAACGTGCAATATTCACTTACCCGTTTTGATTGTTTTTTTTTACTATCTACCAACCTTTAATGATTGTGAACTTGGACTCTCAATTCTTTTTGCTCCTCTACAGCTCCGAGCTTCGTACCATATAGAATATGTTCCGATTTATCTTTCTTCGTTCCGACGTGGATGAATTCGCACTTGCCCACAATAGCCTCCACGTGACATCGTTTTGAGCCCTGACTTAATCTATCTATGGCCCTTTGTAACTTTCTGCTCCCATTTGCACTACTTACTATGCCTCTTAGTGTCTTCTTCAAAGTTCGATATACAACTCTCTATTTCTTCATACAAGTCATTCATAAATATGGTGAAAAGTGAAGGCTCCGCCACAGATCCCTGGGGAACATCACTTGTCACATCTGACACCAGTGTTAAAAGATTGTGTAATTAATGGCTGGGAGATTATTTATGAAGTGAAGCGAGTGGGTGGCAGTCAGTCGAGGTGTGCGAGAGAAATGCGCTGCACGGGCGGAATTGCTGCAGGAGGAAATGCAAAATGTAGCAGGGGAATGTTCCAAGTCAGCCAGTGAAGGGCGCTTTGTGAACAACCAATTTAAGAGCCCGGATAGTTCATTTGGTAAACGAATGGCTCTGTTGGTAAAACATTGTACTTTTAACCTGAAGAGCCGAGGGTTCAAGTTCCTGATCAGGCGTTACGATGAAATCAAGGTACTCAATTCCCATTCTCCATTCAGCACCATAAATGGGAACATTTCTCACTGATCATTCATTCTGCATCAAAAAAATGGATCAATACGTTTCGAAACTTTGCAAGGACTCCTGATTTATTTTTCTCATTCTTGAAAGCTCCAATTGTCCCCCAGCATACAAAGTCTCTTGAGGGATCGGGTTCCAGATTTCGACTACCCTTTGTGTCAAAATGTGCTTTCCGAGATCGATACTGAACGGCCGAGAAGTAATTTGCAGCTCATTGCCCCTTGTTCTTGATTCATCCATCAAAGGAAACATTCTTTCCCGATCTGCCCTCTAAAATCATTTCAATATTTTAAACACATCGATCAGTTCACCTCTCAATCTTTTATACTGAAGGGAATACAAGCCATGTTTGTACAACCTTTCGTCATAATTTAACCTGCTAAATCCAAGTATCATTCTGGTGAATCTGTGCTGCACCCCCTCCAAAGCCAGTAAATACATCCTGAGATTCATTGCCCAGAACGGAACGCAGTACTCCCGATGTGTTTGACCAAGGCTCTATAAAACTGAAGCATAACTTCCGCCTCTTTGTATTGCAACTCCCTTGAGATAACGAGCAACATTTCAATAGAAATTTTGAATGTTATTTGCACCGATCTATTGGTTTTAATGATTGTGAACTTGGATTCCCACATCTCTGTGCTCCACTGCATCTCTTGGCTTCTCACCATTTAGAAAATGCTCCGAATTATCTTTCTTGATTCCAAAGTGGATGACGTCACACTTGCCCACAGTGACCTCGATTTGCCATAGTTTTGTGCCCTCACTCAAACTGTCTATGTCTCTTTGTAATTTTCCGCTCCTATTTCCAATACTCACTGTCCCTCTTCACTTAGTGTCTTCTTCAAACTTTGATATTCAACTCTCCATTGCTTCATCCAAGTTATCAATAAACACAGCGCCATCGCTGGCGAGAGAGTGTAATTACAGCGTGACAGGTTTACATCGGCAGTCTCAGATGTAAATTTGGGCAAGTAATTTAAAATGGGAGTAATAATCGTCACAAATTTGTGAAAGAATCTTGAAAGCGGGAATTGAGGTTTTGTACACAGTAAGTGCACGTACCTATAAGATTTTCAATGTATTAATTGACATATTATTATTGGAAAGGAATCTTTCAATTTGAATAAGTATCAGGTCGTACGGATAAGGTGAGGCAACTGGTAAGATGTGTGTACAATATAAGGAGAAGGCCGATTAGGAACTCCTTCAGCGTCTGCACTTCAGCCCAGCACCTTCTCCCAACCCATCCACAAGCAAACGGTGTACATGTGGAAAAGGGGTCAGACTGGCGGAAAGGGGCAGAATGGGGAGAAAGAGAATCGTGTTTGACTAACTTGATTCAGTTCATTAATGAAGTGATGGCAAGGGTTGATGAGGATACTGCAGTTGCTGTTCTGTATTTTGACTGTCTGAAGGTATTTTAGTAAAGTATCACATAATAGACTTGTGAATAAAATTGAAACCCATTCGAATAAAGGGTCAGTGGCGGCATGGATTCAAAATTGGCGAAGGGACGGAAAGCAGAGCGAAAGGTGAACGGTTGTTTTTCAGAATGGAGTGTAGTACACAGTGGTGTTTCCCAGGGGTCAGTATTAGGGCCACTGCTCTTTTTGATATATTTTAATGACCTTCGGTATGGGAGTTACAATTTTTAAGTTTGCTGATGACACGATACTCGAAATGTAGTAAACAATGTGGAGAATAGTAAAAGACTTCAGGAGGGCACAGACAGACTGGTGAAATGGGCAGACATACAGCAGATGAAATTTAATGCAGAGAAATATGAAGTGATTCATTTTGGTAGGAAGAATGAGAAGAGGCAATCTGAACGAAATCGTACAATTTGAAGTTGAGATGCCGGTGATGGACTGGGGTGGACAAATGTAATGAGTCGCACAACTCCAGGTGATAGTCCAACAGCTTTATTTTAAATCACAAGCTTTCGGAGCTTTGCTCCTTCGCCAGGTGAGTGAAGGGTTGGTAAAGGCACTGCATATATATTCAATGAACAATGCCCGGTGATTACAGATAATCTTTCCAACTGCCTTTTATCACACCTCGGCAGAGAGAGAATCACAGCAATCAAAGGAGTGGATGGTGTTCAGACAGGTTAGTCAGGGAAACATTACATCCAAGAATACTGAATACACAAGGGGTCAGATCACAAAGAGAGAGAGGGAGAGAGAGAGAAAGAGAGAGAGACTCGAAAGGCATGGAGAGAGAGAGAATGACTAGTTGTATTAAAAACAGATAACTTTTTTTCGCTGGTGGGGTTGCATGTACCGTGACATGAGCCCTTGATCCTGGTTGAGGCCGTCCTCATGGGTGCGGAAAAAAGTTATCTGTTTTTGATACAACTGGTCATTCTCTCTCTCTCTCTCTCTCTCTCTCTCTCCCTCTTTCACTCTCTCTCTCCCTCTGTCTTTGTGATCTGACCCCTTGTGTATTCAGTATTCTTGGATGAAATGTTTCCCTGGCTAAACTGTCTGAACACCATTCACTCCTATGATTGCTGTGATTCTATCTCTGCCGAGGTGTGAGAAAGGCCAGTTGGAAAGATTATCTGGAATCACCTTGCATTGTTCTCTGAATATATATGCAGTGCCTTTTCCAACCCTTCACTCACCTGACGAAGGAGCAAAGCTCAGAAAGCGTGTGATTTCAAATAAAGCTGTTGGACTATAATCTGGTGTTGTGCGACTCCTTACTTTAGTACAATTTGAAAGGGTTGCAGGAATATCGGGGACCTGGGGGTACACATTCACATCTTTTAAGGTGGCAGGACAAGTTGAGAATGCTGTTAAAAAGCAGGTGGAATCCTGGGCTTTATTAATCGTGGCGTAGAGTGCAAAAGCAAGGAAGTTTTGTTAAACATTTAAGAAACAATGGTTCGTTCTCAGCTGGAGTATTGCGTTTAATTCTGGGCACTATACGTCAGGAAGGATGTTAAGGCCTTATTGAGGGTGCAGAAGAGATTCACTAGACGAGAACCAGGGATGAGGGACTTCAGTTACGTGTGAAGATTGGATAAGTTGTGATTGTTGCATTTAGAACAGAGAAATTTATGGGGAGATTTGATAGAGGTGTTCAAAATCATGAACAGTTTTGATAGAGTAAATAAGGAGAATCTGTTTCCAGTGGCAGACGCGTCAGTAACCAAAGATCACCAATTTAAAGTGATCGGAAAAAGAGCCAGAGGCGACATGAAGAAATATTTTTTTATTCAGCGAGTTGTGATGGTCAGGAATGCACTGTTTGAAAGGGTAGTGGAAGCAGATTCAATAGTAATTTTCAAAAGGGTATCAGATAGATACGTGAAGGGAAAAAATACAGGGCTATGAGAAAGATCAGAAGAATGGGACTAATTGGATAGCTCTTTCAAAGATGCAGGCACGATAGGCTTAATGGCCTCTTCCTGTGCTGTACATTCTATGATACTATGAGACTATGATTGAGCAGAAGAGGTCAGATTGGGAGAAGGGATAAGATTGGGAGAAGGGTCAGATTTAGGAGAAGGGTCAGATTTAGGAAACGAGATAAGATTGGGGAGAAGGGTTAAGATTGGGGAGAATGGTCAGATTCGAGAGAAGGCATGAGATTGGGATGAAGGGGGCAGATTGGGGAGAAGGGATAAGATCGGGGGAAGGTGTCAGATTGAGGAGGTGGGGTCAGATTGAGGAGAAGAGATAAGATAGGGGAGAACGGTCAGATTGTGGAGAAGTGGTCAAATTGAGACGAAGGGGCAGATTGAGGAGAAGTGGTCAGGTTGAGAAGAAGGGTCACATTTAAGAGAAGGAATCACATTGAGGAGAAGGGATCAAACTGTGCAGAAGAGGTCAGGTTGAGAAGAAGGAGTCAGATTCACCAAAACGCTTCAGATTGGAGAGGACGGGTAAGATGGAAACATAGAATGATACTGCACAGAACGAGACCACTCAGTTTATCGTGCCCGTGCCAGCTCTTTGAAAGAGCTGTCCAATTAGTGCCACCCTCCAGCACGCCACCTCCCACCCCGCCCCGCTCTATTCCCCATACCCCTGGAAAAGTATGGGATAATAAATGAAAGTCAGCATTTACTTGTTAAAGGAAACACACGTTTGACTAACTTGATTGAGTTCTTTAATGAAGTACTGGAGAAGGTTGGTAATGGTAGTGTGGTTGATATTATGTATCTCGACTCTCAAATTGGCTTGGATAAATTACCACATAATAGATTGGTTAGCAAAATTAAACCACATGGGATTAAAGAGGCAGTGGCAGCAAAGATACAAAATTGGCTAAGGGACAGAAAGTAGAGAGTTGTGGTGAACGGTTGTTTATCAGACTGGAGGGAAGTATACACTGGTGTTCCCAAAGGCTCAGTAGTAGGACGAATGCTATCAGTGTTAGATGTTAATAACCTGGGCTTGGGAATAGAGGTTATAATTTCAAAGTTTGCCTCAGACACGAAACTCAGAAATGAAGTAAACAATGTGAAGGATAGTAACAGACTTCAGGTTGACATGGAGAGACTCGTGAAATGGCTGTACACAAGTCAGATAAAATTAACGCAGATAGGTGTGAAGTGATACATTATGGTAGGAAGAATGAGGAGAGGCAATATCAATTAAATGGTTCAATTTTAAAGGGGGTGCATGAGCAGGGAGACCTCGGGGATACACATAAGCACATGTTTGAAGGTGGCAGAGCAAGTTGAGAAGGATGTTAAAAGGATATGGGATCCTTGGCTTTATAAATAGAGGCATAGAGTACGAAAGCAAGAAATTTATGCTGTTAGGATACTATGCAATCCATTAATACAACCCATGTCATGCAGTGCTCATGAGATTGGCACCAATGAATCTCTTTGCTCGCCCACAATTCTTAGCTTCTCGTATCTGCAGTACTGCTTTAAGTTCTGGTCTCCGCACCTCACAAAGGATATATTGGCCTTGGAGGAGGTGCAGAACAGATTCTTCAGAATGATACCAGGGTTAAATTATGAGGTTATGCTGCATGGACAAGGCTTGGATTTCTCCGGGAATAGAAGATTAAGGACAGATTTCGTTGAGGTGTTTAAGATGATTACATCATTTGATAGGGACGAAAAAAACCTCTTTCCTCTGATGAGATCGTCCAGAACAAGGGGGCATCACCTTGAATTTAAGCTAGACTGTTCAGGGGTGATGTCAGGAAGCACTTCTGCTCATAAAGGATAGCGGAAATCTGGAACTCTGTCCCCTAACGGGCTGTTCAGGTTCGGGGTCAATTGAAAATTTGAGAACTGCAATTGATAGATTTTTGTTCGGTAATTATATTCAGGGTTTCTTAAAGCTCGTAGATGGATGTGAGATACAGGTCAGCCAATGATCTAATTGAATGGCAGAGCAGGCTCGTGTGGCAGGAAGGCCTCCTCCTGTTCCAATGCTCCCACTTTCACAACATTTGGAAAATACGCCGATTTACCTGCCTTGGTTCCAAAGTGGATGGCTTCACACTGCCCACAATTCACTCCATTTGTCATAGTTTTGCCCATTCACTTAATCTGCTTCCGTCCCCTTGTAACTTTCTGCTCCTATTTGCACTACTTACTGTCCTTCCTAAATGTGTGTCACATTGAAACTTGGATATACAACTCTTCATTGCTTCATCCAAATTATTAATTGTTACAGTGAAAAGTTAAGGCTCCAGTGCAGATCAATGGGGATCATCATTTGTCACATCTGACGCCACTGTAAAAGAGCTTGTAGTTGGTGGGAGGGTGAGTATTTGTGAAGTGAACCCTGTGGGAGGCAGTCAGTCTGGGTATGCGAGAGAAATGCGCTGTCCAGGCGGGATCACTGCAGTCGGAAATGCAAAATATGGCGGGCGGGGCAAGTAACCTTGCATGTCAGCCAGTGAAGTTCGCTGTGTCCACAGCCAACGTAAGAGCCAGAATAGCTCAGTGGATAAAACAACAGATTTATTTGTACCTGAGAATCCAAGGAGCCCTCGTGGACGTATTCAAAATAATGAGGGGTTTTGGTAGAGCAAATGGGGAGAAACTTTCCTCTGACAAGTGGGTCGGTAAACAAAGGTCATAGATTTAAAATAATTGGCCACAGAACCAGAGCGGAAGTGAGTGGACATTTTTTCAGACGGAGGGTTGTTGAGATCTGGAACACACTCCCTGAAAGAGTGGTGGAAGCAGATTCCACATGAACCTTCAAGAGGGAATTGGACATGTACTTGATGACGGATAATTTGCAGAGTTATGGGAAAAAACTGGGCCGAGGGATAGAATTGGACAGCTTTTTCTCAGGGCCAGCACAGGCACGCCTTGCCGAACGGCGTCCTTCTGTGCTGTCAGCTTGTTTGATTCTATGATCAATGCCCTGATGGGTATGAGAATGTCAGCATTTGTCAACAGCTCCATCCCTTCCGGTTCCCACAATCTTTGATTCAAATGAAGTGTCAAATGAGATCTTTCTCTTCCGACAGCTCAACCCCTTCTCCTTATTGTAAAACCTTATCGTCCAGCTCATACTCTGGTGCAGCTGGTCCGCAATCTCTCGCTGGGAAATCTGTAGCTCTGAGGTCTCTTCCTAAACTCTGTCTCACCTTCCACATCAGCGTGTCTGTTATTAGCTCTCTGTCCACCTTAATGTTCTCACACAGGCTGTGCCCACTTCAAGGCAATAAACGGACGCGCTTGCCTCCTGCTTTCATCTCTCCTCTTGGATGAGAAACATAGAAACATAGAAAATTGGAGCAGGGCCAGGCCATTCGGCCCTTCGAGCCTGTTCCGCCATTCAACATGATCATGGGTGACTCTCTATCTCAATGCCATACTCCAGCCCACTCCCCATACCCCTTGATGCCTTTTGTTTCTAGAAATCTATCCAGCTCCTTCGTTAATATATTCAGTGACTTGGCCTCCACAGCCTTCTATGGTCGAGAATTCCACAGGTTCACCGCCCTGTGAGTGAAGACATTTCTCCTCATCTCAGTCCTAAATGATTTAACCCGTATCCTGAGACTGTGATCAATAGTTCTGGACCCTCACACCCAGCCAGGGGAAATATCCTCTCTGAATCAAGTCGTTCTAGACCTATCAGAATTTAATATGTTTCAATGAGATCCCCTCCCATTCTTCGAAACTCGAGTGAATACAGGCCGAATCGACCCAATCTTTCCTCATACGACATTCCTGCCATCCCATGAAACAATCGGGTGAACCTTCGCTGCACTCCCTCTTTGGCAAATGTCTACTTTCCTCGGTAAGGAGACCAAAACTTCACACAATACACCAGATGCGGTCTCACCAAGGCCCTGTGCAACTGCAGTAAGACATCCTTGCTCCTGCACACAAACCCTCTTGCAACAAAGGCCAACATACCATTTGTCTTCCGAACTGCTTGCCACACCTGCATGTTTGCTTTCAGTGATTGGTGTACACGGATAGCTAAGCCCCTTTGTAAATCAACATTCCCCAATCTATCATCATTTAAATAATGCTCTCCCTTTCCGTTTTTCCTTCCGAAGTGGATAACTTCACATTTATCCACATTATAATGCATCTGACATGAATTTGTCCACTCACTCAACTTGTCCAAATCGCCTTGAAGCATCTTTGCATCCTTCTCACAATTCACGATCCCACCTAGTTTTGTGTCGTCAGCAAACTTGGAAATTATACATTTGGTTCTCTCATCCAAATTATTGATATATATTGTGAATAGCTGGGGCCCAAGCACTGATCCCTGTGGTATCCCACTAGTCACTGCCTGCCACACAGAAAATACCCATTTATTCCTCCTCTCTGTTTCCTGTCTGTTAACCAATTTTCAATCCATGCCAGTACATTACCACCAATCCCATGTGCTTCAATTTTGCACACTAACCTCTTATGTTGGAATTTATCAAAGGCATTCTGAAAATCCAAATAAACCACATCCACTGGTTCTTCCTTCTCTATTCTACCAGTTACAACCTCACAAAACTCCAGTAGGTTTGCAAACACGATTTCCCATTCATAAATACACGTTGACTTTGTCCAATCCCGTTGATATTTTCTAAGTGTCCTGTTATCATATCCTTTAAAATAGACTTCAGCATTTTCCCTGCGACTGATGTTGGACTAACCTTTCTGTAGTTCCCTGTTTTCTCTCTCCCTCCCTTTTCAATAGTGGTTTTACATTTGCCACCCTCCAATCTGCAGAAACCGTTGCATAATCTATAGTATTTTGGAAGATGACAACGAATGCATCCACTGTTTCCATGGCGACCTCTTTTAGTACTCTAGTTTCAGATTTTCAGTACCTGGGGATTTATCGGCTTTCATTCCCATTAATTTCTCGAGCTCTATCTTTTTTAAGAATACTAATTTCCTTTAACTGCTCCTTCTCACTCGTCCCTTGGTTGACGAGCATTTCTGGGAAGTTATTTGTGTCCTCTTCCGTGAAGACAGAACCAAAGTATTTGTTTAATTGCTCTGCCATTTCATTGTTCCCCATTATAAATTCTCCCGTTTATGACAGGAAGGGACCTTCACTAATCGTTTCCTTTTTACGTACTTATAGAAGCTTTTACAGTCCACTTATGTGTTCCTTGCAAGTTTAATTTCATATTTTATTTTTCCCCTCTTAATCAATCTCTTGGTGCCTTTTTGCTGAATTCAAAACTGTTGCCAATCCTCAGGCTTGCTACTTTTTCTGGCAACTTTATATGACTCCTCTTTGGATCTGATACCATCCTGAATTTCTTTTCTTATCCATGGTTGGGCCGCTTTCCCTTTATTGTTTTTGCGCCATAAACGAATGTATAATTGTTGCAATTCATGCATTCGTTCCTTAAATGTTAGCCATTGTCTATCCACCGTCATGCCTTTTATTGAAGCTTCCCAATCTATCATAGCCAACTCACTCCTCATACCTTCGTCGTCTCCTTTGTTTGGATTAAGGACCCTAGTTTCGGATTGGACTACTTCACTTTCAATCTTAATGAAGAATTTTTCAATGTTATCGTCACTATTCCCTAAAGTACCCTGTACAACAAGATAATTAATAAACAGCTTCTCATTGCACAATACCCAATCTAGGATAGCCTGTTGCCTGTTTGGCTCCTCAACGTACTGCTCTAAGAAACCATCTCTTACACACTCCAGGAATTCATCCTCCACAGCATTGTTGCCAATTTGCTTTGGTCAGTCTATATGTAGATTAAAGTCACCCATGATTACTGAAGTACCATTTTTATTTGCATCTCTAATTTCCCCATTGATTCCATCCTCTATATTAACACTACTGTTTGGAGGCCTACAGACAACTCCGAACTACTGTGTTTTCCGCCCCTTGGTGGTTCTTAACTCCACCCAGACTGATTCTACATCTTGATTTTCTGAGCAAATGTCCTTTCTCACTATTGCTCTGATTTCACCCTTTACCATCAACGCCATACCACCTCCTTTTCATTTTTGGCTATCCTTCCGAAATATCGAATATCGTTCGATATTCAGCTCCCAGCCTTGGTCACGCTGCAGCCATGGCTCTTTGATTGCAATTATATCATATCTGTTTACATCTATTTGCGATGTTAATTCATCTGCCTTATGACGAATGCTTCGTGCATTCAGATACAGTGCATTTAGAATTGTCTTTTTAACATTTTAAGACATCTTAACATGTTTTTGATGCTCTGGCCTTTTTTTGTCTTATTTTCATTTTCTCTTACCCGGACCCTATTTGTCACTGCGCTCTTTTGTTTTACGCTCTGTCTTTCCCTTTCCCTGACACAATCTGGTTATCCTAACTCCAATCACTTTCCTGCTCTGCTTCCTTGTCTTTTCTATTTAGCATTCTAGATTTCTCTAGCACTATCTCCCTCCCTAGTTATTCGTTTCGCTAGAACTCTGGTCCCAACATGGTTCAGGTGTAGTCTGTCCCAACAGAAGAGTTCTCTCTTTCCCCAGAACTGGTGCCAGTCCCGCACGAATCGAAACCCCTTTCTCCCACACCAATCTTTGAGACACACATTCATCTCCCTGATCCGATTGACCCTCTGCAAATTTGCTCGTCGCTCAGGTACTAGGCCAGAGATTATTACCTTTGTTGTTCTGCTTTTTAATTTAGTCCCGAGCTGCTCAAACACTCTCAGCAGAACCTTTTTCTTCGTCCTACCTATGTTGTTGGTACCTACGTGGACCACGACAACTGGATCCTCCCCCTCCCACTCCAATTTCTTCCTCAGCCCTGAGGAGATGTCCTTAACCCTGGCACTGGGTAGGTAACATCGCCTTCGGGACTCATGCTCCTGGCTGCTGAGAACAGTGTCAGTTCCCCTAACTATAATGTTGCCTACTACAACCAACTTCCTTTTTACTCCCCACAGTTGAACGGTTTTGCGTACCACCGTGTCGTTGTCAGTTTGCACATCCTCCACACAGCCCCCGCACTTGTCCACAAGAGTTTCAAGAACCTCAAATCTATTGGACAAGCGCACTGATTGAGGCTCCTGCTATACTACCTCCTGGATCCATGTGCCTGCCTCACTCGCAGTCACACTCTTCTGTCCATGACCTCGTGTCAATTCTAAAGTATTTAATCTAAGTGGTGTGGCTGTCTCCTGGAGGATAAGTTCCAGGTAGATTTCTCCCTCCCTGATATCTCGCAATGCCCGCAGCTCGGACTCGAGCTCCTCAATTCGTAGCCGAAGTTCCTTGAGCCGCAGACACTTACCGCAGATGTCATCGCCCTGGACAAAACTGTCCACAAGCTCCCACATATTGCTGCAGCAACGCATCTCCAGTACTCCCATTGTTTTACGTATATAATTAATTAATTTAGTGTTAATCAAATTATTGACCTCGTTTAATGTATTAGATTAATTAAATTAATTTTCTTTTTCAACATTTGGTTATATGCGAAATGTTAACTTAAAACTTAGCCCACAGTCACGACCAATCACTCACCTGCCTCACCAGTGACATCACATTGCAGTTTTCTCTTGTTGCAGGTCTGCTGCTTTTATCCCCGCTCTCGGGCCTCGGTCTGCTGCTGCTTTTATCCTCGCTCTCGGGCCTCGGTCTGCTGCTGCTTTTATCCCCGCTCTCGGGCCTCGGTCTGCTGCTGCTTTTATCCCCGCTCTCGGGCCTCGGTCTGCCGCTGCTTTTATCCCCGCTCTCGGGCCTCGGTCTGCTGCTGCTTTTATCCCCGCTCTCGGGCCTCGGTCTGCTGCTGCTTTTATCCCCGCTCTCGGGTCTCGATCTGCTGCTGCTTTTATCCCCGCTCTCGGGCCTCGGTCTGCTGCTGCTTTTATCCCCGCTCTCGGGCCTCGGTCTGCTGCTGCTTTTATCCCCAATCTCGGTCTGTTGCTGCTGCTCAGGTCCGCTGCCGATCTGCGGAAAAACGTTCGGAAAAAAAGGCAAAGCAGCATATCCTTCCCCCACTGCACCGAACTTCGACAATTACCAAACTCTCAAATTGTTCACTCCGTACCCGCTACTTGACACAAATGTTCCCCTTTCACACTCAATTGCAATAATGGCTCTTTGGTCTCGTGCGCTTCCATAAGGAAGTTTCACGTCATGGTAACAGACAGGAGCTGAGAATGAGCATTACTTCACTCTCGCAGATAATTGTTAATGAACTTTCAGGAACCTGCTCTAATTCCGCAACAGGATCCCTGCTGATGCTCTGTTGCCCCGGTGAACCCCACAAGTAATACTGCAGTTACCTTCAACAGGATTTATTTTCCTTCATTTTATTTTATTTCATATCATTGCCCAACATCAACCATTTTTCAGATTACCAGAAAGGAGGACATTAAAAATACAGAGAATGATTTGAAATTTCGCTTTAGCTATGAGAAAAATCTTTGGTTTGATTTAATTTTATCTAATTTTTAACTCATCTGGGAATCAGTGACCAGGGAGATTTCAGTAGAGTTTTCAGTTCTTCTCTGAATTTCCTCTGGGTAACTGCATAAATGCACGTATTTGTGCAGCAACTCAAATACGCGAGCAGTTTTCCGCTTTCAGTGGCGATATATCCAGGGTCTGAATAATCACCTTGGTAATAAACGGTGCCCGAAATCTTGGTGGTAATAAAACTCACGGGAGCTGTTATCCACAACAGTATAAAACTGCCCGATATAGTGAAGAGTAAAATGATGGATCTCCTTCGGTTCTCCATCTCTGGGTCACTCTGATTGTTAGTGCTGTGACCCCGGAGTTCTCTGCGGGCCCGATTGGCCACTAAAATTCGTCTCACGGTCAAAGAATTAAACAGGGCTATGCAAGTAAAGGGAAGCAATGGTACTGACAGAGTCTGGATCCAGCTGTACACTTCCCATGCAGGTAATGTAAAAACTTCCACTTTTGGCCAGCATCCCCACTGCACATTGTTAATTATTCGTTCAGGTTCATATGAAAACAACATAGGAACTCCCTTCAAATAAGCCAGCACAGTGACCGTTCCGATAACCACGGTTGCCGTTCTATTTGTCCAATACTTCCCTTTAAACTCTTGAAAGCAAATCGACACAAATCGGTCAAATGAAAACGAGACTGTAAACCATACCGACATATCAATTATGACAAAATAAACGTACAGAAGGAATTTACAAACGTCAGTGTAGGACAGGAATGAATATGGAAAGTGATAATTGAATATCTGATGGACTATTACGTTGAAGATGATGACCAGTAGATCTGCTGTTGCCATGGCCACCATGTAGACAGAGACACATTTGGAAAGGCCGCAATTTCCTCGGGAGAGAATCACAATTGTCACTACATTTGCTGTAAGAAAGTGGGAGAAGAGAAAAGTTACTGGCTACACTCACGTGGAATCTCACTGTCGATATTTGAAATGTTTAGTTGTCTTGCTCCTTACGGTGATGAACACGGGCTCCGTTTTAACGGACAGCATTAGCGAGAATGTTAAAACGAATGAAAACATTCCACAAAAAAAAATAGAGGGATAAACATCGCTGGTCCGAGATTTCCAAGAAGTGTCTGGAAACGGGGAGCACCTGGAGAATGAGGATTGGGGGTGGAAAGCGAGTGACCTTGTTGATTTTTGAAAGTCAATAAGTAACCAGATTCTCTGTCATCCATCCAGATATATATTTCGGTGCAGCGTTGCAGGCACTTAACAAATAAGGGGAGATCTTAAGTTTCGGCGCACCTGGGAGTGCCAATCGGGAAATAATGTGCTTCCATCATTGAAATTCGCTCCAAAAAATTAATTAACGGATAGTAACCCCAAAGGGAATATGCTAGTTCTGAGATCCTTTTGGGTCCTTACAATAATTCGTTGGACTCTTCCACCTTCGATTAAAAAAATAAAATTGTTTTTTAATGTGATGTTCACCGGTGATGATTCGTCTCCACCATGACTGGTGGTGACCCTACTCTAACATTAATTATGGTGATCCTGGTCTAACATCACTGGTGGTGATCCGACTCTAACATTAATTATGATGATCCTGGTCTAACATCACTGGTGGTGATCCGACTCTAACATTCTCCGGCATCGGACCACGAGACACCGGACACGACAAAGGCAAACCAAGCCCAGTCGACCCTGCAAAGTCCTGCTCACGAACCTCAGGTGACTTTTGCCAAAATTGGTAGAGATGTCCCACAGACTAGTCAAGCAACAGCCTGACATAGCCATACTCACAGAATCATACCTTTCAGCCAACGTCCCAGACCCTTCCATCATCATCACTGGGTATGTCCTGTCCCACCGGCAGGACAGACCCACCAGAGGTGGCGGTACAGTGATATACAGTCAGTATAGAGAGGCCCTGGGAGTCCTCAACATTGACTCTGGACCCCATGAAATCTCAAGGCATCAGGTCAAACATTGGCAAGGAAACCTCCTGCTGATTACCACCTTCCGCTCTCCCTCAGCTGATTAATCAATCCTCCTCCACTTTGAGCACGACTTGGAGGAAGCACTGAATGCAGAAAAGGCACAGAATGTACTCTGGGTGGGGGACTTCAAAGTCCATCACCAAGAGTGGCTCGGTAGCACCGCTACTGATAGAGCTGGCCGAGTCCTGAAGAAAATATCTGCCAGACTGGGCCTGCGGCAGGTGGTGAGCGAACCAACACGTGGGTAAAACCTATTTAAGCTCGTCCTTACCAATCTATCTGAGGCAAATGCATCTGTCCATGACAGTATTGGTAGGAGTGATCACCGCACAGTACTCGTGGAGACGAAGTCCCGTCTTCGCACTGAGGACACCATCCAACGTGTTGTGTGGCACTACCACCGTGCTAAATGGGATAGATTCAGAACAGATCTCGCAGCTCAAAACACGGCATCCATGAGGCGCTCTGGGACATCAGCAGCAGCAGAATTGTATTCCAGCACAATCTGCAACCTCATGGCCCGGCATATTCCTCACTCTATCAGAACCAACAAGCCAGGCGATCAACCCTGGTTCAATGAGGAGTGTAGAAGAGCAAGGCAGGAGCAGCACCAGGCGCACCTAAAAACCAGGTGCCAACCTGTTGAAGTTACAACTCAGGACTACGTGCATGCTAAAGAGTGGAAACAACATGATACAGACAGAGCAAAGCGATTCCACAAACAACGGATCAGACCAAAGCTCTGCAGTCCTGCCACATCCAGTCGTGAATGGTGGTGGACAATTAAACAACTAACGGGAGGAGGAGGCTCTGTAAACATCCCCATCCTCAATGATTGCGGAGTCCAGCACATGAATGGAAAAGACAAGGCTGAAGCGATTACAACCATCTTCAGACAGAAGTGCACAGTGGATGGCCCATCTCGGCCTCTTCCCGATATCCCGACCTTCACAGAAGCCGGACTTCAGCCAATTCGATTCACTCCACGTGATATCAAGAAAAGGCTGAGTGCACGGGATGCAGCAAAGGCTAAGGGCCCCGACAACATCCCAGCTGTAGTGCTGAAGACTTGTGCTCCAGAACTAGCTGCCCCTCTAGCCAAGCTGTTCCAGTACAGCTACAACACTGGCATCTACCCGACAATGTGGGAAATTGCCCAGGTATGTACAGTCAACAAAAAGCAGGACAAATCCAATCCGGCCAATTAGCGCCCTATCAGTCTACTCTCAATCATCAGCAAAGTGATGGAAGGTGTCGTCGACAGTGCTATCAAGCGGCACTTAATCAGCAATAACCTTCTCACCGATCCTCCGTTTGGGTTCCGCCAGGACCACTCTGCTAGAGACTTCATTACTGCCTTGGTCCAAACATGGACAAAAGAGATGAATTCTAGTGGTGAGGTGAGAGTGACTGCCCTTGACATCAAGGCAGCATTTGACCGAGTGTGGCACCAAGGAGCCCTAGTAAAATTGAAGTCAATAGGAGTCAGGGGGAAAACTCTCCAGTGGCTGGAGTCGTACCTCGCACAAAGGAAGATGGTAGTGGTTGTTGGAGTCCAATCATCTCAGCCCCAGGGCATTGCTGCAGGAGTTCCTCAGGGCAGTGTCCTCGGCCCAATCATCTTCAGCTGCTTCATCCATGACCTTGCCTCCATCATAAGGTCAGAAAATGGGATGTTCGCTGATAATTGCACAGTGTTCTGTTCCATTCGCAACAACTCAAATAATGAAGCCATCCGAGCCCGCGTGAAGCAAGACCTGGACAACATCCTGATTTTGGCTCATAAGTGGCAAGTAACATTCGCGCCAGATAAGTGCCAGGCAATGACCATCTCCAACAAGAGAGATTCCAATCACCTCCCCTTGACATTCAACGGCATTACCATCGCCGAATCCCCCACCATCAACATCCTGGGGGTCACCATTGACCAGAAACTTAACTGGACCAGCCATATCAATACTGTGTCTATGAGAGCAGGTCAGAGGCTGGGTATTGTGCGGCGAGTGACTCACCTCCTGACTCCCCAAAGCCTTTCCACCATCGACAAGGCACAAGTCAGAAGTGTGATGGAATATTCTCCACTTGCCTGGATGACTGCAGCTCCAACAACACTCAAGAAGCTCAACACCATCCAAGATAAAGCAGCCCGCTTGATTGGCATCCCATCCACCACCCTAAACATTCACTCCCTTCACCAGCGGCGCACAGTGGCTGCAGTGTGTACCATCCACAGGATGCACTGCAGCAACTCGCCGAGGCTTCTTCGACAGCACCTCCCAAACCCACGACCTCTACCACCAAGAAGGACAAGAGCAGCAGGCACATGGGAAAAACACCACCTGCACGTTCCCCTACAAGTCACGCACCATTCTGACTTGGAAAATTATCGCCGTTCCATCATCGTCGCTGGGTCAAAATCCTGGAACTCCCTTCCTAACAGCACTGTGGGAGAGCCGTCACCACAAGGACAGCGATTCAAGAAGGCGGCTCACCACCACCTTCTCAAGGGCAATTAGGGATGGGCAATAAACGCCAGCCTCGCCAGCGACGCCCACATGCCATGAACGAATAAAAATAAAAATTGTATAGTTTCCCCCCTGATTCCCATTGACTTCAAATTTACTCGGGCTCCTTCGTGCCACACTCGGTCAAATGCTGCCTTGATGTCAAGGGCAGTCACTCTCACCTCATCTCTCGAATTTCGCTCTTTTTTTCCATATTTGGACCAAGTCTGTAATGAGGTCTGGAGCCGAGTGTTCCTGCCGGAACCCAAACTGAGCATCGGTGAGCAGGTTATTGGTGAGTTAGTGCCGCTTGAAAGGACTGTCGACGACACCTTCCATCAATTTGCTGATAATTGATGGAAGGTGCGAATTGGCCGGATTGGATTTGTCCTGCTTTTTGTGGACTGTACATACCTGGGCAATTTTCAACATTGTCGGTTCGATGCCAGTTTTGCAGCTGCACTGGAACAGCTTGGCTCGAGGCGCAGCTAGTTCTGCAGCACAAGCCTTCAGCACTACAGATGGAATGTTGTTGTGGCCCATAGCCTTTGCTGTATCCAGTGCATGCAGCCCTTTCTTGATATCACGTGGAGTGAATCGAATTGGCTGAAGACTGGCTTCTGTGATGGTGGGGATATCGGGAGGAGGCCGAGATGGATCATCCACTCAACACTTCTGGCTGAAGATGGTTCCAAACGCTTCAGCCTTGTCTTTTGCACTCACGCGCTGGACTCCACCATCATTGAGGATGGGGATGTTTACAGAGCCTCCTCCTCCTCCTAGTTGTTTCATTGTCCACCACCAATCACGACTGGATGTGGCAGGATTGCAGGGATTTTATCTAATCCGTTGGTTGTGGAATCGCTTAGCTCTGTCTATATCATGTTGCTTCCGCTGTTCAGCATGCATGTAGTCCTGAGTTGTCGCTTCACCAGGCTGCTCCTGGCATGATCTTCTACACTCATTGAACCAGGGTGGATCCCCTTGCTTGTTGGTAATGATAGAGTGAGGAATATGCCCGGCCATGAGGTTACAGATTGTGCTGGAATACAATTCTGCTGCTGCTGATGGCCCACAGCGCCTCATGGATGCCCACTTTTGAGCTGCGAGATCTGTTCTGAATCTATCCAATTTAACACAGTGGTAGTGCCACACAACACGTTGGATGGTATCCTCAGTGCGAAGATGGGACTTCGTCGCCACGAGGACTGTGCGGTGGTCACTCCTGCCAATTCTGTAATGGGCAGAGGCATTTGCGACTGGTAGACAAGTATAACAGCGAACGGAGACAGAGGTTATAATTTGGTGTGATTAGTTTAAGAGTACTTCTTAAGATAGGTAGAAGTTAACAAACTTGGAATAACCCGTCTGCGACAAAGCTCAAGACCACGCGTGAATAATTACATGCAATGATGACAGAACCTCCTGTTTGCCAATTGTGTCATTGATTGAACCTCCTTCCTTCCCTGGGAGACACGTGTTAACTTATGGAGCGATGATTCGATGAGCCCTTTCAGCAGAGTGGTTACCTGTTTACACTTGAATCTCTACTCCTTGCGGACTCTTACCTTTCAATTTCCCATTAAAGCCGCTGGTTGGCCTTTTCGAGCAACTTTCAGCTCGAGCAACGTGTGCCAGGAGCATGTTGAATGTATTGAGTGAAACCGATTGGGTAAATCCGAGTCTTGGAGCCCTTCACAAACCAACATCTCATAATCAACCCACACTCTTTTGGTAACACAAACATAGAGTTACACCACATATATTCTAGTAAGAGCGATGATTTCAGGGAGTTATAATAATTGCACATGGCTACACCATAGATATTCCACGAAGAGAGGTGATTTCAGGGAGTCATAATAATTGCTCCTTACTGTTATCTGTGAAGGAGAGGGGAGTTTTTTTATTAATACTAAGTGTATTTTCCGGGTGGTCTGGAATCAAAAATCGGTAGCAAAACAATAACTGAACAAATGGAGGCCTTCAATGAGGAGATGGCTTGGGTACAGAGGAGACACATTCTCACGAGGGGGAAAGGAAGGACATCCAAAGTTAGAGCTCCCTGAACAACTAAATATATAGAGATTACAATGAAACAGAAAAAAGAGCCTTATGACAAATATAAGATGCATAATACACTAGAAAACGAGGCAAAATACAGAAAGTTCAAAGGAGATTGATCAAAAGGGAGAGCATGAGAATAGATTGGTGGATAACATAAAAGGAAACGCAAAAGTCTTTTATAAAGGGGTAGTCAAAGGAAGGGTGTGACCAATTGGAGACAAATAAAGAGATCTTCTTGTGACGTCATAGGCAATGGCTGAGGTACGAAATGAATATTTCACGTTGGTCTTGCTGGAGAAGAGGATGCTGCCATTGTAGCGTTAAAGGAGGATGTAGCAACGATATTGGATGGGATAAAATAGATAAATAGGAGGTAGTTAACAGAGTGGCACTTCTCAAAGCATAAAAGTCACCCGGTCCAGAAGGGATGCATCCTGGGTTACAGGGAGAAGTACGGGTGGAAATTGCAGAGCCTCTGGCCACATCCTCCAATTCTCCTTTGATATGGGAATTGTGCCAGAGGACTGGAGGATTGCAAATATCACAGCTCTGCTCAAAAAAGGTGTGTGCAATGAAGTCTGCAATTACAGGCCAGTCGGAATAATATCAGTGGTGGGGAAACTTTTAGAGGCAATAATCAGGGACAAAATTAATTGGCACTTGGAAAAATAATGAATAATAAATGAAAGTCAGCACGGATATGTTGAAGGGAAATCGTATTTGCCGAACCTGATTGAGTTCTTTGATGAGGTAACGGAGACGGTTGGTGCGGGTACTGCGGTTGATATTGTTTACATTGACTTTCAAAAGGCATTTGATAAAGTATAAGATAATAGACTTCTTACCAAAATTAAAGCCCAGGGGATTAAATGGACAGTCGCAGCGGGGATACAAAATTAGCTCAGGGACAAATCGCGGAGAGTAGTGGTGAACGGTTGTTTTTCAGACTGGAGGGAAGTAAACAGTGGTGTTCCCAAGTGGACAATATTGGGACCGCTGCTCTTTTTGATTATATGTTAATGACCTGGATTTGGGTATGCAGAGTCAATTTCAAAGTTTGATTTATTAATAGGGACATAAAGTACAAAAGCAAGGAAGGAATGAAAAACCTTTATAAACGATTGGTTAGGCCTCAGCTGGAGTATTGTGTCCAATTCTGGCCAACGCAATTTAGGAACGATGTCAAGGTCTTAGAGGCTGCCCAGAAGAGATTAACTGGAATGTTCCCAGGGATAGGTGTTATGTGGAGAGACTGGAGAAGCTGTGGTTGCTCTCTGTAGAACAGAGATTAATAAGAGGAGACTTGATGGATGTGTTCGAAATCATGAACGATTTTGATAGAGTAAATAAGGAGAAACTGTTTCCAGTGGCAGAAGGGTCGGTAACCAGAGGACACAGATTTAAGGTGATCAGCAAAAGATCCAGACGTGACACGAGAAAAAAAGATTTAGGCAGAGAATTGTAACGATCTGGAATGCACTGCATGAAATGCGGTAGAAATAGATTCAATAATAACTTTCTAAATTAGAATTGTCTAAATACGTGCAGGGGGAAATGTAGGGTTAAAGGGGAAAGAGCAGAGGAATGGAACCAATGGGATGGCTCTTTCAAAGACCCAGGGCAGACACGATGGGCCATATGACCTCCTCCTGTGCTGTAGCATGCTCTGATACTACGATACTATGATTTTAATGATCAGAAGATATGATGAAAAATCTACTCTCCCCCAACATTAAAAAGTTTTAAAATGGAGGAGATTTATTTTACATTGATCACCTGGCTATTAAACCTCGCCTGGGCTGAGTGCAGACCGGAAAATTTAGCGGGGTGCATCTGACGCTGATGAGAGAGCCCGGCAGATTTTCCTTCTATTAAAATTAATATTTGTTGTTTGTGCACTCGGGAAATTGGTATATGCCTTTAATACAATTAATATTTTTCTGATTGACAACATGGCCATTCACAGAGGGCGGCACAGTTTGTTGTTTGTTAGACATGTCTTCCCTGCTCAATACTTTACTGGACGCAACAGGAGTGTGGAGAGAGTGTTATGCTGCATTACTGAATCGATAGTTAAACGTAATAAATTGTACTGAGACACTGCTGCATTCCAGGAGTTGTATTGCACCCCTGCGGGTGCCACAAACTGAACTGGTGCATTCTGGGAGTCTGCTACTTTGCTGAGAAACTTGATGGCAAAATTGCTACGGATTATAAGGAGCCGGCTGCAGAGAGAGGCAAGGCTAACGTTAAAAGTACCGGAGACATTTCTCCAGGCAATTGCTGATGTTCCGGGGATGTTTCATCTCTATTCCAGTATTATTTTAACAGCACCGAATATTGGGGCCTGTCCATAACAGGCAGTGATGGAACCGAATATTGGGCCGGCCGTTTAACCGGTGGCGTTGGAATGTTCTTTCACAGGCGTCGATGGGACTGAACATTGGCCGAGCCTATATCAGGCGGCGATGGGAATGAATATTGAGTCATGCCTGTAACAGGGGGCGATGGGGCTGAATATTGAGCTAAGCCTATAACAGGAGGCGATGGGACTGAATGTTGTGACATGCCCATAATAGGCAGCGATATGAATTTACTGCCTGAGATGAATTTCTACGCACTCCAATGATAAAGCATCTTTCACCGCCTCAGGACTCCCTGAAGCTCCTCACAGAAAAGGAAGGACGTTTGAAGTGTTCTCACCGTTATAATGTCTGAAATGTGGAAGTCAATCTGTGCACAGCAAGGTCCCGAAAACAGCAATGTGATAAATGACAAGGCAGGTTTAAATTGGGCATTGGCGGGTCACAAAACGGGCGGGATTCCATCGATCACCTGTTATACGCTCGGTCTGATATTCATTCCATTGACTTCACTGGAACAGAATATCGGCGTGTCCTATAACCATCGGCAAATGCGATTCCATCTGTTTTGCTTCCCTGCCGGTGTCCAATTTCATCCCCAAGAATCTGTTATAATTCTGTTTGTTGAGGGATAAATACTGACCAGGAAACCGGAAGATTCGAGATACCATCCAAGGACGAATCGTGTAACTGTTAGGAACTCTTCACCAAACTCTGAGCTCGATTAATGTTCTTCTCGTGGACCGTGACCCATTATAGACAGTCAATGTAAGAGCTGTAACCTGAACTATCACCAGCCCTGCTCCCCTTGTGTTCTGGTCGGGAAATTCCAGCACGAGGAGGAACACAACGTCATCATGAGAACTACAGACATCCTTTAGATGGAAGGCACCGAGTTAAAAATACGAAGCGGCAGTCCAAAATTAAACACATGCAAAGCAATAAATTTAAACTAAATTTAAACCAACACAGCAATCAATATATGTGGTGCCATCAATCACAGAACGTGCGTAAAGATCGAGCGGACACAGCGCTCGCTGTATTCCATGTGTAACGGGTATACTGAATAGAACAGTGGAAGCAGTAAGAGACATCTCCTCTGATGATCTTACACACGCTGCAGAGTGAACGGTGGATTTGACCATTCCCAGGGGCAGCCTCTCCTCGACATCTTCCAATCTGTAACCCAGATACTGCAGAATAAATTGGGAAACAGTCTCATCTGAGACACAGAACCTGGCGGGCGGACTAATTGTTAGTTAATTGTCTCAAGTCTTCATCTGTTGTCTTTGTATCGAGCAACGCTTTCAAACCAAGGCCTGAATCGGTACCGAGCGGAGTTCCGGATACACAGTCTTGCACTGGAGATGCCCGGACAACACCAGTTAATAAAAGGGCAGGGATATTCCATGTTACTGTCGGTGGACCAAAATACACAGCAGATTATTCCATCTCAATATCTGAGAGTATTGATTGCAGATCCTGGCCTGAATTGTCCCGATTATTAAAGTTATTATGAATTGTTAATTCTTACACTATTTCACCAGTTTTACCGGGTTGCTGATTCAAGTTAATAGCAGTCATAAATTACATTTAGTAACAACAAATAACGACTTTATCTTAATGTTGCTGGGAGCCTGCAGCTATTTCACATTAACCGAGATGTCAGAAAAAACAGGTAAAACCACGGAACAACAATTAACACTGAAAAATGGTGAAACCCCGCAAGACTGCGACCGAGACAGCGACTCTGCTTCTTATTCCCTGGAGAAGGTGTGAATCGGCCGTTTCAGCTGACATTGGTCCAAGAAACATTTTCATCAAACCACCGAGAAAAAGTAAATTCACCAGGAGTTCTAAAGAACCGAATCTTTATCTAAAACTGATGGATTTCCCGTCTATTGCACGATAGAATTGAATTACCGTCCTTGCTCTGTGATATTAAACTCGTTGATCAAACATTCTATTCCTCTATTAAATTTCACTTCATCGGTTTTCATAGTTAAAGGGAATGTTGTTATTTAGCAGCAGCCACTCATCCAACGAACTGTGGAAACCCACGGTCAATGTTACATTAAATGCTACAAAGAGGAACAAATATAGTCGTGTAGTTGTGAGTTTTTACAAGAAGCATGTTGCATAGCTTGAAGCAGAGCGATCCACAGTCTAATATCGATTTGGTGCTTGAACTGAATTCTGATGTTCGTATTTCTTTCATTTTTAACCAATCTGAGAATCATTGTCCAGGGAGATTTCAGCACTTTCTTCAGCTCTTCTCTGAGTTTCCTTTGTGTCGCTGCATAAGTGTGTTTGGGCAGGAACTCAAAAACTTCAGCATAGCTCCTGTTTCAGTCGCGATATTTGCTGGGTTTGTGCGGTCACCTCGGATTTCATTCATGTTTTCAGTCTGTTACTTACAAAACTCACGTCATCTGTCAGCCGTAAAAGTATAACATTGTTCGAGATAGTGAAGAGTAAAATGATGGATTTCTTTCGTTTCTCCATCTCTGGATCAGTCTGATTCTCACTTCTGTTATCCCGGAGTTCACTGCGGGCTCTACTGGCCACTAAAATCCGTCTGACCGTCAAAATATTAAAAAAGGCATTTAAAGTAAAAGGTAGCCAAACGCGCAAGATGCCGTGAAACCAGCCGTACGCTGTAACTCGAGGTGAGGAGAGAATAGCCGCACTTACCCGGCAGCCCCACTGCACTTTTTAAATTATTCGTTCAGGTTCAAATACAAACAAAAGGGGGAAGTTCTTTAAAAATGTAAGAAAAGAGAACTTTGTTGTAACCGCGGCCGCAGTTCTCTCGGTGCAATACGTGGTTTGAAACTTCTGGCAGCAGAGAGCGACAAAACGGTCAAATGTGAAGGAGACGGTGAACCAAACAGACAAATCGAGAGTGACAGCAATCATGTATAGCATGAACCTACACACGGGAGTGTGGGAGAGGAATGAAAGTGGGAAGTGATAACTGAAAATATAATATATTATTATATTGATGATCCTGAGCAGTAGATGCGCTGTTGCCATGGCCACCATGTAGACAGAGATACACTTGGAAAGGCCGCAGTTTCCTCGTGAGAGAATGATGTGGAGATGCCGGTGATGGACTTGGGTGGACAAATGTAAGGAATCTTACAACACCAGATTATGGTCCAACAGTTTTATTTGAAAATCACAAGCTTTCGGAGGTGAGTGCGGGTTTCCATGAAAGAGTACCGCATTTATAGTCAGAGACCAATGCCTGGTGCTTACAGATAACCTTTGCAACTTCACGTTGTCAAGGCAATCAAAGGAGTCGAATAGTGTTCAGACAGAAATACATTACATACAGGACTACTGAATATACAAACGGTCAGAACCCAAAGACAGAGAGAGAGTGACATCCGAATGGAAGAAAAAGAGAGAGAATGTCTCTCTGTGTGAACACTATTCGACTCATTTGATTACCTTGACAACGGGCAGTTAGAAAGATTATCTGTAATCACCAGGCATTGTTTTCTGACTATATATGCGGTACCTTTCATGGAAACCCACACTCACCTGACGAAGGAGAAAGCCTCCGAAAGCTTGTGATTTTCAAATAAAACTGTTGGACTATAACCTGGTGTTGTAAGATTCCTTACATTCGTGAGAGAATCGCAATTGTCACCAAGTTCGCTGTAAGAAAGAGAGAGGAGAGAAATAATATTCCAGTGTCTGATTGAAATACTGTATACAGTATATGGAGATACCCGTTGAAAGCATTTTACTCCATTCAGTGTGATTATCAACACGGAGCAGAGTGAGAACATGATTAATATTGGAGCCATTAAGGGCGACCTACCCACATATGATAATGAACCGTTGCAGCGCTCACTCTGCTCGGGGTGAGAAGACGGCCTGGAAATCCAATAAAATCCCCGTGTCATAGCTGCAAAGAACATTGTAACTTCAGTAAAATGATCGGAATAAGGGGAACGCAGGAAGTGCGGACCAACTGTTCACTGGTTGGTCCTAGTCAATGCGAACTGTATAATGCTGACATCCGGGAAACATGTTCCCTTATCCAACAAGGGGCAGGCGACAGTCACCGGACTGTCAACGTGTGTAGGAGAGGGAAGCAGAAACACCAAACATTCAGTAACAAAGAGCAGAACACAGCTTTCAGGCAGTCAACCGTCAGCGGGCGAGCGGGGCTTTCCCCGCAGGACGTCATTAACTCATCAATGACACAGCCCTTCACTCCCGAATACATCCACCATCTCTTCACCCCGCTGGCAGCACTCAGACTTCTGTGGCATGAGGTGGATTCACGCCCCACTCTCGGAATCCAGGCCGACACTTTAGTGACAATTGGGAGCTCAAATTTGCCGGTGAAAAGGTTCAAATGTAACGAGTTGTGGGGAATTATCCCAGGAGTAAAGACACACACCTGCCAGCGGTGGAGCTTCGCACACAGCGAGAGGCTCCTGGGTAAACGGGGGGCCGTGAACCAGGGGTTATCACTTAATCTGCCCCCTGTGTGTTAGGTCCCGTTCGGGGAGAAAACTTCCGAAATTTCCCCAAAATCTGTTGGCCCAGTTACACCTGAAATAAATGTACAGCCAGTTAAACGGGGAATAAATTGAGAGAACCCCTCCCCTATAAACTATGAGTTCAGGGACACTTAACCTGAAATAAATGTAGAGCCAGTTTAATGGGGAATAAATTGAGAGACTCCCCTCCCCTGTGAACTACGAGTGCAGGGAGATTTCAAACTTGTAACGGGAAAGAATAAACTGCTGCTTCCTAATGTCAGGAGGACATAGACAGACTGGTCAAATGGGCAGAAACATGACAGATGAAACTTAACGCAGAGAAGTGTCAAGTGATGCATTTTGGTAGGAAAGATGAGGAGAGTCAATATAAACCAAATGGTACAATTTTAAAGGGGGTGCAGGAACAGAGAAACTTGGGGGTGCACGTGCACAAATGTTTGACGGTGGCAGGAAAAGTTGAGAAGGCTGTTAAAAAGTAGATGGGATCCTGGGCTTTATTAATAGAGACACAGTGTACAAAAGCAAGGAAGTTATGCTGAACCTTTATAAAACACTGGTTAGGCCTTAGCTGCAGTATTGTGTTCAATTCCAGGCACCACACTTTAGGAACGATGTCAAGGACTCAGAGAGGGTGCAGAAGAATTTTTCCAGGATGGTGCCGGGGATGAGGGACTTCAGTTATGTGCAGAGACTGGAGGAGATGAGGTTGTTCTCCTTAGAGCAGAGAACGAATTCACAGAGGTGTTCAAAATCAAGAAGGGTTTTGATAGATTAAATGAGGAAAAACTGTTTCCAGTGGCAGATATGTCGGTAACCAAAGGACACAGGTTTAAGGTGATCAGTAAAAGAACCAGAGGCGAGATGAGGAAACATTTTTTTACACAACGATTTTTATGATCTGGAATGCGCTGCCTGAAAAGGCGTTGGAAGCAGATTCGATTGTAACTTTCAAAAGGGAATTGGATCAACACATTAAGGGAAATACAAATTACAGGACGACGGGGAAAGAACGGGAATGCGGACTAATTTGACAGCTCTTTCAAAGAGCTGGACCAGGCACGATGGCCCAAATGGCCACCTCCTGTGCCGAACCTAATATGTTACGGTGATAACTTACCCCGAGATATTATACAGATTAATATAACTCGCAGAATATAAAAGTACAGGGAATCACCTCTTTATCATTTAATTCAGGGAAAATCGGCCCATTTCCATAACATCGGGGATTGAGGCAGCAGCAGAAATGAAACAAGGATGGGGAGGGAGGGGGAATATAGTTTTGAAATAGAGGATCAGCCATGATCGTGTTGAATGGCGGAGCAGGCCCGAAGTGCCGAATGACCGACTCGTGCTCCTATTTTCTATGTTTCTATCTTTCCCCAAACATGACGCGGCTGGTGACTGATCATCAGGGAGTGACACCGGACTGAGGGATTTTAAAAGGCTTCCCAAAGCCACCACTATATTAATACATTCACTGAGAGTCCCTGTATATATGGGGAGTTGGATTGAGTGAGATTTATTGTCAGTGACAGGAAAACCTGGTTATTAATTTCTTGATGTTTTTTCAGTGTTTCTTGTGATATCTGAGAGAGAAAATTTGTATCTGATCCAGGTTTTGATTCAGTTTATTTCTGTCTGTTTGTGTTTATAATGAGTTACAATCAACTGGGAGATTCTGAAGTGAAACTGCAGTCTGCGGCTCTGAGGATCCCGGACAGTAAAATACAGAAACTGGCGGAAGTACCAGACTGTGTGAGTTTGTGTTTATAATGGGATGTCGAACACCATACATTAATATTGTTATCAGTAATAGTGATAATAAACACTGTACATTATTATTAGTAACAACAATAGTGTCATTAATTAACACCAGGGATTTATCCTGATTCCTGTTATTTTTCTCTCTCTGCTCCCCAGTCTGAACGATGTCAGTCTCACAGATTCTTGTACCGAGGATCTCGCCTCCACTCTCAGGACAAACCAGTCACTGACGGGTCTGACCCTGAAATCAAACTCCTTCACAGACCGATCTGTCCCCGCTCTCTGCCACCTCACACTGACCTGCAGGAGTCTGGAGCACATCTGGTGAGTGTTTATGTTAAAGTTTAATGTAATAAATACAATACGATTGGATTCAGTTCATTTAATGAGTAATATTTGTCTGTAATTATTATTGAAATCCAGTCTCCCTGTTATTTCCACAGTTGTGCAATCTGTTTATTTCCTGTTTAATCTTTAATCTGCTGCGGGGGAATTAGTTCAGTTCAACCGGAAAGGGGCTCCTGGAGTCACGGCGGGAATCCAGACCCAGACTGAGTGTGGCAGTGTGAACATTTCAATTTATGAACGCTATTGGTCTCATTGTTTGAACATTTTTGGCCGATTTTCTGTCCCTCCCCTTTAAACGGCCACACTCCATGTTTCAATCCGAACGGCTCTTGAACAGTTTTCAACTCGTGCCGAGCGAGCGTCATCTCCCGTTGTGACGTCAGAGGCCCAGCAACAGGGTCACGAGACTCAGCCGCCCGGTCCCACGTCGCAGATTCTGCAGGATATCCGGGTCTGGATGTTCCCCAATGGGGCACTGGGGAAATGTACAGACAGGAAGGGCCCAGGGTGGGGCTCAGTCTGGGCCTCAGTGGGACTCACTGGGTAAATGCACGGGCAGGAAGGGCCCAGGATGGTGCTCAGTCTGGGCTTCAGTGGGACTCACTGGGGAAATGCACAGACAGGAACATCCCATGGTGGGGCGCATTCTATGCTTCAGTGGGACTCACTGGGTAAATGCACAGACAGGAAGGACCCAGGGTGGGGCTCAGTCTGGGCCTCAGTGGGACTCACTGGGTAAATGCACGGGCAGGAAGGGCCCAGGGTGGGGCTAAGTCTGGGCCTCAGTGGGACTCACTGGGGAAATGCACAGACAGGAAGAGCCCAGGATGGTGCTCAGTCTGCGTTTCAGTGGGACTCACTGGATAAATGTAAAGACAGGAAGGGCCCAGCGTGGGGCGCAGTCTGTTCTTCAGTGGGACTCAATGGTTTTCTGCACAGACAGGAAGGGCCCAGGGTAAGGCTCAGTCTGTGCGGGTGATCGTGAGCATCAGTAATGTTTCAGGACCCTGAACTTTCCGTTTCTCTGGCACCAATACGCGGGCAGATACTGTAGTCACCACGGGAATGAAACCCCATGTACTTACAGCGGACTGAATTTTCCAAACCGAATCAACTGAGAATGCAACCTGCGACCCTGAGATGGTGAGAAGACCGAATAGACCCGCAAAATGTCCTGAGGAAACTGAGGGGCAGATGAATGGGCTTGTCACCCGCACTCACCTGGCTTTGTATGATAACTTACGTGTTGAAATGATTCCGACTTTGTTAAACTTCACCTCGGTATCGCTGCATTATGGATTATATAATTGTACTTCTGAGAATTGCTTCATGTGATGTTGAATTAAATGCTGCATTATCTTAACATTCGCAAATCGGGGCTTCTTACCTGTTTAAAATTTGACAATAGTTTCAGATGATTTGGGGCCGAAGGCCTCCGATCATTCCCTTTCCCAGGTAAAGCTGAGTGTGGATCAAAAGCAGGTATCCTGAGGCAAACTCCAGAGAAAGGTGGTTGGATAAGTCTTTCGCCCCTATATCCGGGCTGAATCATAGAATGAGAGAATGATACTGCTCAGAAGGAGGCCTTTCGGCCCATCGTGCCTTTGCCTGCTCTTTGAGCGAGCTGCGCATTTAGTGCCATTCCCCCGCCCTTTCCCCATAACCCTGCATTTTGCTCCCCTTCACATATTTATCAAATTCCCTTTTGAAAGTTATTATTAAATCTGCTTCTACCATCATTATCAGCAGTGCATTGCAAATCATAACAATTCGCTGCTTAAAGATAGTTCTCCTCATCTCCTCCTCGGGTTCTTTTGCCAATTACCTTCAATCTGTTTCCTCTGGATTCCTAACCTTCTGCCACTTGAATCAGTTTCTCCTTATTCCATCTATCAAATCCCTTCATGATTTTGAACACTTCTATCAAATCTCCGCTTAACCTTCTCTGCTCTAAGTAGGTCAACTCATCTGCAAGTCAGGATGAGATCACCATTTTTATAGAATCATAGAATCTTACAGCACAGAATGAGGTCATTCGGCCCGTCGCGCCTGTGCCGGCTCTTTGAAAGAGCTGTCCAATGTCGTCCCACATCCCGCTTTTCCCCCATTATCCTGCAAATTAGCCCTTTTCAAGTGCATGGCCAATTGTCTTTTGAAATTTCCCATGGAATCTGATTCCACCACCCTTTCAGGAAGTATGTTCCAGATCTTAACAACATACGTGCAGGGTTATGGTGAAAGGGCAGGTCTGTCAAAGAGCAGGCATGGGCCCGATGGGCCGAACGGCCTCCTTCTCTGTGGTATAATTCTGTGTGAAAATATCCTTCCTCATTTCGCTACTGACCCACTTGCCAAAGGAAGCTGTTTCTCCCTACTTGCTCCAACAGAACTCCTCATACGTCTCCCCTTATCCCTCTCTGCGCTAAGAAGAACAAACCTGACTTCTACAATCTCTCCACATAACTGAAGCCCCTCATCCCTGGTATCATCGTGGTAAACTTCCTGTGTACCCTCTCAAGGCCTTGACATTCTTCCTAAAGTGTCGTGCCCAGAATGTTGCACAATACTTCAGCCGAGGCCTAACCAGTGATTTTAAAGGTTTATGTATTCAGTGCCCCTATTTACAAAGCCAAGCATCCCACAGCCTTTCTTAACCGCCTTATCCACTTGCCCTGCCACCTTCAAAGATTGGTGAATATGCACCCCGAGACCCCTCTGCTCTTGCACCCCACTGAAAATAGTACCGTTTAGAATAAACTGTCTTTCCATGTTAATCCTCCCGAAGTGCATCACTTAACAATTATTCGCATTAAATTGCATCTGCTATGTATTTGCCCATTTCACCAGTCTGTCTAGAGCCTCCTGAAGTCTGCTACTATCCTGGTCACTATTTACTACGTTGCCAAGTTTTGTATCATCCGCAAACGGAGAAATTGTACTCCCTATACTCAAGTCCAGGTCATTTGGTCCGAATATCGATGCGTGGGCGATAAGACGGCAAACTTCTCTCACGTCAGAAAAGCATCCATTCACCATTGCTCTCTGTCTCCTGTCCCTTTGTCAATTACATACTCAAGTTACCACCGTCCATTTAATACCATGTACTCTAATTTCCGAATAATTCCGTTATGTGGCACTTTATCAAGCCCCTTTTGAATGTCCATATATACAACGTCTATTACCTTCATTAACCCTCTCTGTTACTTCATCAAATAACTTAATCAGGTTAGTCAGACACGATTTCCCTTTAGCAAATCCGTTCTGCCTATCCTATATTAACCCATGCTTCTCCAAGTGAGAATTAATTGTGTCCTTGACAATGGTCTATAGAAGTTTCCCATCTTTGACGTTAGACTGATTCGCCTGTAGTGAACAGGTTTATGCCTCCCCACTTTTGAGCAGGGTGTAACATTTGGAATCCTCCAGTCCTCTGCCACCACTCCCATATCCAAGGAGAATGAAAGATTGTGGTCAGGGATTCTGCTCCCTTCACCTTCAGCAAACCTAGATTGCATCCCATCTGAACCGGGTGATTTGTTAACTTTGAGTTATACCAACTTATTTAGCGCGTCATTTCTATCTATTTTTATCCAACCAATAACTCTACTGCCCCCTCCTCTACTGCGACATTAACTTCATTCTCTTCTTTTGTGAAGACAGATTAATAGTCGTCATTCCGTACCTCAGTCACGCCCTCTGCCTCCATGGTAAGATGACCTTTTTAGTCTCGACCGATACACTGAATTTTTAAATTTGATATAACTCTCTTCTTCACATGGAGGTAGGAAAGTAAGTTGTGAAGAGGACATAATGAGTCTGCAAGGGGATATAGAAAGGTTAAGTTAGTGGGCAAAAAATTTGCAGATGGAGTATAATGTGGGAAAATGTGAACTTGGCCACTTTGACAGAAGGATTAGAAAAGCAGTATATTATTTAAATGGAGAGAGATTGTAGAACACTAAGGTACAGAGGGATCTAGGTGTCCTGGTACATGAATCAAAAAAAAAGTTAGTATGCAGATAAAGCAATTGATTAGGAAGGCAAATGGAATGTTTTCATTTATTGCAAGGGGAATGAAACATAAATGCAGATATGTGTTGCTACATTTGTAGAGGGCTTTGGTGAGACTATATCTCGATTACTGTGTGTAGTTTAGATCTGCTTATTTAATAAAGGGCATTATTGATTTGGATGCGTTTCACAGAACTGATGCCTGGGATGAGGCGATTATATTATGAGGAAAAGTTGGACAAGTTGGGCGTGTTTAAAGTGGAATTTAGAAGAATGAGAGGTGATCTTATTGAAACATAGAAGATCCTGAGGGCACTAGAAGGAGTAGATGCTGAGAGGATGTTTCCCCCTGTTGGGGAGACTAGACGTAGGGGACACAGTTCAAAAATAAGGGGTGACCAATTGAAGACGGAGAAGAGGAGAAATGATTTTCTCTCAGAACGTCGAGAGACCGTGGACCTCCCTTCCCCAGAGAGCGGTGGAGCCAGCGTCATTAAATATTTTTTAGGCTGATTAGATAGATTTCTGATTAACAAGGGAGTCAAACTTTATACTAGGGAGACGGGAAAGTAGCTTTCAGGTCACGATCAGATCAGCCATGATCTTATCAAATGACAGAGCAGGCTCGAGGAACCGAATGGCCGAATCCTGCCCTTAATTCGTATATTCGTATGTATGTATTCGTACAACTCTCGGCAGATTTGTTCAGACTCTCTTATATTCTACCAGATTCTCTTTGCCTTCATGTTTAGTAATATTTACCTCGCAGATGTAGACGGGTACATTAACGATTGCTAGAGTACATCCAGGACAGAGAGTACGGGGTTATGTCAGATTGTACGACTATACCAGCGAGTTACATTTGTCACTTAAATAAAGGGCAAAAATGAATTGATAACAATGCATTTGGTGCTTAATGTGTTGCTTTATGATATCAGGGTCCCTGAGAGCTGGACGGAACTTAATGAATCGTCGGTGAATAAATGTGTTATGGGCACGAAGGTGAGAGTGAATAATGGCTGTGCTCCTGGAAGTACAAATATTTTCCAATAGTACAGCTGTACGGGTCAGAGAAAACATATGGAAAGGTGGATTTGGAATTACAGACTTTCCAATCTCGGGTCCATTCTAGAGATCTTGTACCAAGGAACCGCGGTCATTGCGGCAGATCAGGTGATCGCACGTTCAAAGAGCCAATGGAAGTGATGGTGACAATTAAAACCATCCCAAAGAATTAACTGGACAGCTGACCAGTGAACTCCTGGTGAAAGAGGGCAGCTAGTCGGAGCCTGAACTCCTAATATAAAAATAATACCGATTTAATAGGATTTGATTCCAGAACTTATTGTTGACTGATTTAAACCCATGGGGCTGCCGACTCATGAGTGAAACTGTCAGAAACGCCTTGATAGTTGTGACTGCTCCCGTGAGTGGGAACATTGGATCCCAGCAGAATATCCGACTGTCGTTTCCAACAGACAATGGAGGGAGTGCAAGGTACTGGAAGATTCTTTCGCGGCTCCTTAACGAGCGATAACATCTCCATCATGGTGGACAAACTGGGCAAGCCAAGAGCTTCAGTACCCATGGACATAGTTATTTGAGTCTGTCCATTGCAGAAAGGGAGCGTGAGGTTCAGTGCTGATTGATGCAAATTCAGCGCTTGGATCAATTGGTCACAGACCCATTTCCCCGAATTCACTGAAATCTGGTCACTCTGAGCAAAGCCGATCCGCACCCTGCCATTGCCCGTGATACTGACAGGGGAATGCTCGCCTTTACAATGAACTCTGGTCACTCTGAGCAAAGCCGAGCCGCACCCCGCCATCGCCCGTGATACCGACAGGGGAATGCTCGCCTTTACAATGAACTCTGGTCACTACGAGCAAAGCCGAGCCGCACCCTGCCATCGCCCGTGATACCGACAGGGGAATGTTCACCTTTACGGCCGTGAACAAAGGGCTGCGTCCGATGGTCTTTTTGAGTTGACTTGGCTCCAGTCAAAGGGCTTCGTCTGATGGTCATTTTCTGTAATAATCTGAATCTACCCAGAAAGCACTGGACAGTAATTTTCAAACTATAACACTGTGATTGGACGGCATTGTAGCATCGACCAAAGGCAGCATTTGGGCCTCAGCAACAGACTCACTGAGCATCCCAGTACAACATGGTTTCATCCTCCACACGAGTGCCGTTGTGTTCTCTCTAAGGGGCAGGGGGCGGATTTCTTGATGCTTTTGCCGGGTGAAGAGTATTTTCTGTCGGGTGGGCTGATAATATTAAGGATTGACGCTGAATTTAGGAAATAAGGAAGCAAAGGAGAAGAAACTCACTAATCCCAGCACAGCATCTAACCTCTGTGCTCTGAAAGGGAGACACGGGACAGGCACCAGGATGTTATTCGTGTAGAACGATAACCGATGTAACCGTAGTGTCGTTGGGCCGAATGCTGCTGTGAGTGGCGAACAAACGGCGCCAATTGTCCATCAACTTCGATGAGCATCTCTCCGTCAAAATGCGATCAAAGGGACAGCCATTCAGCACAGCGCCCTCTACAGGGCATCGGGTACCTACGTGAACAGTTGTGTGCATTTCCTTAACCAATCAGATTCAAGAATCGTTGGTCACAGCGCAGTCAGAACCAGAAAGCGGAAGTTCGAATAGTGAATTCAAATTTCAAATCAGGTGCAGAAAGCGAAATAAAGAGAGGGAAAGAAAGATTGAATTACGAGACAGAACGAAAAAGTTAAAAATCACGGGTTTTTCAAGTGGCCAACAATAACTCAAATCCGAAGGAATGAGACTCCACACTTGTAGAAGTTAATTTTCAGTGCCAGAGACGTTGTTTCGCAATAATTAAAACTTGACACGCCGTCAAAATGTTACTTAGCCTTGAAAGGACTTGACTTACTTTTTTTTGGCCAGTTTTTTCAATATCTGCGACGGCAGTGCAGAAAATTAACACCGTTCGAAAAATATGAATGGGGAGCAAACCGGCGAGATGCGGTTTTCCCGCCGCTTTTGGAGGAGCATCTCATGTCATTGAGTAACTTTTGGATTTCCACGTTTAAGGCAAATGCGCGGTCAGCGGAAGTTGCTTCCAATTTCACGTAAATAATGGTGAACGCTGTTTGTCTCACTTATATTTTTAAAGCAAAATCCAGCCCAATGGGTTCTGTTTGATTCTAAAAACACTAAACGGAGGCAGCTCCAGAGTGTCTGAGAATAGAGCAGGCCGCTCCTTTACACAAGAACCAGAGGCGACAAAAGGAAACATTTTTTACGCAGCGAGTTATAATGAACTGGAACGCATTGCCTGAAAGGGCGGGGGAAACAGATTCAGTAAAAACTTTCAAAAGCTAATTGAATAAATACTTGAAGGGAAAAAAAAACAGGGCTATTGAGAAAGAGAGCGGAGTGGGACTCATTGGATACCTATTGAATGAGCCGGCATAGGAACGATGGGCCAAATGGCCTCCTTCTGTGCTGAATCATGCTCTGATACGATGGCACATTGTGGAAACACATTCTCTTTGCTGAAGTTTAATTAACATCATTGTCGTTTGTTTAATAGAAAGATGTTGGTCTGAAAGATTAGAACATTTTATATTCCCAACTGTCAATGTTGTATTATTGGAGAAGAGAAAATTGGAAGGATGATTAAAAATGTTCTTTGATAAAGAGTTTGGATCTTTGTTACAGGCAGTTCTGCACTAATGGAAAAGGAAGATGATCCGAGCCAGACCAGACCCAGATTTAATTTCACAACAGGACTTCAGACAGGTTCTCGGAGCACCGCCTCCTCCCAGTCTCCAAGGCACTGTTTCCTCACACTTGGACCCGATTATTGTTCCCTGTCCCTGTTCATATTCTTCATTCCCCCGCAGCACGAACCCTCTCTCGCCACTTGGTAGGTTGCTGTTTGCGAGGAGATTGAACCCGGAGGTTTTGCAGAATATCTGGCCATTTTCTGGACGGCTCTTTGTCCGCAAGACACTGGGGAGATATCCACGCGCTGGAGGCCGTGCAGAGAAGAGGCAGAGGCTGATCCTGGTATTAAAAGGCTGAGTTATGAGGAAAGGCTGGAGTAACCTGGCCTTCTCCGACTGAAAAGGAGGCGTCTGAGAGCAGATCTAAAAAATATGGCACTGGGTGTGGAAAAGGGGGGATTCTGAAGATCACTTTAAGTTAAATTGTGAGAGAAGGACAAGAGCACACGGGTTCACACTTAGGACTGACATCAGGAGGTTCTCCATCACATGAAGAGTGACCAACACCTGGAGCGGAATCGCAGATAAAGCCGTGGAGGCGAAAACCCTGGAATCAGTTGAGAAATAATTGAACGCTAAAATTGAGGGATTGAAGGATATTTCTGGGAGATTGAATTTAGGCTGCCGAATGACTTCTTTCGCCTGTTATGATCTGGTGGGTCTCAGCACAATGTGGGAGAAGGCCCGTTAAAAAGGACCGAGCTCTGTGCTCCGCCAATTAAATGTTGGTTGAGGGACAGCCCCGACCACCAGTCAGGTTTGAAGGAAACCAGTAGGATTCCCTGCGAGGTGCAGGATTGCGCCTGAATTTTTTGCATGCGTGTAGCTCCATTTGTCAGAGATAATCTGCCTGCAGTTTGGATTCAATTATTCAATTTAAGATTCGCCCTTGTCGGTCTGTCCATTCTCCTAACGCGTATCTGAAAGTTTCCGTTTTCATCCGTGCATCTCCAACACCTTTGCCCTCTGTACAGTGTATTTCTCTTTCTCATTGCACTTCTGGCTGTTTCGTTAACCTCTTTTGGACCGTGCTCTTAATACACAGATACATACAATAAGTATATATTTACTCTACATCTTCAACATCCTTTTAATGAATCTCATTTATTTCCACATTGAATTTTAATTACACAATCTTGCACAAATACATCTACGATTTAATCTGATATCCTTTCAGTTGATTTATTTTTAAATTGTACCCCGTGCTATTCGACTGTGATGTTCTTCAAATCAAGATCATGTCGAATTTCCCCCTCCTCTGATCGCTAGAATCCACGTGCATTATCGCCCATTCTCCTCGCCCTTTCGCGGTGCCGCTCATCATTACGAAGACACGTTAATTTTCTTCTTGTCACACGCATAAGGATTAGAGAGGAATCTTTCGTTAAGTTAACCTGCTTTAACTCTTAAAATTCCTCATTTATATTTGGTTCATTCAAATCTTGCACTGAAGTAATTTTCTTATTTTCTCTCAACCTCCTGATCTCCCAATAAAGTAAACTGTCACACTTCATGGAACTATCCGAGTAACCTCTTTGACCTTACATTCTTTTTCCCATTCTGGGGAGTGTAGAAAGTAAGAGATGGACATGGCGGGATGGGGGGCGGTGGGCGGGGGGGGGGGGGGGGCATCGAATAGTGGGACCTCACATTTGGAGGATGGGTAGCACGAGAATCACAGAATCAGAGAATCGTTACAGCAGAGAAAGAGTCGATTCGGCGCATCGAGGCTGTGATGGCTCTTTGTAAGAGTAATCCAGTTTGTCGCATTCACCCGCTCTTTCCCTGTAGACCTGATCTTTTTCCCTTCAAATATTCATCCCATTCCTTTTTTAAAGCAACGATTGAATCTGCATCCACCTCCCATTCAGACCATGCATTCCAGATCATCTCTACTCGCTGCATAAAAAAAGTTCCTCCTCATGTCGCCTTTGATTCTTTTTCCAATTACTGTAAATCTGTGTCCGCTGGTTCTCGACGCTTCCGCCAATGGGAACAGTTTCTCTATGTTTACTTTATCTAAACCCGTCATGCTTTTGAACATTTCTATCAAATCTCCTCTCACCCTTCTCTGCTCTGAGGAAAACAACACCAGCTTTTCCAGTCTATCCAGGAAACTGAAGTCCCTCATCTTTGGAAACGTTTTAGTAAATCTCTTCTGCACCCTTTCGAAGACCTTCCCTTCTTTCCAAAAATGCGGTGCCCAGAATTGGACACAATGCTCCAGTTGTTGCGGAACCAGAGTTTTATAAAGGTTCAATATAACTTCCTTGCTTTTGTACTCTATGCCTCTATTTATCAAGCACATGATCCCGTATGGTTTTTTTAACCGCTTTCTCAATCTGTCCTGACACTTTCAAACATTCATGCACATATACCCCCAGGTCTCGATGTCCCTGCACCCCCTTTAGAATTGTACCCTTTAGCTTGCATTGCCTATCCTCGTTCTCCCTGATAAAATGTATCGCATCGCATTTCTCTGCATCAAATTTCATCTGCCACGTGTTCGCCCATTCCACCAGCCTGTCCATCTCCTCCTAAAATATATTACTATCCTCCTCACAGTTCACTACACTTCCAAATTTTGTGCCATCTGCAAATTTTGAAATTGGACCATGTGTACCCAAGTCCGAGTAATTACTATATATCAAAAAAACAGTGGTCCGAGCACCGACCCCTGGGGAAGACCACTGTACACCTTCCTCTAGCCTGAAAAAAAACAACTTTTCATTACTACTCTCTGTTTCCTGTCACTTAGCCAATGTCTTATCCATGCTGCCACTACCGCTTTCATTCCACGGGCTGCAATTTTGCTGACAAGCCTGCTGTGTGGCATTTTATCAAACGCCTTTTGAAAGTCCCGATCGACAACATCAACCGCATTACCCTCATCAACCCTCTCTGTTACCTCATGAAAAAAAACTCAATCAAGTTAGTGAAACACGATTTGCTTTTAACAAATCAGTGCTGGATTTCTTTTGTTGATCCACACTTGTCCAAGTGAGTATTAATTTTGTCCTGAATTATTGTTTCTTAAAGCTTCGCCACCACCAAATTTAAACCGACTGGCCGACAGTTGCCTGTTTTTTTCCTTACACCCTTTTCTGAACAATGGTTTAACATTTGCAATTCTCCAGTCCTCTGGCACCACTCCCGTATCTGAGGATGATTGGAAGATTATGACCAGCACGACTACAATTTCCACCCTTACTTCCCTCATCAACCGAGGTTGCATCCCATCCGGAACGGGTGACTGATTTTCTTTCAGTACAGCTAGCCATCCTCGTACCTCCTCCTTATCAATTTCACCCCATTAAGTATCTCAACTACCTGTCCTTTTACTCTGATTTGGCAGCATCTTCTTCCTTGATAAAGACAGATGCAAAGTATCAATTTAGTACCTCAGCACTGCCCTCTGCCTCCATGCGTAGAATTCATTTTTAATCCTTTATCGGCATCACTCCTCCTCTTACGAAGCGTTTACTATTTATATGCCTGTCGAAGACTTTTGGATTCACTTTTATGTTAGCCGCCATTCTATTCTCACAATCTCTCTTTGCCCCTGTCATTTCCTTTTTCACTTCTCTGTACTACCCTGATTATGACGCTCTCGTGCTTTATCCGGATTTATACAGGGTCAGGACACAGTCTGCCACAGTTGCTGATTAGGATTCCCGAATATTTAACAGGATTTATACCAGATTAAGATCGATGGCGTCATTGTTACATCGTCATCAAATATTGCATTGATTTTGGAATAGTGACATCAAAGTAATTTTCAGTTTAAAGGTCTATCCCTCAGACTAATGGGGAAGGGCCATTAACGGTGAGATATTTCGTCAATCGCCAGAAGTATAACTTCCATGGAGAGCAGTTTGAGCCGGAGGAAGCTGGTCCCTTTGAAGAGATTGCTGGTTTTATCCCGGCCACTGTTCGGCTGAGAGTTTAGCGCATTGCTTCTTGCGAAAAGTGTTCAGTAGAATATTCGGCTTTCATGCTCTTTTTAATGCAGCAGACTCTGAACTGGGATGATCTCATCCCAACTTTCACGCCCTCATCCCTGGGGCTAAAAATTCCGCTGGTCGGTTGCAAAATCAGGAAAGCGAGACACCCCAGGCCATAATTCTCTGCGTATTAATATTAGTGGAAGTAAAATGACGGGCCAGCGATGCACTGTTCGGGACAGGCACGGCTGGTGTGCGGAAGGAGCGCGGAGCCGGAATCCATCCCGACATTCCAAAGCGCTCTTTTTTATCCAAGCATTTAAAGTGATTGCTATCGATGGGTTAACACCTGCATTAAATCCCGCACACAGGAGTGTAGGACGGACACGTTCATTGTTTAATTAGATGTGAGAACCAGAGAAACACATGAACTGTTGATTCAGAAACCGGGGAATCAGATCCGCATCTGATTGGATTTGACACGGTAATGCAATCGTTAACTTGATCATTTCTTTGTTTTCAATTTTCCCTCTTGATTTTGGATGATGTTGTTGATAACACAGCGCCTTCCCACGATTGTAGCTGGGTGCAACTGCATCGCCGACCAGTGGAATAAAAAACCTGTGCCTGCGGCCGAAATGGTGCCTTAAATTTTATTGGTCGTCTGAATACTGTTGAATGCGCCTATTACACAGAACTGCCCGCAACTCACAACCATTTCCGCCTGACGCTGGATGCCAGCCGGATTGGCAGAGCCTGGGCTCCCCGGGGGCCTGAAACCAAGTGGAGTTTGGCTTTCGGAGAACCTCAGGATGAAGTGGAACGTGAAAGAGTGACGGATAAAGGGCGCACTTAATCACAATTAATAAATGAAGGTCATTCACAATTACAGGACGAAGGCTATTGTTAGCGGAAAGTTTTCAATCAGGTTCTTGAACATTGAAATGAGGCGTCATAAGTTTATTGAACACACGTTACATGCAATAGTACTTAAACATACACTTAAAAAGGTTGCACTTATACCCACACCTGATGATGGTTGGTCGGGGATTTAAAGGTATTTCAGTTCTGAGCTCAGTATCTTCGACCTTTACCAATCCCAATACTCATTACCAACTGTCAGTTTTTAAACATTTGCTCAGTTTCTCTGGTCCTCATTTCTAATTGAACAATTAACGGGCCCGTCCTCCACTCCTGTGTGCGGGATTTAATGCAGGTGTTAACCTTTCGAAAGCAATCAGTTGAAATGTTTGGATAAAAAAGAGCGCTTTGGAATGTCGGGGTGGATTCCGGCTCCGCGCTCTTTCTGCACACCAGCCGTGCCTGTCCCAAACAGTTGTAAACAATTTTACAACACCAAGTTATAGTCCAACGATTTTATTTAAAATCTACAAGCTTTCGGAGGCTTCCTCCTTCCTCAGGGAAATGATGGAAATCACATTTCCCTGAGAAAGGAGGAAGCATCCGAAAGCTTGTAGATTTCAAATAAAATCGTTGGACTATAACTTGGTGTTGTAAAATTGTTTACAATTGTCAACCCCAGTCCATCACCGGCACCTCCACATCATGTCCCAAACAGTGCACCGCTGGCCGGACATTTTGCTTCCACTAATATTAATTTATTTTATTTTTTTTTATTTTTTTTATTCGTTCACGGGATGTGGGCGTCGCTGGCAAGGCCGGCATTTATTGCCCATCCCTAATTGCCCTTGAGAAGGTGATGGTGAGCCGCCTTCTTGAACCGCTGCAGTCCGTGTGGTGAAGGTTCTCCCACAGTGCGGTTAGGAAGGGAGTTCCAGGATTTTGACCGAGCGACAATGAAGGAACGGCGATATATTTCCAAGTCGGGAAGGTGTGTGACTTGGAGGGAAACGTGCAGGTGGTGTTGTTCCCCTGCGCCTGCTGCCCTTGTCCTTCTAGGTGGTAGAGGTCGCGGGTTTGGGAGGTGCTGCCGAAGAAGCCTTGGCGCGTTGCTGCAGTGCATCCTGTGGATGGTGCACACTGCAGCCACAATGCGCCGGTGGTGAAGGGAGTGAATGTTTAGGGTGGTGGATGGGGTGCCAATCAAGCGGACTGCTTTATCTTGGATGGTGTCGAGCTTCTTGAGTGTTGTTGGAGCTGCACTCATCCAGGCAAGTGGAGAGTATTCCATCACACTCTTGACTTGTGCCTTGTCGATGGTGGAAAGGCTTTGGGGAGTCAGGAGGTGAGTCACTCGCCACAGAATACCCAGCCTCTGACCTGCTCTCGTTGCCACAATATTTATATGGCTGGTCCAGTTAAGTTTCTGGTCAATGGTGACCCCCAGGATGTTGATGGTGGGGGATTCGGCGATGGTAATGCCGTTTAATGTCAAGGGGAGGTGGTTAGACTCTCTCTTGTTGGAGATGGTCATTGCCTGGCACGTATCTGGCGCGAATGTTACTTGCCACTTATCAGCCCAAGCCTGGATGTTGTCCAGGTCTTGCTGCATGCAGGCTCGGACTGCTTCATTATCTGAGGTGTTGCGAATGGAACTGAACACTGTGTAGTCATCAGCGAACATCCCCATTTCTGACCTTATGATGGAGCGAAGGTCATTGATGAAGCAGCTGAAGATGGTTGGGCCGAGGACACTGCCCTGAGGAACTCCTGCAGCAATGCCCTGGGGCTGAGATGATTGGCCTCCAACAACCACTACCATCTTCCTTTGTGCGAGGTATGACTCCAACCACTGGAGAGTTTTCCCCCTGATTCCCATTGACTTCAATTTTAATAGGGCTCCTTGGTGCCACACTCAGTCAAATGCTGCCTTGATGTCAAGGGCAGTCACTCTCACCTCACCTATGGAATTCAGCTCTTTTGTCCATGTTTGGACCAAGGCTGTAATGAGGTCTGGAGCCGAGTGGTCCTGGCGGAACCCAAACTGAGCATCGGTGAGCAGGTTATTGGTGAGTAAGTGCCGCTTGATAGCACTGTCGACGACACCTTCCATCACTTTGCTGATGATTGAGAATAGACTGATGGGGCGGTAATTGGCCGGATTGGATTTGTCCTGCTTTTTGTGGACAGGACATACCTGGGCAATTTTCCACATTGTCGGGTGGATGCCAGTGTTGTAGCTGTACTGGAACAGCTTGGCTGGAGGCGCAGCTAGTTTTGGAGCACAAGTCTTCAGCACTACAGCTGATACACAGAGAATTATGGCCTGGGGCGTCTCGCTTTCCTAATTTTGCAACCGAGCAGCGGAATTATTAGCCCCAGGTATGAGGGTGTGAACAGTTGGGATGTGATCTTCCCGGTTCAGAGTCTGCTGCACTACAGATTCCGTTAAAGCCGAATATTCCTCTGATCACTTTTCGCAAGAAGCAATGCGCTAATTTTTCAGCCCAACAGTGGCCGGGATAAAACTAGCAATCTCTTGTGTTAATCCATACAATTTTTCATTACATAATTACAGAAAAGTTCAATTATACCCCCATACATTTATTCCGTTGTGCTACGAAGTATAATTTCTTATTTCATTAACATTTCGATAATGTCATTCCTGTTTCTTCTAATTGCAACGGGACAAAGTAAAACCTTTAATTATAAATCTGTCTTTGTTTCATTATCATTTGTAACAATTGCAAATGAAGATTTATGTCCAGGTATTTCCCTTTGCAGAACTAACAGCTTTCCACACTTTTATCATATGATTAAATTTCTCTGAAATTTATGATTTATTATGTAATCGTCTGTCTTTAATGAAGTTTCTTACTATTTTTTCTTGAAACTGATCATTGCTGCAGGGTCCGCCCTGGTCCAAAAGCCCAATGTGATTTTGAATTGCCGTTCTCTGCCCCGCTTAACAGGCAAACTTAAAAGGTAAATATTACTTTTATATAAGGAGAAACAAATGCAGATTAGCAGTTTCAGGACAGTCTGATTAGTGCTTTCCTTACAGTCCCTCCATTGTTGGCATTCGAGTGTTTAAGGTCAACAATGAAGAGTATCTCAATAGCACCATAAATCTTTCTCGATCTATTTATAGGTCAAATCTCTACCGATTCCTTTTCCATATGTTCCCACTCTCTGGTCACACATTAACCATTTCATGTTGTGGTGTTGTCACCATGACTGACCATGTCTTGGACCGGTTCTTCAGTCCATCTTCATCATTCATCTCGCTTGGTGGTTTCGTCATGCTCAACGCATCATTTCTGTGAACACAGCGATATCCCAAGATCATGCAACACGAGACAACCGATAAAAGCCATTTCTGCCCTTTCTGGCTCTCTCTCAATAGATCGGGGTGTCCAGAGTGTTCGATTAGAATCTCTCCCTGCGCGGTCCCGATGTTTCGAGCAGTGGCCAAGCTATCAAATACATTCTTCTCATTGTTCAATATAAGCAAGGACACCACCATCTCCAAGAGAATGATGTCAATTAACTATCTTAACTACGCATTCCTAACATTCGCTGGATTGTGTATTGATACCAGATTGATATATTTTGGCGAGTGCTGCCCATGTGATTTAAGATGAGATATGACTGGACAGGATAGATACAAGCAGAAAGCTTCCATTCGTTGAGGGATCAAGAAGTACCGGCCATAGATAAAAGGATAAATGCAAAAGATTTAGAACGGAGGGTGGGAGAAACATCTTTGCGTGGAGAATTATGTAGCTGTGTAATTTAAGGATCAGAAAACATATGAGTGGGCAAATACATGGCAGATGCAAAACAGTATGGATAAATGTGAAGTTATCTACTTCGGAAGGAAAAACAGAAAGGCAGAGCATTACTTAAATGGTGATAGATTTGAAAATGCTGATGCACAAAGGGACCTGGGTGTCCTTGTACACAAGTCAGTGAAAGCAAACATTCAGGTGCAGCAAGCAGCTTGGAAGGCAAATGGCATGTTGGCCTTCATTGCAAGAGGATTTGAGTACAGGAGCAAGGATGTCTTACTGCAGTTATACACGGCAATGGTGAGACCACACCTGGAGTATTGTGTGTAGATTTGGTCTCCTTACCTAAGAAAGGATATACTTGCCATAGAGGGACTGCAGCGATTGTTCACCAGACTGGTTCCTGGGATGGCAGAACTGTCGTATGAGGAGAGATTGGTTCGACTGAGCTTGTATTCCCTAGAGTTTAGAAGAATGAAATGCGATCTAATTGAAACATATAAAGTTCTGACAGGGCTAGTCAAACTGCAGGGAGGATGTTTCCCCTGGCTGGGGGTTCCAGAACGAGGGGGTCACCGTCTCAGGATAAGGAGTACGACATTGAGGACTGAGATGAGGAGAAATTTCTTCACTCAGAGGCTGGTGAACCGATGGAATTCTCTACCACAAAATGCTGTGGAGCCCAAGTCATTGAATTTTCTTTAAGAAGGAGCTAAATAGAATTCAAGACACAAAAGGCATCAAGGGGTAAGGGGAGAAAGCCGGAATATAGTATTGAGATAAAGGATCAACCATGATCATAATGAATGGAGGAGCAGGCTCAACGGGCCGAATGGCCTACTCCTGCTACTATTTTCGATGTTTCAATCTCAACATTCAACATTAAATTCGATAGATGGATGATTAAAATAGGTTGACGGGATATTGAGACCGCGGGCAGATAAAGTAATTGGAATTATATCTTTTTATTTTCCATTTATTCGTTCATGGGAAGCGGGGGTCTCAGGCAAGGCCAATCATTATTGCCTATCCCAAATTGCCCTTGAGAATATGGTGGTGAGCCGCCTTTTTGAACCGCTGCAGTCCGTGTGGTGAAGGTTCTCCCATGGTGGAGTTCGGTAGGGAGTTCCAGGATTTTGAAATAAGCGACGATGAAGAAACGGTGATATATTTCCAAGTCGGGATGGTGTTTGACTTGGAGGGAAACGTGCAGGTGGTGTTGTTCCCATGTGCCTGATGCCCTTGACATTCGAGGTGGTAGAGGTCGCGGGTTTGGGAGGTGCTGTCGAAGAATCCTTGGCGGGTTGCTGCAGTGCATCCTGTGGATGGTACACACTGCAGCCACGGTGCGCCGGTGGTGAAGACAATGAATATTTAGGGTGGTGGATGGGGTGCAAATCAAGCGGGCTGCTATGTTCTGGATTGTGTCGAGCTTCTTGAGTGTTGTTGAAGCTGCACTCATCCTGGCATGTGGAGAGTATTCCATCATACTCTTGACTTTTGACTTGTATATGGTGGAAAGTCTTTGGGGAGTCACGAGGTGAGTCAATCACCTCAGGCCTGCCCTTGTTGCCACAATATTTATGCGGCTGGTGCAGTTAAATTCCTGGTCAATGGTGACACCCAGGAGGTTGATGGTTTGGGATTCGGCGATGGTAATGGCATGAATCTTAGGGGGAGGTGGTTCGAGTTTCTCTTGTTGGAGATGTTCATTTTCTTGTACTGGCGCGAATGTTACTTGCCACTTATCGGCATAAGCCTGGATGTTGTCCAGGTCTTGCTGCATGCGGGCAGGGAATGATTCATTGCCTGAGCGGTTGCGAATGGAACTGAACACTGTGCAATTATCAGCGAACATCCCCATTTCTGACCTCATGATAAAGGGAAGTTCATTGATGAAGCAGCTCAAGAGGTTTGGGGCGAGGACACTGCCCTGAGGAACTCCTGCAGCAATGCCCTGGGGCTGAGATGTCTGTTCTCCAACAACCACTCCCATCTTCCTTTGTGCTAGGTATGACTCCAGCCACTGGAGAGTGTTCCCCCTGATTCCCATTGAATTCAATGTTGCTGGGGCTCCTTGGTGCCACACTCGGTCAAATGCTGTTTTGATGTCAAGGGCAGTCACTTTCACCTCAGCTCTGGAATTCAGCTCTTTTGTCCATGTTTGGATCAAGTCTGTAATGAGATCTGGACCCGATTGGCCCTGGCAGAACCCAATCTGAGCATCAGTGAGCAGGTGATTGGTTAGTAATTGCCACTTGATGGCACAGTCGACGAAATCTTCCAACACATTGCTGATCATTGAGAGTAAACTGATTGGCTGGTAATTGGCCGGATTGGATTCGTACTGCTTTTTTGTGGACAGGACATACCTGGGCAATTTTCCACATTGTCGGTAGATGCCAGTGTTATACCTGTACTGGAGCAGTTTGGCTCGAGGCGTGGATAATTCTGGAGCACATGTCCTCAGCACGACAGCCGGGATGTTGTCGGGGCCCACAGCCTTTGCTGTATCCAGTGCACTCAACCTTTTCTTGAAATCACGTGGAGTGAATTGAATTGGCTGAAGACTGACTTCGGTGATGGTGGGGATATCGGGAGGAGGCCGAGGTGGATCATCCACTCGGTACTTTTGGATGAAGATGGTTGCAAACGCTTCAGTCTTGTCTTTTGCACTCACGAGCTGGACTCTGCCATCATTGAGGATGGGGATGTTAACAGAGCCTCCTCCTCCCGTTGGTTGTTTGATTGCTCGGGTGGAGGGTAAACGCCTACAAGGACTGGTTGAAAATAAAAGAAAGAGGGATTTGCATTTATATAGCGCCTTTCACGGCCTCAAGACGTGCCAAGGCGCTTTACATCCAATAAAATACATTTGAAGTGAAGTTACTGTTGTCATTTTGGCTGCATATTCACACGAAGATTACAGAAGAATTACAAATAACCACGATTGTAACATCCGTCATTGGTTCGACACTAAAGGAAACTTGATATATTAATTAAACTGGGCGTCTCATTCCAGTACCTGCAGTGTGAAACAGTTCACGCTGAAGACCTCATGTTCTACTCCACTACTGAAGCTCAGTCATGAATGTTTTCTTTGAATCTTGATCGGGAAGCGCGCTGTACTCGCAGGGAACGGTTCTGTTCGCCCTGGGAAAGCAGCCGACATAAAACGCAGGGCAAAAATGGAGGACATGTTTTCTGATAATTGTTAGTTTTCACAAGGACAATCAATTTTCGTCCTGACAGGAAGACGGCCATTCTAAGATGGTACCCGGAAGTACTTGAGTTCTAATTAAGACAGGAAGCTTTGGTATATTTTTTCATTTTTTTTACAAATATCAGCATAACTGTCCAAGGAGATTTCATCATCTGCTTCAGCTCTTCCCTGAATTTCGTTTGGGTAGCTGCATAAATACACGTGTTTGTACAGGAACTCAAATACATGAGCATAAATCCGGTTTCAGTGGCGATGTAGGCAGGAGCTGCATAATCGGCTTGATTATGCACGGTGTGTGTCAGTCTGGTCGTTAAAAAACTAACGATAGCTGTCAGCCACAAAAGTATAAAACTGCCCGACACAGTGAACAGTAAAATGATGGATTTCCTTCGGTTCTTCATCTCTGGATCGCTCTGATTCTCACTGCTACGACCCCGGAGTCCCCTGCGGGCTCTACTGGCCTCTAAAATACATCTGACTGTCAAACAATTAAACAGTAATATCAAAGAAAAAGGAAGCCATGCAACGAAAACACTTTTTAACCAGGAGTACGCTGCACCCACAGGTGATGAAAAAAAGCCCAGTCTGCTGTGGCAACCCCAGTGAACACTGTTAATTATTCGGTCAGGTTCATATGCAAACCAAAAGGGGATGTTCTCCAAACAGATCAGGACAGAGATGGTTGTGATAACGGCAGCCGCAGTTCTCACTGTACAATACTTTGTTTTAAACTTCTGACAACATATAGATACAAATCGGTCAAATGCGAACGAGACTGTGAACCACACCGACATATCCAGGGTAGCGGGATTCATGCACAGAATGAACTTACAAACGGCAGTGTAGGACAGGAATGAATATGGAAAGCGATAACTGAAAATGAAATACACGATTACATTGAAGATAATGACCAGGAGATCTGCTGTTGCCATGGTCACCATGTAGACAGAGATACATTTGGAAAGGCCACAATTTCCTTTGGAGAGAATCACGATTGTCACGAGGTTCGCTGTAAGAAAGAGGGACAAGAGGTAAGTCACGGGGACAGTCAGAGAAATCTCACAGCACATTGTGGGGAAGTATTTCGATGTGATCTTACTTAGGTTTATACACACGGATTCTTTTAGTTGTACACGAGAGCGCTGACGACATTTTGTTTAAATGAAATAAATCATTGAAACTCAATGTAGAGAGAGTGAAAATCTGCCGTTCTTCCAGCACCCTTCAGTCAGCCGTCGTCAAGAAGTAAATATAATTTCACAGTAATTACTGGAAAGATATGAATTCAAATAAAATATTCAACTGCGATAATAACGTTCAGTTTTGGTCGAAACTCTGGCCTTTTTCTATTAATAACCGCCCCAGGAAACTGCTCGGTAACAGAGCGGCAGCTGGTGGAACCGCGAAGGTTCTTTGCAGCCGAGGAAAGGGGAGCAGGTCCCTGAGCGGCAATCAGTTCTCAAATTATCTTTCAACGGCCCCTGTTGGTGGAGGTGACTGCAGTCTGGGGAATTATCAACTTGAAGTGCACAGGTAACAAAGGTACAAATGAAATGGTTAACAAAGACACCAAGCAACACATTCTATCGTGATCTATGAACTGTTGGCGGGGCCGGGAAATCCATTGCTATAATTCCCGCTGATATTCACTCATTTATCCCGGTGGATCAGTGACTCTGAAATGAGGACATTCTCGGAATTTGTCACATAATCATTAACAGTGAGATAGTGAACAACTATGAAACAACAGTTTATATTGACTTACCGGGAAAACCAAAGGCTGCGAGAACTGGGTAGTAAATCTCCTTAATATGAAGAATTGTTGGCATTTCCATTTCTTAGAAGAATATGTGAATTCTGTCCGGCTTTACGGTTCCGATTGGAGTTCATCTGAGATCCGAAAATACTCCCCCTTTATAGAACAATTGGTGCCCCGTTGAGAAAATCAGTTTACACAATAATTGGCGTTAGTTACAGTCACTTAACAAACAAGGAGCAATTAACTAATCCAGTGCACCCTGGACGCCAAATGGGAAATTACACAGGACAGTCCGTGAAATTATTTCTATTAAAATTCTTGAATGGAAAAAAACGTCCCAGAGGGAACGGAGTGTGCGCATGCCCCGTGAACCCCGAGGGAAACATCCTCCCGGGTACTCTGTTAGGTTCGTGGGGTTTCATATTAATTGATTGAAGTCTTGACTCATTCATTGCATCGATGAAACACATTTTGTACTCTGATGATGAATGTTGATGACTCGGCTATAATATTACAGGTGGCGACTCTACAATAACATTACTGATGGTGATCCTAATCTAACATGAATGATGGTGATCCTAATCTAACATTACTGATGGTGATCCTAATCTAACATTAATGATGGTGATACTAATCTAACATTACTGGTGGTGATCCTAATCCAACAATACTGGTGGTGATCCTGCTCTAACTTTGGTGGCGGTGATCCTACTCTCGCATTACTGGTGGCGACGCTACTCCAACATTACTGGTGGTGACCTGACCATAACATTCATTATGGTGAACTATTCTCAGCTGACTTGTGGTGACGCTACCATAACACTACTCTTGGTGACTCTATCTAACATTATTGGTGGGGAACCTACACTAACATTACTGGTGGTGACACTATCTTTACATTAAATGTTGTACTCCTCCTCTAACATTGCTGGTGGTGACCGTACTCGAACATTACTGGTGGTGATCCTACTCCAACATTACTGGTTGAATACCTACTCCAACGTTATTGATGGTGAACCTACTCTCGCAATACTGATTTAATTCTACTCTAACATTACTGGCGGTGATCCTACTCTAACTTTACTTGTGTAATCCGACTGAAAGATTGTTGTTGTTGATCCTACTTCAAAATACTTATGGTGCCCCCACTCCATCCTTACTGGTGGTGAATCTAATATAACATTAGTGATGGTGTTCCTACTCTAACATTACAGATGGCGACCCTACTCTAACATTACAGGTTGTGAATCTATTCTAAAATCACTGATGGTGACCATACTCTAACATTACAGGTAGTGACTCTATTCTAAGATCACTGGTGGTGATCCGAGTCTAACATTTCTGTTGGTGATTTTACTCGAATATTACTAGTGGTAGCTGTTACCTGTTCACTGCTACTGGGCCGTTTGAAACCGAAACTGCCGGTGCCGAACACAGCTCGCGTCTCAGAGCAAAGTGACTCTTCACTTTATCACCCGGAGCAGCTGCTCGCGGGTCTGCTCAGGAATTTACGGGTGGGGAAATATTTATTCGTTTGAAATCGATATTTTACAATTATTTCTTGAAAATAGAGTTTGCTGTGTCCTGGTGAATGTGTTCAAAATGCTTTTAAATACATTTCAAGCGAGAGATGGAGAAATACACAGAAAGAGTGGACACACAATTGGTTCCAGCTTAGTGTTTTTCCAATTCTGTTATTTTCTTTTATTTTCTGTCTCTCACTTTTTCTTTATCTTTCTATCTCTGTCTATTTGTCTCCTTCAGTATCTTTTATGTCTCCCTCTCAGTCTATTTCTTTATCTTTCTCTTTCTCTCTCTTTGTCACTGTTTCTCTTTATGGCTGTTTCTTAATCTCGATGTGTGTGCCCTCTCTCCCTCTCTGTCTGTTTCTTTCCCACTCTCTGCAATAGAAAACAGAACAATGGAATTGATACTGAGCCACCTTACCCCATGGGTCCCTTCACATGCTGACTTTCCTAAACCTGAATGGACGTGTGGTTAAGGCGTTGGATTAAAATCCAGTGCATGTGCATTTTAACCTCACTCATGGTAGTTTTGATTAACGATGAGTTTCAAGTTTACTTTCACGTCCACTGGTTGAATTTTGACTGAATCTGCATCAAAATAATCAGAGATTTAACATCGATCGAAGAGAATGTTCCGTATTTATCTCTGATTGTTTCTGTCTCAATCCAACATTCCCTTATTTACTTTTATTACTGATTGTCAGGAGACTTTCCTAATCAATAAATTTAAATTTATAATTAACCGGAACCCCAGCCATTTCCGGTCCCAGTTTCCGGTGCAGATAGAAGCACAAGTCAAGCAGAGCCCGTCCCCCTCAGATATTCACTCCGTTGGTACAGCGAGGCCGGCCGTGCAGACACTGACAACAGACGCAGATCCCAACGCCTGAATCACTCCGGCATTCAGGGAAATGCACCGAAATATCCAACCGCTCATCAAGGCACAGGAGCTGCAGTAAAACCAATGGACATGGGCTCGGGATTACTCACTTTAAATAAAACATCGATGATTGGAAAACATCAAAGGATTGGGACCAGCGAAAGGATTGAGAATGGTCAATAGATCGAGAATCATCAATCGATTATAAACTGTCAATTGTGTTAGAAAGATTACGGTTTTGGGGAATTAACAATAGCTTGGGAGTCATCAATGGATACGGAAATATGAATTGTATGGAGACCACGATGATTTAGGACAAGTTTGAGAAAAATACTTATTTTCATAACATCGAAGATATCGAACACATCACTTTCTCAATCAGTGTCTTTTAGTGCAAAAATGAATAGAAAAGTGCAATGAATACTGAGCCCAAGAATCGCTAGTCATGGGGAAACGGCTCGAGCAGAATTGTTAAATATTCAAAGTTCACGGGGAGTTTGATATTACAGCTAAGATTGCGAGAGACAATGGCCTCCTGATGTGCTGTTTCATTCGATGAATCTATGATTCTATTATTTCGTTAATGAATGGCCTTGATAATTTATAAGATTACTTCCCCAGTTCTTGATTCCCTCACCAGAGGAAAGTGTTTCTCAGTATCTGCCCTATCAAATCATTTTTCATTTTAAACACTTCGATCAGGTCACTCCTCAATCTTCCCTACTCTCGGGAATACTCACTTGGTTTATACAGACAGTCCTCATAATTTAACCCGCTAAGCCCCGGTATTATTCTGCTGAATCTGCGCGGCACCCACTTCAAGGCCAGTATATCCTTCCTGCGTTGTGGTGCCCAGAACTGAACGCAGTATTCCCGATGGGTCTGGCCAAGGTTCAATACGACTGAAGCATAACTTCGGCCCCTTTGTATTCCAGTCCCCTTGAGATAAAGGATAATATTCCATTGGACTGTTTGATGGCTATTTGTCCCTGTCTATTAGATTTTCATGATTTGTGAACTTGGACTCTCCAATCTCTTTGCTCCTCTACAGGTCAAACTTCTCACAATTTAGAAAGTACTCTTATTTTTCCGGCTTGGTTCACACTTACTCACAACATAAGAACATAAGAAATAGGAGCAGCAGTAGGCTATCCGGCCCCTCGAGCCTGCTCCGCTATTCAACAAGATCTTGGCTGATCTTCTAACTCAACGCCATTTTCCTTCAATACCCCATATCCCTTGCTCCCTTCAATATCTGGGAATCTATCGATCTCTGTTTTGAATATACTCAATGACTGAACGTCCACAGCCCTCTAGGGTAGTGAATTCCAAAGATCCACCACCCTCTGAATGAAGAAATTTCTCCTCATCTCAGTCCTAAATGGCCTCCCCCTTCTTCTGAGACTCTGACCCCTGATTCTGGACTCCCCAACCATGGAAAACGTCCTCCCTCCGTCCACCTTGTGGAGTCCTGTAATAATTTTGTATGTTTCAATGAGATCACCTCTCATCCTTCTGAACTCTCGAGAATACTGGTCTAGTCGACTCAATCTCTCCTCATACGACGATCCCGCCATCCCAGGAATCAGTCTGGTTAACCTTCTTTGCATTCCCTCTTAGGCAAGTATATCCTTTATTAGGTAAGGAGAACATAATGTACACAATAATCCCAGGTGCTGTCTCAACAAGGCGCTGTTTACCTGCAGTAAGACATCTTTACTCCTGTACTCAAATCCTCATGTAATAAAGGCCAACGTAGCATTTGCCTTCCTAATTGCTTGCTGCATCTGCATGTTAGCTTTCAGTGACACAGTACAAGTGACGATACCGGATTTCTTTTAACGTTAGTCTGGTTCAGCAAAAACTGATGCGAATACACTTGAAAGTTCAACACAATTTTATTAGCTGCAGCTGACCTGATCTGCAGAATTGATTTCAACTCTTGACAGAGTCTGGTCAATCTCATAGAACAGGCAAAATTACATAGTCAGATCCACACAGTTATACATTTTCAGAGTGGGGTGGGACATGATTAGCGATGGGTTAAAACCAATCATAAGCTGAGTCTAGGCAAGCCATACTAACTGACATAATAACTGACCACTCACAGGTGATACCTGTTCATGCGTAGGTCAAAGGAAAGGGAGTCTTGCTTATCTCTGGCCTGGGATGTTTTTCGACCTTTTCCGAAATAAGGATCCATTCATTAGGTAGCTGCAAAACAACACTCCCTATACCTCCCTACCCCAGAATTCAGCTCTATCATATCTCTTCGCTTGATTAATCACAAAGCATACTTATTCATAAAGGAAATTAATAACATAAACGGATGATCAAAGAAAAGCTCATTGAAAAGCTCATTGTTCTAATTCTAGCTAGCAAAATGGGCTACTTATATTAACCCCTGGTTTACCACACTGCCATTTTGCTATGGAGGTATCTTACTGAACTACTGAAAGCTTACTACATATGCATTTTCATTAGAGGGGCACCTCGTAGGTATTCTCATTCCCCCTTTTATCATTTATGATAACTAATCTTTGCTTAATCAACAGTTCTGCTTGGGCAAGGCTTTATACTCGGATTTGGTTCATTGTTATCTTGCAGACAATTTTGATGCTAAGAACGGTTATGGCGAAAATGAGTATTGCTGCAATTAGGATAACCAATCCATGCACGAGATACGCTCCCCATGAGCTACTGAAAAGCCAGTCTAGCCAACCTTCTCCTGGGGTTTGGTGTAATTTCTTTACGTCGTCCCGTACGTGCTTAGCCAGATTAGTTATGTTTTCTCAGTTATCTGGTATGTAGGTGCAGCACTCTGATCCAATCAGCGCACACTTTCCCCCTTTTTCGGCCAACAAATAGTCTAGAGCCATGCGAATTTGCAAGGCCACTGTACGCATGGCTATCATTTCGGCGTTAATGTCCTGCAGTGCGTCTGCTGTTTCATTAGCTACCTGTTCTAAGACGGAAGCGATAAGCCGAATTTCCTTGATTGTCCTGCCCACCCCATGCCCAGGGAACAAAATAGCGAAGAATCGTTCTGTCTCTGTGATTTCCCTTTTGAGTCGGTAATGGCGATGATCTGCTAGGGAGGGCAAGTGATGGATGTATGGCACCAGATATCCCAAATAGCAGGACCCAGTCCATTTCGGAGGCAACCATGGGTATGCCTTATGGCCGCATATGAAATACGTACCATTGTAGGCTGTCAGATTGGAGGGCAATTCCGTGAATGCGGGCACCCCGTCCGGTCCCAGAGGTTGTTCCCCCCCCCGGAGTCTGTGCTCAAATACTGACCCATTTCCGCAGCCGGTCCATTGGATGGTACTGTCGCTGGCGTACAGTGTCACATTGATGTATTGAGTACAACTGCTCCAACCATCACCTGTCCTCCTGTGGTGTTTTTGGACAGGCATATTATCCCCTGGGGCCTTGACGTGTTGCTGAGAATCAGGAATGGGGGCTTATGGGTCCAATTGTAATTGGGTTGGTACCACCCCTGAAATTTGATCCCACACTTGGTGTGGTTGGTATATTCTTTCCATTGCTCCCTCACTGGAAATGGCACTGTTAGATCGTTTGCTTGCACATAGCCATTGTCCCTAATACCGTTCCCGTCGGTTTCATTCCGATTTATCACCCATTCCGCCATTTCTGGGGAAGTTAGGGGAATCGTCCTTAGAGGGATACCTTCCTTGGAATGGGTAGGGATATGGGAGCAAACCCAGCAGGAGGACATGTTTATGCTTTGGGCATAGAGATGAGACATACAGAGAAAGGTATTCAAATACAATCCCCTAGATACCCGACACACAGAGCGCCTTATCCTTCCTTTAGAACATGGATCTGGGGCTGGGAATTCACTTTCGTTTCTGTGGCAAACAAAATCAAATTTGCATTTAGTCCGGTAACATGGTAAGCAACTGTTAATTTCTTGTGCTCCCAATATCAGTGTGCGGTAGGGCTGCCGCAAGAGCCCGGTAGAGGCGTCCACCTGGGTGACGTTCCATATTCCGAATCCATCTGGGTCGTTGCATCGAAGTACGTCTCCTGAGCATAGGTTGTATATGTGTTCAGGCTGGTCGCGTTGACATGTATCCTGTTTGTTCACTCCCAGGGTCAAGCAGAGTGCGAAAGAGGAGATCCGCAGTCAGGCTTTCATGGCTGGTCACGGCACCTGTATAGGAAAGATTTCTTGAAAGAAAAGAGAAGTTAGCATTTTAAATTTAAAACGTGGGACTGATAGTTTTACAGTGGTGGAGGTGAACCCAGACACTCTTCCCCTCTACTTTCACAGCGGTAGGGGTGGTGAGTAAGACTTGATAGGGCCCCTCCCAACGAGGTTGCAGTCCTTTCCTTGTCCAATTTCTGATTAACACGTACATTCCCGGTTCGATTTTAGATGGACTGGTTATCGGAGGACGTTCGATGTAAGCAGCTCGTACACGAGAGTGAAGGCTTCTCAATGCCTTAGTTAATGATAAAATATAGTTAGTCATTTCTGTCGTCAAGTGGTGAAAATGGACGGCCTTCGGAACGTTTTGATTCCACGGGGTCTTGAGGGGTCTACCTTATATAATTTCAGCAGGACTTAACCGCATTGCCCCAGCCGGGGTAGTACGTATCTGAAATAAGGCGAAAGGAAGAAGTTTGAGCTAAGTAGTACCAGTCTCAGCCTGCAGCTTAGCCAGTTTATTTTTCAAAGTCTGGTTAGCACGCTCAACCAACCCAGCGGCCTATGGCTTATAGGCACAATGTAGCTGTTGTTTGATGCCCATCAGGGTGCAGAATTCCATATTCACCTGACCTACAAAATGAGGGCCGTTATCTGAACTCAATTGATTTGGGATTCCGTATCTAGGAATGATCTCCTTCATCAGAACTTTTACAACAGTGGAGGCTTTATTATCCGTTGTCGGATAGGCCTCTATCCATTTACTAAATACATCAACAATAACTAAAACATATTTATAACCCTGACATCTTTCCAACTCAATGTAGTCCATTTGGAGGGTCTCAAAGGGACCTTCAGGTAAAGGGGTTTTTCCCCTTTCGCAAGACACTGCCTTTCCAGGGTTGTGTTTCCGACAAATAAGGCAACGACTGCTGATGCCCTGGGCTAGGGCTTGCAACCTAGGATGCCACCAAGTGGCCAGCAGTGTATCGCTAGCAGCTTTGGCCCCACAATGAGTTGCAAAGTGTATACATTCAATAACCCATACTGCTAATTCATCCAACATACAAGTCTGCCCCGCAGGGGTAAGCCACAATTTAGATACACAGTCATAAGTACAACCAAGTTGTTCCCACATTTGCTTGTCACCGCCAGGAGCGTCCTCCTGTAATTTAATGACGTCTTGGATGGTTGGCATTGGCTTTTCAGAGGGAGACTTGCTCTGGTTTGAGCTTTTAGTCTGACTCATCATTCTCGGGACAACCACCCTCTGTGTTTGGGACGCTTCCTTCGCTTCCCGATCCGTATATCTATTCCCTATATCGACTGAGGTCTGTCCTGTCGTGTGGGCGGAGCATTTCATAACCGAGATCTGTCTTGGTAGCATAAGGGCTTGTAATAAATCTGAGACTAATGTCTGATGGGAAATCTGCGTACCTGCAGAAGTCAGAAATCCTCTGTTGATCCATAACTGTCCAAAATCGTGAACTACTCCGAAAGCGTATCTCGAATCTGTATAGATGTTCACACTCAAGTTTTTCCCTAAAATGCAGGCTCTTTTAATGCAAACAGTTCCGCTTGTTGGGCAGAATATGGAAACTCAAAAGCAGCAGATTCAATAGTTTCACGGTATTGATTCACGATTGCATATCCCGAAAGTTTCTCCCCAAAGGAACCAATAGAGGCACTCCCATCTACATACATAGTTAGGTCTGGATCCTTTATTGGGACATCAGACAGATCGTCTCTGACAGAGGTGTCTTCCTTAATTAAAGATAAACAATCGTATCCTGGGTCAGTTTGTTCAAAGGGTGGTTCTGTGAGAAAACATGCTGGGTTGATGGTAGTACAATGTTTAAATCGCAGCTTAGGATTATTCAGGAGATATATCTCATACTTATTTTGTCGGGCCATGGTAAGATGTTGAGTCTGCAGCTGGCCTAATAATGCAGTCACCGAGTGTGAACTGTATACAGTGATGTCCTGTTGTAAAGTCAGATTAGCAGCCGACTGCAGGCTATTGTAAATGGCCGTTAAAATCTGAGTACAAACTGGATGTCCCAGTGCTACCGGATCTAGTTTCGAGGAGTAGTACGCTACCAGTCTATGCTTGTCTCCATGTTTTTGAGTTAGAACAGCAGTCGAGCAATCAGTGAGGAGAGTACAGTACAACTGAAAGGGTCTGTCGTACAGGGGTCTCCCCAATGCGGGTGCTTGTGACAAAGCTGCCTTTAATTTCTTGAATGCCTCTAAGGCGTCAGAATCTAGTTGAAATTCGCCCGCTTTGTTGGTATATGGCGTTAATAACTTAGTCTCCAAGGCAATATTAGGAATCCACTATCTGCAATAGTTTACCATTCCCATCCACTGCCGTACTTCCTTTGCAGTGCGAGGTACAGAGAATTGACAGATTGGTTCAATCCTGCTTCTTTCTAAGCCTCGCTCAGTTGCTGAGAGCAAGACGCCAAGAAACTTAACCCTCTGTTGGGCCACCAGTGCTTTCGATTGGGATACTATGTACCCTAGCGAGGATAAGTGATTTAGCAGTTGGGCAGTGTCTTCCCGTTTAATCTGCTCATCAGGGCTGGCTATCAACAGATCGTCCACATATTGGACTAGTGCAGACCCTTGTTTTAAAGTCAATGCCTGTAATTGCTCCTGTAGGCATCTAGAAAATAACGTTGGGGAGTTAACGAAGCCTTGTGGCAGTCGGGTCCACGTATATTGTTGTCCCTTGTAAGTGAAGGCAAAAAGATACTGGCTAGATGGGTCTAGCGGCAAGGCGAAAAAGGCATGTTGGAGATCAACTACTGCAAAGATTTTAGCTGCTGCCGGGACTTGCGCCAGAATATGGGCCGGATTGGGTACAAATGCGTGTAGCGATTGTACAATAGCATTAATAGATCGTAAATCCTGTACTAATCTGTACTGGTCTGGTTTCCCTGGCTTCGGAACTGCAAGAATGGGCGTGTTACACGGGGACTGACATTTAATCAAAATCCCTTGCTTTAATAATCCAGCGATCAATTTGTCAATGCTTGGTATCGCCTGTTGCTTTAGTGGATATTGTCGAATAGAGGGTAATGCAATATTGTCCTGCAGGGGAATATGAATAGGAGTCATCTCAACGCATCGCACCTGACATATTCTGTTTTTTCTTTGCCCACATGGTGGCGCAATTGTGCCCTGTTAATCTTTGGTGTCTGATAAAACAGAACAGTCCGGCCACATGACAGGATCTGTTTCTGCCGGTTATTTGGATCAGCTTGTTCGACTGTGTGTTTTACCATGGGTCCTAGATCTCTCGCATGGTGCGGGTAATTCACCTCCCGGGTGATATGTGGGGCCCTTTTTATTTCAAAGTATCCTGGATCCCATCCCATTGTTTTTGCAGCACGTCGAGCGATGTAACCTGCAATAGGTGCTTCCTTCCACAACTCTGAGGGGATCTGAACATACTCTGCTCTCCCTTCTGGTCCTGTAACCATAGCTCGACGGATAACTTCCCATTCCGTTCCTACATGGCTTCGGTAAAAGTCCTCCAATTCCTTATTTCTCCCACTCATATCGTAGGCCAAGGTTACATGAAGGGGACCCTCATCCTTAAAACCTAGAGACCACCATTGTGGGGTGATGGAAACATAACACTGCCTGTTGGGGGCCCATGGTTTCACAGTCAGTCCTTCGTCCCCGCACTCAATGCTCAGGCGGAATGTACAGAGCAAGTCTCGAGCCATGAGGTTACAGTCTAATCCACTTGTGATTATAAATTGGTGTTTTACTGACACATTTCCAAAATATACTTCCACTGGTTCAGATATCGGGTATTGGCTCACTTGTCCCTGAAAACCAGACAGACTCTGTCTTTCCCCGGACTCAGGGAGATTGAGCTCCGATCGGACAGATAACATAGTTGCTCCAGTGTCTACTAAGAATATATGTGGGGTTCCTTCGATCATTAATGACAGAACGGGCTCCTGCTCTGACTGGATCCCGTTTACCACAAGGTTAACTAGTCAATACTGGGGGAAGGGATTATTTTGGGAAAAGTCCGTATATCTTCCTCGTCCTTGATTCCCTTGCCAACCTCCTCTTCGCTGCCCTTGCATATGTTCCCCTCTTTGTTGTCTACGGGAGGGACATTCCTTGCTCCAGTGGCCCCGCTGACCACAATTGAAACAGCCATCTGACCCTGTTTGTCTCCCTCCTCCTCTTTTCGCTTCAGAATTACGTCTCGGGGGAACATAGGGTGGGCCATAATTAGGGGCGGTTGGTCCGTTAGGATGTGTAAGATATCCATTCCCTTCTCTGTCCACCCATCCTGGGACACAAGACTGAGGCTCCATCTGATATCCTGTTATGAGTTTTGGCTCTTCCTTTTTCATCACATACTCAGTCTTGACCCTAACTTGGGCTTGACCTTCCTGGTGCTTATTATTCGTCCAGTAGCATTTCACTGCCCTATTCATCTGGGTGGGAGTATTCTCTGACCAGTTCATATTAATAGTCTTAATTGCTTGAGCAACCTGAATCGGTAGGCAGTTCAATAGCATAGCGCAGTACTGTGGTGAGTCCTTTTTGTCACGGTATGCTACATCCCCTGACTGATTCTGGTATATTTCAGAGAATCTTTCCAAATATTCTTCTGTTCCCTCTCCCTTTTTAGGCTTGGTGTCTAAGATCTTGGTTATGTCAACTGGTTTTTGTAGAATAGCGCTAAGGGCAGCAAAAAGACGCTGCTGGCGCTGTTCATCATTTGCTACCTGCTCCACCAGTGCAGCATGATTCGGATAAGTCAACTGGGTTAGGAATTTAGTATGTTCAGCAGGGGTTAAAACTTGCTGTATTAGCGACCATCAGTCCCTTGATTCTGCATTATAGACGGAAATGGTAGTTCAAAGAAAATCCACAAATGAGGTAGGTGCTTTTTTTCTATCCGGTATCCCGGTTAGAATAGCCATTATCTCGTGGGGTTTCCATGGACAGTACACATTCATCGTTTGGGGGTTGCCGGGTACTCCGGCGTTAGCCGGGACATAGGCGGGATTCGGCACCTGTATCATTGGTAACTGGCAAGGGGTCGGTTCATATCTAACTAGTGTCTCAGTATTACGTTTTGAGTCGAGTGATATCAAGTCGTCTCCTGGCTTTCCAGTGTTTGAGGCTTTATCGCAGCTATTTGAACAACCGGTCTCAGAGCTGCCGAGGGATAGAGGTCACTGTACGCAGGAGGGGCACAAGGACCCTGTGGAGCTAACTGGGACTTAAAGTTCCATTCATCTAATTCATCATCTTCCTCAGTCAAGGCAATGCCATTCATTGGATTACGTAATCCACTCCTATCAAGTCTTTTGGGCTCACCGGAAGTCTTTTCAGACTCCTGTTTAGAGCGCTCCTCATTAGCACATTCTTTTTCTAGGATTTCTACAGACTTGAGTACTCCCCCTTCAGTGAGTCCTATTCGGAACTTCAACGCGTTTTCCTGCCAGCTTGCTAATACTGAAGCTTGTTTTAATTCTTGACAGTACTGGTCCATAAAGTAATTAACCCTTTGGCTGGTTTACCTCCTTTATTTTTCCAAATTAATTCCTGAGCCTTCATGACGGCATCTAGGTTTATAGTTCCTCCCAATGGCCATTGAACATTCCACAGTTTTTTATTCAGTCCCCCTGACAACTGTCTAAATTGTTTTGCCTTGTCTGGATATTTTTCACACAAAGGCTGTAAGGCACTTCCCGGTTCCACAGAGATGTCCTGACAATTAAACATTTTATCTCTCCTTGTCCTTAGTCTTAGTCAACCAGTTAACACAACCGTATTGTCGCTACCCAGTCAAGTCAACTGGTTAACACTATCGTATTATCGACACCCAGTTGCTTACTGGATTTAATTATGGTCCTGACTGCTTGTGTCTTACAATCCTAAGTGCCTTTGTATCTCTCTCCGCCCACTTCAGGGTCCTGACCTTCCCGTGGGGGATCTCCCCTCTTAACAACCGGTCTAAGGCGGGGCGTTCGAGAAAGGCACTTCCTTCTGTAGTCGATCAGCACAAGCAATCAGTTCCTGTTTGTACCCACTCCCCAAGGATTCGAAGTTCTGGTTTATACCCAATTACCAGAGACTCGAACTCTGAGCCAGTGATGTTTGATCACTGACTTATTCGGAGTTCTTGTTTATATCCAATCAGCAGGGACTCGAAGTCTGACCTCTGACTCAGTGATATCGGATCACTGACTTACCGCGTTCGTTTCATGTTTATATCCAATTACCAGGAACGCGAACTCTGACTCAGTGATATTTTTAATCACTGACCAAGAATACTTCCTCAGTACGCCGACTGAGCCTCAGTGATATCAATCACTGACCTATATCTGTGTATTCACCAGACTAAGCCGAATCTCGTAAGGACGCCACATAAGTGTTAGCGATTGGACGATTCGTCGTCAGACTTAACAGATTTAGGAAAGCCGAAGTGGTAAAGAAGATTTACTCACCCCGGGGCGCCCTCTCCTTCCTCCGTGTCCGAGACAATGCGCCTCTTACGCCGCGAACTCTCGGTGATCGACCGTTGAGATCCCGGACCCGAGCCCCCAAATGACGAACCGGATTCTTTTACTCTTAGTCTGGTTCAGCAAAAACTGAATCGAATACACCTTGAAAGTTCAACACAATTTTATTAGCTGTAACAGCTGACCTATTCTACAGAATCGATTTCAAAACTAATAGAGTCTTTGTCAATCTCATAGAACAGGCAAAATTACATGCGGAGATGCAAACAATTATACATTTTCAGACAGGCGAGGGACATGAGTATCAAAGGGTTAACACCAATCATAAGCTGAGTCTGGTCAAGCCAGGCTGAGTGACATAATGGCCGACCACTCACAGGTATTGTGTATGCCAAGGAAAAGGGAGGCTTCCTTATCTCTGGCTCGGTATGTTTTTCGACCTTGTCTGAAAAGGAAGATCCATTCATTACTGCAGCTGCACAAGACCCCCACACCAGAACTCAGCCCCATCTTATCTCTTCACTTGATCAACACAAGGTATGCTTATTCATAAAGGAAATTAATAACGTAAACCAGTCGTCAAAGAAGAAGCTCATTGTTTCTAATTCTAGCTAGCAAAATGGGCTACTTATATTAACCCATTGTTCACCACACTTCTACAGGCTATGGAGGTATCTCACTGAAATACGAAAAGCTTATATGCATTTTAAGTGGAGGGGGCACCCTTAGACATTCTCATAGGAACAATGTACAAAAAGATCTCAGAGTGAGAGTGTCTGGTCTCGGGCATACCCCAGTTCCAGGACTGAGAACCAAGACAGCGTGGGACTCTACTCCATCATGATTGGTAGTGATCCTACTTTAAAATTACCGGTGGTGACACTTTTCTAACATTAGTGGTGGTGATCCAACTCCAATATTGCCAGTGGTGACCCTACTCTACCATTACTGGAGGTGATCCTACTCCAATATTACTGGTGGTGATCCAACTCTAACATTACTGGTGGTGATCCTACTCTAACATTAATTTTGGTGACCATATTCGAACATTAATTGTGGTGACCAAATTGTAACATTTCTGTTGGTTTCACATTGTAATATTACTGTTGGAGACCCTACTCTACACTTAGTGATTGTGATACCGAATCTGAAATTACCAATGGGGATCCGATTCTAACATGGCTGGTGTTATCGCAACTCTAAAATTACTGGAGGTGACTCTACCCTAACATTAACGGTGCGATTATTTTTGTTGACCATGCTATAGCATTACTGATGGTGACCCCACTGTAACATTACTGGTGGTGACCCCACTGTAACATCACTGGTGGTGACCCTGCTGCAACATTAATGGTGGTGACGTTATTTTAACATTACTGGTGTTGACACTACTCTAACATTAATGGTGAAGACACTTCCCTAATATTACTGGTGCTGACCCTCCTCCAACATCACTGGTTGTGAACCCACTGTAACATTATTGATGGTGTCCCCACTCTATCATAGCGGGTGGTCACCTTACTCTCATATTACTCGAGGTGACGCTTCACTAACATTAATGTTGGTGGCCCCAGCCTATCATTTCTGATGCTGATCCTACTATAACATTACTGCTGGTGACCCTTCTCTAACATTAAATTGTGATGAACCTATTATAACAGTATTGTTGGTAATCGGACTCTAACATTACTGGTGATGATGCCACTCCAACATTTCAGGTGGTGACAGTACTCAAAAAGCACTGGTGATGACCCTACTCTAATATTTCTGGTCAGACATTTTTGTTGATAACACTAATGTAACGTTACTTCTGTTGAACACACTCTAACATGACTGGTGGTGACGCAACTCTAAATTATTTTGGTGACTCGACTCTAACATTACTCGTGGTGACCCGACTCCATCACTATTGATGGTGACCCGACTCTAACGTTGCCAATAGTGTCGCTACTCTAACACTACTGGTGGTGACCCTACTCTAACATTGCTGGTGGTGACCCGAATAGAACATTACTGGTGGTGACCCTAATCTCATATTTAAGGTTGTCACACTGCTCTCATATTACTGGTGGTGACTCTACTCTAAATTCTGGTGGTGACTCTACTCTAACATTAATCGTGGTAAGGCTAATATAACATTAATTGTGGTCACCCGACTATAACATTACTGGTGGTAATCCTACATTAACATCACTGGTGGTGACTCAATCCGAAGATTACTTGTGAAGATCCTACTCTAACATTACGGGTGATGATCATACTGATTCCTTACTGGTGGTGGCCCAACTCTATCATTACTGGTGTTAATCCTGCTCAACATGACTAGTGGTGATCATACTCTCGAATTTCCGTTGTTCCATTACTGGTGGTGACCCGACTCTAACGTTATTGGTGGTGATCCTAGTCTAACATTACTGGTGGTAATGCGACTCCAACATTACTTGTGGTGATCCTACTCTAACATTGCTGCTGGTGATCCTACCGTGATCTTATTGCTGCTGACCCTACTCTCACATTAATTCTGGTTATCCTATTGTAACGGTACTGGTGGTGACTCTACTCTAACATTACTTCCAGTTCTCCTACTCTAATATGACTGGTGGTGATCCTTCTCTAACATTACTTTCGGTGACCTTATTCTAATAATAATTGAGGTGACCCAATTGTATCATTTCTGCTGGTGTCCCATTATAGTATCAATGTTGGACACCCTACTCTTCCATTACTGGTGGTGATCCGACTCTAATATTATTGATGGTGATCCTAATCTAATATTACTGGTGGTGACTGTACTCTAACATTACTGGTGGTGACTGTACTCTAACATTACTGGTGGTGACTGTACTCTAACATTACTGGTGGTGACTGTACTCTAACATTACTGGTGGTGCACTTACTCTAATGTTCACGATGGTGACCTTACTCTTATTACTGGTGGTGATCCTATTCGAACATTACTGGTGGTGATCCTACTCTAATATTACTGGTGGTGACCGTACTCTAACAGTAAAGGTGTTAACCCTACTCAAACATTACTGGTGGTGAGTCTACTCTAACATTATTGATGGTGACCCTATTCGAACATTAATAATGGTGATCCTACTCTAACATTACTGTTGGTGATCCTACTCTAACATGACAGGTGGTGATCGGACTCTAACAATCTGATAGTGACCCTACTTTAACATTACAGGTGGTGATCCAACTCCAACATTATTGATGGAGACTCCACTCTAACATAACTGATGGTGATCCTACTCTAACATTACTGGTGGTGATCCTACTCTAACATTACTGGTGGTGATCCTGCTCTAACATTACTGGTGGTGATCCTACTCTAACATTACTGGTGGTGATTCTAATCTTATATTACTGGTGGTGATTCTAATCTAACATTACTGGTGGTGATTCCAATCTAACATTACTGGTGGTGACCCGACTCAAACACAACTCCTCTACTCAAATCCTCTTGCAACGAAGGCCAAAATACCATTTGCCTTTCGAACTGCTCCCCCGAGACCACACTTTACCGAAGCAGATTGAATTGTTTCAAAATTGAACCTTGAGCCTTTATTGCCCGCTGTGTTTTGGATTGTGCCGTTGTTAAAGAGCTTGAAGTTGGTGGGAGGAAGAGTATTTTTGAAGTGAGGCCTGTGGCAGGCAGGGAGTGTGGGGAGTGGGAGAGAAATGAACTGCACAGGCGGAGTTACTGCAGAAGGAAATGAAAAATGGGAAAGAGGTAATGCTCCATGTCAGCCATTGAAGGTCGCTGTCAGAAGTTGAACGAGAGCTCAGTCGGTAAAGCAACAAACATTCATTCTGAGGGTCCAGAATATAAATGCTTGTCCGAGAGCTGCTTTCAAATTAAGATTCTCAATTTTTACGAATTCTTGCAGCACCATGAAACACAAACATTTACATTGATCTTGCCTGCCGTCTGAAAAAAATGCATCAATATATTTTAAACATTTGCCACAAAACCTGAGTTTTTTTCAAATATAAGTTATTTTCTAATACTGGTACTTTGAGGCGTAAAAGCAGCGTTTGAAGAGTGACTAGAACCCTGGACCGTCAGATTCAAAGTCTAGCACTCTACGGACTGAATTATCGGGGCTCTGGAACGCTAGCGATACAGCGACCTTATCTCTCGAAAGGAATTTCATTCCCTTCACGATAAACACACAGCCGCCCTGTGAACACACGCCCTGGCAGAAAATTCCTTCAGATCAATACCCTTTCTCAATCCAGATCAGCCGTGATCTCATTGAATGACGGAACAGTTTCGAGGGGATAAATGACCAACTCCTGTTCCGATATTCTGGCGAAACTCCAACCGCACTCCCACCGCCGTCAATCTGCCCAAGTCTCCACCAACCTCATTCTGACCCGTTCTCCTCAACCAGACCCGTTCTCCTCAATCTGATCCCTTCTCCTCTATCTCACCCATTCTCCTCAAGCTCATCACTTCTCTTAATCTGAACCCATTTTTCTCAATCTGACCCTTTTGATGCATGGGATCATAGAATCTTTGAATCTTACTACACAGAAGGAGGACATTTGTCCCGTCGTGCCTGTGCCGGCTCTTTGAAAGAGCTGTCCAATTTAGTTCCCTTCTGCACAATCTGACCCCTGATCCCCATTCTGACACCATCACCTTAATCTCACCCCCTCTTCTTATTCTAGGGATACAGGAACAGGAGGAGGCCATTCAACAATTCATCCCTGTGCTGCCATTCACTTGGATCACCGCTGATCTTCAGATTGACTCCATTTACCAGCCTTGTTTCCTTGACGTTTTTGGAGTGGCTCAACAAAAATCTATGAAGCCCAGTTTTGAAATTTTCAATGGACCCCCAGCCTCAATCGCATTTTGGGGGAGAGAGTTCCAGATTTCCACTGCCCTTTGTGTGAAGAATAGCTTCGTTACATCAGCCCTGAATGGCCTTGTTCTAATTTTAAGTTTATGCCCCCTTGTTCTCGACTCCTCCACCTCAGGAAATAGTTTCTCTCGATCGACCCTATGGAATCCTTTAATCATCTTAAACCCCTCGGTTAGATCAGCCCTTAATCTTCTATACTCGAGAGAACACAAACCTCCGTCTCTGCAAACTGTCCTCGTAATTTAACCCTTTTATCCCCGGTATCATTCTGGTGAATCAGCTCTGTGCCCCCTTCAAGGCCAACATGTCCTTCCTGAGGTGCAGTGCCCAGAAATGAACAAATTTACTCCAGATGGAGGTCTAGTCAGAGCACTGTACAGCTGTAACATAACTTCCATCATGTTATCTTCCAGCCCGCTTCAGATAAAGTTCATAATCCCATTAGCCTTTTGAATTTCTTTTTGGACATGGAGATGAGGGCAATTCAGTTGGTGGAAGTGGACTTTCAAAAGGCGTTTCATAAAGTGCCGCACGGTGGGCTTATCATCAAGATTGCGGCCCATGGAACATAGGTGGCAGCAGCAACATGAATACAGAAATCGCTAATGGACCGGAAACAGATAGCAGTCGTGAACGGTTGTTTGTCGGACTGGAGGGAATTGTACAGTGCTGTTCGCCAGAGGTCTAATGAAATGACAGTCCTTAAAAAAAGGAGGGAGAGGGAAAATATCGAACTACAGACCGGTTAGCCTGACATCAGTAGTATGGAAAATGCTGGAATCTATTATGAAGGACGTGGTAACAGGAGACTTATACAGTATCAACGGGATTAGAAAAGTAAATATGGATTCATGAAAGGAAAATCATTTTTTCCAAACCTACTGGATTATTTTGAGGATGTAACTGGAAGAATAGATAAGGGAGAACAAGTGGATATGGTTTATTGGGATTTTCAGAAGGCCTTTGATAAAGTCCCACACAAGAGGTTAGTGTAAAAATTAAAGAACATGGGATTGAGGGTAATATACTGGCATGGATTGAAAATTGGTTAACAGACCGGAAACAGAGAGTAGGAATAAATGGGTCTTTTTCGGGGTGGCAGGCAGTGACTAGTGGGGTAACGCAGTGATCAGTGCTTAGGCCCCAACTATTCTCAATATTTATCAATGATTTGGATGAGGGAACCAAATGTAATATTTCCAAGTTTACTGAGGACAAAAAACTAGGTGGGATCGTGAGATCTGAGGAGGATGCAAAGAGGCTTCAAGGCGATTTAGGCAATTTGAGTGAGTGGGCAAATACATGTCAGATGCTTTATAATTTGGATAAATATGAATTTATCTACGACTGAAGGAAAACCAGAAAGGCAGATTATTATTTAAATGGCGATAGATTCAGAAATGTTGATGTACAAAGGGACTGGGTGTCCTTGTGAACCAGTCACTGAAACAAACATGCAGGTGCAGCAAGCAGTCAGGAAGGCAAATGGCATGTTGGCCTTCATTGCAAGAGGATTTGAGTACAGGAGCAAGGATGTCTTACTGCAGTTTTTTATTATTATTATTCGTTCATGGGATGTCGGCGTCGCTGGCGAGGCCGGCATTTATTGCCCATCCCTAATTGCCCTTGAGAAGGTGGTGGTGAGCCGCCTTCTTGAACCACTGCAGTCCGTGTGGTGAAGGTTCTCCCACAGTGCTGTTAGGAAGGGAGTTCCAGGATTTTGACCCAGCGACGAAGAAGGAACGGCCAATATATTTCCAAGTCGGGATGGTGTGTGACTCGGAGGGGAACGTGCAGGTGGTGTTGTTCCCATGCGCCTGCTGCTCTTGTCCTTCTGGGTGGTGGAGGTCGCGGGTTTGGGTGGTGCTGTCGAAGAAGCCTTGGCGAGTTGCTGCAGTGCATCCTGTGGATGGTCCACACTGCAGCCACAGTGCGCCGGTGGTGAAGGGAGTGAATGTTTAGGGTGGTGGATGGGGTGCCAATCAAGCGGGCTGCTTTATCTTGGATGGTGTCGAGCTTCTTGAGTGTTGTTGGAGCTGCACTCATCCAGGCAAGTGGAGAGGATTCCATCACACTCCATACAAGGCCTTGGTGAGACCACACCAGGAGTATTGTGTGCTATTTTGTTCGCCTTACCGAATAAAGGAAATATTTGCCATAGAATGAGTGCAGCGAAGAATCACCAGACTGATGCCTGGGATGGCAGGACTGTCGTATGAGGAGAGATTGGGTCGACTCGGCCTGTATTCACTCGAGTTCAGAAGAATGAGAAGGGATCTCATTGAAACGTATAACATTCTGACAGGGCTCGACAGACTGGATGCAGAGAGGATGTTTTCACCGGCTGTGAGGTCCAGAACGAGATCTCACAGTCTGTGGATACGGCGAAGGACATTTAGGACTGAGATAAGGAGAAATTTCTTCACTCACAGGATGGTGAACCTGTGGAATTCTCTACTTCACAAGGCTGTGAATGGCAATTCACTGAATAGATTCAACAAGGAGCAAGATGGATTTCTAAATACAAAAGGCATCAAGGGGCATGAGGAGAGAACGGGAATATGGTATTGAGATAATGGATCAGCCATGATCGTATTGAATAGCGGAGCAGCCTCGAAGGGCCGAATAGCCAACTCCTGCCCGTATTTTCTAAGTTTCCATGTTTCCATGTCATTTCTGGGACCACTGATTTTCTTGATATATACTAATGACTTGGACTTGGGTGCACAGGGCACAATTTCAACATTTGCAGATGACTCATATTTCAAAGGGCACCAAATGGTGAGCAGAGAGATAGACTTCAAGAGGATATTGACAGGCTGGTGGCATGGGCGGATTCGTGGCAGGGGAAATTTAACGCGGAAAAATGCAAAGTGATACATTTTGGTGGGAAGAACAAGGGGAGTCAATTTTCCACGCTAAAAGAACGGTTCCTGAAATGACAGAAGTTTGAGAGATTATAGTTCGGGCATCTGCAATGTTCTCACCTACGGACTTTACAACCCTGGGATGGAAATCATCTGGTCCTGGGGATTTGTCACTCATAAGTGCCATTATATTCTACATTACTGTTAATTTTCTTACGTTAATTAGGGTGAGTCCCCTTCCCTCATTCAATTTTTTCCCCTGGGGTGTCCGGCTTGCTATCTTCTTCCTCTGCTGTAAATACAGATTCTGTATTATTCACAATAATCAGTCACAACTTTATCTGTCTCCCGCTATTGGTGTCTCTCTGTGTCACTGTACTCAGTCTCATCTTTATCCATCTCCCTCTGCTGTTGTCATTCTGTATCATAGTACACATTCATACTTTCATCTATCTCCCACTGTTGGTGTCTCTCTGCATCACTCACTGTACTCAGTCTCATATTTATGCATCTCCCTCTGTTGGTGTCTCTTTCTATTACTGTACTCAATCTCACATTCATCTATCTCCCTCTGTTGGTGTCCCTCTGTATCACTTACTATACTCAGACTCAGCTTCATCTATCTCCCTGTGTTGTTGTCTCTCTGTCTCACTCACTATCCTGAGTCTCGACTTAATATCGCTCCCTTTGTTTGTGTCTGTCTGTTTAAACTGTACTCAGTCACATGTTTATCTGTCTCCTTCTGCATGTGTATCTCTGTCTCACTGCACACAGTCACACTTTCATCTATATCCCACTGTTGGTTTCTCTCTGTATCACACACTTTACTTGGTCACACCTTTACCTATCTCCCTCTGGAGGAGCGATATGATAGCGTAAACGTAGAGATGATGTTTCCACTTGTTGACTAATCCAAAACTTGAGACCATAAATAAATCACTCATAGATCCAATAAGGAATTTAGGAGAAACTTCTTTACCCAGAGAGTGGTGAGAATGTGGAACTTGCTACCACATGGAATAGTTGAGACGATTAAATTGATGCATTTAAGGGAAGCGAGATAACGACATGAAGAAGAAAGGAATAGAGGGCTATATCGTTAGCGTGAGATTAACTGAGTTGGGAGGAGGCTCAAGTGGAATATAAATACCAGCATAGACCAGTTGAATCGGATGGCCTGTTTCTGTGCTGTAAAATCTATTTAATTCTGTGTAATTTTTTTGGTATCTCTCTCTCTATCACTGTACTCAGTCACATCTTTACCTATTGCCCTTTGTTGTTGTCCCTCTATCGCTGTACTTAGTTGCACCTTTATCAGAGAATCATAGAATGAGACAGCACAAGAGTCCATTCGTCTCATTGTGCCTGTGCCGGCTCTTTGTGAGAACTATCCAATTCGTCCCACTGAACTTCCCTTTCAACAAATCCTGCATTTTTTTCCCTTTCAGTTGTTATTCCAATTCCCTTTTGAAAGTTATTATTGAATCTGCTTCCACCGCCGTTTCAGGCAGTGAATTCCGGATCATAACAACACGTTGTATAAAAAAAAACTCCTCATCTCACCTGTGGTTCTTTTGCCAATTATCTTAAATCTGTGTCCTCTGGTTACCGACACTGTAGCCAGTGGAAACAGTTTCTCCTTATTTACTCTATCAAAACCCCTCATAATTTTAACCTTCTTTGTTCTAAAGAAACCATCCCCAGCTTCTCTAATATCTCCATCTTACTGAAGTTCCACATCCCTGATGTCATTCTGGTAAATCTCCTCTGCACGCTTTCCAAGGCCGAGAGCTCCTTCCTAATATGTTAGGAAACCACATCCACTGGTTCGCCCCTATCTCCTCTACAGGTTACCTCCTAAAAAATCTCCAGTGAATTTGTTAAGCATGGTTTCCCTTTCATAAACCCAAGCTGACTTTGTCCAATCCAATTCATGCGTTCCAAGTGTTCTGTTATCACATCCTTTATACTAAACTCTATCATTTTGCCCACTACTGATGTTAGGCTAACTGGTCTGTAATTCCCTGTTTTTTCTCGCCCTCCTTTTTTAAATAGTGGCGTTACATTTGCCACACTCCAATCTTTGGGAACTGTTCCAGAGTCTATAGAACTTTGGATGATGACCACCAATGCATCCAATATTTCCAGGGCTACTTCCTTTAGTACTCTGGAATGTAGATTATCAGGCCCTTGGGGATTTGTCAGCCTTTAGCCCCATTAATTTCCCTAACACTATTATTTGACTAATACTGATTTCCTTCATTTCCTCCTTCTCACTGGAACCTAGATTCCCTCACATTTCCGGGAGGTTATTTGTGACCTCCTTTGTGAAGTCAGAACCCAAGTAAGTATTTAATTGTTCTGCCATTTCTTTGTTCCCCATTAAAATTTTCCCCATTTCTGACATTTGTCTTCACTAATCTTTTTTTCTTGACATATTGATAGAAGCTTTTACAGTCAGTTTTTATGTTCCCTCCATTTTACTCTCTAACTCTTTTTTTCCCCCTCTTAATCAATCTCTTTGTTCACCTTTGCTGAATTCTAAGCTGCTCCCAATATTCAGGCCTGCTGCTTTTTCTGGCAATTTTATATGTCTCCTCATTGCATCTAATACGATTCCTAATTTATTTTGTAAGCCACGGTTGAGCCACATTTCCTGTTTTATTTTTGAGCCAGAGAGGAATGAATAATTGTTTTTATTCCTGCACATGTTCTTTAAATATTAGCCAATGCCTATCCACCTTACTCCCTTTTCGTAAAGTTGCCCAGTCTATCCGCGCCAACTCAGACCTCATACTTTCGTAATTTCCTTTATTTAGAATCAGGATCCCAGTTTCGGATTCAACTCCTTCACTCTCCATCGTAATGATCAATTCCATCAAGTTATGGGCGCTCTTTCCTAAGGGACCCCGCACAACAAGATTGTTCATTAATTCGTTCTCTTTGCACAATACCAAGTCTCGGATCGCCTGTTCTCGAATTGGTTCCTCAACGTATTGGTCTAGAAATCCATCACGGACACACTCGAGAAATCCCTCACCCACAGTATTGTTGCTAATTTGGTTTGACCAATCTATGTGAAAATTAACGTCACCCATGATTATGATTGAACCCTTCTTGCATGCGTCTCTAGTTTCCAATTTAATGCCCTCCCTACATCTCCACTACTGTTTGGGGGCCTATAGACAAGTCCCACCAACGTCTTCTGCCGCTTGGTGTTTCTTAGCTCCACCCACGCAGGTTCAACATTGTCATTTTCCGAGCCAATTTCCTTCCTCGCTATTGCATTGATTTCCTCCTTTACTAGCAACGCTACCCGACCTCCTTTCAATTTTTGCCTTTCCTTGCTAAATATTGAATACCCCTGGATGTTCAGTTACCGTCCTTGGTCACCCTGCAGCGATGTCCCCGAAATCACAACTATATCACACCCATTAGTATCTATCTGCGCTTTTAATTCATCTACCTTGTTGCGAATGCTCCGCGCATTAAGACACAATGCCTTTAGACTTGTAATTTTAAGATTACTCTTCATCTTAGTGTTATTTTGAAACATGAGCCTATTTTTTTTTCGCCATTGTTTTCACTGCCTTGCACTGTTGCTTCTTCCCTTTCTGTCGTTTGTTTCCATCCGTTTTTTCCCCCTCCGCCGTATCCCTGCTCAAGTTCCCAAGCTCCTGCCATTCTAGTTCAAACCTATCCCAACAGCACGAGCAAACACTCCCGTGAGGACATCAGTCCCGGTCCTGCTCAGGTGCAAAACGTCCCACTGATAGTGGTCCCACCTTCCCCAGAACAGGTTCCAATATCCCAGGAATTTAAATCCCTCACTCCTACACCTTCCCTACATTCACGCATTCATCTGGTCGATTCTCCTGTTCTATACTCACTGGCACGTGGCACTGGTAGTAATCCTGAGATCACTACTTTTGAGATCCTGCTTTTTAATTTATCTCCTAACACCTTAAGTTCACCTTGCATTGATATATCCCAATCCACAGTGGTTCCCAATCCATTGGTATATCCTAGTCCATTGTTTTTCCCAATCCATTGATACATCCCAGTCCATTGACTTTCCCGTTCCATTGATATATACCAGCCCACTGACTTTGACAATGCATTGATATATCCCAGTCCATTGTGTTTCCAAATCCATTGATATATCCCAGTCCACTAACTTTCCCAATCCATGAATATATCCCACCCCATGCTGTTTCCAAAGCATTGATACATTCCTGTCTAAAGTGTTTCCCAATCCATTGATATATTCCAGTCCCCTGTGTTTCCCAACACATTGATATAACCCAGTCAATTCTGTTTCCCAAACCATTGATATATCCCTGTCGAAATTGTTTCCCAAACCATTGACACATCCCAATCCACAGTGATTCCCATATGCATTGATATATTGCAGTCCATTAACTTTTCCAATCCATTGATATATCACAGTCAATTGCCTTTCCCAATTCATTGATATATACCAGCCCATTGTGTTTCCAAATCTGTTGATATATACCAGTCCATTGACTTTCCCAATGCATTGATATATCCCAGTCCAATGTGTTTCCCAATCCATTGATATATCCCAGTCCATTGACTTTCTTAATCCATTGACATGTCCAAATCCAATGACATTCCAATGCAGTGAACATTCAAATGTCTCTTATAAGGTCCCACATCGAAGACTCATGACTAAGGTCAGAGCATTAGGTGTCAGCGGACAAGCAGCAGAATGAATAGCAAACTGGCTACAAAACAGGAAACAGAGTTTGGGATGAAAGGTAGTTACTCAAACTGGCGGAAGATGGAAAGTGGTGTTACACAAGAATCCGTGCTGGGAACACAATTGTTCACCATTTTCACAAATTTATTTGGACATGATAATCGGTAGTAGAGTATTAAAATTTGCTGCTGACACCACAGTGGAGGATAAATTGGCGGATAGTTAATACTGAGGAAGACTGCAACAAAATGCGAGAAGACGTTAAGAAACTTGCAGAAGGGAAACGTAAATGGCCAATGAATTTCAACATAAATAAGTGTACGCTGTTGTGTTTTGGTAGGATTACTAACGAGACCACTGACTCCTACAGAGAAGTTACGTTAAACCTGTATAGAACCTGAGTCAGAGCACGCTCAGAGTACTCTGCACAGTTGTGGTCTCCATATTGCAACAAGGATATAGAGACGCTGGATGTGGTGCAAAAAATAATTAGGAGGACGAAAACAGTACTGAGAGGTTATAACTAGCAGGAAGGACTGAAGAGGTTGGGGTTCTTTTCTCTGGAAAAGAGAATGCTGAGGGGTGACCTAATCGAGGTCTTCAGGAAAATGAATGAGTTTGAGCGAGTAGACATAGAGAAAATGTTTCCGTTTTTCAGGGCATCCAAAACTCGGGGCCGTAAACTTAACACAGTCACTAATAAATCCAGTATGGAATTTAGGAGAAACTTCTTTGGAAGTTCGAATGTAGAACTTGCTACCACATGGAGTCGTTGAGGCGAATAGCACAGATACATTTGAGGAGACGCGACGTAAGTACCGACGACCCGTCAGGACCCCTGCTCCGTGAGGGGGGAGGTCAATTCTGATATTATCATTGAAACATGTTTGACATCTGCGGTCGTATCCGCGGTCACCAAAAGTACGTGGATACAGCGCAGTGTCCAAGCGGTACATCCTCAGCATTGAAAAGTTAAGAGCGTGGGTTCGAGCCCTGATCATGTTTCTGTTCGTCTTTGAATATTTGAGGCGATGTTTACGCTACACCCTTTCCGAGGTATATTTTTCTTGAGGTGCAGTTCGCAAACCGAATGACGTGTTCCTGATGGGGTCTGACAAAGGCTCGAAACAACTGAAGCATAACTTGTTCCCCATTGTGTTCCAGACCGCTTGAGATAAAGGCCAACATTCCATTAGCCTTTTTGACTGGGCCACCAGCAAGTTATTTAACAAACATTAAATCGAATGGGATCCGACAGGCCACTCGCAGCGTTTATTTTTAGCGACTTGTGGAGAAGTAGAGTGTGTTAGTTGGTGAGATTTCCATGGTGAGATTTCATTAACAGGACAAATCTGCTTTTAATTATATACAGGGCTAAGATCGTAACTGATAGATTCTGAATTAAGATATCATCTAAACCAATGAAACTGTTGAATTGCAGCTGACCTTTGCACCAGCTGTTTAATTGCCCTTTTCGTGTTAACAATCCTCTGACAAACATACAGAGGCCCCAGGAACATCCAGGACCAGAGTGTGTGGGACACAGTACGATTACTCCATTAAATAATGGAAAAAAATGACAAGCTGTTTCAGAGGACACAGGCTGCGCTTGAAGCGGGTAAATTGATAAGAAATAGAGGCAGAGTAATTTAGGGGAAAACGATCTGTTAATTCGAAATACAATGAATTGGAATTTAAGAGGTTGAGTAAAGGTTTAGATGGAAATAGAGAACAGGGGAATTTAACGGAAAACAGTAACTGATTAATAAGAAATGGACAACAAGTGAATTTAGGGGAACACAGCAATAATTTAATTGGTAATAGAGTTTAACGGAATATAAATGAATATGACAACTGTTTATTTAGAAATAGAGGAAAGAGAAATATGGTGGAACGCAGCAACTGTTCAAATAGAAATAGAATAAAGTGGAATATAGGGCAAACACAATAAATGTTCAATTAAGGATTGAGAACGGGGAAAATTGGGAGAATACAGCAAATCTTTAATTACTAACGGTGACCAGCGGAACACAACAGCCATTTATTTCGAACTGGGCGACACGGGAAGACTGTAACTGTTTAATTAGTTATAGAGGAGACAGGAATGTCAGGGAAATACAATAACTGTTCAATTCGAAATCGAGGAACTCAAGGGAAAAGAACAGCAGTTTGATTAGAAACAGGGGGCCGGGAATCACCACCTTATGTGATTGAATTTGACACGGTAATGCAATGGTTTACTTGATCAAGACGTTGCTTATATTTTACCTGTTGATTTTGGATGATGTGTTTGAATGCACATCGGCTTGTTATGATTGTGACTGAGTGCAGATACGTCGCTGACTGATGGAATTAAAACCTCTGCCTGCTGCTGGACTCGTGCATTAATTACTGTTGGTTGTCTGTATCCGGTTAAATGGAAATGTGCCCATTACACTGAACTGCCCATAAGACACCACCATTGCCCCACGTGATCGATGCCAGTCGGATAGGCACAGACTGGGATCCACAGGGAACCTGCAACCATGTGGAGTTTGGATTTTGGACAAGCTCAGGATCAACTGGAACGTTAAGGATTGTCGGGTAAAGGGGGAACTGAATCATAATTAATAAATGAGTTCCATTCACAATGAAAGTACTGAGGCTATTGTAAGGGAAATGTTTACAATCAGGTTCTTGAACATTGAAGTGAGGTGTCATTAGTTTATCAAGCACACGGTGCATGCAATAGCACTTAAACATAAAATTAAATTTGTACTTACAACCACACCCGATGATGGTGAGTTGGGGATTCAACAGTTTTACAGTTCTGAGCTCAGTATCTTATACCTTTGCCAATCTGAATACTCATTACAAACAGACAGTTTTTATACATTTTCTCACTGCCTGTAACAGGAAATACACACAATTATGGATCACATAATTATATGGAAGTTAAACTAGAACTCCACATAAGGAGAATGGAATTGACTTGTCCGTTATCAATAGCGATAGTTTTATTTACAAACCGAGCTCTTTTTCTATTGGACTATCAAGTATAATTCCCTTACTTCGTTATATCATCGATAGTTTCTCCCTTGATCCATACACATGCAATTCTACCTCTATTAATAAGTCCATTCATGTTTCTGTATCACTCGCACCAATTCAATTGGTTATGTATGCCCAAATGTTTTTGTTGAAGAATTAACTGCTTTCCCACACTGTTATCAAATGATTAAAGTTCTCTGAAATTATGAATCAGTATGTAATGATCCCACTTTAATGAAGTCTCTTATTATTTCATCCTGAAACTGACCATTGCTGCAGGGTCAGCCCTGGCCCAACAGCCCAGTGAGACTTTAAATTGACATATAATTCCCTGCTTCATAGGCAGAGGCTAAAGGTTAATATTACTATAATATAAGGAGAAACCAATACATTATCAGACTGGCACACATCAGGACAGTGTGAATTATCATTTCCTTGCCGTGCCCCCTTGGTTGGCGTTACCGTAGAAAAGGCAACACTGAACGATATCTCATCAGCATTGTATCTGTCTCTAACTATTCTATTGCACAGATCTCTACCCATTGGTTTTACATACTGTCCAGTACAACATTAACCATTTCATGTCGTGCTGGTGTCAGCGTGACTGACCATGTCTTGGGCCCGTTCTTCAGTGCAGCTTCATCACAGAATTACATGGAATTATATCGAAAGTACTGCACAGAAACAGGCCATTCAGCTCAACTGGCAGATACCGGTCTTTATGCCTTACACGACCATCCTTCCAGTCCTCTTCATCTAACCCAATCAGCATAACCTTCTATTATTTTCCCCATCATGTGTTTATCGAGCTTCCCCTTCCATGCATCGCATGCTGGTTGCTTCACGGCCAACACGTCACTTCTGTAAACGCAGCGATATCCCAAGATCAGGCAGCAGGAGGAATCCGAGACAAGCCATTCCTGCCCTTTCTTGCTCTCTCTCAATAGTTCAGGGCGTCCGGAGACGTTTGATTAGAATCTCTCCCTGCACGGACCCGATGTTCCGGGCAGTGGCCAAGCTCTCAAATCCATTCTTCTCATTGTTCAGTTTAAGCAAGGACATCACCATCTCCAAGAGAAATATATCAATTAACTGTCTTAACTACACGTTCCGGATTTTCACGAGATTGTTTATTGATACCAGATTGATCTCTTGTGGCGAGACGTTTCCAGGTGATTTAAGATAAGAATGGACGGGACAGGATATATAGAAGAAGAAAGCTTCCATCAGTTGAGGGATCAAGAAATAACGGCTATAGTTTACAAAATAAATATAAGGGATTTCGTGCTGAGGGTGGGAGAAACCTCTTTACATGGAGAGATGCGAAGATGCAGAAATTATAGAAGCAGAAATCATGTACATATCCATGATTGAATTGTACAGATGTGTGAATAAAAATAGGTTGAAGGGATTTTGAGACTGGGCGGATAAAGTGATTGGAACTATTTTCTCGACTGTACGGAAAACGCTGACAACGACTGGTTGGATCAAATGGTCTGTTATAACAGTCCAACATTTTGATGATCAATTAATATTTTAATAAATATCTGTTGACAGAGATGCCTAACGTCACATTGACGAGTCAATTTCCTTATCCACTTATCAGGATACAGGGGTGCCATTCTCTTGGGCCAGGAGAGAATGGGGAGCGGTGTCTGATGGGGTGACCAGCGCCTGCAACATTCACACCAAGATTACAGATTAATTCCAAATAACCATGATTCTAACACCTTTCATTGTTTCTACACTAACGAAAACTTAAACTATTCATCAAACTGGCGCGTCCTATTCCAGTACCAAGAGGGTAAGACAGTTAACGCTGCCGCCCACATGTTCCACCGAACGACTGAAGTCCAATCATGACTGTTCTCTTTGAATCTTGAGCAGGAACTGCACTGTTTTATCTGGAAACTATTCTGTTCACCGAAGGGAAGCAGCAGATGTCAAACTCAGGGCATAAAATAGAAGATATGTTTTCTGATCCCTGATCATTTTCACAGCAAAGAAAGACGTCCATTCTAAAATGGAACACGGAGTGTTATTGAGCTCCAGTTCGGACATGAAGCTTTGGTTTGACTTTTCATTGCTTTAAGCAAAATCAGAATAAATGTCCAAGGAGATTTCACCACCTTCTTCAGCTCTTCCCTGAATTTCGTTTGGGTAGCTGCATAAATACAAGTGTTTGTACATGAACTCAAATACATGAGCATATTTCCGGTTTCAGTGGCGATATAAGCAGGAGCTGTATAATCGGGTCGGTGATACACGGCCAGACCGATCGCTAAAGAATTCACCGCAGCTGTCAGCCACAACAGTATAAAACTACCAGATACAGTGAACAGTAAAATAATAGATTTCCTTCGATTCGCCACCTCCGGATCGCTCTTATTCTCACTGCTGTGACTGCGGAGGCCCCTGCGGGCTCTGCTGGCCACTAAAATACGTCTGACTGTCAAACAATTAAACAGAAACATTAAAGCAAAAGGAATCCATAGAATCAAAGTACTTTCGAACCATGTGTACATTACGCCTGCAGGCGATGAATAAAAGGCCAAACTGGGGCGGAGACCCCACTGAACATTGTTAATTATTTGTGTATGTTCAAATGCAAACCAAAAGGGGATGTTTTCTAAACAGAACAGGACAGAGAGCGTTGTTATAACCGCAGCCGCAGTTCTCACTGTGCAATATTTTGCTTTAAACTTCTGACAACATATAGATACAAATCGGTCAAATGTGAACGAGACTGTGAACCACACCGACAGATCCAGGTTGGTACAAGTCATGTAGATCATGAACTTTTGAATGAGAGTGTAGGACTGCAATGGATGTGGAAATATTTTCGTTAAAATTTGATGCTCTATTACATTGAAGATAATGACCAGTAGATCTGCTGTTGCCATGGCCACCATATAGATAGAGATACATTTGGAAAGGCCGCAATTTCCTCTGGAGAGAATCACGATTGTCACTAGGTTCGCTGTAAGAAAGAGGGACAAGAGGTAAGTAACGGGGATACTCAGATAAATCTCATAGCATGTTGTGGGCAAATGTTCCGATGTTTACCATCCTCTGGTAATGCACGTAGATTTTTTTTTACTCTCGGCGAGCGATGGCGACAATTTATTTAAAAGAAAGAAAACACTAAACACTCAATATCGAGGGACTGACAATCCGCCGTCCTTCCAGCTTACTTCAGTCAGACGTTGTCAAGGCAGCGGGGGGAGGGTCACTCGGAATCAGTCTGGGGAATGGTAACGGAGAGCGTCCCCTCCACTACCGACACCCAGGTAGTGAAGATTCAACGGGGGGATTTGGACTTTGGGCGATCGTATAAAACAGATGACATCGGACCATCCGTCCGTCAGACATCTGTCCCGAATTTCATTTCCATCGCTGTCGCCACTAACACTTGATTGAGGTTCCACTCACAATATAACGTGGGTGTGGAGGGTTGTTTTTCAAACTCGAGGCCTGTTACTAGCGGTGTGCCTCAGGGTCCGCTGTTATTTGTTATTTATATTAATGATTTGGATGAGAATTTAGGAGGCATGGTTAGTAAATTTGCAGATCACACCAAGATTGGTGGCATTGTGGACAGTGAAGAAGGTTATCTTGGATTGCAATGGGATCTTGATAAATTGGGCCAGTGGGCCAATGAATGGCAGATGGAGTTTATCATAGAATCATAGAATCATAGAAGTTACAACATGGAAACAGGCCCTTCGGCCCAACATGTCCATGTCGCCCAGTTTATACCACTAAGCTAGTCCCAATTGCCTGCACTTGGCCCATATCCCTCTATACCCATCTTACCCATGTAACTGTCCAAATGCTTTTTAAAAGACAAAATTGTACCCGCCTCTACTACTGCCTCTGGCAGCTCGTTCCAGACACTCACCACCCTTTGAGTGAAAAAATTGCCCCTCTGGACCCTTTTGGATCTCTCCCCTCTCACCTTAAATCTATGCCCCCTCGTTATAGACTCCCCTACCTTTGGGAAAAGATTTTGACTATCGACCTTATCTATGCCCCTCATTATTTTATAGACTTCTATAAGATCACCCCTTAACCTCCTACTCTCCAGGGAAAAAAGTCCCAGTCTGTCTAACCTCTCCCTATAAGTCAAACCATCAAGTCCCGGTAGCATCCTAGTAAATCTTTTCTGCACTCTTTCTAGTTTAATAATATCCTTTTTATAATTTAATGCTGCGGCCCCATGGGAGAATTGATCGAAATTTACATTTAGTTCCTTCAGTTTCTTTGTCGAGCGGGGTCTCGGGAGCTGCATCAGGTGTCAGCAGTTTTAAATATAATTACAAAGTAATTTCTGAAAGATATGAATTCAAATAAAACATTCAGCCGAGACAAACGCTTCACTTCAGTTTGAAACTCTGGGCTTTTTCTATTTATAATCGCCCCGAGGGAGCTGCTCGATAACAAAGCGGGAGCTGGTGGAACCGCGAAGGATCTTTGCAGCCGAGGGGAGGGGAGCAGTTCTCTGAGCGGCAATTAGTTCTCAAATTATCTTTCAACGACTCCTGTTCGTGGGGGTGGCCGCAGACAGAGGAATTGACAACTTAAAGTATACAGGAACAACGGTACAAATAAAATGATTATCAGGGGCACTGGGCAACACATTCTTCAATGATCCATGTACTGTTAGTGGGGGCGGGGAATCAGCCTCGCCCTCCCTCGTATCGGGAAGAAAGTTGATCGCCCGGTGCCCACGATCCACCGATCAGAGCAGGGCCTCACTGGCGGCGCGGGTTCCCGCTGATATTCACCAATTTATCCTGTGGATAAGTGACTCTGAAATGAGGACATTCTAGGACTGTGTTACTTAATCATTAACAGTGAAATAGTGAACAGCTATGAAACAACAGGTTATATTGACTTACCGGGAAAACCAAAGGATGCGAGAATCGGGTAGTAAATGTCCATTATTTGAAGAATTGTTGGCGTTTCCATTTTTTAGAAGCATGTGTGAATTCTGTCCGGCTTTGCGGTTGCCTTGGAGTGTTTCTGAGATCCGTAAATACTCCTCCTTTATAGAACAATCGGTGCCCCGGTGAGAAAATATGTTTGCACAATAATTGGCGTTAGTTACAGTCAATTAACAAACAAGGCGCGATTTTCCTCTTCAGGGTGCCCGGGACGTCAGTGGGGAAATTGTGCACCTCAGTCCATGAAACTCATTCCATTCACATCAATGAACGGAAAGTAATCCCTGAGGGAATGTGAACCGTGAAGGGAACATCCCTCCTGGAAACTGCACTTGGTTCTTGATGCCTCAAGAATTCAGTAAAATCTTCACACGCCCATCCCATAATTAACATGTGTTTTATAATGTGATGATCACTGGTGATGACTCGGCTCGAACATTAGGTGACCTTACTCTAACATTACTATTGGTGAACATACTCTAACCTTACTATTGTTGACAATACTCTGAAATTACTGGTGGAGACCCAAATCTAATATTATTGATAATGACCCTAGTGTAACATTGCTGATGCTGACCCGAATCTAACATTACTGATAGTGGGCCTACTGCAACATTACTGATTATGAAACTACTTTAACATTTCTGGTAGAGACGCTTCTCAAACTTTCCAGGTGGTGAACCAACTCTAACATTATTGGTGGAGACAGTACTCTAACATGACTGATGGTGACCCTGCTCTAACATTATTGGTGGCAACCCTGATTTAATATTACTGGAGATGTCCAGATATTAAAATTGATGTTGGTGACGTTACTCTAAGATTGTTGCTGTTGTTGATAAGCTAACATTATTCGCGGTGATCCTACTCTAACATTACTATTGATGACCCGACTGCAACATTTCTGGTGGTGAGCCGACGCTAACATTACTGGCGGTGACACCATCCGAACATTACACTGATGGTGACCCTACTCTGAGATTATAGTTGATGACCCTACTCTAAGATTACTGGTGGTGACCCTACTCTAACATTACTGATGGTGACCCCATGCTAACATTATTGGTGGTGAACCTGCTCTGACCGTGATCCTTCTCTGCTAGTGGTGTCCCTAAAATTAGACGAGTGGTGTCCGTTCTCCTTCGGTATTAATGTTACCCTACATTTACACTTGGGTGACCTTGCTCCTTCTCTACTCGTGGTGCGTCAACAGTTACACTCGTGGTGATCGTGCTCCTCCACTGTTTGTGGTACCTCTGCACTTAAACTCGAGGTGACCGTTCTCCTCCGCCACTAGACTAGTGGTGACCGTGTTCCTCCGGTACTGCTGCTACCCCTACACATACACTAGATGTGACTGCACTCCTCCGGTACGAATGGAACATCTACACTTAGATAAGAGATAACTTGCTCGTCCGTTACTCGTGGCACCCTGAACTGCCACGAGAGGCGACTGTGTTCCTTCGGTATTAGTGATACTCTACACTTACCACTGACAGTAGATGTGACTGCACTCCTCCGGTTCTAGTGTTACCCTACAGTTACAGGAGAGGTGACCGTTCTCCTCCGGAACTAGATTGGAGGTGCCCCAACATTTACACGAGTGGAGACCTTGTTCCTCCAGTACTGGTGGTAAACCAACACTTACACCAGAGGTTACATTCCTCCTCCGGTACAAGTGGCACCCTACATTTAAACCAGAAGAGACCGTCTACCTTCTGTAGGGAAACCCTGCCCATACACTCGAGGTGTCTATCCTCCTCTGGGACTAATGGTTCACTTAGAATTACACTAGAGGTGACTGTGCTCCTCCGCTAGTAGAGGAATCCTACAGTTACACTACAGTTGACTGCTCTGCTGGTACTTGTGGTAAACCTACACTTTCACTGCAGGTGACGGTTCTCCTCCGATGCTAATGGTACCCTGAACTTGCACCAGAGATGATCGTCTTTTCGGTACAATTGGTAACCTAAATAACAACCAGAGGTCATCACGCTCCTCCAGTACTAGTGGCATCGCGACATGTAAACTTGAGATGACCGTGCTTCTTCGGTACTTGTGGTAGCCCTGCACTGACACTAAATGTGACTCTGCTCCTTCTCTGCTTGAAATGCCTCTGAACATACACTAGGGCTTACAATTCTGCTCCGGTACTTGTGGTGCACTGCACTTAACTGGGGGTGACCGTGTTCCTCTGATGTTAGGGGTACACGCTACACTCACACAAATGGTGATCCTGGTCACCCGGTAGTAGTGTTAACTCAGTGGTCACTTTGCTGCACCGGTATTTTGGTACCTCTATTCTTACTCAAGAATTAATCGTGCTCCTCCAGTATTAGAGGGACCCTTATACTTGCACTAGTTGTGACCATGTTCCTCTGATAGTAGTGATACACCTAATTACACTCGAGGTGAGAGTCCTTCCCCAGGTACCAGTAATACTGCCACACATGAATTAGAGATGTCCCACCTCCTCCGATACCAGTTGTACCTTACACTTACACCAGAGATAACCGTGCTGCTCTGGTACTAATGGTACCCTGTAGTTACACTGGAGGTAACCGCGCTGCTCTGGTGCTAGCGGTACGCCTTGAATTACACAAGAGGTGACCGTTCTCCTCCGGTAGTAGATCTATCCTACAGTTACATTAGAGGTGACAGTTCTCATCCAATACCTTTGGTCCTCGTACAATAAAGTTGAACTGACAGTGCCCCTCCAGTACTATTGGTGCCCCGACACGAACACTCGAAGTGACTTGCTCCTCCGCTCCTCGTGGTATCATTTACTGACCAAAGTGGTGACTGTGCTCCTTGGATAACCGTGTACCCTAACCTTGCACAAACTTATCCGTCCATTCTCTTTCCCAATCCATTAATGGTTCTCGTCCATTCATTTTCCGAATCCATTAATGTTTCCCGTCCATTCTCTTTCCCAATTCATTAATTGTTCCCGTCCATTCACTTTCATATTCTATTGATCGTATCGGTCCATTCACTTTCCAATTCATTAATGATATCTGTTCATTCACCCTCCCAATCCATTGAAGTTTCCTGTCCATTCACTCTCCCAAGAAGAGCCACAAAAATACACATTTAAATGGAACACTACTGTTACTGCATTTATTGCAGTTTCGGGGACAAAAATAAGAACTTTATTATTTCACATTATTTTGTTCCATTTTATATTTATTACAGGAAAGATGTGATTGTACTCGAGAGGGTACAGAGGAAGTTTACGATGATAATGCCAGGATTGGAGAATTTTAGCAGTGAGAAGATTTTGGATCGGCTGGGATTGTTTTCTGAGGAACAACTGAGGCTGAGGGAAGATTTAATTGAGGTGCATAAAATGATGACGGGGCTGGATAAAGTGGATAGGAAGGACCTATTTCCCTTATCAGATAGATCAATAAACAGAGGGGAAAGATCGAAAGTAATTGTTAGAAGAATTAGAGGGGAGCTGAGGAGATTTTTTTTCAACCAAATTATAATGGGGGTCTGAAACTCACTGCCTCAAAGGGTGGTCGAGGTCGAAACCCGCATCGCACTTAAAAAGTACTTCAATATGCACTTGACGTGCCGTAACTTACAAGGCTCGGGAACAAGTGCTGCCAACTGGGGTTAGGCCTGGTAGCTCTTTTTCGGCCGGCACAGACACGATGGGCCTTCTGCGCCCTAAATTTCGATGATTCTATGATTTTTCCTCGCAGTTATTTGATTTGCTTAGTCTGTGGTGCCTGTCCCTATTTTAACAAGTCAAAAGCTGGTCACCCAGTTCGATGCACTCGATTGAAGTGCAAACAGAGGACTTCTCATTGTGTTGTGTTGAAGCGGCCCGTACACAGCAACAGACGCACATAATCTCCTGTGCTGTGATTTCATGTATTTTCCAAATTCTTAGAGGTCCTGTTCTAGGAAAGCTGGATTTGATATCCTGACAGATATATGCCGAGGAAACAGGCGAGTCCTTGGTTTTCTCCTTTTCCCGCTCACTGAGGAATTGTCTGGGCTTTTCCCTCCCAGTTATCTGGAGGGGTGAATGTTGCCTGATTCGGTTCCTGAACTGTACTACATTTAACACAGTTCGGATCAAAACGAATTTAATTTACTAACCCTCGATTAGGTTATCCTAAAAAAAATTCTTGACAAACTATCAAGGAAGAAGCCAAGTCAAAGTCATGCATTAAATACAGTTTAACGGTTACAAATCACAACTTACCGTAAAATCTGGGCACATGTATGTTTAATCGACATGAACACATGTCACCAGAGTTATACAGCAACTTAATAGCAAATAACTACGTGCAGACTTACATAACAAGGTTAAGTAGCAACGGTTGCACAGGCACACCCACGGACTGTTTCAGCTCCAGCAACGAGTGCCAAGAATATGCTGAATGTATTGAGTGAAAGCGATTGGGTAAATCCGACTCATGGAGCCGTTCAATTACCAGCATCTCATAATCAACCACAGTCGTTTGGTAACACAAGCATAGAGTTAGACCACAGATATTCTTGTAAGAGAGATGATTTCAGCGAGTTATTATAATTTCACATGGCTGCACCACAGATATTCGAAGAGACATGATTTCAGTGAATTATAATAATTGCACGTGGCTGCACCACAGATATTCGAGTTGGAGAGATGATTTCAGGGAGTTATAATAATTGCACATGGCTACACCACAGATATTCTACTAAGAGAGATGATTTCAGGGAGTTATAATAATTACACATGGTTACACCACAGATATTCTACTGAGTGAGATGATTTCAGATATTTATAATAATTGCTCCGTACTGTTATCTGGGAAGGAGAGGGCAATTTTTTTACGAATACTAAGTGTATTTTCCGGTTGGACTGCAATCAAAAATCGGCAGCAAAAGAACAACTGAACAATGGGAGGCTTTGAAGGAGGAGATGGCTCGGGCACAGAGTAGACACATTCCCACGATGGGGAAAGACAGGTCATCCAAAGTTGGAGATCCCTGGATGACGAAAGATATTTCGATTACAATGAAACAGAAAAAGGAGGCTTATGACAAATTTAATGTGCATAACACAGTAGAAAACGTGGCTAAATACAAAAAGTTCCGAGGAGATTTATAAAAGGGTGCAAGAGAGGCAAAGAGAAAGCATGAGAATAGATTGGTGGCAAACATAAAATGGAACGTAAAATTCATTTATAAACATATGAATACTAAAGGAGTAGTCAAAGGAAGGGTATGACCGATTTTGGACAAAAAGGAGATCTTCTTGTGAAGGCAGTGGGAATGGCTCGGGTCCGAAATGAATATTTCACATTGGTCTTAAATAAAGAAGAGGATGCTGCCATTGTAGCATTAAAGGAGGAGCCGGGAGCGATATTGGATAGCATAAAAATAGATAAATAGGTTCTGAAAATAGTGGCAGTTCTCACAGTATGAAAGTCACCCGGTCCAGATGGGATGCATTCTGGGTTACTGAGGGAAGTCAGGGTGGAAATTGCAGATGCTCTGGCCACAATCCTCCAATTCTCCTGAGATATGGGACTTGTGCCAGAGGACTGGACGGTTGCAAATGTCACACCCCTGTTCAAAAAAGATCTGAATGATGAACCCGGCAATTACTGGCCAATCGGCCAAACGTTGGTGTTGGGGTAACTTTTAGAGACAATAATCAGGGACAAAATTAATTGGCATTCGGAAAGATATTGGATAATAAATGAAAGTCAGCACGGACATGTTCAAGGAAAATCGTGTTTGACTAACCTGATTCAGTTATTTGATGAAGTAATGGAAAGGGTTAATGAGGGTAGCGCGGTTGATATTGTGGATATGGACTTTCAAAAGACATTTTGTAAAGTACCACTTCATCGACTTCTAAGCAAAATTAAAGTCCAGGGGATTAAAGGGACAGTCGCAGCGTGAATATAAAATCAGCTCAGGCACAAAAAGCGGAGGGTAGTGGTGAACGGTTGATTTTCAGACTGGAGGGAAGTAAACAGTGGTGTTCCCAAGTGGTCATTATTATGACCACTGCTCTTTTTGATTTATGTTAATGAGCTGGATTAGGGTATGCAGAGCACAATTTGAAATTTTGCTTTATTAATGTGGGCATAAAGTACAAAAGCACTGAAGTAATGCAAAACCTTTATAAACGATTGGTTCGGCCTCAGCTGGAGTACTGTGTCCAATTCTGGGCACCGCAGTTGGGGAAAAATGTCAAGTTCTTAGAGGCTGTCCAGAAAAGATGGACTAGAATGTTACCGGGGATGAGTGTTATGTGTAGTGACTGCTGCATTACTAAATAGATAGTCAAACGTAGTGAATTGTACTGAGACACTGCTGCATTCCAGGAGTTGGATTGCACCCGTGAGAGAGACTCAAACTGAACTGGTGCATTCTGGGAGTCTGTTACTTGGCTGAGAATCTTGATTGCAAAATTTCGACAGAACATAAGGACCCGACGACAAAAAGACAAGTAGGTTAGCATTAAGATTACCGGAGATATTTTTCACAGATAATTGCTCATGTTCTCGGGATGTTTCATCTCTATTCCATCATTATTTTAATCGCACCGAATATTGGGCCGTGTCCATAATGGGCGGCAATGGAACCAAATATTGTATTGGGCATTTAACAGGTGGCGATGGAACTGAATATGGGACCGTTCTCATAACAGGGGGTGATGGGACTGAATATGGGACCGTGCCTTTAACAGGAAATGATGGGACTGAATATGGGACCGTGACTTTAAAAGGGAGTGATCGGACTGAATATGGGATCGTGCCTTTAACAGGAAGTGATGGGATTGAATGTGGGACCGTGCGTTTCACAGTGAGTGATGGGACTGAATATGGGAATGTGCCTATAACAGGTGGCGATTGAACTGAATACTGGCCGATTTCGATAACAGTCGGCGATTGAACTGAATATTGCGCCGTGCCTATAACAGGCGGCGATGGAACTGATTATTGGACCGTGCCTCTAACAGGCGGCGATTTGACTGAATATTTGGCCATGCCTATAACAGGCGGCGATGCGACTGAATATTGGGCCACGCCTATAATGATGCGAGCTATACATGGGACGGGCCAGAACTTAAACGTGCAAAACATGACCAGAAAGACCAACGCAGTTTGGATGCTGAAAATCCAACAGAAGAGCAGGATGCTGGAGAGCAGGAGACAAATGGACCCATTAAAAAAGTGATATTTATCGACAGCACCTGGAATCAAACTAACAAAATAATTACTGGTGAACGTCTTGAAGAATTACATCATGTCGAACTAAGAACATAAAAGACACGTTTTTGTCATGTCAGAAAGGAAAACCAGACAGGTATCTCGCAACAAGTGAGGCCATTTACTGCTTTCTAGTTGACTATCATTGACTGCTTTCAAAAGAAAACTATCATGTGGAATATGACTGTCGGTTTTGGCCGACTCCTGCTCTTATTTCGTATGTTCATATGTATGTATTAATACAAAACTCGGCAGATTTGTTCAAAATCTCTGATATTCTGCCAGATTCCCTTTGACGTCTTCTTTCGTAACCTTTACCAAGCAGATGTGGACGGTACATTAACGAGTGCCAGAGTACATGCAGGACTGATAGTACGAGGCTGTGTCAGATTATAAGACTGTACCAGCGAGTTACAGGTGTCACTTATATGTGCAGGTTGCCTGAGGTGAAGGAAGGTGAGAGCTAAGCCAGTTAGCTCAGGTGCAGTTACCAGCGTCCATTGTGGATTCAGTCTGGAGCAGAGGACATGAGTCGAACGGTAACGTTTCACCAAAGCAGAGTCGAACGGTAACGTTTCACCAAAGCAGAGACTTCAACCAACGTTCTGGAAGTTAACATCACCATCCCAGGGGATGAAGTCGGTCAGCTCAACGACGCCTCTCAAAAACATGAGGTCGTCCAATCTCTGGAGACAGCAGGTAGATTACAATAGAAATTCGTTTTGGTCTGTGGCTCAAAACGAGCGATCGTGTTTCGGCCGCCCGTCTTACAGAACCTACTGGTTCAGAAGCGATTTGGTTACCACTGAGGCCCAGCTAACACGAGTATGGAATGAAACATAAATCCATCTGTATGAATGAGCTGTGCTACAGATGTCAAGATATGAATAGGATTGCAGGAACAATGTAATTAAAGATCTCAGAGTGAGGGTGTCTGGTCTCGGGCAGACCCAAGTTTCAGCACTGAAAACTAAAACAATGCCTCGTGAGAGTAAGTGACTGTGTGGGACACTACTCTAACATTACTGGTGATGATCCGACTCCAACATTATCAGTAGTGTATCTACTCAATCATTACTGGTGATGATCCTACTCTAACATTATACGTGGTGAATCTACTCTAACTTTACTGGTAGTGATCCTACTCTAACATTACTGGTGGTGATCCTGCTCTAACATTACTGGTGGTGATCCAACTCTAACATTACTGGAGTTGACCCTACTCTAACATTACTGGTGGTGATCCTACTCTAACATTACTGGTAGTGATCCTACTTTAACATTACTGGAGTTGACCCTACTCCAACATTACTGGTGGTGACCCTATTCGAACATTATTGGTGGTGATCCAAATCAAATATTACTTCTGGTCATCCTACTCTAATATTACTGGTAATGATCCTTCTCTAACATTAATTTTTGGTGACCATATTCTAACATTAATTGTGGTGACCCAATTGTAACATTTCTGTTGGTGTCACATTGTAATGTTACTGTTGGAGACCCTACTCTACCATTACTGATTGTGATCCCACTCTAATATGAATGGTGGTGACTCCACTTTAACATTACTGGAGGTGATCCGACTCTAACATTTCCAGTGATGTCCCTACTCTAACATTCCTGACGATGAACGTTCCCTAACATTTCTGCTGGTCATCCTACTTGAATATTACTGGTGTTGAATCTACTTTAACATTACCGATGGTGACTCTAACCTAACATTGCTGGTGGTGATCCTACTCTAACATTACTGGCGGTGATGCAACACTAACATTACCCTCGATGATCCTCGTCAAACATTACTCGTAGTGATTCGACACTAACATTACCGTTGGGGATCCGATGCTAACATTACTGGTGGTGTCGCAATTCTAGCATTACTGGAGGTAACACTACCCTCACATGAACGGTGCTATAACATTATTTTTGGTGACCATGCTACAACATCACTGATGGTGACCACACTGTAACATCACTGGTGGTGACACAACTGTAACATCACTGGTGTTGGCCCTGCTGTAACATTAATGGTAGTGACGTTATTATAACATGCCTGGTGTTTACACTACTCTAACATTAGTTTTGGTGGCCCGATTCTAATATTAATTGTGCTGAACCAATTGTAACATGTTTCTTGCTGTCCCATTGTAATATTACTGTTGGAGACCCGACTCTACCATTTCTGTTGTTGATCCTATTCTAATATTACTGGTGGTGATCCTACCCTAACATTAATGATTTTGACCATACTCGAACATTAATGATGTTGACCCTACTCTAACATTAAAGATGTTGAATGTACTCAATCCTTACTGGTGGTGAGACTAATCTAACATTATTCATGGTGACCCTATTCTAACATTAACGATGGTGATCCTACTCTTCATTGCTGGTGGTGATCCTACTCTAAAATTACTGGTGGTGATCCTATTCTAACATTACTGGTGGTGATCCTACTCTAACATTACTGGTGGTGATCCTACTCTAACATTACTGGTGGTGATCCTATTCTAACATTACTGGTGGTGATCCTACTCTAACATTACTGGTGGTGATCATACTCTAACATTACTGGTGGTGATCCTATTCTAACATTACTGGTGGTGATCCTACTCTAACATTACTGGTGGTGATCCTAATCAAACATTACTGGTGGTGATCCTATTCGAACATTACTGGTGGTGATCCTATTCTAACATTACTGGTGGTGATCCTACTCTAACATTACTGGTGGTGATCATACTCTAACATTACTGGTGGTGATCCTATTCTAACATTACTGGTGGTGATCCTACTCTAACATTACTGGTGGTGATCCTACTCTAACATTACTGGTGGTGATCCTACTCTAACATTGCTGGTGGTGATCTTACTCTAACATTACTGGTGGTGATCCTACTCTAACATTACTGGTGGTGATCCTACTCTAACATTACTGGTGGTGATCCTACTCTAACATTACTGGTGGTGATCCTACTCTAACATTACTGGTGGTGATCCTACTCTAACATTGCTGGTGGTGATCTTACTCTAACATTACTGGTGGTGATCCTACTCTAACATTACTGGTGGTGATCCTACTCTAACATTACTGGTGGTGATCCTACTCTAACATTACTGGTGGTGATCCTACTCTAACATTACTGGTGGTGATCCTACTCTTACATTACTGATGGTGATCCTACTCTTACATTACTGGTGGTGATCCTGCTCTAACATTACTGGTGGTGATCCTACTCTAACATTACTGGTGGTGATCATACTCTAACATTACTGGTGGTGATCCTACTCTAACATTACTGGTGGTGATCCTACTCTAACATTACTGGTGGTGATCCTACTCTAACATTACTGGTGGTGATCCTACTCTAACATTACTGGTGGTGATTCTACTCTAACATTACTGGTGGTGATCCTACTCTAACATTAATGGTGGTGATTCTACTCTAACATTACTGGTGGTGATTCTACTCTAACATTACTGGTGGTGATCCTACTCTAACATTACTGGTGGTGATCCTACTCTAACATTAATGGTGGTGATCCTACTCTAACATTACTGGTGGTGATTCTACTCTAACATTACTGGTGGTGATCCTATTCTAACATTACTGGTGGTGATCCTATTCTAACATTACTGATGCTGACCCTAGTCTAATATTACTGGTGGTGATTCTACTCTAACATTACTGGTGGTGATCCTACTCTAACATTACTGGTGGTGATCCTACTCTAACATTACTGGTGGTGATCCTACTCTAACATTACTGGTGGTGATCCTACTCTAACATTACTGGTGGTGATCCTATTCTAACATTACTGGTGGTGATCCTATTCTAACATTACTGATGCTGACCCTAGTCTAATATTACTGGTGGTGATCCTACTCTAACATTACTGGTGGTGATCCTATTCTAACATTACTGGTGGTGATCCTATTCTAACATTACTGGTGGTGATCCTATTCTAACATTACTGGTGGTGATCCTACTCTAATATTACTGGTGGTGATCCTACTCTAACATTACTGGTGGTGATCCTATTCTAACATTACTGGTGGTGATCCTACTCTAACATTACTGGTGGTGATCCTATTCTAACATTACTGGTGGTGATCCTACTCTAACATTACTGGTGGTGATCCTACTCTAACATTACTGGTGGTGATCCTACTCTAACATTACTGGTGGTGATCCTACTCTAACATTACTGGTGGTGATCCTACTCTAACATTGCTGGTGGTGATCTTACTCTAACATTACTGGTGGTGATCCTACTCTAACATTACTGGTGGTGATCCTACTCTAACATTACTGGTGGTGATCCTATTCTAACATTACTGGTGGTGATCCTATTCTAACATTACTGGCGGTGATCCTACTCTAACATTACTGGTGGTGATCCTACTCTAACATTACTGGTGGTGATCCTGCTCTAACATTACTGGTGGTGATCCTACTCTAACATTACTGGTGGTGATCCTATTCTAACATTACTGGCGGTGATCCTACTCTAACATTACTGGAGGTGACCCTACTCTAACATTACTGGTGGTGATCCTACTCTAACATTACTGGTGGTGACCCTACTCTAACATTGCTGGTGGTGATCCTACTCTAACATTACTGGTGGTGACCCTACTCTAACATTACTGGTGGTGACCCTACTCTAACATTACTGGTGGTGACCCTACTCTAACATTACTGGTGGTGATCCTACTCTAACATTACTGGTGGTGACCCTACTCTAACATTGCTGGTGGTGATCCTACTCTAACATTACAGGTGGTGATCCTACTCTAACATTACTGATGGTGACCCTACTCTAACATTACTGGTGGTGACCTTCCTCAAACATTACTGGTGGTGATCCTACTCTAACATTACTGGTGGTGACCCTACTCTAACATTGCTGGTGGTGATCCTGCTCTAACATTACTGGTGGTGATCCTACTCTAACATTACTGGTGGTGATCCTATTCTAACATTACTGGCGGTGATCCTACTCTAACATTACTGGAGGTGACCCTACTCTAACATTACTGGTGGTGATCCTACTCTAACATTACTGGTGGTGACCCTACTCTAACATTACTGGTGGTGACCCTACTCTAACATTACTGGTGGTGATCCTACTCTAACATTACTGGTGGTGATCCTACTCTAACATTACAGGTGGTGATCCTACTCTAACATCACTGGTGGTGATTCTACTCTAACATTACTGGTGTTGACCCTACTCTAACATAACTCCTCTACTCAAATCCTCTTGCAACGAAGGCCAAAATACCATTTGCCTTTCGAACTGCTTCCCCGAGATCACACTTTACCGAAGCGGTTTGAATAGTTTCTAAATGGAACCTTGAGCCTTTATTGTCCGCTGTGTTTTGGATTGTGCCGATGTTAAAGAGCTTGAAGTTGGTGGGAGGAAGAGTATTTTTGAAGTGAGGCCTATGGCAGGCAGGGAGTGTGGGGAGTGGGAGATAAATGAACTGCACAGGCGGAATTACTGCAGAAGGAAATGAAGAATGGGAAAGGGAATGTTCCATGTCAGCCAGTGGAGGCCGCTGTCCGAAACAGAACGAGAGCTCAGTCGGAAAAGCTTCATACTTTTAATCTGAGGCTCCAGATTTTAAATGCTTGTCCGATAGTTGCTTTCAAATCAAGGTTCTCAATTTTCACGAATTTTTCCAGCCCCATGAAACACAAACAATTTACTTTGATCTTGCCTGCCGTCTAAAAAATATGTATCAATATATTTT